>NC_031972.2:36127758-36793977 GCF_001858045.2 Oreochromis niloticus | reverse complement strand
GAGATGGTAGCTGATTAAACAAGTGTCATGAGATAATAACAAAATGCAAAGATTGGTGACAGTGCTTGGAACGATAAGGCAACAAAAAACTGAGAAATAAACTAGACCCTGCCTGTGAATTACTCTGCTTCTCTTCCTCCTTCCATCCCCTCATCTCATCTATCACTCTCCACTTGCTGTCCATCTGAGAACAAGGCACAACTTGCTATTGCAATAAACTATTATTTAATTATCCACACTTAACAACTCTTACACTTAATCTATAATAAAATGATGACAGAAAAATGTTATAGAAGCAAAACATTTCAGTTGTGCTTATTATTATTTTTATACTGGAATACCTCTCCAACAACTGGTACATGTGTTAATGTTACCTGTGCTCTTTGTAATCCAGCTGCTGAGGGATCCACTGCCTTTAGTAGCCTCACACAGCTCCTACTGTTTCCTCCTCATGTCCTTACCAGCCATTTCTGGACAATGTTATATTATGAGTAATAATTCAAAAATCCATATAAATAAAACACACACATGCACACACACAGTGACATTTTAGACCTTCTTCAGAATACTGTATATACTGTGGGCACAAGTTTCCATCATGGTGCTGATCCAGAATCCTTCCCTTATTATTTATTACTAGAGCTACAATAATAAAGCAATGAGGGAAAAAAAGTAATAAATTTATAATAATGTATTTATGATGATTCCATTTGTTTCACTAACCACTCTGTGCAGGGAGAAAGCTTCTTACATTTTTAAACTGTAGAGATACAATAATTTTGCTGCTGTAAAATCAGCATTTTGTCTTATTTAAAATATAAATCTAATATAATCTGTTTCTTAATGTCTGTTCTTTCAAATACAGCGTGTTTTTTTAAAATATTATAATTATAATAATCCATTATTATGTGGACATGCATATTAGATCGTTTTAAGTGAAATATAAGCCCTCCAGAAAGGCAGGAAAAGCCCTGTAACTTACTTTAAAACTAAATATGTTCCCTAAAACGGTGACAGAGCTACAGACCCATGACAGCCTTACCCAGTCAGCCAGCAGCTATGACCAGCACTACTTGTGCAGTTAATAAAAGGACAGGTAAAGTTTGTCGCGCTGTTGTACACACAGCACGCTCATTTGTTTCAGTTCGTCAGTTGCCACAAGACAGCTTACCAACGTGTACGTAATAAGCTAATACTCCTGTGTGCTTTAGACTACAGTGTACGCTGTACACCTACTTACTGGTTGTGTCGCATCAGTCTGTGTCTCTGAGTTAATTTGTGTTTCTCCTACAGCTCCGGACCGCAAAAAATGCGCGTGCTCTTTGTGAGCTCGTTCCCGGCTCGTAACCAGCGCGTTCTGCCGTCAAGGGCGATCATTGGTTAATGGTGATCATGTGACTGATGCAAGCCAGATCCTTTTATTTAGCAAAAATGTGATTAATAGTTAAATATTATTGTTGAGGGGCACAGACAGGACTCCACACGCACACACACATTTAAAAAAAAATAATTAAAAATTAAAAAAAAAATTGCCTCAACAAAAGGGCACTTTGGGCACCCATCAGGAAAGGGGCGGGTGCTCAAGCCCCTTCCGCCCCCCCCTGCACGTGCCTGAACAGCGTTTCGATTCACCGAAAACGGAGATTTTTAAAAACTCCTTTTTTGCGTTTCCGTGTGGACGAGGAATACAGAGTTCATCACGCAACGTCAAAGGTATGTGCCTCTTTTCACGTCACGCTGTGCGCCCCGTTATTGTTTACATGAGATGAATTGCAGAATGGCAGATAGAGACAAAATACTGTTAATCTGACTATCTTCAGGTTTTACACGCTTACATATACACACGCAGTTACTGTCCCTCCATTTACAAAGGCAGAGGCGTCACGGTGTGATTATTTTACGTGTAGTTTTTTTTCCTGTGTAATAATATTCAACATTGCTATCAATACATTTTTCAAAAAAATGCCTCTCTGTACAAAATGGGTTTAAAAACATAAACAACTGTGGGACAATGTTTGTCCGTGATTTGAACAGGGGGAACAAATCGTGGCAGGATCAGCCTGTATCCCACTGTACTTGGGATTTGTGAACTAAAAATCAAGAATGTGGGATACTGTTTGTCCGTGATTTGGAGAGACCAACGCTGCTCCCGGATGAAGGGAAAACCAATTCTGCAGGGGAGACCTACCTTGGCACTTGTGCAGGTGAAACCAAAGGGAAGACATGCTTCACGACATTTTCTAGTCTTTGGCTTAGAATGAAGTTGGTTTGGAAACATATTCAGCGATGCTTCATCTCCTGCTTTGCGTTTGTCTGGGAGCCCCGTGCTAACAGTGTCCAAGCGTTTTGGGTTTTTTTCCCCCTTTTCATACCGCGCCCCCCGCAATGGCTCTGCGCCCCCCCCAGGGGGCGGGCCCCACACTTTGGGAAGGTCTGCATTAGGCATAGAATTATGACACGTAAGATAGGGTGAACAAATCTTTAACTTAGTGTGGCAGGATGAATGGTATCCCTCGGTCCAACCCACTTTCAGCCTGGCGCATTAGGGGGCGCTAGTATAAATAGTGGCCATTTGAGTGTCCCTGGATCGCTTACCTGTGATCTCCTTTTTGGTCACCTGACTTCCCTTTGGTGTTGCAGAGATTATTTGCGGGTTACTCTTCTGAAGCCTCCATCGCGGCTGGTAGGTGTTTACTCATTGTAGTGTTTACCACCTTACTTGGTGGTAAACGGCTACTGTTTGTAGGTCGTAGCTGTAGAAGCCTCCTCTGAGCCATTCTGCTCACGTTCTATGACGCGGCTTACTCGGTACGTAATCAACTTTTGTTACGCTCTCTGCCTTCTATTGTTCTTTTATAGTAATTATTTATTATGCTTTGCAGGAAGTGTGGGCCTTAGTTTTGCGCCAAGCTACGCGAACTGAAGTGCTGCTGCTTTGCTTTGCTGTGCTTTTACCGTCTGTTCCCGTTGCGAGATTTCTTTTCCTGCTGCTGCCAGCTTTTACAGTGGACGTCGGCGTGGACAGCGGCCATATGCATGCCGGTTATGGGAGTCAGCTGGCGTGCATATTGATTGACAGTTAACTTGTAGTCGTGTAGACGGCAAGTTGGAGCAATACGGCGATTCCGTTTGCTCCAGATTTTAGAGTTTTATCCAGATTGTATGTTGTTTTCCTGTTGTTTGATTTGTAGTTTGGATTTTTGTTACGCCACTGGTGGGAGGCCCTTTTTCTAGCTGTAGATCACCAGTGTGGTCCTGCAGTTGGGTTATCCCCCAGCGCTACACATTAGTTTGTTGTGATATATTAAAATTTTCTTTTATTCAGATGCGGAGCGCCGACGTGGAGGAGACTAGGGTGCCTTGGTGGTGGGATCCTTTGCGTGTACACACCTGCCTTGTTCAGTTTATTAGTGTGAGTGTGTGATAGTGTGCTGCACTTGTGTCTTGGTGTGTGTTCTTTGTGTTTTTTTTTTTTTTTTTTTTTTGTTTTTTTTTTTTTTTAGTTTGTGTGGCATCCCTGCCCCTCCACTGGTAAGCCTCAGCTCTGAATACCTTTTTAAGCATATTTGTACATGAATATTTATGATTGTGCTTTTATATGGTGTTTTAAATAATTATTAATAACTTGTCAATTTGTTTATCATTGAACCTCGTCTCTGTACTGAGTATAGCGAACCTAAGTGCCTTTTTGGTGATTTAGTGTTACTTCCAGTATTCTCTGGGTGAAATTCCCAGGGTGGCGTTGTCTTTTTAAAACTGAAGAGTATTTACTTTATTTCCACCTCGTGCTGCCACATTAGCTTTGAAAATCTCCACAGAGCAAGCTTGCCTGATATTTTGAGGGAGGTTGTTCCACAAAGCTGGGGCATGAAAAGAAAGAGCTCCACAATAGTTTTTCTTCTGGCTTTAGGAACTTTTAGAAGGCCAGTATCCTGAGATCGGAGAGCAGGGGATGGAACATAGTTGCAAATGGTCAAAGAGATATGAAAGCGCCAAACCCTTTAAAGCTTTGTAGGTGAGCAACAGGATCTTAATATCTGCTCAAACCTGACAATGCAGCCACTGGACTTTGTATCTGTTTGCACAGTCTTTTATGATGGGGGGCTACCCCACCTGCCCTCCCAGAAAACCTAGGGAAAGGTGAAGAAACTGGGGTCTAGAGGGAAAAGTTCCAGCAAAGGTGTCACTTCACCATGTCTCAGTAAGGAACATGATGTTCAGGTTATGAGTAGCAAAAAAGTCCAGAAATACGTATGTTTTACTTGATACAGACTTTGCATTTAAGACATCCATGGTAGCGGGTTGGATATGCAGTAATTGTAAGATGTCCATATTTGCTCCACCTCCCCTCGCATCCCGTTGGCATGTTGACCAATAAAACTGCATGGGTTGGGCATGCTCCAATGACGTCGGTGTGGTGGGCGTGGTCTGCGATGCCCTGCGGACGCACCTGTACGGCATCCTCGATGCCTGCCTGAGTCCCGCCTGTTAAAACAGGGGGACTCATGGGTTGGTGGGTTGTTGTGGTGTGGTATATTTGCGGTTGGCAGCTTGAGAGCTGCAGCTGCGTGTAATAAAATGGCTCAAAACGCGTATCTGTGGTCCCGTCGTGCCTTAATTCCACCACAGTCGGGTAAACAGGAAGAAGGCAGCACTGTTTGAAGGCAAAAATAGCTCTAATAACCCAGGATCACCGATGGCAAGGACCCGCCACATCCAAAATCTGACCCACACACCCCCCCAGAGCTCGTGCCACGCACACGACCACTTGTCTAGCGCCTCCGTTTTGAAGAATTACCAACGCCAGAGGCGACGTGAGTCCTCCAGATCGCTGCAGAACGCAGGGGAGCATCAGCAGTGAGTCACAGATATTTAGAAACATCTGTTGCTCAAACACCAACAGGGAGTGGGTTTTAAAGCTAGTAGGGATGTCACTATGAACACAATACATAAATATTTCAGAACCGAGATGCCATGTCACCTGTCACCATCTTTAGCGTTTATTTCAGATATATCAGCACCTCTACACCATCAGGTTTTGAACTGATAACAAGCCAGATGTGTCTCCCCTTTAGTCTGCAGGATGTTGCGTCCATGTTTTCCAGGAAGAATTTCACATTTTCATTTATCTAACAATAAAAGCATTTTCCACTTCTAAATGAGCTTTGGTCCAGAGAAGACTGCGGCATTGATCGTGTTCACTTTTGGCTTCTTCTTTGCATGACTCACTTCAACATCAAATGTTCTGGACACAGACTGTCCTCAACTTTCTTTTGAAAACTCATTTAAAAAAACCCAACTTTTTCAGTTTTAAACACTTGAAATTATTTTAGCCTAATTTTCCCTACACCTGTTGTAACACATGTGAGGCAGCAGGACAGGACCAGAATACAGGACTGAACTCAAAACTTATTGCTGGATTTACAAAAACAATAATCAGACTGGAAGGCACCATAAACTAAACAGACAGACTGACAAAACACAGTCAGGGAACAGACCACAGGTGGGAACACAGCTGAACATACTGTAGTCTAAAAAACAAGTCAACAAAACAGGACGTGCTGCACACTGGACAAGTGACCATCAAAGTAAAACAGGAAGTACATGAACACTGAGATGCAGACTGACTTCAAAGAGAGAGACCAAATACTAACACAGGAAACTACACACAACAGGATGGAAACACAGGGGGAAGACCAAGAGACTGGACTCGAAAGGGAACAACATTAAATAGGAACTGGAACTAGAAGCTATGAAACAAAATTCAGAGCCGCTCTAAACTAAACATCAGAATCTCAATATTCTGCAAAACATAAACAACAAGCTTAAGAAACCCAAAAACTTGTGTCAAAGGACCATGACAATAGATTTTCTTCTGCGCTGATAAGAAATCATTGAATCTGTGAATGCCATGGCTGTGTTACACTGAAAATGATTGAATATCAAAGCTGTCATGTAAAGTATGAAATGTCTAACTGGGTTTTAATATTTGTAGATGTAAACTTGTGAATATTATTGTGCTCTGCTGTGTGTTTCAACACTTGAAATAAATTATTCATCTGCATCTCTGTGTATGCACACAGGTTATTCCTTTTAAAGGTGAGTGTTAAATAATATTATACTAAAATTATTTTTTAATTAATGAAATGTATTATTAATATGAGTTCTGTAAGGGGTCCATGATATTACAGGGGTACCTGTGGTTTCTGTGTTTATGTTTTTCTTTGAGTTTTACGGGACAATGGCTTCAGGATATAATAATTCAAACTTTCAATTAAACGAGTTGGAAGTTTTTCACTGAAGCATGTTGTATATTATACTGACTGGATAATTTTATGGAACTATAATTATGTGTCAAATGTGTCCTTATTTTGAAGGAAGCCTCACGGCCGTACATATCCCAAGATTTATTGTGAATTGGTTGCTGTTATTGGATGTTTTTTCCAAATAATGGCGGACAGCTCAAACAAAATAGCTGAGGAATAAACATTTAAATAGAAGAATTGGCTTTCACCGTGTTCAGTTTTCAGTACTAATGTTAAAACAAAAAATAACTTTAAAACATTAAATTTGGTTAAATTCCAATAAGTTACATTAGTCACACTAGTGAGGGGGTCACTACTTGAATCAGTCATACCACCTGAGTTGGTCAACTTTTATTACTTCCCTGTCCTTCCCTGTTCCCTTATTCCTAATTTTGTATCTAAAATATACAGTGTGATCATAAGTTAAAATTGTGCTTTAAAATTTAACACATAAACACTTACTATGTTTGCTAACTGCCATGTTTAATGTCCAGAGTCAGGACAGCCTGAGAGACCTACAGGTGCAGATCATCTGTGCCTCTAAGGGAGAGATGATAGAATAGATGCTTTCCAACCTGATGAAGCACCAGGGCAAAATCAGCAGTGTGTGAGGAAGAAGAGGAGGACGAGGAGTCAGCTGCTGAGAGATGGAGAGGAGAACAGGAGGAAAAAAGATGGGCTGTTCTCTCTGCTTGAGCAACTGGCAGTAAAGTTTTATGCTTCCTGTATTTATGGAGGTATTCCCATATATTTGTAATACAAAATAGACATATAGGAAATTGCAATAAGAAATATTTAGCAACTAAGAGAATGCAGATAAGTTGAAAAATAAAGGGTTTTTTTAAATTGAAAATTTCTATTTTTCTAACTGAGCAGTGAGTCTCTGATGCACAAAGACTCTCCTGTCCACGTCTCTGTGCATGTTGAGAAGGTCCAGCAGACTGCCAGGGCCTGCAGGGCACATGCTGGGGTCGGTATATGGGAGCCAAATCTTCAGCCTGCTGAGAATGCCTGCAGGCAGGGGCGGGGCTTTATTTTGATGGGAACACCATGTGGCCAATCACATGCAAAGACAGACTTGGCTCATACAGTTATGTGGAAGAAGGAAGGAGTGCAGACGTTCTGAAGACAGTGAGTGTAGTGATACAGGCCAGGTACGCAGAGAGAAATTCAAGCATGTCGGGAAAAAGTGAAGTAAAAAGTGAAAACATAAAATCAGCATCCGGCTTCATTTCAGTGATGTTGGAGACTCAAAGCTGAATGCAGAATTTATAGAATTAGGAGCTGGATAAAGTTTTTATTTTCAGCCATTTTCCATTGTGGAGGACAAAAGGTTTCAAAATTGTCCTTAAACCTCATCTGTGTTCTCCTACAGTAGGAAATGCATAAAAATAAGGCTTTTGTGAAAACACTGAATAAAAATAGCTTCCCTGAAAAAGATTAAACTTACAGTTCTACATTGAATATGACACAACATAAACTGGATTTTATGTCATTTAGTTTATTTTACCAAGGACTCTCTGAGAAGCTTCTCCGATGAGAGCTGAAACATCTTCAATAAACTTATAGAAGTCCAGTCACTTTTCTTTTGAAGCTCCTTAGATTACCACAATCTGGATGAATTTACGCAGGCATTTAAACCATCTGTCTATGAATGGCAGAGATGCAGAAATGCCTGCATTGCAGAGCCATGGCTCAGTGTTTGAGTATGTAAATGAGTCTCACAGGCCTGAATGTGCGTTTGAAGCCATTTATAATTTATAATCCTTAACTTGTGTGATCTGCTTCTCACCACAAACAAGCACAAGCAGACATTTTGGACTTTTAACTTTATTTTCATAGTTTTACAGATTTTTGTACTAGAGATGGCACGATACCACTTTTTTATGTCCGATACCGATACCGATATCATAAATTTGGATATCTGCCGATACCGATATGAATCCGATATAGTGTGTTTTTAATCAATAAAAAGTTTTTTTAATATCTTGCTGCATTTTGTATAAGTTCATACTCAAGTTTAAACAAACAACAACACTAAAGCTATTCTGTTATACCTGTATGTAAAAAAATACACTGCACCCAAAATATTTCATAGTTCAGCAACACTGATCAATCTAATAAACTTAAACCTACTCCATCCTCCCTATTCTGGTATTTTAAAGAGTACTTAGCAGAAATATTAAGCAACCTAACTAATAGGGTTGCAAACTCCCATCAAAAAAAAAAAAAAAAGGGAACCACCCTCCACCTCATGATGCTTCGATGTAATTAACTTTAATTTGATGCAGGGTGAAATAAAATGCACAGAAATAAATTCTTTTTCAAGAATAATTAAATAGATTCAACATCTTTCTTCAACAGAATTGCAGACTGCACAGATGGTACCTTCCCCAAGGAAAAAGTACTATAGCTTACTAGGGTATATTAGACTTAACAGTTACTATATACAGTAATGGACTTCTATACATTTTACATCAGATTAAAACTTTGGGTGTAAGATTCAGATAATTATTTATTAAAAGCGAGACATTTTAAATGAGAATAAGAAAGAAAACTATGTCTTTGTGCCCCCTTTTCCCTGTTCATGCCCTATCGGCCCCCCTGGCTAAACTTTGCTAGATCCGCCCCTGCACAGTTACCAGCCGTCAGCTACGTAGAAAAGGATCCTGGTGTAGAAAGTAATATTAAATAAATTCTAACAACAGCTTATCAAGCTTAAACGTGCTGCTGTTGTTTATCCGCTGGTTTCCTCTTTCTGGTGCAAAGTGGGCCAAAAACAAAGAAGAGAGACGGACTCGCGACAGAAAAGCCGATCAGCTGATCATTAAGCAGTTTCACGATTGAAGTAGCAGCAGGAGAGAGAGAGAGGCAGTCGCTCCATATATCGGTTGTTAAGCTTAACATGGGAACGCTTTACAAACATTCAGAGATGAATTTGCACACTTGCTTTACTTTTCTCTGGGATAACTTCCTCGGAGATGAAATGCTGGTTTGGTAGCGAGGCTCCAAATACACACAGCCGCTCTATCAGGTGATGCATATGCTACTGCTATGAGCCGAGTTACGCCATGTCGCAAGTTTTGTGAGGTGTTTTTTTTATATTTAATGGATCGGATTACATTTTTTATTTCTGGCCGATATCCGATCCCGTAATTTAGGTCAGTATCGGACCGATACCGATACGTAATATCGGATCGGTCCATCTCTATTTTGTACAGATGAAAACCTCCCTTATGACCATTCATACTACACAGAGTAATTAAGTAATAAATAAATTAAATACAGAGAAGTTTTGTTTTTCACCTTCTACTAGAAATTTCTTTTACTACTACAGTTTAAAAAAACTGGACCGTCTGGGCAATGAGCTAGCAGAACTTTTCTGTAATTTGACAACTTTACTTCTTACAGTTTAAGTCCAAAGAGTCGTGCTGATTTTTTTTCTTTGTCACAGCAGCTTTTTCTTTATCATTAGAAAAACAGTTCGATATGGAACTTCTGTACACTGTATGTGGCCCGCCATGTAAAATGAGTTTGTCACCCCATCTAAGCCTTTGTCCAACAGAGTCCTTCCTGTGGATGCAGATCCATTCACATGGTGGAAAAACTACAAGCATAAGAAGATTGAAGCTAAGCTAACAGAACAAGACCATTTGTCCCAGGTACATCTGCACCAAGTGAGAGGATGACATCGATACTGCAAGTAGATCTCGTCTCTCAGCAGAGAGTGTGGACAGACTGATGTTTTTGCAGAGCCGGGTTGTTTTAAAGCAGTGCAGCATGTGTTATTTTGGTTTATGCTGCATTTTTATATTGATGGCTTGCTGTTTTATTTATTTTTACATTTAGATAATGCAGTAACACATGTTAAGAAACAGCAATATTTCAAATAAATAAAAAGCTTAAATTTCTTTGGTATTGAACAGCAGAAATGAGGCTTTCTTGTTGGAGGTCATTTTTGAAAAAGAAAAAAGCAGCGGCCAACAGCGCTGTACACAATGGTAGACTGGTGCGTAATAAGCAAGGGAATAATGCAGAAAACAGAGATTTGAGATGGGAAACTGTTCTTGAAGTACACTGAGGGAGAGGGAGCGAGAGAGAGAGAGAGCTGTGCAGGAAGTGTGATTTTATCATGGTGGAAGCAAAACAGCAAAAGTAAGAGCGAATTAATGATGATGTTTATCAAATGTGAAAGGTAGTTTGTATCTTCTTTTGCTGCTGGTTCAGCAAAGAGAAAAGATGAACATAGAGAAACAGAAAATCATCTGATGATCCAGTGAAGACACTCTGAGCAGACTGACTGAATGAAGCTGAGATTCTATTGAGGATTGACAGAAAAGTGCATCAAGCAGGAGATGATTTCATGTGGAAGAACAGAATATAGAGAATTTGAACAAATCAAGTCCAACATGAAAGGATCCAAATGTTTCCACTCAGCCTGAGTCATCAGAAATAATTCAAGCAGTCATTCAGAGCATGAACACACATGAAGAATCCAAACTATCAGTCAGATGAAAGAAGATCAGATTTCAGGACTGGACTCTTCACAAACACTGAAGAGTCAAAGTTGGATTGACTATTTCTACACTGTGTCTGAGTTCAGTGTCTAACATCCTCTGTACTCACTGATTAGACAACAACATGTTGGACTGTTTCTGGATCATGTCAGTGACATATTACTGTCTCACAACCACTTTACTGACACTGAGTCACCATGAGAGGAGCAGCAGAATAAAGCTCACACTGATAACATTAGAACAACATTATAACCACGTGACAGAAACACATGCATTTGTGGAAAACACAGAGTGACTTTGTGTTTAGTTTGTGATATCAGGGAGGGAGGGAGCTGTTCTCACACACTGTTGTACTGATCATTAACAGCAGGGGGCGACCTCACTGCGGTTAAAGCACAGTCACAGCAACACACTGTGGACTTCATATACTCGTGTAAAATTATAGCTGCTGTATCATTTAAATTTGCATCAAAGTTCTGTTAAGGTATTAAAAAATATAACACTATTACAAAACGAATGAATGTGAACCTTCTTCAGTCCATTTTTAAATATTTTCCCAGCTGCTGTTTGAACCGCAGAGCTGCTCTGGATCCTTCATCCACTCTGCTTCTCATCTCCTCCAGTTTCTGGACCTTCTCTGTGTCTCCTCTCTCCTTCATCTTCTCAATCAGGAAGTCCCAGTGGACAATGGTAGACGCTGAATCAGCTTTCAGAGCTTGCTCATCCAGTTTGACAGCAAGTTTGTAGGACTCATTTAGTAACTGTGACTCCTCTGCTGTCTGTTGGATAATTTCCTTTTCAGGGTTTTCCAAAAGATTGTCTTTTCTTTTCCTATAATTTTTCTTTTTCTTCAAACCTTCTGGAAACTGTTTCAGTTCAGTCAGGCCAAATCTATCTTTCAGGTTTTGGATGCAGGTTGTCAGTCTGATTCGTTTATTCAGAACTTCCACAGTTATCATCAGTTTTTGAGCTGTAGCTTTTTCCAGAAAGGCTGTGAATTCTCTCATTCCTCTCTCTGTTACTGTCCATACAAATTCCAAACCAATTTCATTTTCCTCTGTTCGCTCTTCATGCTGGCAGTTATCAAACAGGAAGTGAACAGGCTGATTCTTCTCATTTTTGGCACATTTAATGTTTGCTGCTTCAAGAGCTTGAAAAGCATTTTTAGGATGTCTTCCATCTGAGTGTGTGATCAGAGCTACAACATTTTTCTCCATGTTTTTTCCAAACAGAGACATCACTGAATCAAAGACATTTATCAGTCGGTCACTCAGTCGATATTCTGACATTTTCATCACCAGACCCACTGCATGAACTTCATGAACTCCATTCTCTGATCCAAACAAGTCCAATAATCTTTGACTGATGATGTCATGTTTAATCCCTCTGATGTCTCCATATCCAGGAGTATCGATGATGGTCAGAGAGTAGGGAAGAGTTTTATCTTCAAAACCAAAGATCTCGTACACGATCACATCTAATGTCTGACTTTCTGCCTGACTTTTCTTCTCCTCCTCTACGATATAAAACCAGGTTTCATCCTCCCACTTCACTCCCATGCTGTAGTTACACAGAGCGTTGATCATAGTAGATTTTCCTGCTTCTGTTTCACCCACAAGTAAGATGGTTTTATTTGGCTTGTCTGGATTTTTTTCACCAACAGTCATTCTTGTCAGAGTTCCAAACTTCTGTTTTTTTGTTCTCAGTTGGTAAACAGCAGGAGGTCCTGAACGGATCAGATCACTGTTGGAGATGATGTCCTTGTACTTTGAGATGTTACTTGTCCTGCATAAAAAGCAGAGTTTCAATCAGAAGCTACAATCACAGTACAGACGTTTTTGAGTAGTCATGTCTGTGGCTCTCATATTATCTGTATTACTTGCAGGATTTTAAGGCACCTATATTTCAGTACTGTGTGAAATTACAGCTGCTGTTAGTGATGTGTCGGTCGCGAACGAAACGGCTCTTAGAGCCGGTTCTTTGAAGTGAACGACGCGAGCCGGCTCCTTATTGAGAGCCGTGTTTCTTTTCTTTCTTTCTCGCACCCTCTCTCTCGCACTTTTCTTTGCTTCACTCCACACGTGAGCCTTGTGCTTGCACTGAGCAGAGGGGGGAGGGGCGGTAGTTAAACTCACAGTAGCACAGGAACAGAGCGAGCGGGAAAGAGAGCAAGGGACAACAACAAGAGACAACATCGGCACATTAGAAAGGTATAGTAACAGTGTTGCCAACTTAGCGACTTTGTCGCTATATTTAGCAAGTTTTCAGACCCCTTTAGCGATTTTTTTTCCAAAAAGCGACTAGCGACAATTCTGGCAACTTTTTCTGGTGTTATTGGAGACTTATGACGACTTTTTCACATAAAAGTACGTATCGCTCTTACTCTCAACAAGCAGCGGGTGCTGCTGGGGGCACCTCGCCTGTGCTAAAACGCTCACAGGTGGAGGATAGTCCTCATGCAGCAGTTGCCCTGAGCTGATGTCAGAGCAGGAGATATTCACCCCTACGCGTACAAACTGCAAATGAATCGCGTATGAGTGAAGCCACTGCATCAAAGTATGCTGCAATTATGCAAATTAGGCGATGATGTCATTTAGTGACTTCTAGCGACTTTTAGGACAGCCATTAGCGATTTTCCTTACTGGGGAGTTGGCAATACTGTATAGTAATCATCCACAACTATTATTTGAATATATAAATGAGTGTTTGTGTATAAATACACAAACAATAGACATATGGTTTCAATGTTGTGCTATGTCTATTACGCTATGATATCCCGTTGTGCGTCCACTTCAGTGACAAGTCTTAAGTTATGGCTGAACTGTCCCAGGCATCTTCTGTTGCCCTAACTAGAGATTGGTGGACCTCCAGGGCAACCTAAAGATACGTGAACATGATTATATCACGGCGGAGTGGTAGATATAAAAACCTTCTACTGCCCTATATTGCACATTAATTTGTTTTATATGAGTTTTTATATGAGTCTTTAGTTGAATGTTTTTTAATTATAATTTTTCTTGTCTTTTTTCTTTCTTTTTTTTGCTGATCTGAAAATTGATCCGATCCGTGACTTAAAACCGTGAGTTTTTTGATCCGTTGCACCACTAAACACCAATCATGCATAACATTATTTACCACCAGCCTAACATTGTGTCATTCACCCTTTTGCTTTCAAAACAGTCCTAATCCATAAAGGCAAGGCCTCCACTAAACCCCTGAAGGTGTGCTGTGGTATCTGCACCAAGATGTTAGCAACAGATCCAATAAGTCCTGTAACCTCTGAGGTGGGCCTCCGTAGATCTGACTTGTTTGTCCAACACATCCCACAGATGCTTGATTGGATTGAGATCTTGAGAATTTGGAGTCAATTTATTGTGGATCTCAAAACATTCCTGAACCAACCCTGAATTTCTTGCTTTGTGGCAGGGCGTATTATGCTGCTGAAAGAGGCCACAGCCCTCAGGGAGTACTATTTCTATGAAAAGATATAAATGACATAGATATACACTACCAGTCAAAAGTTTGCACACATCTTCTCATTTACAGTTTTTTCTTTATTTTTACTACTTTCTACCAGTGTTGGTCAAGTTACTTGAAAAAAGTAATCAGTAAGTAATTACTGATTGCCCCCCCAAAAGTAATCCCATTACTTTACCAATTACTTATTTTCAAAAGTAATTAGTTACTTAGTTATTTAGTTACGTTTTAAAAACATGATTTACAACCTGAATAGGTAATAAAGCGATAGATCTTTCAGCCCAATTCTACTTTTTCTGAATAATCCATCATATAAAATGTAATCAAACGAAAAAGTCTCTTTTTAAAACTAGTTTTATTAGTTTTAATCTTTTAACTTTATGCATCAAGCAAAGATTAAATTATATGCAACATTCTCTGATTGGAAGAAATTTGTTTAACATTTAAACCTATTTTCTGCATATTCCAGCATATAAAATAAAATAGTTTTTTGTGTTTACACTCACTCTTTCAAATAGATGCAAGTAAAACAAAGCAGAAAATAAATAAAATCATGGTCCTGTTGCTCTATTTTCACCTGTTTAGCAGGAGTGGGGCAGGCGGAGGTTTGCCCTGGTGCAGGTGTGCCGCAGCGGTCATGTCAGTGGAAGAATCCAGGAGTTTCTCTGTGAATTTCACATTCCCATGGCAGCGTACTCGGTGCTTGCTTGGACGTTTAGGGGTATTTTTGCTGTAAAAAGTTTTCTTTCCACGCAGTGAATAGCGGATACTAAAGTTTTTGTCACTTTTTACGGAATCAAACTCAAAGTACTTCCACGCTTTAAACGCTACACGGTCATACTCTCTCCCGCACTCGTTATATTATCCACTTTTGATCTACACACAGCTGTTGCCATGAACGTCGCACTCGCTTACATCATTGTCATGAGGCACTCTCGAAAACGAAATCACCATTTAGTAACGCAGTAACGCAGCATGCTTACGGGGAAGTAACAGTAATCTAATTACCTTTGTTGCAATAGTAATCCCTTACTTTGCTCTTAACTTGAAAAAAGTAATCGGATTACGCGTTACTGCCCATCTCTGCTTTCTACATTGCAGATCCAAACTGAAGACATCAGATAGATGGTGCAAGACATGGAATTATGGAGCAAAGAAAAAAAATCATAAATAACTCTAAATATGTTTTATATTTTAGATTCCTCAAATTAGTCACCTTTTGCTTTGTTGGCAGTGCTGCAAACCCTCTCAATGAGCTTCATGATGTAGTTACCTGAAATGGTTTTCACTTCACAGGTGTGTCTTGTCAGGGTTCATTTGTGGAATTTCTTGTCCTCTTAATGGGGTTGGGACCGTCAGTTGTGTTGTGCAGAAGTCAGATTGATACACAGCTGAAAGCCCTATTTGACAACTGTTAAAATTCATATTATGGGAAGAACCAATCAGCTAAGTAAAGAGAAACCACAGTCCATCATTACTTTAAAAACTGAAGGTCAGTCAGTACAGAAAATTGCCAAAAATTTGAATGTATCCCCAAATGCAGTCACAAAAACCATCAAGTGCTATTCAGAGGAGACTGCGAGAATCAGGCCTTTATGGTCAAATAGCTGCTAAGAAACCACTACTTTGGGCCAAGAAACACAAGGAATGGACATTAGACCAGAGGAAATCTGTGCTTTGGTCTGATGAGTCCGACACAGAGAGGGTGAGTGGATGGTCTCTACATGCATGGTTCCCACTGTGAAGCAGGGAGGAGGAGGTGTCATGGTGGTGGTTGGGGATTTATTCAAAACTGAAGGCACACTGAACCAGCATGGCTATCAAAGCATCCTGCAGATATGCCATCCCATCCGGTTTGTTTAGTTGGACCATCATTTACTTTTCAACAGGACGATGACCCCAAACACACCTCCAGGCTGTGTATGGGCTATTAGACCAAGAAGGAGAGTGATGGAGTGCTGCACCAGAAGGCCTGGCCTCCACATTCACCTGACCTAAACCCAATCGAGATGGCTTGGGATGAGATGGACCACAGAGTGAAGGCATAAGGTCCAACAAGTACTCAACATCTCTGGGAACTCCTTCAAGACTGATGGAAAACCATTTCAGGTGACTACCTCATGAAGCTCATCGAGAGAATGCCAATAGTGTGCAAAGCAGTAATCAAAGGAAATGTTGGCTATTTGGAAGAATCTAAAATATAAAACATGTTTTGATTTATTTCACACTTTTTGGTTTACTAGATAATTCCATGTGTTCATTCATACTTTTTGATACTTTGAGTGGGGATTCACAATGTAAATCGTTATGAAAATAAAGAAAAACCATTGAAGTAGAAGGTATGTCCAAGCGTTTCACTAGTTGTGTATGTCATCAGACCACCTCCTTCCTTGGACCACTTTTGATAGAAGCTGACAACTGCAGACCAGGAACACCCCACAAGGCCTGCAGTAATGCTCGGGCAGAGTCATCTAGCCATCACAATTTGCCTTTTTGTTAAACCCCCTCAAACCCTAACACTAATGCTCATTTTTCCTGCTTCTAACATCAAATTTGAAAACGAAATGTTCACTTGCTCTACTAACAGGTGCGATGATAAAGTGATAATTAGTGTTATTAATTTCACCTGTCAGTGGCCATAATGTTATCTTTTGATAAGTGTACACTGACTTTATAAAACACTGGAAATTAAACTCTAAATACTAAATAAGTGCAAACTTGATAAACTAAATCTTACTTCATGTAAGGTGGTCACATGACAAATGTCACATAGAAATGTGGAAGGTCTCTTTTATCAGAGCAAGAAACAGTGCCTGAGGGTGTTTAGAAGTCTCTGCTGTCACTGTGACTGAAATGGCCTAGGTGTATTAATTGAGAATGCAGAAACATTCAACAAATGTGTAATCTCACCAGACAATGGTCTTTGTAGAGCTTTCATGCAGGTTTTTTCCTGACAGCCGCAGCTTGTTGTTACTCAGGTCGAGCTCTTTCAGACTACATGACTGGGAGCGGAGAACTGAGAACAGATCATTACAGCTTCTCTCTGATAGGTTACAGTTACTCAGCCTTAAACAGAGCAGCAGATATAACAACACATTACAATCCATTTATGAAATATTTGTGGTAAACAATCAGCAACATTTACTTGCCTTACATGTTGCCACAGTGCCATTTGTTCTAATGCTAATAATCTAATGTAGCAGTGTTAAACCTCTGATTAAACAGCTGAATCCTGACCTCAGAGTTTCCAGTTTACAGTGTGGACTCTTCAATCCAGCTGAGAGAAGCTTCATGCCTGAATCCTGGAGCTTATTGTTACTCAGGTCCAACTCTCTTAGATTGCAGGACTTGGAGCTGAGAAGGGAACATAGAGGTTCACAGCTTCTCTCTGACAGGTTACAGCCATTCAGCCTTTAAAACAGAAACAGAAGGAATGTAAAAAAACAACTCATCACACACACACACTCACTCATGTAGCCAACTGAGGATCCAAACAAAAAATTTCACACAGATGTTAATGATACACTCGATACAGATGGAATGTAAATGTAATATGAGTAAAAGCAGAAAGCAATATTTTCCAAATCATTTACTGATTAAATTAAATTACAAAATAGTAAGACAACATATCAAATATTGGATCCAGGACATTTTATTATTTCTTGAAGTCAGGTATTGTGTTATGCATATGTACTTAAACACTTTAAATTTAATTAATCAGATTTGGCAGTATGTTAAAAAAAACTGTAGTCAGATTTGAAAGTGCTGTGGTTAGACTACACGCCTTTGGAGCAGAAGATCGCAAGTTCGATTCCTGCCTGGGGCGTCTGTATCCAGTAAGGGTCCTAAGGCTAGACCCCCTATGCTAAAGTCAGCCTACCGCAGACATGAGCGAGACAGATAAATATGAAGGCATGCCGGCTCGGACGTCGCCCGGATCAACAAGGTCCGCGTCAGGTGTTGAGGAACCAGGGCACCCTGACGACAAGTGGGCTACTGGAACAAGAAGGCATCGGTGGGCAAGAGACGAAAACAGGACGTTGTTGGAATGCTACTACGCAAGTAACCCTGGCGGAAGGGGTTACATGAATAGGATGAGGGACCTATGGATTCTTCGATACCCAACATCCACAATGACGGCGAAACAACTAGTAGCTCAGTGTTCCAACATTCGAAAGAAGGGACTGCTCTCACAGCTAGAGATTGACGAGGTACAACATAAATGCTACGGCAAGGAGGAGTCAGGACGCCAGGTCAGGGGGGAGATATCATCACCCCCACCCGAGATTGGGTACATAGCCCCAAGTGCGATAGGAGAAGGATCGTTGAGTGCGAGAGGAACTGACCTGAAAGATAGGATCATGGCCAAGCTTGAAACCTGGACCCCCCCTAGCCGGTTACCAAGATTACGTGAAGTACCCTCAGAAGGTCTGCTAGATGATGTTAATGCAGCACTACGGATGATACCTACAACCACGATTACCGACACTAACAAGCTGATCTACACTACGGCAGCAGTGATCAGTGAGATGCTTGGCTACAAGTTGAACAGCCACAAGGGGCAGTACCCTCCATGGAGAAGGAGGCTAGAGGGCAAGATCAAAGTAGCACGGAGGGAGGTTAGCCAACTAACGGAGTTGCAGAAAGGCGCGACAAAGAAGGTGCATAAGAAATACAGCAAGCTGTCCATACCTGAGGCCTTGGAAACTGCCAAGCAAAGACTCACAGCCTTGGCCAGCCGCTTGAGGAGGTACACCAGAGAGATAGAAGGCAGGAGAATAAACCAGCTGTTCTCCACAGAACCAGCAAAGGTGTATTCTCAGTGGCAAGGGAACAATAACAGAACAGCACCACCAAGGCTGGAGACGGAGCAATACTGGAAGAACATATGGGAGAAGGACGCAACCCATAACGGCAATGCTCAGTGGCTAGTGGATCTGAGGGCAGACCATAGCGACCTCCCTGAACAGGGTCCAGTAACCATCACAGTGGCAGATATCCAAGAAAGGGTCTCCAGTATGAAGAGTTGGACAGCACCAGGGCCCGACATGGTTCACGCCTACTGGCTGAAGAAGCTGACTGCACTCCACGAGCATCTGGCAGCACAAATGAACCAGCTGCTAGTTAACGAGAGACACCCGGAATGGCTAACCGAAGGTCGGACGGTCCTGATCCCCAAGGACCCCAAGAAGGGACCGGTCCCATCCAACTACCGACCAATAACCTGCCTCAGTACTACATGGAAGCTCCTGTCAGGCATCATATTGGCTAAGATGAACAGGCACATGGCTCAATACATGAGCGGGGCACAGAAAGGGATTGGCAAGAATACCAGAGGCGCAAAACACCAGCTACTGGTAGACAGAACAGTCAGCCGAGACTGCAAGACCAGGCTCACCAACCTGTGCACTGCCTGGATTGATTACAAGAAGGCCTATGACTCAATGCCCCACAGCTGGATACTGGAATGCCTAGAATTGTACAAGATCAACAGGACCCTAAGAGCCTTCATCAGGAACTCAATGGGAATGTGGCACACAACACTAGAGGCCAACTCCAAGCCCATAGCACAAGTCACCATCAAGTGCGGGATCTACCAAGGAGATGCTCTGTCCCCACTGCTGTTCTGCATAGGCCTGAACCCCCTCAGTGAGATAATTAACAAGACTGGCTACGGATACCGACTACGGAACGGAGCGGTTGTCAGCCACCTCCTGTACATGGATGACATCAAGCTGTATGCCAAGAGTGAACGAGACATCGATTCACTGATACACACTACCAGGCTATACAGCAATGACATTGGAATGTCATTCGGGCTGGAGAAGTGTAGTCGGATGGTAACAAAGAGAGGGAAGGTAGTCAGAACTGAGGGGATTGAACTACCAGAAGGCAACATTGCAGACATAGAGGACAGTTACAAGTACCTGGGGATCCCACAGGCGAATGGGAACCATGAAGAGGCCGCTAGGAAAGCTGCAACCACCAAGTACCTGCAGAGGGTCAGGCAAGTCCTGAGGAGTCAGCTGAACGGTAAGAACAAGATCCGGGCAATCAACACCTACGCCCTGCCCGTGATCAGGTACCCTGCTGGGGTAATAGGCTGGCCAAAGGAGGAGATAGAAGCCACTGACATCAAGACAAGAAAGCTCCTTACCATGCATGGAGGGTTTCACCCCAAGTCCAGCACCCTGAGGTTGTACGCTAAGCGGAAGGAAGGGGGCCGGGGACTGGTGAGTGTCAGCACCACAGTCCAGGATGAGACAAGAAACATCCACGAATACATCACGAAGATGGCCCCAACTGACAGTGTGCTCAGTGAATACCTCAGGCAGCAGAAACCCAAGAAAGAGGAGGAAGGCGAGGAACCATCATGGAAGGACAGGCCCCTGCACGGTATGTACCACCGGCAGATAGAGGAGGTGGCTGATATCCAGAAATCCTACCAGTGGCTGGACAAAGCTGGACTGAAAGACAGCACAGAGGCACTAATCATGGCAGCACAAGAACAAGCTCTGAGTACAAGATCCATAGAGGCTGGGGTCTATCACACCAGGCAAGACCCCAGGTGCAGGCTGTGTAAAGATGCCCCAGAGACAATCCAGCACATAACAGCAGGGTGCAAGATGCTAGCAGGCAAGGCATACATGGAACGCCATAACCAAGTGGCCGGCATAGTGTACAGGAACATCTGTGCCGAGTATAACCTGGAAGTCCCAAGGTCAAAATGGGAGACGCCCCCAAGGGTGATGGAGAATGACCGAGCTAAGATCCTGTGGGACTTCCAGATACAGACGGACAAAATGGTGGTGGCTAACCAACCGGACATAGTGGTGGTAGACAAACAGAAGAAGACGGCTGTAGTGATCGATGTAGCGGTTCCGAATGACAGCAATATCAGGAAGAAGGAACACGAGAAGCTGGAGAAATACCAAGGGCTCAGAGAAGAGCTCGAGAGGATGTGGAGGGTGAAGGTAACTGTGGTCCCCGTGGTAATCGGAGCACTAGGTGCGGTGACTCCCAAGCTAGGCGAGTGGCTCCAGCAGATCCCGGGAACAACATCGGAGATCTCTGTCCAGAAGAGCGCAGTCCTGGGAACAGCTAAGATACTGCGCAGGACCCTCAAGCTCCCAGGCCTCTGGTAGAGGACCCGAGCTTGAAGGATAAACCGCCCGCAGGGGCGTGCTGGGTGTTGTTTTTCAAATATATAAATATATATATACAAATATATAAATATATATATATATGTATGTGTGTGTGTGTGTGTGTGTATATATAGCATTTTATTTTATTCTATTCTATTGTGTACAGTATCTTACTGATATCTTATTCCAGTGTTTTTCTCTGATTTTTCTATGTAACTTTGCACTGTCCACTGCTGTAACAAAACAAATTTCCCAACCGTAGGACTAATAAAGGTTATCTTATCTTATCTTATAAATATTCTTTAACCCTGAGCTCAGCCTCACAGGCTCATGCTTTCAACCTGCATACCACTCTCGGTGCATGAGTATTACCATGTGGTGGTAGTACCCTGTAATTTAAACAGTGACTTTGGTCAGCTGCTAATGTTGATTTTGCTGATGCACAGTAGACTGAAATGAACAGACTACAATAGACTGGTGATGATTTATGCAAGTATGTGTTTACATCCACGTTATAGTAATTGTGCTTATTCAGCTTAAGCTTTACCTAGCAAACCTATATGTCAAGAGGCAGTAATAAGATAAATCAACCAGTTAGCTCAAAACCCCACTGTATAGGAGATACTGGAGGGTCTCTAGCAACACAATGTGTTTATGATGTTTATATATTTCCATTCCCATTTAGTGCCTATATGTTTTGGTATTTGCATGTATTTGCATACAAGTAATAATGTGTTGAATCTGCCTTGTTGGTTTTCTGACAGTTGCCAGGACTTTCTGATTCCTGATTGGTCTGGAAGTTGTTCTATTGAAGTGTGCCAAGAGTAAATGTGCTGCTAAGAAAATTATTCATCTCACGCTTGCTGCTTCTCTTAGCTGAGAGAGCATTAGTACCATATAACTTGGTCTGACAAACCTGAGAGTTTGCAGTTTACAGTGTGGATTATTGAGTACTGCAGAAATCAGCTTCACGCCTGAATCCTGCTGTCTGTTGTTACTAAGGTCCAGCTCACTCACACTGCAGAACTGGGAGCTGAGAAGTGAACACAGAGCTTCATAGCTCCTCTCTGAGAGGTTACAGCAACTGAACCTGAAGTGAAAAAAGAAAAACTGTAAAAGTGATATTGTTTTCTTTAGATAAAGGGGCACAACAATTCAATGCATTTCCTTCCACTTACAGAGCTTTGTTAGATGCTTCAACCACTGGCAGCAGACCCAGAAGAGCCTTTTCTGAACCAGAGTATTCTTTCAGGTCAAACACAGTCAGATCTTTTTGTGATGACAATATCATGAAGACCAGAGCTGACCACTGAGCAGGAGAAAGGTCATCTAAGACTGTTCCTGATCTCAGGAATTGCTGGATCTCCTCCACTGGAGAACCATCCTTCAGCTCATTCAGACAGAGGAACAGGCTGATTCTTCTCTCAGGAGATGGATTTTCTCTGACTTTCTTTTTCACATGTTCTACTATTAGCCTAATGGTCTGTGAGCTACTTCTTGTTGGCAGCAGGTCTTGTAATAGAGGTTTGTTGGTCTGCTGTGAAAGGCCCAGGAGGAAGCGAAGGAACAAGTCCAGATGTCCATCCAGACTCTTTACGGTTTTGTCAACAGTGTTGCTGTAGATCTCTGGTATATATGTTTGGCTGAAAACATTTCCAGGTCTCTTCAAACAATTCTGTGACTGAGCCAAATTGTCTTCAGTAATAATGTCTGAGACCACAAACAGAGCAGCCAAAAACTCCACTACACTCTGATGGACAAAGCTGAACACTTTTTTCCTGCCCTTCTTCAGCTGATGATCCTCTTTAAAGAACCACAAGAATGCATTTGAATGCTTTAAGGGTTCTGTGAAAGTGCTTTCATCCTCTGTTAGTTCTTCACTGAAGATCAGGCTGCTTTTCTCCAGCTGGTTAAAAGCCAGTTTTGCAATCATCTTAATGCACTCAAGGCTTTTTTCTGGGCCATATTTTTGCTTCAAATTTCTGATCTGAATATTCAGGAACTCTGTGTAAACCTCAGTCAGGGTCTCCGGCAGATCTCCTCTCTCTTTGCTCTCCAATACCTCCTGCAGAACTGTAGCAGTGATCCAGCAGTAGACCGGGATGTGGCACATGAAGTGGAGGCTTGGTGATGACTTGATGTGGGAGATGATCCTGCTGACCTTCTCCTCATCTCTGAATCTCTTCCTGAAGTACTCCTCCCTCTGTAGCTCCGTAAACCCTCTGACCTCAGTTACCATATCAATAAAATCAGCAGAGATGGCTTCTCCAGGCCATGTGGTCATCCAGATACGAGCGGAGGGAAGCAGGCACCCTGTGATGAGGTTTGTCAGCAGCACATCAACTGGGGTGGACTTGGTCACATCAACAGGTAGTTTTTCTGTGGCAGTGAAGTTCAGCTGAAGGCAACTCTCATTCAGTCCATCCAACACAAACAGAAGTTTGTATTCACTCTTTTCAAAGTCTGAGTTTCCTGATGTCTGCAGTGTTGTGAAGATGCTGTTAAGCTCCTCCTCTTTGATGTGCACACTTTCAGGAATACACATGTGGATGAGTTTGGCAAAGCTGTACTCTTTGTCCTTTTGCAAATTCAACTCACTAAAAATGAAGGGAAATACCAGATCTAAATCCTGATTGGTTCTTTTTTCAGCCCAATCCAAAACAAACTTGTGCACCAGGAAGGTTTTACCACTTCCTGCCTCCCCAGCAGTCAGCACAGTTCTTATATTCTTTTTAATGCCAGAAGGGTGTGTGAAGATGTTGCTAATTTCAGTTCCTGCAGGCCTTCCAGAGGCCATTTCAATCTGCCTGAAGTGACTGGTGGTGTGTGTTTCTCCTCCAGCTGTGATGTACAGATCAGTGTAGATGTCATCCAGGTTCTTCTCATCTTTCTTTGATGTCCATCCTTCTTGTTTGCACACAAACCTGACTTGAAGGTTTGACTGAAGCTGTTCTTTGTAACGTGTTATGGGCCGTGGAGACTTCACATCTGTATGACATGAACATGTAAAGAACAAAGTTTTAAACTCCTCTTCCACGGAGACTTAATAAGTAAAAATCTTTGTATTTTATTTAAATAAATCTGTCACTGCCAGTTTCAGTAACATAGCATATCTCATTATATGTAAATCAATGTGCCTACCAAAAGATAAAGAAACATTTAAAAAAACTGAAGGTCTACAGTGTCTTAAGGTGATTAAAAAGTTAACATATACACATAAATCCACTCTTTGTATTTTCAGATTGAAGTTATCCGACTGTCATCTGCAACATCAGCCGTAAAGACCAGTCAGTCGGATCCTGAGTGATAACCAGACGACATGTGCTGTTCTCCAGCAGTTTACCTTGTGCTGCTGTGCTGATGGTTGATAATCGCTCTGTCAGATCATTTCTGCTGATCTTTGTTAAAGTTTTCTTCACCACCTCCACAGACTGCTGACTGTAGGTCTGTACTATCTTATCTACTGTTTCTGTCCTCTTTACATTCTCCAGATGACTCTTTGGGATGGATGGGAGGCCATCCAGGATGTGTGGCTGCTCCAAATACCACTTGAAGTCACTGAATTCTTCATCGCCCAACTCTTCCAATGTCCTCAAAAGCAGCTCTTTACTGGTCATTGTTTCCTCCTGAACAAAGATTAATTTAAAAAAAATTACATTTTGACATTTTGATGTACAATCACTTTTAAACCTGCAGTTTTCTGCGTGTATCCTAAACTATTGTTTTATAAAAAACAAAAACAAAAAATACTTGAAAACTGGATGAAACCATGTGTTTGTGAATAAGCTATTAAATCAGAACATTTATGATGCCTATAAAAAGTATGTCGCTCCCCTTGGACAGAGTTACATTTTTATACAATACAATACAATATGTGCAAGTGTACCTGCACATGTGACGTGACAATAAAGGTGATTTGATTTGATTTGATACAATACAATTTTATTTATATAGCACATTTAAAAACCACAGGCATGCCAAAGTGCTTCACAGAATGAGTTAAGAGCAATAATAAATACAAATATAAAGCATAAAATACAAAATACACATAAAATATACTAACAGGCAGGTGACATAACTAACCAATAATACACCAGGCATAGTATAACTTGGTTTATACATTGACATGAAAGAAGCTTTTTTTTTTTTTAGGATATTCTGGTCAAAGAAAGCCAAATTATATTGACTATGATTTCATTCAATAAACCAATGAAAGGGTGAAACATCCAGGGGCATAAATACTTTTCACAGGCATTGTATCATCAGAGATGAAAAGAGCTCATGTTATTTTTTAATGTGTAGTCCTCAGATGTCCTCAGATGACTGTGGTGCTACAAAAATATAAAATGGTAAATGGACTGGCTCTTATTCAGTGCTTTTCTACTTTATCTGAGCACTTTAGACAACTTACCTCATTCACACCAGCCCCCTTTTCTATGCAGATGTTTTCTATTCACTTCATTCTCCTCATTAAGAGAATACTCCAGTGAATTGGAGTACACTGTAAAATGTAATTCTAGCTGTTTGTTATTTCAACATATTATTCTATATCAGTTTGACGATAGATGACTGAAGTTGTTGTTATAACATAGAATTACAAGTTAAAAACGTCCCAATTACACCAAAAAAAGCTAACTTGAAAACTCATGTCCAGCTAAATCAGCAACTTATGTGAACTTGACAATGTGGGTAAGTTGAGCACAGCAGGATTCAAAACTGCCTCACGTGACTGCTATCGAGGTGCATCATGGGGAATTGGCGGTTAACGACATGCTCACTTTACTTGGACGTTTTCTAATCGTCTTCTTTGGAATATGCTTTCAAGGTGAGTAACATTGGTTATAACTATAAGGAAAGAGAGCTACAAAAGTTGGAACATGTTTTGAATTTATGGCATGATGTGTGTTTTTCTCTTTTACCGAAATGTTTGCTTTAGCTAATGTAACTTTAGCCGACAAGGTCCAGCTTGTGTGTCATGACCAAACTTGAGCTAATAAACTGACATATGGCCTTTTTTATGGGTTTAATGTGGCACTGACCAAATCACAAGTATTGTGCCGCTAGCTTTAAGGTTGTGCACTCACCCTGTTGCGATATTAGCAAGCTAACTCAGCTAATTAATAAAGCTTATTTCATATTGTCTCTGTACTTGTAAATTTCTTTCAAGTTCACAGGCTGTTGTATTTTGGTGGAAGTTCATTTTGGCAATATTTCCAATAACTGGCTGGGTTCAAAAAGAACTTTTTGGCAGGACTCCGATGCTTGTCATCTGTTTACTCCTATGTAATCACTTAGGTTGTTATTAACTGCTGCATGCTAAGCTGCAAGAGTGCACTGAGGACTGAGACAAAAATATGGTCTACAAACCAGCATTATATTAGTTTTTATCAGATAGTCCTCCAGTTTGTTTATTTTTTGCTTTAATTCTATTGTGCAGTTATTTGTTACCCTGAAATGCTTTATGCTTAACAACAGCTCACTATTTTGACTTATTTTTGAACTCTTGTGATCAGTATGACCAGATTGTGTGAGTTTCCATACTAAAAGAGCTGTAGTGATAAAATAATTGGCATCAGAGACACTGATTTTTGGCATGGTATACTGCAGAAGTTTTTTTTGTTTTTTTTGCAGAAAACTAGCAAACATGAATAAATGGCGAAAACAATATAATTATAACATATATTTTTATTTTACTTATTTTAGGTCTGTGAAGCCAAACTTGATGCTGGGGATTTATTTTTGTCAGTGGAGTCAAATGGTAAGTTACAATTTGTGCATTTTGTCATACTGGAAACACCACAGATTATATTGTAACTTAATAGCTCTGTAGAACAAATGATATAAAGATTGTAGTGTCAGGGTACTTCTTAAGAAGTAATATGGCACTATTGATGATCACATGCAGGTGGCATAAACTAAATATTCAGACGTGTTACCAACAAATGATTCATTAACAAAAGCAATGGAGCAGACTGTTTAGGTTCTTGTGGTTGTAATAACATCCATAACTGCAAGTTTGTCATTAATTTATTTTCACAGGTCTAGATGATCACATCTGACTTGTCATTTAAATGAGGTGGACTCGCAAACTTTGCACTTTTTGGGGGTAAATTGCTGTCCACTACATATACACAGAATGTGCACAGTATTTCAGATCTGAAAAGGGAGTATGTAATGGACTTGCTGGCTTTAATGTAAAAAGCCTGTTGTGTAACTTTAATGAGGCAGTTGGACTAAAACAGTATTGCTCATCAAGGTAAACATCTGAGGAATAAGGAAACTGTTACTTGTCCTTTTACTCAGTGTTCTTTTAATCGCACGTTTACTAAAGTTTTACATCACATAAGTCATTTTCACAATCATTCTACTTTAAAAGATTTCAAGACAGAGCTTATTGTTCTCTGAACTTCCTTGTTCGCTGAACGGCAGGTAAAGTGCATCTTTTTGTTTGTTTGCTTTTGTGTGTTTGTGTTTTCTCTAATGGGCCTCAGATGACTGTTTGCTTAAATTTGGGTCTCAAAGAATCTTTTTTTTATTCTGCCTGTACTCTCCACCCCTCTTCTTCTATTGCTCAGGTTGAAGCAGAATTTGCCCGTCTTACATCTGTTGACCTGAAAGGGTTCCTTTTTGCTGTGCTTGACCATTATGGAGAGGTTCGTGGAGCTGTACAAAATCAAGAGCGGCATAGGAGGGCTAACTAGGCTCATAAAATGCTTCGGTGATGATGTAAGTGTTCAACTGCAAAATCTAATCCTTTGTTTAAGTTTTAGGTTATCCAGTTCAACTGATGAACTCATTGAAAGAAAGCTGATAAGTAAAGTCTGTCATCATATTTCACAACCGGACATTTAGTGTGGTACCTTTTACAGAATCTGTGTATATTGGTGGTAGGTTGGATATCATATTCTACTTGAATGTCCTGATAAGCCTGATTCAAAATCTCCAATGATAATCATATATTGATGGAATTATGTATCAAAAAGCTGTGAATTTGGAGCTGTCTACATGCTTCATAAACACTGTTTAAAAAGTGTTTTTGTTTTCTTTTTGACTTCTTTGACCAGAGCCCTACACAAAGGAAGAGGATAGAGGACCTCATTTTCTAAAGGAAGATCCCTCACACACTTTCAAGACTGTGAAGGTTAGCATTGTTTCTTTTAGTAAATTTAATAATGACAGCACCACAGTGGATTTTAAATGAAACCTGTGGCATCTATGAAACAATAGATGCCACATGATAACATGTGTACTTTTTCCTCACCAAATGTATTATTACAAGATCTTTGACACTGGATTTGGTCTGGGTTTCAGAGAAACTAACTGGCAAGCTAGCATTGATATTATTAGTGTCTTGTGTTTATTCATGTCTTCACCAGGGTCTTTGACATTTCGCTGCTGTACTGTTCACTTCAGCTTTACGTTTGATTTCTCACATTGTGTATTGTAATGGCAGAGATATTAGGATATTTAAGGGGCTGCAGTGGCTGCTACAGCTGTGGGGGGCAATACTTTGGTGAAATGTCCTGGACCCTGGAAAAGAGACTGTGTAGACTGGGTAAGCAATTAAAGGTTACTGGCCGAGAGTCATTGGGCAGCTGGGTAAAGGTGGATGTTGATATTCAGTGCCAATTATGCAACCTGTTCAGCCATGTCTATATGCTCTTTTTTCATGCTGTTAATATAGGGGGCAAAAATAAACTTTAATCAATAAACTGATTAAAGAAGCATTGTCTATGGAGCCATAATCTGATCCTGTAGTGTAGCTGCAGTTTGCACATTTCATGTATTCTCAGCCAGATTTGGTTTAGAGCACAGCCAATATTTAGCATAAGTAGATTTAAATTCACACACTGGTGATGGCAAGCTACACTGTAGCCACAGCCACCCTGGGGCGCACTGACACAGGCGAGGCTGTCGGACACTGGCACCACCGGGCCCTCTGACCACCACCAGTAGGCAACAGGTGAAGTGTCTTGCCCAAGGACACAACGACTGAAACTGTCAGAGCCAGGGCTCGAACCGGCAACCTTCCAATTATAAGACGAACTGGCAACTATTGAGCCACGATTCAGTCATCCACCCATGTGTGTGAATGACTGAATGTGTAAAGCGCTTTGGAGTCCTTAGGGGACTAGTAAAGCGCTATACAAATACAGGCCATTTACCATTTAAATTGAAAATTTTGTTTGAATTCTGCAATTGAAGACATGCTCAGTTATTTATGAACATGGTCTTTGTTTAAAGCAAGAAATGGATTTTTAACATGGGGGTGCATATCTCATTCTGAAAAAACTTTAACAACTAATAAGTGTTACCCAAAGCCAATCACCATCATCCAAAGCATCAGTATGGCTCTTCTTTGGAAAGACAAGAATTCATAAGCACAACGGACATTGTGTAATTGTAATTGTGTAATTTTATTTATTTTTTTGTCTTTGAACCCTTTTATATCCGACAGGTATTGAAGACACGTTTTCTAAGAGGATGAAAGTTGGCATGCGATGGTGAAAGAAGAAGACATCATCGATGTGTTGGTTGTCCTTGAGGCGGCAGTAATCCTGTCTAATCTGAGGGATGTCTCAAGTGCCATTTCCATGCTGATGGGCCTTCTTTTTGCCCTCAACATACACTATCCAAAGGAACTTAAGGACATCTTTGAAGTCATTCAGAACATCCTAATGAACATTGGTGGAAGGCAGTGCTCCTCACTAGTGCATGGTCTAAGAAACAGACTCTTGCAGAAAGCCATGCAGAACTGTAATTGTATGCTCACAGCATACAATTGCCTTAGTGTTAAGGACAGTTTTTATTTTACTGTTTGTTTTTTTTATTCTTGCAAGTTCTTATTCTCACTTTTGTATGTCACTAAATGACTACAATTTACATTCCAGATTAGACAATTACTCATTTGTTCATGGTTTAAGAAACTTATGTGAACAACAATATAATGGTGGACTTTGCAGATGCTTATCTCATGCAAGTCAGTAGTTTTTCCTTTGTTTTGCAATTGAGCAGACTCAAACTGATGTTTCTGAAATATCCATATTATCAAATGTTTCAGAAGCATGCACTCATTTTCAGAGATATTGGTTCTGTGGAATTTGTTGCAATTGTAAACGAAGACAAATACAAGAGTTTGATGTCTTAGTTGTTATAAACTGATCTTTACTGTCACTTATCAAAGGTTTTGTACTATTTTAATATTTCAAGTTTTATGCTAACAGGTGTGACTGAGCACAATGAAGTTTAAAAATTTTGCAAATGTAAAGAATAACTTTTCTAAAATAGCAAGTGTCCCGTTGATACATTACATTAATGCAGACTTTATGTTGTTACTTCACAAGAATCACTACTGCTCCTAGAGTATTGGTCAGAATTTAATCTTCACCCAAACTGGGCTCAAGACCAAGTTCAAATTTATTGTTTCACAGGGAGCAGCCTTTGAGTTTTGATGGATTGTGAGCCTGATGAGCTACGTCACTGATTTTTCTGTTTCTCAGATGACTAAGATGGCACAATAAATGGTGAGTGTTGGGTGCTCATGAGTAATTGTCTTGTCATGTTTCTGCCTGAAATGATCAGATACACTTTAATGGAATCTGTGGGGTTTTATTTTTTTCTGTAAACAACAGAAAATTAATTTAAAGGAATGTAGATATTTAAACCTGAGATCTAAGATAAACCTAACAGGTAGTTTTGCTGAAATGGATGTTAGAAAGCTAAAAAAAAAACAAAAAAAACTTAAGATGTTTAATACACATTTTTCTTTACATCCAGTCAATCAACTCTGATAATTAAAATGAAACTGATTTACAAGTTCACTCAGCTACCTTAAGGAGCTCCGGTAATTAATAAACTTAAATCAACTTAGCTAACAGATTATGTTAGTTAAGCTAAAATAGATTCCTAAGTTAAAAGAACTACTAAAGTATTTGAATTAACTAAAAAACCCAAGTCATCTGAACTAGGACAAGAGTTTAAACAATAGATTATTTTAATTTAGCTGAAAGGGTTTTCCCAAGTAAAAATGACTATTAAAGGAGTTGAACTGACTAACAAATCTCAGTCAACTAAACTAAGATGAAAGTTTAGACAACATGTGATTTTTCATCAACATAACATTTGGTTGTGTTACAAGAACAAACTCTATTTGTTGACTTAACTTAAAATTTCAAGGCAGCCCTGTACCTGATATCTTTAAGTTGAAACAACAAGTTATATTTTACAGTGTATGAATGTTATAGGTAATCTTGTAATGTAATGTAATTGGTATCTTGCCCAAGGATATTTGGCATGCAGACTGGAGCAGATGGGGTCCAACCACCAACCTTCTGATTGGTAGGTGACCTGCTCTACCTCCTGAGCTACACCCACCCCAAAAATGATTCACTGCCTAAACTGTACTCACGATCAGGTTGATTATCTTGTAGTCTAACTGTGTGCATCAGTGGATACTGTGTCTCCTCTGAAAAAAAAAAACAGTTGTCTGTTTGTTTTTAATTTTTATATGCAAAGTCAAAATATATACAGCAGGTTACACTGTACAGTGAAATTCAGAAATGTTGCCAGTCACCTTTTAACACACAAAAATATTATAAAAATTCTAATAAAATAACAATTAAGAAGTTTACAACAGAAAGTGCAAGAAATAAATGTGACAAAAACAAAATGAGTGAGTTACAGTGGGCAATATTTCTACCACTAGATGTCTATAGAGTGCAGATTACAGTAAATTGAGTTCTGCTTTTTTACCCCTACCAATTCAAGCATGGTCCTAATACTGTTTGTCGCAAAAACAAACAAACAAACAAATAAACAAAAAACATTTAAGAATAAATAAGGACAAAATTGATACAATCTACTAAATATTTTGTGGTAAATGTTTTAGACTGGATCCGCTGGATCCTTTGTCATAAGTATTTCTATGACAACGATGTTGAGTTGTTCAGAATAAGCTGAACTTTTCTGTCGGTAAGCGTTCCAGTTAGTTAGTGTTAGTGAAACTGTCTATGAAATGTTATTGTTGGACTCGGACACTTAGTGAATAAACTGTCATACGATGTGACAGGTGACATAATGTCAGCCTATAACCAGAGACAGCTACTCACAATAACTGACTGTGACAATATCAGGAATAAATAAGTATTTTTATGCAATTTTTGTGTTAGAGCCCCGACTTCAGTTCAGGAGGCTTGAGGCGAGGCTTTCCATGGTCGAGCAGCCACATCCAAGTTTGATATGCAACTTGTCAAATGCATCGGTGTAAAGTTCACCACCAATGGACTGGACTGAGTTTGGTGAGGAAGAACTTAACTGGTCTGCACAGAGTCCTGACCTCACCCCAACGGAACACCTTTGGGATGAATTAGAGAGGAGACTGTGAGCCAGGGCTTCTCATTCAACATTAGTGTCTATCCTTATTAATGTGCTTCAAAAATTCCCATAAACAAACCTAAACCTTCTGGAAAACCTTCCCAGAAGAGTTATAGCTGCAAAGGGTGAGACGGCATCATATTAGATTTTATGGATTAAGAGTGGGATACCCCTTGAGTTATATACATCTGAAGGGAGACGAGTGAATACTTTTGGCAACATAGTGTATGTTGTCAGTCTCTAGCCACAAACATAAAACGTGAGTACAGAACAGCAATGTCCATCTCAAAAAGATGTGATCGGCACCTGGATATCCTCCTAACCTCAAGCCTCATCTCCTGAACTGGGCATAAAAATGCTGATTTATTCCCAATACTGTCGTAGTTACTTATTGCCAGCGGATTAGACATGCAACCCTCTCATTTCTGGACAGCAGACAACAAGCCAGATAAATAATAACAGCTGTTTATAGCCTATAATTATGCCATCTAACATATATAGCTCAAATAACCTAAAACTCACAATTTCCCTCTGACAATCAGTTTGATTATATTCTCACATCATGTGAGAGTTTATTTGCTACATGTTTAAATCCAACAAAACTAGATATATTAAGTAACTTTAAAAACAGGTTATTTGAGTAAAACTCCAAAAGATTTCATGACTGGACTAAGCACACAAATTTTCAAGATCCTAGCAACACGCCTGTCTTAAAGACATCAAGGCCTGAATAAACTAAATTCTTTGGCCTTAGGACTCTCAGAAATAAGGTGACTAATTTGATGCTTTCTTTGGATGGCATTACCTTGGCCTCCAGTAACACTGTGAGGAATCTTGAAGCCATTTCACTGTACTTTATTATCTTAACCTTTTCTTGAGGCAAATATTTATTTATTTTTTTATTTGTTTTGTTTTTGTTTGTTTTTTTAGTGTGTGTGCGTGTGGAGTCCTGCCTGTGCCCCTCAACAATAATATTTAACTATTAATCACAGTTTTGCTAAATAAAAGGATCTGGCTTGCATCAGTCACATGACTACCCTTAACCAATGATCGCCCTTGACGGCAGAGCGCACTGGTTACAAACCGGAAACGAGCTCGCAAAGAGCACGCACATTTTTTGCCGTCTGGGGATCTGGGCGGTGCGGAGCTGTAGGAGAAACACAAGTTAATTGGGAGACGCAGACTGATGCAACAAAAACCAGAAAGTAGGGTGTACAGCGTACACTGTAGTCTATAGCAAACAAATGAGCGTGCTGTGTGTGTAACAGCGCGATAAACATTACCTGTCCTTTAAGTAACTGCACAAGTAGTGCTGGTCATAGCTGCTAGCTAACTGGGTAAGGGTGTCATGGGTCTGTAGCGCTGTCCACCGTTTTAGGGAAGATATTTGGTTTTAAAGTAAGTTACAGGGCTTTTCCTTGCTTTTCTGGGGGGCTTATATTTCACTAAACGTGATCTAATATGCATATCCACATAATTATGGATTATTATTTAAAAAAAACACTGTATTTTAAAGAAAATACATCAAGAAACTGATTATATTAGATTTATATTTCAAATAGGACAATATGCTTATTTACAGCAGCAACAATATTGTATCTCTACAGTTTAAACATTTAATAAGCTTTCTGCCTGCACAGAATGGATAGTCAAACAAATTGAATCATCATAAATACTTTTATTTATTATTTTTATTTTATGTATATAGATTTTTGTTTTTAATATTACTCATGATATAACATTGTCCAGACATGTCCTTTAAGGACATGTTTAGCAGCTGTGTGAGGCTGCTAAAGGCAGTGGATCCCTCACCAGCTGGAAGTGTGGATATTTAAATAATAGATTGATGCAATAGCAAATTGTGCCTTTTTTCAGATTCACAGCACGTGGAGAGTGATAGCTGAGATGAGGAGATGGAGGAAGAGAGGCAAAGAGTGATTCACAGACAGAGCCTCGTTTATTTCTCACCGTTTTGTTGCCTTATGGTTCCAAGCGCTGTCACAAATTTTTGCATTTTATTATTATCTCATAACACTTGTTTAATCAGCTACCATCTCTCCTATGGATTTTTTACAGTCTACAGTCTCAAATCAACACAGCCCTGCCCTCCAGCACTATCAGCAGCAGGAGCAGCAGCAACACCTCAGCAGCAACATTGTACCCCATCAGGTAAAACATAGGCTACGTTTGCTTTGCATTGTCCCCTTGAAACTTCTCTGCATGGCCCTGAGTATATCTGTGTGAGTTCTTATGTCCTGCACAGGTTTATCAAATACCTGTCACACATGGTGGACTACAGTCACTTTACGAGATTACTTAAGTTTCAGTGGTTATGCTCCTACTTCGTCACCTCCACCCTGAACTGCTCTTTCACTCTGTCCTCTGCAACAGGATGTAAGGATTTCTTAATGCTGCTTTACTTCAAAAGAAACAAAATGCTTTGCAGCGAAGTTTCAGTTCGAATTTTGAGTTGATGTTTCATATTAACGATTTCGCTTCCACACTGCCACAGTTCTGCTTGGCAATCATAGAAAATGTAGTGTAATACATAAGAAATAAAGATTTAGTATTCAGATCCAAGCTAGAGACAGGAATTTTCACTTACAGGTCAGTTAATGTCCATCACAGCAGCAGGCGCCCTGCATCAGGAAAAACCCTGTGAGGCTCCTGCACAGGTGTTTTAGGTAATCGTAGCTTTAACTGAGAATAAGATGGTCTACACTGACGTTTCAACACTCAGAAGAACTTCCGAAAATGCGGACATTTCGAAACACAGCTCAGAAGTGTGGTTCAAAAACGGAGGTCATGTGACCGTGTGCCGATGGACGGCTCGCCTGCTGCTTCTGCACAGAGGACAGAGTGAGAGAGAGAGAGAGTCCACTGCTAATCCTGACATTTTGAAAACAGAAAGTCCGTGGTTTCAAACATAAAAAACATGCAGAAAGTTTGAGTTGTAACTCTCATCATCCATTTTTTTTCTGCTGTATGGGCAGAAACTGAAGGATTATTCCTGCTACGCACAGAAAGCAAAATAAACACATCCTCATATACATGAGATTTATTTCTAACTGTTCTCAGTTTTACTCTCTCTGACACCTCAGCATAAGCACACCCTCAAACTGTGGCAGTAATAAATTAATATTATTATTTTTATTATAAAGAGTAAAGCTAAAAAAGTTTCATCCTCTGCTGAGGAATGTGTTTACTCAGGTTAATTAGTTATCTGTCAGTATGAAATGAGCTGATGTGATTGGTCAGAGTTAACCCAGATGGGGGGCATTAGAACGAAAACACATCGAGTCTTTTATTGAAATCTTTATTGTTGAGTTAATTGAAATAAAACCAAATGGCAGCTTTTTTGTTTAACAGCGTGTAAAACAAATGTGATGACCGTGAACTCACAGAAAGTCCGTGAGACATCAGGGATTTGAGTTTGTTTGTTCAACGCTTCAAAAACCTGAAAAGCTGTGAGGTCATCACCACAAACACAGCAGCTTTTTTCTCACATTTTATTTCATGTATAAATAAAATGTGTTACTAAACAGCTGAAAACCTCATTCATGTTATTTTTGCTGAGGTTCACTGCTCACAGTTTGTTGTCTTTAATAATCTCATATAATAAATACTCCTGTTTAGAATTGTGCAGGGTTTATTTTTTGAAATCATTGTTTCAAAGAATCACATTTCCGTGACGTGACAACAGCAAAGGCTGTCCAAAATTTGAAGGCTGCTCCAAATGCGGCCCACAAATGCGTCCTCCTTCTCTCCAGATTTGAAGGAGGGGTCAGGTGTATCCTTTGTGGCCCACCCTATCCCATGATTCATTGTGAATCGAAGGCTGAAGAATTTTGGGGGGAAAAATGGCAGACAGTCTAAGCGGTCCAAAAATACTTTTAAAAGTAAGTACTGGGTTTTTATGTCACTAAAAATATCCAGTGGAACTAATGTTGGCATAATGAAGAATCTTCGGGTAGGCAAGTTCCTTCAAAGGATGCAGCCCCTGAACTTGGACACAGCCTCAGTTTCACACATCACGTGACTGACGAAAATGCATTTTAAATCTCTGAAAGCAGAAATTCAGCCAGTGTGAAGATGATCAGAAACTTTTTTTTATGTCATTATTTGAAGGCTTTTGATTGGCCAGCATTTCTTCGTGGTTAGGGTTATATAGCTAGCTTCTTTTGGCCTGCTCTTCACAGCACTTCAAATCATTTCATGTGCACAGGGACTAGTAACCCTGTTTTAAAAAACAGCTATGTTTATATGGACGTAGTCTACACTGAAGTCTTCTCTTTGCAGGTGAACATGTGGACAGTCTGACTGATCCACTCTGTTTAATCTCAACAACTCCAGCAGCTCAGGGCGAAGCACCAAACTGTGATCCCGACACAGAGCCCACAGACTGTGCAGGCTAATGCTCAGCTCCCTGTTTTCAGTCTTTACATCTTTGCATGATTGCAGATTCAAGATATTCCCTCTTTTCATTTACCCTGTCTCTAAAACCAGCGTTTTAGCTCCTCCTCCTTTAACCCTTGTGTTAATGAGTAGTTCAACAGTCAGAGCTGGTTATTTAAAATGACCATATAAGGATTTCCGAGGTTTTATTCAGACTCAAACTGGCTGTTTTCATTGTATTCATTTCTTATTTTATTATTTTTATCATCAACAATTAATGAAATGAGTCAGTGAAAATTATGTTTAATATCAGAAAATATTTGTAATCTAATGTCCATCACTGAAGCTCAGACAAATACAGTGTGAGGTCAAATTCTGTCTGACTACATGTCAAAACAGCCAAATATGACTCCACATTCATGAATAAAGTCATTTTAGGCTAAACGACACACACGCAACGTGTAAACTAAAAGAAGAAGATGATAATGAAACAAACAGTGGAAACATGACCCTGTCACAGCTTTACACACATGCTTTCTGTATTGTTTCTGAGTTCATTGTTCTTTCATACACAAATATATTCTTATTTATGTATGTAACGTATATTCAAGAACAATGTAAACCGATGTGAAGTCTATGTATCACTGAACCAGACTTTTGCTCCACTCATACGTATCAGCACCATGAGTGTGTTGTTTGATCTCCATACGCAGCAGATCTGTGTGTGTTGTTCTTGTTGCCTGGCTGTGAGCTCAGAGCTCAGACGGCTCTCGTTGCCTCTGCTGGTCTTTCTCAGAGCAGCTTCTTAAAGTTCTCCAGCTGTTCTCCTGCATTTCTGTGTCTGAGCTTCCTCTGAAGTCTCTGAGTCTTCTCTTCATCTGCTCAAACTCTCTGACAGCTCTCTCACAGTGATCACACAGCTCTGTGACAGAGTCTAAACCTGTGAAGAGTTTGAGTTTAGCACTGCTGTTCAGCAGTTCATCGATATCGTCTCTCAGTGTTTGAATGTTTCCTGTTTCAGCTCCCACTGATTCTCTCTGCAGGTCTTCACACAACTTCTTTATTTCTTCCAGCTCTCTGTGCAGTTCTTCCACAATCCTCAGGAATGTCTTCACATCCTTCCTACTTCCTTCCTGCTGTGTAAAGTGTTTTTTAATGTAACCAGCAGCAGTAACAACTCCAGAAACGCAGAGAACCAGTGCTCCCAGCAGACTGAGACTGAAACTTCCAGTGAACAGAGCTGCAGCGCCCCCTGCTGCAGAAACCAGTACCACCACCCTGAGCTTCTTTGACTTCTCCTCCATCAGTCTGGCCTCTGCAGCCATTCTCTGCAGCCTCCACATGGCCCGTCTCAAACGCAGTCTCTTCCTTTTAAACGTTTTGATGAATGAAGATGCAGATTCAGGAAGTGTCTTTAAAAGGCTCGAAAACGTAGGAGGAAGTTCTCTGCTCTGTCGTCTCTTCCTCATTCTTGATTCCATTTTCTGGAAGTCCTTTGAAGTGAATGTTTTCCACTGTGTTGCAGTCTGCTGACATCGATCAGGGCTCTATGAGAAACAAGTGTCAAATTTATTATTGTTTCTAATTACAGCTGCAGTCATATTCATCACTTTAATGGTGCAGCGAGTGAAGGTATTGATATTACCGTTCCTTTTTTTTAATTAAAGAAGATGTAAAACAAAAAAATAAATAAATTGTAATAAACGTCTTTATTACAGGAACGTCTTCACATCCTTCCTACTTCCTTCCTGCTGTGTAAAGTGTTTTTTAATGTAACCAGCAGCAGTAACAACTCCAGTAACGCAGAGAACCAGTGCTCCCAGCAGACTGAGACTGAAACTTCCAGTGAACAGAGCTGCAGCACCCCCTGCTGCAGAAACCAGAACTCCCACTCTGAGCTTCTTTGACTTCTCCAGACAACTTTCTTTTAGTATTTAGAGAATTCAAACACACACTTCAGAGTCACTTTACTAAGTCAGAAACCTTCTTAACCAAATCTACTGAATCCATTCTCAAATCCATCCAGCTAATTCAGCGTGTGCACATCTTTTTTAATACGGCAGTGAATATACACACGACTACTGAGAAGCCACCATTCTGACTCACCCTTAATGGATCCAAACGCAGCAAAAGCTTTAGGAATTAAATTGTTAAAATAAATGTCAGTAGTCTGCAGACTTCTTGCAGCACGTGACTTTTTAAATCTTTGCTTAAATATAAATGGAATAAAACTGAATGACTAAAGTAAGCTACAGTTCTTCAGAATTTGTACTTACATGTAGTATTTGAGTAAAGACACTTTCAGGATGCTCTGCTGGAAATGGATGAAGGTTTGTTTCCTGCTCTGTGCTGGAATATTTAAGTGAATCCGATCGTTTCACCTGTTTGTGTTTGCTTCATTCACATTTATGTGCAAACACATGACATGAATCAGGTCCAAGGTCCGCTCCGCCTTCTTAAAGATAAGATAAGAACTTTATTTATCCCGAGGGAAATTCTTTTATCGTACACGTGCTCAATGTAGCACGAGAGACAGAGGAACAGAGGAATAAGTTATACAATATATACAATAGAATACTAGTATACAGTAATATACAGTAGGATAGTGCAAAATATATTATCAAATAAGTTTAACAAGTAACAATATAACTATATCCTGAAAAATAAATAGCTTAGCTATCAGTGCAGGTGCTTCTAAAAGTGGCATAGTATTGTGTAAAGGTGGGACAACTCAAAGTTCAGCTGAACACGCTCCTCCTTAAATGAGATGGTCTGATCTGAGCTGCAGGTTCACAGTCCACCTGAAAAAAGCCCAACACTGAAACACTCTTACTCTTTTCATTTTTAAACCATCTAAGGTTTTTATTCTAACACATCGTTGGTCAGACAGCAGATAAATGCAGGTTCTCTGTCTTTCAGTCTTCACTCAGGAACATTTTAAACTTGATTTTAATATTTTTAATTTAACTAATAAAAGATTTAATAAAAGATGGAAGTAGCTTTTTGGTCAGTGAAAACTGAAGCCTTAGACTGCTATTCATTGTAAAGTCCAGCAGGGGGCAACTCATCCGGTTTTCTAAAGAAGCCTTTTTGTACAGAGACCCATGAAAACATGATTCTGCTGGTCACTGTGACGTCAGTAAACACTCTCCTGATGAGTTCATTCTCTGAGATGCTGATTTTGAGTCTTATTGGATCAAACATGAAGTTGTACATTTTGGTCCCATTAGAGACACAAAGGCTCAGAAAGCACGTTACAGTTTTTACATCTGCTGATTTAACTGACTTTATGACTGAAGGAAGGTTTGTTCTTCGTCTCTTAATGTGTGAATGTTTGTCTTACAGAGAGCTGACTGAAGTGCAAACATGCCTAAAACAACACCAGTTATTCTGAACCAGTAACATAACACCTGTTTGCTCCACAGTTTTGAGTCCCAGGTGAAACGAATGAATCTTATCCTACCTGTGGTGTAAACCTTACACTTATGCTTTATACTATAGCCTCTTGGTTTTTAGTTTTAAGCAATGGAAACGACTGCAGGTGGTTTTAGTGAAGGACTAGAAGATGGTTGTGGGCTGTGTTGAAAAAAGATGGGTGACCCCTTATTGAGAGCTTTGTTGTTCCCCTCAGAGGACTCTCATGATAAAGTTTGCATGTTTGTGGCAGATGCTGGCTATGATCCCAGGTCAGTATGATTACATAAGTGAACCTGCAGAACAAACACAGCAGGGCCAGTTGAAGGACGCAACAGGGCCACAATAATGAGAGGATGGTACAAGCAGACGGGTTAAAGTTTGTCCGCATGCTAATCACATGTCATCCAAAAATCAGCTGGTTACTGAAACTGTTTTCTTTTCCCTGTCTGCATCCACCAAACACCTGACTGCTTCATTAAAACTTATTTTGTGGTAAAGTTACCAACATAAGAGCCAGGTGGTCTTTGGCTACGTCCACACTAGCCCGGATAGATTTGAAAACAGCGTTTTCATCTGAAAAAGCTCCGCGTCCACACTAGCGGTTTCAGTCGTTTTCACAGAGTTGTGCGTCCACATTGAAACGGATGAAAGCGAGTGAGAATTAAAGAATCTGAAGAAAAGCTATCTGGAGCATGTACAAACTGATATTCATCTTTTTTAAGGCTGTAAAAATTGAGAGCAATCAAAACAACCGCTGTATAATGCACTCCGCTATCGTTGTTTATTTGGTCACATGACTGCATCACGTCTAAAATACGTCATCGTTTTAGAAAGTCTGCGTTTTCGTGTCCACACTGCGACGGGACAGCTGCGTTTTGAAATGTATGCGTTTTCCCTTGAGGAAAGCGCCGTCTCAGTGTGGACGGGAGGACAAAACGGAGAGAAAACGATGTGCTTTCAAACGAAAATGCATTAGTGTGGACGTAGCCTTTGAAGACGTGCTGGGAGGTGAGACTGGCCTTCACAGATGTTTTAACCTTTCATCACGAATGTGTGAATGGCTGTTTACGCCTCTGTGAGAGCTTCACCTGAAAGTTCGCGTCAGAAGCATCTCTTTCAGAGATTTCATTGTGTACGTCATGAAAATGATGCAATTGTGACTTCCATGCAGAGAAGCTTCTGTGTCCCATGTTTAATAAATGTTGAAGAAAAAAAAAACTGAGCCGAGTGTAAAACTGACTCTTTAGCACGTAAAGCAGGGGTGTCAAACTCCAGGCCTCGAGGGCCAGCGTCCTGCAGGTTTTAGATATCACCCTGGGTCAACACACCTGAATCAAATGATTCATTACCAGGCCTCTGGAGAACTTCAAGAGATGTTGAGGTTATTTAGCCATTTAAATCAACTGTGTTGGATCAAGGACACACCTAAAACCTGCAGGACACCAGCCCTCGAGGCCTGGAGTTTGACACCTGTGATGTAAAGATACATAGAGATGCGTCCTTGATCCAACACAGCTGATTTAAATGGCTAAATTACATCCTCAACATGTCTTGAAGTTCTCCAGAGGCCTGGTAATGAATCATTTGATTTAGGTGTGTTGACCCAGGGTGATATCTACAACCTGCAGGACATTGGTCCTTGAGGCCTGGAGTTCCCCACCCGTGACGTTGAACCTCCTGTTATGTGATGATGCTGAACACTGTTCTATAGGTCAAAGGCCGACACGCATTTAGTTTTTTTTTAAATATAAAATCCAGGTGAGACTTTGTTCACTGATTCTTTGTTCAGATCTGAGTGAATGCGTTTAGCCGCAGGTCATCAGCTCTTTGGAAGTGTGTGCGTGTGAGAGAAAATAAACCAGACTCCAGCTAAAAAACATCCACATTTTATTGGTCTGTCACTCATGGGTAAGACAGCAGGCTGTTGCCACAGAAAACATTTCACCATCACATCACAGCAACTTTAAACATTCAACTTTATTCACCGGTTTTCCTTAAAACCCTCGTACACACACACACACACAGTTCACATCTGACACACGATTTCCTCCAACACTGAGCGGCACGTACAAAAATACATTTAAAAACAGGAAATCGATGCACACACACACACACACCCCCCCTAAATGAACACGTAGATTAAACAGAGTTTGAGAACTAATCCATGAACATCACTCATCACAGCACAGGTGGTAAAAATCACATTTTCCAGGTCACTTTTCTAAAAAAAAAAAAAAAAAATAAAATTATTTTTTCCTTACCAGCTGCTCTGAGCAGACGCTAAATTAATCAGTGACTGATGTCAGAAGCACTTTCCTACAAACTGATGTGCAAGTCTTTGCATTACTGTGGAAAAAAGCAGAAACATTAAAGCTGCAGACATCCACCCCCACAGTCAGACCACCCACCGTCTGTCAGCTTCTAAAAGCAGCTCGTTTCTGTCACCCAGACAAAAACCTGTCATTAAGCCTTTTAATTCAGTGAGAAATAAAACTGATGATGATTATCTGCAGGCAGGTCATCCTTTCACAAATCATTCTTTTAAATCATCCAACCTGCCAGAAGGAGCAGCTGAGACCCCGCCCACCTGACCTCAAACATGCTCCCTCACATCACTTGATATTAGCCCCACCCCCAGGAAATCTGAGTCATCCTAAAGTTACATTAAAGATAAGCAGCTGCTAGTTTTCATCTTTAAACTTGTTTCAGCTGCTTCAGTTTGTTTCCTTTTCCTATTTTTTATTTATTTATTTATTTATTTATTTTTTTAAATTGATTAGTGAAGCAGACAACTTCATGATGAAGATTAGGTTTTCTTCAGTCGTCTTACAAACACAAAGTTTCTCTGGCAGTTTCTGAACCGTTTCTATTTTTGAAGCATTCCTGAAGTTCATGTTTTAAAGCCAAGAATCACTTCAAACCACAAAGCCCCCCCCACCCTTCCTCACCCCTCCCCACCCCTTCCTCACCCCTCCCCTCCTGTAGCATCGATGTGAGTCTAATGTGATCCAGCATTGGCATTAATGGAGGCATGTTTGTAAAAGTGAGTCTGCATGTATGTGCAGCATAGCAGTGTGTGCTTTAAAAACAGAGCAAGCGCGCTCAGTAGTACGGGCCGATGTTCTCGTATCCGGCATAGCCCGGCCAATCAGGGAAGATCCCGTGCGAACATGTGGGGCTGCCGTATCGGTCGAAGTGAACCCCAAAGTCACAGGAAGGGCTGCTGCAGGCCTGCTGATGGCCCCTCCTCATCGAGGACCACGTGATGCTGTAGTTGTTGCCTTGGTTACTGTCCCAGTGCTCGCAGCCATCCACCTGGTAGCAGACGGCAAACTCGATACGCTCGTGCGGCTTCAGCTCACCGGACAGAGACACTTCGAAGGAGAAGGTGTCGTGGTGCAGGCTGGGATAGGAGTCCTTCATGTACACACAGTCCACATCCGTGTGGCTTTTCCACGAGTCAAAGGTCACACGCACCTTCACTGACTTCTCAAAAGACACGTTCCTGACTTTGACGGTTCCCGCGAACGCCTTCTCTTTCAGCAGGCAGTGCTCGAGGCAGACGAGGTTCTCCTCCAGGCGCTGACGGAACAGCAGGTAGTCTGAGGCGGGCTGAGCGAAGCCCAGCACCAGCCGGTCCTCCTCGGCTTTGAGCGACAGAGCTGAGCTCAGCATCTCCTGGATGTTCATGGGAATGTCGATGGAGTCGCTGAACGCACAGAACACCTTCACTCGGGTCAGAGCCAGGCCTTTGTGGTCGGCAAACGTTACCCGCTTTTTAGTTTTGGTCCCGTTTTCGCTCGTGGATCTGTCATCCTGGAGCTCGGACTGATCGAGGAGGTGCGAGTGCTGGAACCTCAGAGCAGGTTTACAAGTTTTCGGAGTCTTCCTGTAGGAAAACTCCTCTTTGGAGAGGTACAGGGGCATGTCGATCGGCATGGTGGGCTCTGAAGGAAGCACGCACAAAACACTGAAACACAGGAAAGACCGCTGCTGTTAAAATACATCGTTAAAATAATCTTGCTCCATTTTAATATTTATCATTAAACTGAAAGCTGACTGGACAAAAACTGTCTGCTCTTTGTAACACCAAGACGTTTGTCACAGAGCAACAGGATCAGACACTGCAGATAAACCTGGATTCTTCTATGACAATAAAACACAGTGGTTTAATTTCTGCTGTTTGGTCCACATTTGAAAGTCCCACTTTATTACAGGTGACAAATATCCAAATCAAGTCATATGGACAAACTGAAAAATGGTTTTGGCTGTGAAAAAAAAAAAAAAAAAAAAAAAAAACCAAACAAAAAAAAAACCCACACACATCATTTATAGTAAATGATGTGATTAAGTCACAGTACAAAGTTCTCAGCACAACAAGAATCTCATCAAAGTCTGTAATATATTCAAAAAGTACATTTTATAAGTTTATGCTTAAACTTTTTTATGATCTTTTTTTGATAACAAAAGTGAGCAAAGAAAATCAATGAGTACACATCTTTTATATGCAGATTGAACAGTGTGTGTCATGGTGAGACCAGAGGTTTCACCCACATTTTACCTGTAATTGTATGGTAATGCATGTCATGCATCTTTGTGGAACAGAGGACCCACGTTGCTGTAAGAGGTTAGATTTCTGTTAAAAAGCTCCAAAGCTCCTTCAGTGGTTTAAGTCCTGCAGCAACTGTGTCAGTGTATTCTGTCCCTGAGTCTTTAATGTGAGTTTCCTATGTGTTGGTTCATCGCTGTATTATTGTAGTGTATGGAATTTCCAACTTGACCACACTTTACTGCAAGTTGATTTTTTAAAACTTTAAAAAAAATTATAATATTTAAGATGCAGTAAAAAACAGCAGGTCTAAGCTCCTGAGTTTGACGTGATGATGCTGTAAAGATTCAAACTCAAAAGTCATGCTTACTGATTTATTTATTTATTTTTTTTAAAAAGGTGAAATTGTCTAAATCTCAGACTAAACACAAAATAGGTGTAAACTACAGATAACAGCAACACAACCATCCTCATATCTGTTCATGAATTATGTCCATATGAGGGGGGGCAGAGTCTCTGCAGCCTCTGATATCACATCCAGTAAATTTTCTTTCTTACAACATCTGAAGCAGAGCAAACAGTGACCACAGCAGTGAAAACTGTAAATATCCACCATATCTTATCTGCACAAACAGTTAATCAGGTCAGTGAAGACAAAGGTGGAGCTCGTCTGCCTGAGGCCCTGCAGTAAATCTGACCCTCGTTAATCCACGTCAGGACAACAACACTGGGATTCTGATCCTTCTCACACAGACAGACACCTCAGTCAGGAGCTGTGACCTAAACCATCTCGTTGTTAAAGTCTTTAAAAACACACGGGAAGCAACCTTTGACCAAGTGACTGACTTAAGTCTGGGGTCGGATACAGTCAGTCATCCAGGTGGTGACCTGTACACAGGTGTCTGTACTGACAACCTTCATTAATCGGAAAACAAAGCTGCAGAAGTCTGAGCAGACTTCAGATGATGAAATATGGAATCACAGCATGATATATTTTCAAAATACAGAAATGCAAAAGCAGCATTAGAATCTTTTCAAGTAGCACAGCACATCTGTTTAAGGTAAAAGAAGAAAAAACTGAGGATCTACAAACCAGCATCAGTGAAACACAAACGTCAGTCACCAGGAGAGAGACTCCAGCTTCCTCCAATCTGCTTACCTCTAAATCTGACTGCAGCACAGAAGCACTTTAATTATGAGTGTCCTTTAAACCGCCGAGCATGATGGTTAAACAGCAACATCAGTTAGCCATGAGAATAACCCGCTGATGTGAACAAATGTAACACTAGTGTTTGTCACCGACTGTTAGAAAACCATCACACTGTGAATGTGATGCATATTAACAGACTACTGAGGAATTTCTAATATTCTGACACCCTAGTCTATGTACACTAGAGGACAAAATAAGAAACAATGAGTGATAATATTTAATATCAACTTCAATTAAGAGTTTGTGATAAACATAGCCGAATTGCCAAAAATACTTGAAAAATATTTTAAATTTCTAAAAATAACACTTAACAATCTCTTCCTGTTGTATTTAACTCGTTGAGTCTGGACAGATGTACCGAATAAAACGCCAATTTAAAACCTGCACTAACACAGTTGCGTTCACGGTGCTTCCTCTCATCAGATGAAACGGACTTCAGTGAAAACACCTGAGCAGCAGGAGCTTCACACCACAGACTGCATACACGTTTACCTGCCAGCCTACTCTTCAGGTCAACACCAGCAGCACACTCAGTGTGACGCTTCCCCTTCAGGTGTAGCGGAAGTTTCATCACACTTCCGTGTCTTGCACGATAAATGGTGCCACAGGTCACCCCCCCTCCAAGTCACCACGTTGCGGTCACCTTCTGCCATGTCCGTGGGTTTCATTCATTCATTCATTTACAAAAAGCGTGAAAACTTCTGTAAAACCACAGCTATCTGCGGCCCACGCTACGTCTCACACACACCTGAGTACATATCGACGTTTGATGAGAGAAGCAGCAGCTTAATGCAAACAGGAAGAAATTAAAGGAATAAAGTAAGAACCGAATTGTCTGAGATCTGTTCTGTTCTCAAGAGTTAAAGAAGATGAATAAACTGCAGTCTGGAGTCTTTAAACACCGAAAACCATTAATATTGATACTTTAAACTAAGAGTTTGGTTCAGAGCAGCATACACTGTTAACCTTAAGTCATAAAAAAAGAACTGCAGACACAAACTCGCTGTATCTGAACTTTTACTTCACAGTGTAACTGCATGTTGGCTCCAGAGCCTCTTAAAGGCTTCATTTATGACGTCATCAGAACCTAACCGGGCCGCTAAGGCTACGGACTCGAGTATTCACACCAGAACTTCAGAACCACCAGCATTCAGCGCCATGGTCTTACCTGGAGCTGCTGCCGAGAACCATTTGCGGTCTGTCCGGTTCCGCTATGCCGTCACCGCGCTGTGCCCTGGTCCTCGGTCTGGTCCTGGTTCCGGGTCTCTGTCCTATATCGCTGAGGACTCCGCAGCAGCCCTCTGCTCGCGCGCTCCTCTCGACTCACATTAAAGCCGGTGAGCTGCTTTTCTTCTTCTCTTGCCTTCAAACGGGCACGCCGGTTTCACGTGGACACGCGTCCGCAGCCAATCAGAGAGCGCGCTTACGGAGTGGTCGGCGGCGTGGCGCCCTGCTGTCAGAGCCGTCTCTCCGTCTGAAGATTGACAGAAAGCCGTAATCTGAGTTTTTTATCGTGGTTCGTAGAGCCCAGCTTAGCGCCTCGTGCTGTTTTAGTAAATTAAATGTAGATTAAATCAAACATCATCCGCTCATTACCTGGAAACATGAATATTAACCCTGTAAAAGTAAAACTTCACAAAAAGTACCTTTTTTTTAAAAAAGAGTTTTTGAAACGCCTGGAATAAATAAATAAATTTTAAAAAAGTATTAACTTGAATATATGATTTATAATGCATATCATATTTTCTACATCCGACATTGTTTTTCATTTTATTTTTTAAAAATTCGATACTTATTTATTTATTGTTTTTCTTATCATTTTAACAGTTTTCTCTGTAGGCCTGTGAAATAGTTCTACTGAAAACTTTAGTTTAAACTCAAAGTTTTCAATATGTGCATGTTTGTTTTTTCAGATTTTCTTTGGTGTGAAATTTAAAAATGAGTAATGAAATTTGAATATTCATTTGAGAAGAAACTAAAGTGAGACGCAAAACCTGCACACAAAAAAGAGGAGAGACTCAAAAAGTCTTCACTGGGCCAAAACACATGTGAACATGTATAACATTTCATGTAATTTAGACTTTTTGATTTGTTTTTAATAATAATAATAATAATAATAATAATAACATCTGTAAGAGACAGCTGGAGATATGTAAAAGCAAACTGTGTCTGCAATGTCTGTGGGTCTCTTTGTGTTTGTGGATGACTGTGGGTGTCTCTTTGCCTCTGTTTGCATCTGTGGGCTTAGGATGAGTGGGGGTCTTGGGGTCATTGCTGAAGCACTTGTGGGCTGCATGTGCAGCTAGACCTTTACACCTGAGCACAGACCCGTTGAATGTTTTTTCTGTCATTCTTCTAAAAACATGAACACACACATGACATTTTCATATTGATTTTCTTTTAACATGAGCTCATTTTGTGTCCATGTAACAGTGCTTTGTGTTTTGTAGGAAACTGTGTCACATCTCTGGCGTGGTGCTGTGTGTTTTGGCTGTGAGCTGCAGCAAAGGTGGAGGTGGGAAACAGGCTGATCCCCCCCCCCATGATGCTGAACAGCTGACAGCTTTGTAAACAGCAGCTCTGATCTGGGACACGATCCCAGGTTAGAGAACAGGCTGTGTTATTTTGGTGCTTCACCTTAGCACATGAAGAACGACTGGCACACACACAGGCACAGGTTACACCTCAGTGCAGTCAGTGAGGTGTGTGGAGTTTGCACTGGTGGTGGTGTGATTAAACAGGAGATCTGAAAACATCACCACATCCGCTCTGAGGTTATAATGTTTACTTATTCTTATTGTTATTTTTTTTTTATCTAAACAGCTGATTGATTATCTGAGAAGAGAGTTCCTGGTGAAGTTTATGACTTTAATAATCGTCCCTTTCACTCTGTCACAAATCACCCCTGACCCTTGTCTCCACCCACTCCACCCTGCCTCCACTCTCTCAGACACCACCTGTTGCTTTGAATGGTTGACCCCATCTATTTAAACTCCTCCACCTTTCCTCCCTCTGCTCTTGCAGCTTTAGTGATGATCTTCACATATTTAAAGGTTTTAAATATTAACTATTGTCACTTTTGGCATCATTGACTGTGAATTTCTTTGTTTTTACAAACTAAACTTTTTGTGTTGTTGTTGTTGTTGTTGTTGTTGTTGATAAAGTTATCAGATTATTATTATTAAATGAACTCCACCAGAAAAAGATAATAATATATCAAATATATCAATACTACTACTGATGACTACTGATGTTTATACTTTTATTTCACACTTTTTGGTCTTTTGTTATAATATAAATCATATTAACTAAACATTGTTGTGAATTAGGGCTATATAAATAACACTGAATTAAACTGAATAAATGCCTGTTTTATTTCTTAACTCCAATCTGACAAATAATCTTTATATTCTAATAATCACAAAGACCAAAATTAGTAAAAACTGAATTAAACCTTCATGTTAAAAAAAAACTTAATTGAGCAAATGCAGGAAAACGAAACAGAACCAAAACTACATTTAACACAGAAAGTAAAGTGCTCAAAAAAATCAGGATCAGTCTTAAACTCTCCCCTCTGTACACATAACCTAAAACACCTGAAGCATGAGATTAAACTCTTATAGAGATCTCCGAGGATATGACCTCAGTGTCTGCAGCGCAGCTCTGAATGAGGTCCAGAGCTGAAAAATGAACTTTATTAATTCTGTTCTTTGTGCATCTTTGCAAACATCACATAAAGCACTAATACAGTCTTTGCAGAGCACCTCAGACAGCAGCAGGCCGTCCCTGCAGAGGTACTTTGTGTTCCAGCAGCTGCAGCATGAAATGATGTAAAACTGTCAGCACAAATGGTGGCCTTCCAGCCTTGTTAGGAGACAACCTGCTGCTGTTCTGGCACAGCATCATGTAAATATTTGTTCAGAACTCAACCTACTGAACGCCGGTGTTCAAGAGCAGAAAGAGCAGCTCTCTGCTCTCTGATAAGGACCCTGTCCCTGAACGCAGCACCACATGACCTGAAAATAGCCTCAGACTGAGCTCTGCTGTGACAAAGGTGAAATGTTAATCACTGCAGTCGGTCACAGCTGAACATGCTGTGTTCTGAGGCCTCTAACTCTCTGTGGGTTCAGTCAGAAGCTGATGAAAATGAAATGGAGTTTACTGTTCAGTGAATAAATCGAGTTTAGAGTTGGTTTGTGCTGGAGATGTGTGTGTGTGTTGGGGGGGGGGGTCTTTTATCCGCACTATATGTGCTGGAATAATAAGAGTAATGATTCTCGGTGTGGAAGAATTTAAATGAAGTCAGAAACAGAGCAAAAGAGGACCAAATCTGCTGTGAATAGGCACAAATATTAAAGTGACTGAACAAAAAAATGGATTGGTGTTCACAAGATTTTGACTAATAGTGCAAATTTGTGTGCTGCATGTAATATTTAAACATTTGATGTGTGATTTCATGTTAAGTTATAGCGGTTTGTTTCTGTGATCTCAACTGGTCAGAAGAGATTTTGTTGGCAGTGATCCTGAAAAAAAAATTATGAGTATATTCCCTGTGCAACTTGTATGTACAGTATATACATACAGTGTATACATACAGTGTATATGTGCAGTGCTGTGTTGAGTTGTGTTGTGGACTCTGCAGCTAAAAGTTGAAATCAGGTGAAGTGTTACGTGTGAACGAGGTGCAGTAGGCTTTGGCTTTGATCCTGAACCTTTCAAATAATCAATGCTGCTTGTGTAAGGTCATTATGGGAACTTAGTGGTAAATGGATGTGCTCATGCCTTTAACCTGCTCTGTCTATCTTGGGGGAACCGTGAAAGCTCTCGTTAGTTTAAGGTTTACTCTCGCAGAAACCAGGAGAAGCGCACACATCTGCAATTTACACTTAAACTCCACCAGCTGTGGGAATAATCGCTACATGTTAACGATCAGTGAACACCACTGAAGAAGAAATGATGCCATTTAAATAACAATGGGATGAATTTACATATGAAAGCTGCAAAATGCATCAGCAGAGAGGCAAGGATGTGTTAATTAGCTACACACACACACACACACACACACACACACACACACACACACACACACACACACACACAGTATATGATTTATTGCTGGTTCAGCTCTGTGTAGTTATATTGAGGCAGCTGATCCTGTTCATGTGATGTATCACTTTCAAACATTTATGATACAGTTCCTGTAGCTCTGCTTTTCTGTCCTGATTTTGTGGATTTAAATGTGTTTGTTGGTCTTTTAATTAAAAAGACAAAAATGCAGTTTTTATTTGAAGGATAATTCTAATTAAATATTTAAAAATGAATGAATTTGATATAATTAATTAAGATAAGAAAACTATATGATTAATTCATTTTAAATAATTCTGTAATTTATAATTTCACTTTTTTAACTTTAAAGAAGTTGAATAACAGCAGCTGACACAGACAAAAGAAAGACTCCAGATGTGTTTGAACGGCTGATTAATGATCAGCACTTTGCTGCTTTTATTCATGTTTTTATTAACGTTTGTTTTCATCATGGAACATCCGCTGTGGCTCACACGTTTCCCTAAACTCAACAAAATGTAGAAATTAAACATAAATTTCTTTATGAATCAAATGTGATTTAAAATGTGTCAACTTTAAGCTTTAAAGCTTGAATCATTTATTTATTTACAGTGATTTTATTTCATGGTTTATTTTTTCCTCAGTATTATTTAGTATTTTTAAATTTCTTCTTTCTTCTTTATTTAAACTTTATTTTATTTATTAAACTCTCGGTATAGCAGAGTGATGAGAACTTTCTCTGATGAATACTTGAACAGAAGCAGGGATGATCAGCATTAGCGGCTTTCAGAAGAACATGAAGAGATTCCAACTCTCCAGCACACTGGAGCCCATTCAGACCTCCTGTCAGCCCCTGGTCCACCTCCTCATTAAAATGACTTGAATACCAGTCTTGCTGCCAGACTGCCCCCCCCCGATAAGGCTCATTAGCCTCCATTGACATGAACACAATACAGGTCCCTTCAGCCTTATTGATGGAGGAAACAATCAGTTTGCTCTCCTGAGTCAGTGCCCTTGTCTTCAGTCCTCAGACCTACATAGAGGCCAAGTGTGATTTAAAGATATGGAGGAGCTCATCTCTCTGTGAAAGACCGGCTAAGCAGCGATAACAACATAAAAATACATTTGTTGATTCATAATCGAATCGAAATATCTGTGCACACAGGGCGCAGACTGAGAGCTGCAGCATGCGTGTTCAGACCCGATGCTGTGAAAATCACTGTATGGGCTCAGGGACACTTCTGAAAGAACATAAAAATTTTCACTGCTATGCAGATGACACGCAGCTCTATCTATCCATGAAGCCAGGTAACACACACCAATTAGTTAAACTGCAGGAATGTCTTAAAGACATAAAGACCTGGATGGCCGCTAACTTTCTGCTTCTTAATTCAGATAAAACTGAGGTTATTGTACTCGGCCCTGAAAATCTTAGAAATATGGTATCTAAGCAGATTCTTACTCTGGATGGCATTACCTTGGCCTCCAGTAACACTGTGAGAAACCTTGGAGTCATTTTTGACCAGGACATGTCCTTCAATGCACATATTAAACAAATATGTAAGACTGCTTTCTTCCATTTGCGCAACATCTCTAAAATTAGAAATATCCTGTCTCAGAGTGATGCTGAAAAACTAGTTCATGCATTTATTACTTCCAGGCTGGACTACTGTAATTCACTATTATCAGGAAGTCCTAAAAACTCGCTGAGAAGCCTTCAGCTAATCCAAAATGCTGCAGCAAGAGTACTGACAGGGACTAGAAAGAGAGAGCATATTTCTCCTGTTTTGGCTTCCCTTCATTGGCTTCCTGTTAAATCCAGAATTGAATTCAAAATCCTGCTCCTCACATACAAGGTCTTAAATAATCAGGCCCCATCTTATCTTAATGACCTTGTAGTACCATATCACCCTATTAGAGCACTTCGCTCTCGCACTGCAGGCTTACTTGTTGTTCCTAGAGTATTTAAAAGTAGAATGGGAGGCAGAGCCTTCAGTTTTCAGGCCCCTCTTCTGTGGAACCAACTTCCAGTTTGGATTCGGGAGACAGACACTATCTCTACTTTCAAGATTAGGCTTAAAACTTTCCTTTTTGCTAAAGCATATAGTTAGGGCTGGACCAGGTGACCCTGAATCCTCCCTTAGTTATGCTGCAATAGACGTAGGCTGCCGGGGATTCCCATGATGCATTGAGTTTTTCCCTTCCAGTCACCTTTCTCACTCACTATGTGCTAATAGACCTCTCTGCATCGAATCATATCTGTTATTAATCTCTGTCTCTCTTCCACAGCATGTCTTTATCCTGTTTTCCTTCTTTCACCCCAACCGGTCGCAGCAGATGGCCGCCCCTCCCTGAGCCTGGTTCTGCCGGAGGTTTCTTCCTGTTAAAAGGGAGTTTTTCCTTCCCACTGTCGCCAAAGTGCTTGCTCATAGGGGGTCATATGATTGTTGGGTTTTTCTCTGTATTTATTATTGTGCTATCTACTGTACAATATAAAGCGCCTTGAGGCGACTTTTGTTGTGATTTGGCGCTATATAAATAAAATTGAATTGAATTGAATTGAATTGAATAAAAAGAATAAAGAGAGTGGAGCAACCCCACTCCACACACACACACACACACACACACGGTTTTATTTGCTGCCACACAGGAAGTAGTTCCTGCAGAAATACCTAATAGTCAAACATTACTGTGTTCACATCTTCGTTAAAACCTTGGTCATACTTGCCAACCTTGAGGCCTCAGAATTAGGGAGACATTCAAAAGGGCTGTTGGGGGGAGGGGGATATACATATACATATATATACAAAATACTTGAATTTTACAATGTTTATTTATCGGATAAAATAAGTTAAATGTCACCGTTATTATTGTTATTGAAACAACGGGGGCGTCCAAATTCAGAGGCTGCGTCACCTGAGGACCCGGCCTTCGCGGTCTAAGTGGGCCGGGTCCGAAAGCCGGGTAGACCGGAAACGAGCGACTGTGAAATTGGACAGTCTAGCCTTCAGAATTACGTCACGAGCTCTCTCGGTGGAGTGAAACTCAGCCGTCTGCTCCTTTCTATCTAAAATATAACCGGACGCTGGCGTAAATTTTCGACCATCTCACACTTCTGTTTAATCAGTTTTCTGTTTGACGTTTATTCAGCTGTGTGAAAACCCCGGAGGAACCCACCCGAGGGATTAATAAAGTTTTATGTAATCCAATCTAATCTAATCTAATCTAATAATTTTAATCTCAGCCAAACCGATTTACTCAGGAACAAATAAAACACTGAAAAAAGTCACACAATAACATGTTTAACTTATTTAAGTGACTTATATATCATGCTTAACCTGAGTAGTGAAAGACCGCGGGGGTTTGAAAACGATGTGCCGGGAGTTTGCTGTTCTCCTCGGCTCAGATATTTGAAGTTTACACAGCTACATTCTCACCTGAAAATATGCTAAAAGTTTATTTTGCGACCCAGAAAGAGTAGTAATATTAAAACTAAGTAGCTGCAGTAGTAGTAGCCATTGTTGGAAACTGGAATTAGCTGGGCCAATCTGGGATATGGTTTTTCAATTTTGCTGTCCGGGTGGAAAATCGGGAGAAATTCGGGACTGTGGGAGATTTTCGGGAGGGGCACTGAAATTCGGGATTCTCCCGGAAAAATTGGGAGGGTTGGCATGTATAGAGATTGACAGACCACGTGATTTTCGCGCATTGCTTTGTGGGTACTCGTGGCAACAAAATCAAAACACTGCATCAAGCGCTAGTATTTCCATTCTGCGGTTTTAATCCCTACTTGCATTTTATTTGCCCCAAAAACAGTTATGTACAAAACGACGGAGAACATGGCAGGTCCGTACAAAGACAGATTTGACCAAAACAAAAAAGAGAGTACGAAAAAAAAGTACGAGGAAAAACTCAAAGGAGTGACAGGGTTAGACCCATACGAGCATACAGAGTGGAGTAAGGACGTTAGCGTGCTGCCCAACTTCCATCACGGACATATATGGTCCTAAGTGTGAGTGCATACACTCACAAGATGTTTATTAACTTCAGATCCCTGCAACAAGCCCAGGTCCAGTTTACTTTGGTGATTTGGACTATTCCATTTCACAGCTGTTGTTAAATTCTTTTCCTTTCTCCTGTACAGGCCAACGCAATCTATTTGTCGTTTCAGGTTGTAGTATTACACAACATTTTCAGATCTAATAGAAATAAAATGAGTGTTTCGTAATTCATTCAATTTATTGTCTGTATTTATAACTGGCATTATTGTTTCATTGTATTATAGAATCTTACAAGAAAGAGGCAAAATTGTATTCCATTATGCTTTATTAGCTGCTTCGGTAAAAAACAAATCAACAATGCAACAAAAAAAACCCATTTCAAAACAACATACTGGAAAACAGTTATTCATCAGTTGATTGCTTCAATTCAACACTTGGGCACATATATGCGGGACTTTTCGTGGTTGTTTTGTTATCGCTGTCTCTTAACTGATCTAGTCTCGCTGTGGTAGCAGCTTTAAACTCGGTATGACCCAGGTTGATAGAGGGTGCCCAGTCTGGATCGCATTCCAGCATTTTGTAGGCTGGTTTTCCTACAAAACACAACAAACATTAGCCCGCAAAGCCACAGTGAACAAAGCAGCATAGCGCAACGAATTCAATTCAAATCAATATAAGACTTAGTTGTAACCTACATCAACAATTATGTTATGATAAATTACGTAATAACTACAACAGAAGACATACCTTTGTGGAAATGCTTGGAGCAGACTAACATGTGAGCTGGAGTGTTCTGAGACGTTATATTTGGTCTTCGAATGGCTGCAATCCAGGCCATCTGTTGGCTCTTTGTTACTTCGGAAACATGGCTTGAACAATTTCTCTTCCACGACGTAATCCGATAAAAACCGATCTCTTTACCCGTCGGCTTCCCGTGGCTGTCATGTGACCGGCTATTGCAGTTAATAATACAACAGCTTCTTGCCATTCTTTGTGTTTCTTTTTATCGCTGTGTGAATGTTTTCATGTGAAAGCCTGCATGCGCTAGTACCTCTTGCCACTCATTCCCAGAATCCTTTGCGGTTTTACCCCGTCACGCCTTGGTGTTGTCTTCACCAGCTGCTGACAGGGGCGGATCTAGAGAAATTTTCTTAGGGTGGCATGAGGGTGGCAAAGAAATCAAATGGGGTGGCAAAATCAAAGCCTTTTTCCCCCCAAACACATATGCAGGTGGTTACATATGGTTAAAATGATTCAAATACAGTAAGTATACACGTGTTTCATATAAATATAGTCTATAACTTAATTATTGTCTGTAGCCCACATAATTACACACTTTAGTTACATAAAACATGTGAGTTTTGATCTTATGTACTGTAGCCTGTATAATAAATAAATATGTAGCCCAATAAGTATAAAATCCAGAAAGCTACACAACATGGGGCGGTTCATTTACAAACACAAGTCTAACTTAAGTTTCACACTGTTTTCGTTAGAAAACAATCACATTGTTACAGCTTAAATTACACAAAATGTCAGAAATCTGCACTGTCATGAACAAAAATTTAAACCTAATTTTTCATGATTTGTTGGATTAACCCACTGAGGTCTGAAATACAACCGGCCATTTTTGACTCCTTTTGAGTTTACATTTGTATTTCACCCTCAAATTGTTTCATTTGATTTTTTTCCTCTTGCCATGTTTGGGATCATTCTTTTCAGCTCAACTGAATTTAGTTGTTTTTTTTCACTGACATATAAAATGTACTTTTGTAAACATATACAACTATTTATCTAAAATGCAGCCAATACACCTGCCGTTTTTTTCATTTTGTACAACCATTTAAAAAATATTACTAAAACTAAAATGAGAGAACAATCAGGTGTTGCAATAAGATGCCCCACAAATGATGTGTGCCAGTAAAAAAAAAGTTTGTCCACCAAAAGACAGAGGAGAACAGCACAGGGATAAACCTGCAGGCCTGACAACAGGAGGTGTATCACTCCGCTGGTTTTCTACTTAGTGACAGTGTTTACGTTGCAAATGTGCCTTAGTGACATTCATTAGTGCCCTCACTGACACACAAAACAAAACAACGACTACACAACAGAACAACTACACAAGACAACACAACACACTAAGTATACTCTCCACACTAAACGTCACAAATCTCCCACATCTAAAAACTCTCTCTCTCACACACACACACTCGCTCGCTCTGTCTCGCTGCCGTTACCGTCACTCCCAAAACTCTCCCCTCTTCCTAAACAACCAAATCCCACGTGTTGACTTTTTTTTTAATTGGTTGACATGGTACATTTTTCCACCGATAGGAAAGAGGTGGCTTTTTTTCTTTCTTTACTGTTTTCGCGCTGTCCTTAGAAAACGCTTAAAACACACACGCACAAAAACGTAACGACAGTATTTAGAAAAAAGCGTGGCTTATATATATTATCATAACTCTGGATTTACTGGCCTGTAATTAAAATTTAAAAACTTTGAAGTCAGAACTTTCAATATGGGCTGAAATAGAGACTCAGCGTGGCTGCAGCTTGTTGCTATGTCAGCTTAAAACAGTCATGTGATTTGGAGGTGCAGCATGTCTGTGGACTCCACAGGGTTAATAACAGGGTTAATAACTAAAGTGTGTAATTATGTGGGCTACAGACAATAATTAAGTTATAGACTATATTTATATGAAAAACGTGTATACTTACTGCATTTGAATCATTTTAACCATATGTAACCACCTGCATATGTGTTTGGGGGGAAAAAAAGGCTTTGATTTTGCCACCCCATTTGATTTCTTTGCCGCCCTCATGCCACCCTAAGAAAATTTCTCTAGATCCGCCCCTGCTTCCATTTCCAGAGTGTAACATCCAACCAAATGTGTAAAATCCGAAATTCCCATGGTGTTGTTCAAAATGTGCTCTGGTACAATCATAAGCATCGCTTGCTACTGAAAACAAGAAAAAAGCCGGTCCTGCTATTGGCTGAACCATTTGTTAACGGTGGAGGGGAGGACACTATGCAATATATTCAGTTTTAGCATTTATATTCACTGTTGACTGTAACTACGCTCAAACTGTTAATGCTATCTTATTTTAATAAACAACACTGTCATATGCAAAACTGGGGTGGCACTTGGGGTGGCAAGGGATCATTTTATGGTGGCACTTGCCACCCCATGCCACCCTTCTAGATCCGCCCCTGGCTGCTGAGGACAGCTGGAAGCACTCGAGCGTGCAGCTGTGCTCAGCAGGGTGTGACGATAACGTGTGATGACGCCGATGACGTCATCTTGCGTTCTGGAGCCGTCAGTCTGAGGTAATTCCTGATCTATCCGGTGGAGGGCAGTAACGATAAAGCGCTCTAAGAGAAGCAGCAGAATGACATGGTGTTTGCGCACGCGCAGACTGGCTGCCTGCCTGGCTCTGACGTCATCTGCTCCTCCTGGTAGGGCCGGGATGTGACGGGCTGATGCTGCTGAGCTAACGAGCTGAAATCAAGAGGTTTCTCACGGAGAACGGTGGCTGATAGTAACAAGAGCGGCTCGCGGAGATAACGTGGCCCCTGACGTCACTCCGAGAGGAGCCGGAGCCCACACAGGAATCACGGTAAGAGCCGCTGGGGCTGCTGGGCGGAGGCTGCTAACCCACAGCGGCAGCTAGCCGGAGTTCCTGGATGAATTGTTGATCCGGCAGCTGTCGCTCTGCGCGTCCCCGCGAACAGCCCCAAGGCTGATAAGGAGTCGGCGGGCGTTCGCGCGCTGCTGTGAGGTCAGCTGTGGGTCACCTGAGCTTCTACGTCATAACACCTGAGGAATCGCAGTTTCCTCAGGGTATGGTCTCCCAGAAATCCTCCTCATCAGCGGCTGTCAGGCGGAAGTCAGGACTTCCTGTCTGTGATTGGGTCTGCGGTTACAGCTCCTTGCAGCTGCGACATCCCCGGGAGCTGTTTACACACCTCTGTAGCACAGGGGTGCAGGGAGGAGGAGGGTGCAGAGGGGCATAAGTGCACATCTGGGTAACCTGCACATCTGTGGAGCCCCATTAATGCTGAATGAAGTTTAAGATCAACATGTGTGACCTGACCAGAGGCAGGAACAGTCACTCAGACTGTCTGACTCCCTCACAGGTTAACTTTATGTTAGTGAGACCTGACACAGTGATGGTTGCTACTTACCAGAGTCTGAGCCTCTGCAATTGCATATCCACTCTCCTCATTCCTCTGGGAGGTCACTGAGGTACTCCTGGCATTACAGGGTGTGCTGTGAACACACTTGTAAAAACACAGGAGGGCCACACTGCTATTAACACACACAAAGGCCGGACACACAAACTATAAGCCTGTTTAACAAGAGTGATATGTGAAACACACATTCACTGAGGCTACAGCAGTTGAGTCTAAGGGTTCGCCAGCTCATTCCTGCTTGTTGGTTCATCACTGGTCATGTGACTGTTCACAACACCAAAGGTGTTTTTGGGGACAGATAAAAAATCTTCACATGTTACCCCTAGTCCTTCAGCCATTCACATAAAGAAGAAATCTGTAGAAATAAAAATAAAATGAAGTGCTAGTGTTAGAAACATCAGGAGAGGTGCGAGTCCTGCAGCCCAGACTGACGTCACAGCTGTGTGGACACTCTGGCTTTATTGATGGTAATCTGAGAGAAGATCTCTGACCTTTATGCCATCACGAGGATTATCACATGACCACAGACAGAGAAGCCCAGCTTCCTCTTAAAGTGTTTGCCTCTTCCTCAGAGTCGTTTCTGAATTGATCTGTGGTTATTATAACAGAAACAGCTGGGTGCCAGATGTTTGCAGCTTGAGTGGAAAGGTGAGGCAGAGCAGGTGTGTTTGTTTCAGTAGGACGTCAGAACATTAGACATGCTGTAAAAAATACAAAGGAAGCTAAAAGGAACAGCTGCTGGCAGTGCCTGTCAGCACTGAGAGGGAGATATGTTTTTCATTATTGAACAGTTGAACCTGGAATGAAGCCAGAGAGTGCCACAAGGTGTGAGGTAACTAATAGTGTTAGGTGGGACTCACATGTGTGGATGGCAGGATGGGCATCCATGCTTTCTTAGAGTAAATTAAGAAATAAACCTGTGACAGAAACTCTGGAGCAATAATCCACTGCATCCCTAGTTAAGTCTTCATCCATGGACAGAATCCAACTCCCCGGCTGGGCTTGCAGGAGGCAGCGATGAGCTTTGCGCTGCTCTGTGGCCCTTTGTGAGTTCAATACAGGAGCTCATCACCCAGCACAGTCTGAGTGGAGTTTATCCACCGAAGAAGACTGAGAGCAACCTGACCACCAAGCCGGAAGGAAGGGTCGGCTTTAGCAGGGACTGAACTTTGAAAATAAGGGTTAGGCTTAAAAAACTTGAGTGGAATCCAGCTGTGTCTGTTATAATAACCACAGATACATTAAGAAACTTTGACTTTGAGGAAGAAGAGGCAGAGTCAAAACTGCCTGAGTCAAAGCTCACCCAGGTGATGTCATTTAGCCATTGATGGTGCTAGAGGGAACACAGAGATGATGTAAAGCTTTGCATAAAGACCCGGCAGACAATCCAAGGGCTTCTGCACACTTCACCCAGTGAACCTGACCTCATCCTGAGGAAACATCACAGCAGACTTGCTGGCTCTGAGTTTGACGACCCTGCTACATATACCCGGTCACTCCCTGAGCTTTAATCAAACTGTTGTTTCCCATGTCACTTGTTGGAGCCTCCATCCCCCAACTTTTCAAAGAAACCACACAAAGAGTCTTTCAGGGCTTGCAGGTCGGCGTGCCTCTGCCCGTCGGTGCACGTGTGTGCTGATTCTCTGAGATGGCGGTCATCATTATTGTGTTAGGCAGCAGGTACTGGCAGCTAACCTAATAGCCAACCAACAGAAGCTCCTTTATTGTCGCTGTCTGCAGTCAGACTTTCCCACAGAGGTTTAGTGTTAATGTTTTTCATTTTTGCAGCTTTCTGCAAGTAATGTGGGGATGATCATCGAGCCTGACAGATGTGTGCTCTGCTCAAGAGTGCTTCAGACCTCCCACAAATAATGATACTAAAACCCGTCACAGAGCCAACAGATGTGGCGTTTGAAGAATCGAAAGTGATTAACACTTCATTACAGTAACCACGCTGGTGTTTCTGTCCACCTGCTGCAGGTTTGTGTCAGTGCCTGCTGACGGGAGCGCGGCAGGATGAGCGGGGCGGCACTCGGCATCGAGATCGTGGTGGTGTTTTTCTTGGCGCTGTTCCTGCTGCACCGATATGGAGACTTCAAGAAGCAGCAGCGCATGGTGCTGTTCGGCACGCTGCTGGCCTGGTACCTGTGCTTCCTCATCGTTTTCATCCTGCCTCTGGATGTCAGCACGGTCAGTATGACACACAGCATCAAACTGAGATCCCTCCAAAGTCCTCAGAGGTGTTCAAGCCTTCCATTCACGAAGGTCCTCAAGACTTTGATGGTTTCTGTTTAGTTGTTCTTTGTCATTTTTGAGATGCTTTTGTTTTTTAATATGAAATCTTTAACTTTTATGACATTTCATAGAGAAGCCTTATGAGCTCCTGTGGACTTCAAGCACATCCGTTACACAACAAAAGATTACTGTTTTTATACGTCTGTGATGTAAATGTCACATTTCGACTTCCATATGTGTGGAAAAGATCTTTACATGTTTGATTTCATTCAGTGAATGTGTGTGAGCGTACGTTTGTCTGTCTGCTGCTTACAGACAATCTACAGGCAGTGCGAGCACGACCACAAGGAGCAGACATCTGTTCCCGCCCTCGTCTCACCGCTGTCCAATCACACGATAGTAAACACAACTGGTGCACCCACAAAAAGGTTTGAATGCTGTGCATGCGTGCGTGTGTGTGTGTATTCAGAGTAAAGGATGAAACCTCTGCAGTGAGTTTTCTGGAAATTTGTTGGTGATTAACAGGAAGTGTTTGACATAATTCATAATTCAGGGTCAGAGAGCTGAACCCAAACAACACATCCACTCAGTATGGACCAATGTCCTCTGTGATCTGGACATGAAGGCATGTCAAGTCATTAATGATCGTTTTACACAGAGAGTCAGAGCAGAAGACAGAGCAGGATTTGAAGCGACTCCTTCTTATTGAACTTGAGTAAATGTACTTTGAAACTCAGGCAGCTTTTCTTAGAGAGACCTGAGTGTGTTAAAAAAATGTGACTAAAAGAAGTGTTGTCTTAGTTAATAAAACCAGGTGACATCAGCAGGTTTCTGTACTCCCGATTGTGTTTCCTCTCAGTGTACGAACGCTGTGCCACAAGCCGTGGAGCTACATCCCTGATGGCATCATGCCAGTGTTCTGGAGGGTGGTGTACTGGACCTCTCAGTGCCTCACGTGGTCAGTACGAGCCCGAGTCTCCTCATGAAACCTCCACATGCTGGGTTTTTGTGTTTTAAAGGTTTTCTTGTGTCGTCAGGCTGCTGCTGCCCTTCATGCAGTCGTACGCTCGCTCCGGGGGCTTCTCCATCACCGGGAAAATCAAAACGGCACTGATTGAGAACGCCATTTATTACGGGACATACCTGCTCATTTTCGGCTCTCTGCTCATTTACGTGGCCGTTCATCCTGAGTTGCACCTCTCATGGTGAGTCGACCCTGAGGAAAACCCCCTTTTTTTTTGTTTGTTTGTTTGTTTTGTCCTGTCTGTGGAGAGAAAGACAGGACAAAGACATGCTGTGGTGATTAAATGCAGAGGGCTGTATAAACACATAATCGCCTCCTAAACTCCTCCTGATTGGCTGCTGTATGGAGTTACGTGCTCTGTGTGTTACTCAGGTACGAGCTACAGACCATCGGGATCACCGCCGCCAACACCTGGGGTTTGTTCCTGCTGGTGCTGTTGCTCGGGTACGGGCTGGTGGAGATCCCTCGGTCCTACTGGAACGCCTCCCGGCACGGACACCTACTCATCAAGACCTACTTCAAGGCATCCAAACTGATGACGGAGAAGGCGGATGCAGAAGAGAACCTGGAGGATGTCATGGAGGTAATCGACAGCCTCCAGCAGTTACAAACATTTGGCTTAATGTTGCCGTTTTCACTGAGATGTCTGTTCTGCTGTAGGAGGTGAGAAAAGTCAGCGAATCCATCAAATACAACCACCCGCTGAGGAAGTACATCGACACCATCCTCAGGAAAGTACGTGGAGCGAAGCTGAGCGTGAACGTGATGGGTGATAACTGTGATGTTTAAGTTCATGAGTGTGATGACGTGCTCGTGGTTTCCCTCAGTGCCCCTTGGACTACCAGGAGAAGATGGGCAGGAACATGGACGACTACGAGGACTTTGATGACAAACAGAATACGTACCCGACGGAGAAGAGCCTGGTGAAGCTTCATAAACAGGTGAGAGGATTTCACGAGTCAATCAGACTGTGCTGCCTTCTTATTGGAGGAAAAAAGAGATGAAACAAATTCTAATGAAGACTCCTGGCGATGTGGTAGCAGATGTTTTTGTGTTCAGTGAAAGTGTTTCTGCGTGTTTCCTGAATACCTGCACAGAGCACGTCCACCTTAAACTTTATCCACATAATAAAGCTGCTCAGTGAAGGCTGGGGGCATCAGCTAATCTTACAAAGCTCAGTCTAGTGCTAACCTTTGTTAGCCGGGTGTCAGAAGCAAACCATGATGTCAGGCTCCGTCTGTCTGAGATGGACGGACGTTTTACTTCCACTGGCCCCCAAAATTTCCACCTTAACAAAGTAATTTTGTTGCTGATGGTACATTACATGTTCATTATATTTAGAGATGTCTCTTTTTTCTGTCCTTCATATTTATTTATATACATCGGGTGGCCAGAATACAGGGAGTGCAGAATTATTAGGCAAGTTTTATTTTTGAGGAATAATTTTATTATTGAACAACAACCATGTTCTCAATGAACCCAAAAAACTCATTAATATCAAAGCTGAATGTTTTTGGAAGTAGTTTTTAGTTTGTTTTTAGTTTTAGCTATTTTAGGGGGATATCTGTGTGTGCAGGTGACTATTACTGTGCATAATTATTAGGCAGCTTAACAAAAAACAAATATATACCCATTTCAATTATTTATTTTTACCAGTGAAACCAATATAACATCTCCACATTCACAAATATACATTTCTGACATTCAAAAACAAAACAAAAACAAATCAGCGACCAATATAGCCACCTTTCTTTGCAAGGACACTCAAAAGCCTGCCATCCATGGATTCTGTCAGTGTTTTGATCTGTTCACCATCAACATTGCGTGCAGCAGCAACCACAGCCTCCCAGACACTGTTCAGAGAGGTGTACTGTTTTCCCTCCTTGTAAATCTCACATTTGATGATGGACCACAGGTTCTCAATGGGGTTCAGATCAGGTGAACAAGGAGGCCATGTCATTAGTTTTTCTTCTTTTATACCCTTTCTTGCCAGCCACGCTGTGGAGTACTTGGATGCGTGTGATGGAGCATTGTCCTGCATGAAAATCATGTTTTTCTTGAAGGATGCAGACTTCTTCCTGTACCACTGCTTGAAGAAGGTGTCTTCCAGAAACTGGCAGTAGGACTGGGAGTTGAGCTTGACTCCATCCTCAACCCGAAAAGGCCCCACAAGCTCATCTTTGATGATACCAGCCCAAACCAGTACTCCACCTCCACCTTGCTGGCGTCTGAGTCGGACTGGAGCTCTTAGAAAAATCAGTCTTTTTTTTTTTTTTTTTTTTTTTTTAATTATTTTTTTTTTTTTTATAAAAAAAGAAAAATCAGTCTTGAGATATTTCTTGGCCCAGTCTTAACGTTTCAGCTTGTGTGTCTTGTTCAGTGGTGGTCGTCTTTCAGCCTTTCTTACCTTGGCCATGTCTCTGAGTATTGCACACCTTGTGCTTTTGGGCACTCCAGTGATGTTGCAGCTCTGAAATATGGCCAAACTGGTGGCAAGTGGCATCTTGGCAGCTGCACGCTTGACTTTTCTCAGTTCATGGGCAGTTATTTTGCGCCTTGGTTTTTCCACACGCTTCTTGCGACCCTGTTGACTATTTTGAATGAAACGCTTGATTGTTCGATGATCACGCTTCAGAAGCTTTGCAATTTTAAGACTGCTGCATCCCTCTGCAAGATATCTCACTATTTTTGACTTTTCTGAGCCTGTCAAGTCCTTCTTTTGACCCATTTTGCCAAAGGAAAGGAAGTTGCCTAATAATTATGCACACCTGATATAGGGTGTTGATGTCATTAGACCACACCCCTTCTCATTACAGAGATGCACATCACCTAATATGCTTAATTGGTAGTAGGCTTTCGAGCCTATACAGCTTGGAGTAAGACAACATGCATGAAGAGGATGATGTGGACAAAATACTCATTTGCCTAATAATTCTGCACTCCCTGTATTAGAAATGCCTGAAAATGCAGAACTGAGCTGCACTGAAATGGCTTGGATTGTAAGATTCAGATTAAATGTTTGGGCTGAAAAACATGGGGAGATTATTAGATTCCTAGCAGCCGTGCTGGCGTGTTATTATTTGTGATGGTTCATTAAAAGATCACCAGTGTGACTGTACCACAGACTTCAACCAAACTGTAGGGGAGACAATGTGAAAAGCAATAAAGATATGAATCATAATCTTTGTAATCACTGCTGTCAGCTGAGCTTTGTTTGATGGTGGTTCAGGTAAACAGCAGAAGAAGAAGAGAGAAGATAGTCGTCATTCCACTGCAGAACATTTACAGTTACAGTGATGCTGTACAGGTTATGATTTCAAAAAAGAAGAGGATGATGATGAGATGACGATGATGTAAAAAGCGCTGAAACAAAGAAAAATCTGACGTTTCTCTTTGTGCTCATAGTTTCCTCCTCACGCTGCACACAACTGAAGTCTTCTGTTTCCTGTGCACTCTGTTTCCCATGCTCTGATGTCCGAACCCGTCGTGTGCAGGTGATCTACGCCGTGCAGAGACACAACAGGACTCGTGTGCAGTGGCAAATCCTCCTGCAGCAGGCCATCCACCTGGAGGACGTGGCCAAGAACGAGACCAGCTCCACCCACCAGTTTGTCCACAGCTTCCCTTCATCAGAGCCGGCCGGCTGGTTCAGCAGATACATCTACACCCCGACTGTAGGTGGGTGTAATCAGATCACAGCTGTAAGCACCTGCACAGGTGTCCTGCTACAGTTTTCCTTTGGGTGCTGGTGGCAGTGACATCGAAGAGTAAACACTGCCCTGTGTGTGTGTGTGTGTGTGTGTGTGTGTGTGTGTGTGTCACAGAGTGGTACTGGGAGTGCTTCCTGAAGCGCTGGTTTTACCGCCTCCTCGCCATCGTCCTGACTCTGTTCAGCGTGGTTGTGGTTTGGTCCGAGTGCACCTTCTTCAGCACACGGCCCGTCCTCTCGCTGTTCGCCATTTTCATCCAGTTGGCTGAGAGAGACTACAACTACCTGTACATCGAGGTGAGCCTGAGAGGACAGACGCTGGTTTACACACAACCATCAGACACAGAGCTTCATATTTCTGTAGAGCCTCTAAAAGTGTTTAAAGGCTGCTGTGTGATGTAGTGCTGCACAGCTGAGTCTTTGTTGTGTTACAATGAAGGAAACGTGACATGTGACGCGTGTTTCAGTTTCACTGTTTCTTTGTTGAAACACGATCACGCTTCATTCAGACCTCTGATCACCTTATGCTCTCTCTCTCCACCAGATGGCGTGCTTTATTACAATCTTCTTCCTGTGCACCTGTGTTTACTCCACCGTGTTTCGCATCCGAGTCTTCAACTACTATTACCTGGCCTCTCACCACCAGACCGACGCCTACAGCCTCCAGTTCAGCGGCATGTATGTGACTGACAGCAAGCATGTTTTTATTTTGAAAGGAACATGTTCAGGAAACACATCACTGTAAACCAAGAGAAGACATGAGCACACGTGTTTCTTTCTAGAATGTTCCTCCTCATATACAAGGAAAACATTTGTACTGTTTCAAAAAACCTCAAATTACTTAATTTTAATACCTGTTCTTTAGAAAGGATCTCCTCTTTATCTTCTTAAAGCACAGAAACTACAGAGAGTCGTGTAGTGAGTCAGTGTTATTAAACAACATGTTATGTGACGCAGAAGTTCAGGTTTAGTGACTCTGGCGTGTTTTCCTCCTGCAGGCTGTTCTGTCGTCTGACTCCTCCTCTCTGTCTCAACTTCCTGGGTTTGATCCACATGGACTCCACCATCTCCCACCAGGAAAAGCTGCAGACTGCTTACACTTCTGTAAATACCCACACTGTATAAAACCTGTGTAACACACCTGTGCTGCAGTGTCTGCCTGACTCACCTGTTGTTTGTTGGAACAGATCATGGGATCCATGCGGGTCCTCTCTTTCATTGCTAATGGCTTCTACATCTACTACCCCATGCTGATCGTCATCCTCTGCATCGCCACCTACTTCAGGTGAGACGAGTCTCAGGAGTCTTCCCTGCTGGGAGCTTCTTTAACTGTGTGGATTGGTCATGTGACAGAAGATAGTCTTCGATGACTGATTATTCAGCTGAAAGCCAGAACAGGTTTTTACATACAGAATTTGCTGCTTTTCCTCGTCGTTCATGAGTTAAACTGAAGTCTTTGAAAACAAAAAACTGGAAGACATCCCGACGCATCAAATAATTCGGATTTTTAAAACCTTTGCATGTCTGGGGTGTTGGTGAGCTGTAGCATTTTTGGCAGTCTTTTAGATCCTGCTTCTCTCTGCTGGTTAGTGCAGGATTAAACAGAGCCATCAGGGGCTTTATTATATATGTAGTTATGTTTGTGACTCTGTGTTATAATCAATGTTCTCCTCAGTTTGGGGACTCGCTGCCTGAATCTTCTGGGCTTCCAGCAGTTTATGGATGACAGTGAAATGACCTCTGACCTGATCGACGAGGGAAAGGAGCTGATCCGCCGTGGTGAGACTGCCACCATCATCTGAATTCTCTTTGACTATTTAACATGAAAGTTATAGTAAAATACAATATTTTTACAGAGAAAAGGAAGAAGCAGAGGATTGAAGATGGTGAGAACAGACGTAGGGTGAGTACCTGTTTGCTTCTTCTTTTTAGATATCAGAGAAAACTAATACATATCTTATCTTAATCTACATATCTTATTTTAATAATATATATTTTCATTGTTTATTAAGTGCACAGACTGTAGTTTACAGCAGGTTTCCTCAGATATAATATTATATTCTAAAATAACAAAGTCAGCTGCTGGGAGAGGGAACAACACTGAAACAGGAAGTACAGAAGCTGCTCATCACTGGGTATTCTGCCTAAGATTAAAGATTGAACATCAGCCTGCCTGCAGGCCAATAAAACAGAGACAGCCATTTAGAATCAGCAGATGAGGCAACTGTAGGATTTTTCCTTCATGATGCTGTAAGGACAAATTTCAGTGAAAACACTGAAATGTTTGTTTTTCTGACTGTTTGATGAATATGTGAGTGAAAGAAAGCTGATAAGAGAAGTAATGGAATCATGGCCTGACACAGATGACTCGTGTCAGAGCGGTTACACACGGTCACGTACAAACATCAACTGACGTCTGCTGGGAAACAGCAGGAGTGAAATCCTCGTTGAAGCGTCCTGATCTGTTTGTGTTGTGTCGTCTGCTGCAGGAGTGGAAGGAGCGCTACGGGAACCCGAGAGAAGACTACGCTGCGAGGAACAGGAGCAGCCACGAGATGAAGGAGACGAGCTACTCAGACACCGTGAGCTCCAGCAACAGCAGACGTAAGTCAGCAGGTGGTCAGCGCTGCTCTCTGAAGGTGTTTTTGGTGGTTTTCGGGTGACGGAGCACTTCCTGTTCTTTGAACAGAGGCTAAATATTCCCGGTCTGGGAGCCGAGCAGAGAGGGACCGCATCGAGCTGCTGCACGATGCCGAGCCCTTGGACTTCAACGCCGACGCGCTGACAGACGACCCACCGGACGCTGAGTCTGGAAGGTAAGCATGGTGTCATCGTCATGGTTACGCCACCGTATTTGTGATGCATGTTTGAGACTCTACCTGTTTTCAGCAGCTGGTGAAGTTTAATTCAGCTCTTTAAACTTTGTATTTTAATAGTTTCCATTTTGACTGCAGTTTCATTTCAGAGTGTGTTTATTTTTTTATTTAGATTTAGAATTTATTGTTTTAAAATTTGTTTCAGACTTAGTTTGTTTTTTATTTGCATGCTGTGGCAGGGCTCTAGACTAACTTTTTGCCACGGTTGCACTGGTGCAAAAGTTAGGCACAGCCAAATTTTTCAACCGCATTGCTTAACACCATAGCAGATAATCTTAAAAATATTCTGCAGTTTTGCATAATTTAAAAAAAAATAAAATTTCTTCAGTATTGAACATCAGAAATTAGGCTTTCTTGTCCGAGGTCATTTAAGTAAAAAAGAAAGATAGCGGCTGACAGCACTGTAAACAACGGTAGACTGGTGGGTAATAAGCGAATGAGTAATGCAGAAAACAGAGATTTGAGACGGGAAACTGTTCATGAAGTACAGAGAGAGAGAGAGAGAGAGAGAGCTGTGCATGAAGTGTGATTTTTATCGTGGTGGAAGCAAAGCAGCAAAAGTCAGAGGGAATTAATGACGACATTGATCAAATGTGAAGCGTAGTTTGGATCTTCTTTTGCTGCTGGTTCAATTAATTTTGGTTGCAGAGAGACAAAACCTGCAGCTCAGAATCTGGCGCAAAAAAGACGTAAACACAGAGCGGACCCGACGCATCAGAATCAGCGAGCTGTCGGCTTTCAGCCCCGACGGCGTGTCCATCTACGGGCTGTTGGGTGAGAAAGCCGAGAAAGAGAAAGCTGATTCTGATGTGTCGGGTCCGCTCTGTGTTTACATCTTTGCGTGGAATTCGTGTACCTGCTCTCATTTGCTGTTTGGTGGTTGTTGAAATAGTTTTGTGAGCTTTAACCTGAGATTCTTGCGTTTCTGGCAAAACACAGTTATATTTAAAAGTCGATTCAGGATTTAATGAATCGTTATCGCTTTATTCAAGCTACTCACCTCTCTCTATCTGCCTGCACTTTCAAACGTACACACGGACTACATGAATATATGGACCGCGACCAATCAGAGCGGTCCCGCCCCTGACTATCTCTGATTGGTTTAGACCACGATAGGGGCATAATATGTGTCTGTTGTTGACCACACAGAAACTTTCAGAGTTGCAGAGACTTTTTTTTGTTACTCGAACAGTTGGTCGCACCGGTGCAACCTAAGATTTTTTTTTATTTCACGTGTGAACCGTTTTTTTTTCAGATCAGTCTGGTGATTCCTCACCTGCTGTTTTTATTGACCGTATAAATTTAAAGAGGAGCTTGAAAGGATGGCTGCAGAAAGCTTAACTTTGGTTGCTCGTGTTTAGCTCCGGTCTGCTGGCAGGATGTAAAATGTCTGTGACCTGCAGGGTTGATGTCTTCAGATGTCATCAGCCAAAAATATTTATAAAGGGTTAAACTGAGGCCTAAAATGTTGTTACAGATGTAAAGGAAAGATTAATAAATTAAATGTTTGAATGTTTTATGGGTGGATTCAGTAAGCACCAGAAGGTGAAGAAGAAAAGAGAGAGAAGTTTGGATAGTTGTGCTTTATGAAGAACTTAAAGGATTTTTATAAAGATTTTCTGAGAATTAACTGTCAGCTTGTTCATTTCAGTGCTGACCTCAGTGTTCTTTAGTGTTAAAGTGTTGGAGTGACACACCTGTTTCTCACGTGTCTGCAGGCACTGACGTATGTGGATTTGTGTGTTGCTGTGTTCACTTGTGTATTTTTGTCTTTTCAGGCACTCTGGAGGACGGTACCTGTCCATGTCGTCATCTCGTAGCCGAATATTTGACGACGTCTAGAAGAGAAGTCTGAATCACTGTCCACACGTCCACCTGCAGCATGACCTCCATCACTCAGCACTCGGCATGCACACTGAATAAAAGTCGCTCAGGTCAACTTCTTCGCCTGCAAACATCTGCGTAAACACTTTGCATCCGTTTCTGTATGCGGCTGCAGGTCCATGAAGGCACTTTTAAAGGAATATTAAAATTACTCAGCATGTGACAGACTGCAGGCCTGAGCTTCTTAACAGATCAAACACTCAATTTACTGCATGTCATGAAGGCAGGAGAGGCAGTCTGAGCACATGAATGTGAATCACTTTATCCGCAGGTTTCATGGAGGTCCTGCTAATATATTTAATTTCTAGTGTTTATTCTTTAATGTTGTAGATTTATTTAACTGTCTGTCACGATGGGAGCTGTTAGGATTCGCTGATTCAGTCACTGATAAACCTGAAATCCTTCAGTCATGTAGGAGGTCAGGGCTTCATGTCTATGGGATTAATGCGCAGTTTAATTGAATCTGTATTTCTCTGTAATTTAAATCTGATTGGGAGGTGATGGTATCTGAAACCATATAATCACTGTAAACTCTGTGATTAATTACCTGATCGACCATCAACAATTTCACTGTGTTTAAACAGGAATGAATCCAGTTTTACTGTAATATATACAGTACTGTGCAAAAGTCTTGAGCCCTCGTTTCCCTCATTTCTTTACATTTTGCAGGAAAACTGGAAAGGTGTAGCGATTTACTGAAATAGGCAAATATTAATTAAAACGTACAGAATATGAGGAGTTCTAACGAGCTTGAAAAGTGAATGTTTGCTCCGACCTTCATCCTTCAGCCCAGTCTGATCTGTCGTCTTTGTGAGGATATACAGGAACACTTCTCCAGGCTTCTTGAAGGACATTCAAAGCTCTTCTTTGGATGTTTCTCCCTTTTGTGGATAATGATGATGATGATGCCACATTTTTATGTCATGCTGAGCTTTATGCTCTGAGAAGACCAGACCATGACTGATGGTGTTATTGTTACAGTTCAGCTGTGAGGTCACTGTGAGGTCACTGCTGAACTGTTTTTCCTATTTCTTAAGGATGTGACTTTAACATACTGTTCAGAAAATATTAAAAATATTACAAGAATGCTTGACTTTGAAGCAAAATATAAACAAATTAAGGGCAGCTCAAGACTTTTGCGCATTACTGTGTCCAGTTGAAGGAAATATTGACAGGTGTTTGCTTCATACATGGATTACAGAAGTAAGAAAAAGAGAAGTGACCTTTTAAAAAGCAGTTTCATTTTACAGGGTATCCGCTGTGCTGGTCATTCTTACAAAGTTGTCACATTTTAGAGCTTCGGATGGTCTTTTTTACCTTCCAGGCAGCCAGCGTTAGCTTCTTTCATCTTAAGTAGGCAGTTCAAGTTTAAACCTGCTGACTCGTTCATGTAAAGTGAGCAGAGTTTCATCTGTGTGCTGTTAGATTTATATTTATTTTTGTTTACATTATAATAAACTGGAAATATATAGTACCAAGAGCAGATCCCTGAGGAACCCCAGGAGTCAACGAGGGGTTGTAGCTGCTTATGAATGTATTTATTATATTTATTATAAAGTAAAGAGGCTGAGGCTGCCTGGAATGTAGGAAAAACAATATAAAAACATGACAGTGAGCTTAGGAAGATTTCTTCAGTCACATTTTTATGAAGCACTAGTTTATAGCACTAATATGAAGTGAGCTAAATCTCTAAAAACAAAGAACTGGTCCTTTAAATAGCGTTAGCATTACGTGTTGCGGCGTTGATGAAGATCCTGCTGGCAGAAATGATCTTCAGTCAGAAAGGTTGATGGTCAGGATGAACCTGGACACTTCTCTGTACATATGTATCATATCTTTTGTATGATATGGGATAATTATTGATAGAGACAGACGTGAATTTGTATTTATATTTCTTTTTTCTCAGCCTGTTAACACTGTACCTTCTCTCAGTGACCTCCTGCCTTTACAAACAGCTCTTCTGTTTCTGTCTCATCGTTCTGGTGATGAATATTTATCGTCCACCATGATCACAGCACATTGTCTGGTTCTGGGGAGTAGACCGTGTGTTGATCTGAGTCCTGTGATTTACAGTAGTGATTTATTCCCAAGACAAAATAAAAATGTCCTCTGCTGCTGTGTTGTTACACAATAAAAATGACTGAGGTGTCAGAAATGGTCTGGTCCTAGTTATTGTCTCAGATATGACGCACATCTTATCCTCTCTGCTTCTGTCGGTTTCCTTCATTTACTTCTTGTTATTTTTCTAAAATGTTCCAGAGTGACAAAAATATCAGCTGCTTAAAGCTTTATGAACTCACTGTTAAAAGGAAATTCAGAAGAGCAGACACAAACACAGATGCAGCTGCTTCACATTAAATGCACGTGATAAAACACATATATGCATATCAATACATTTACATTCATCTTCCATGACTGTTCCAATTTTAGCTTTTAAAGTCAAACACCGTAGTATTTACACCAGCATATAATCAATGTTTTATATTCAAGTCTTGTTTCACAAAATGACCTGAATATTATTGTTTTAAGGGTGTATGAGTGTAAAACATCAAACGTGGCCTTCATCCAGTAATTTTAGCATTAAAGTCCCTTAGATGAGATAATAAACCAGGACCAAACAGAGCTTTAAGTTATCTTTTTGAACCCTTCAGCACCAACATAGTAGAACAAAAACCAAAGCGTTAATAAAAATAATTAGACAAAATGAAAAAAACCTTACACATATTCACATTATAAGACTCACACAGTGTTTTAGTAACATCACACTGGAAAAAATACTGGAGTGTTACTAAAATCCACCTTAAAACTACATTCATATCCAAAATTTTGGTGATTTGATTTTGAAATATATGATGACATAAATGATGATATGAAGACTAAATTACTATTAACTGTAATTAAACCAAACTCACACTGCAATAAATTACTGGTGATGTGGGCGTTATAGTTGAAGTGTGTCAGTAGAATGAAGCTGGGGGTTCCAGGTCCCCGTCACCAGGCTGTGGGACAGGAAGCTTTAATGTTTAAATGGATCCACTTTAAAGTCTCCCAGCTCTGATGTGCAGCCGTCAGCAGCACAGAGCAAATCTTCTGTAGCACTAATCATCTCATCATTTTTACAACAGCGTGGGGATTCACTCTTCTATGATGTGTATGTTTTGATTACTGTTTTAATGTCATCTGATCACGTCTCTGGAGTAGGTGACTCTCATATAATTTTTTGTGAGTCATGTGATTCGTGAAACGCCTCTTTCAGACTGGTGAGCCGCCACTCCTTTCGTGGGGTCCAGGTGTTGTCGTGTTAGTTACCGTGGAGAAGGCTGTGAAAGGAGTCAGTGACGAGTCCGTGACAGTGATACTGAGGTGAGTCGATGAGGATACCCTGAACTGTGCGCCGTGGTGTTCCTGAGACCTGCTCTATTAACCAGGATTGGGTTTGTTCCAGGTAACTTCCGGATTAACCCTGGGTTTTCTGTATGACGAAGGTCGCTCACTTACCGGGTAGCTCGCTCTATCTGGTGTATACCTGTTGATATCCAGAGTAGAGCCCGCTGACCAATCAGGTCTCCAGATAACAGCGTCAGCACACCCGGAAGATCCCTTGCGGGAGAATAGGAGGTTTTTGAGCTTCCCTGATGAGCCTCAGAAATAAATATGGAGGGTTTCGCACAACAGCAACAGATTCCTACAGTTTTATTTTAATATAATTAATAATATATTATAATTATTAATATCTCATCCTAAAACAGGAGATCTGCAATGTACCTGCGGACCGCATGACAAACCTTTACACTAAGTTTGAAATTAGATTTTATATTTAATCTTTGTCTCAAACCTTAAACAGCAGCGAGTCTGCAGCTGAGAGAAGGAAAACTGTGAGGTTATGTTCAAAGTTTCAGTTTAAATCCAGCTGAAGCACCACAATTCATTGATTCCTTTATTCACAGCATGATTTCAGTGTGCTATAGAGTGTCTGCTCGGGAATATGCCGCATGTGTGCCAAGGTTATTATCGTTAACGAAAACTAACGAAATAACGAAAACTAGAAGTGAAAAAACATTTTCGTTAACGGAAATAAAAATGAAAACAAAAAAAGGAAAACTAACTAAAACTGTAATGAGTGTTCACAAAACTAACTAAAATTAACTAAATTTATAGCAAAAATGTGTTTAGTTTTCGTTGATGTGTGCGTGTCATACAATAGTCAAGGGTGAAAATGAAGTTTAGTTTCCAGGTTTTTTTCTTGCTGTGTCTCATTATGCCAGCAGGTGGCAGTACGTTAGTCGAGTCGTCTGTGTTGCTGCTCCGTCCACGCGCAGAATCATGTCAGGAAAAGTCTGGAGAAAGCGCCAGAGTCCAATTTGGGATTACTTTGAATATGACTGTGTTTTGGATAAAGCAAGTGTCTTGTAGTGGAACGAGACAAATTATGAGGGACATTTCTAAAGGGAAAAAAAATCCCACAAACCTTAAAGTGCACTTGAAAAGCTCACACAAGAAGGCTAACCTAGTTTACCTGGAGAAGGTAAGGGTGCACGCCCAACCCTCATCCCCAGAAACAGAAGCTAACACCAGGCAAGGCAGCGTGATGCATCCCGAGACAACAGGACTGGGATATCTACATAACTGTGTGAGTCAACTGCCTTAACACCCGGTGCTGCAAGAGTTAATAGTCTCATTGGGGCCAAGATATACATTTTATAGTTGCCTGGTATCAATGGTTGTTCATCTGCCTTTATTTATTTATTTAAAGAACCCATAGGTGGGAATGTGAGTTGTCTGTCTCTGCGTGTTAGCCCTGCGACAGACAGGCGACCTGTCCAGGGTGCAGGGTATGGTAGCTGGAATAGCAACATACCCAAGGATAAGCAGAAGAGAATGACTGATATGATGAAACTGGGATTTTGTTACACTTTATTGCAAACACAACTAAAACTATAACTGAAACTAATCAAAACTAAACTGAAACTAAGGATTTTCAAAAAAGTAAAAACTAAACTAAACTAGCAAACAATTGGTAAAAACTAATTAAAACTAATATAAAATTGAAAATCTGAAGTCAAAACGAAATAAAAATAAAAACTAATGAAAATTGCAAAACTATTAAAACCCTGATGTGTGCAGCTTGTTATGAATGAATGAGTGTATTCACGGAAAATTTAAAACATGTATAAATGTTGTTGGACTTCATTCTAATCTGCTGCTGAGTCTCTTTGACTGTGGTGGTACCACAGACACTAGAACACACACCACACACACACACACACACACACACACACACACACACACAGAGTAACAATATTACAGTAACACGCTCGCAACACTAGGATAAAGGACGTTTTTTAAAGAAAACAAAGAAAGAATTATATTGTAATTAAATTTAAGTAGACTGTAAGTAATTTAAAGTAATATACAAGTAATTTTAGGTAGTACATGAGTCATTTTGAGAAATGCATAACTTTACAGGAAAAGGAAATAATTACATTGTAAGTAAAATTAAGTAGATTCTGGATATTTTAGGGAGAAACAAATTATTATGTAAGTAATTTTAAGGATTAATGTCCTAATGTCTCTGTAATTTTGTGGAAATACAATCAATCTTTCCTTGTCTTACATTTAAATATGTTGTACTTTTTGGGGCATTGGTCATTTTAAAGAATGGATTAACCTTTTCTTACTTTTAGGTGTTTTCTCCTTTGTTTTACGCTCTTTTTCAACATTGATTGTGAAAATATCATTATAAGGTCACATAGGCCTATACATTTTTGTGGTGGTTTTTTTGTAAGTTGGTAAGGAAGAACAGTCCTTACCACATTTCTAATGGTAAAATAAAAGGATGACTGAATAAGAAAACATCTGTCACACACATTAACAGGATGAATATTAAATAAAGATGAAAAAAGAAAAGATTAATCCCATAATATGGCCTCCTCCCACAAAACTACAGCATATTTATGATGTAAGATGTGAGAAATATTATTTGTTTTCCTGCACAACAACCATGAAATTAAAAAAAAACAAAAAAACAAAAAACTACTCAAGCAATAACTAAATATTTACATTTCTTCAGTGTTTCTTACCCAGTAAATTTACTTCTAATAAAATTGTGTCTTTGTTTCCAGTATAAACCTGACTTGTCACCCTTTAATTTAGTCTGCCTACCTGTCAGTATTCCTGGGTAAATTTCAGATAAAACTTTTAATTTTGGGGGAATTCTGCCCTCAGTCTCGGCTCAGACAGCAGGGCTGCTTGAGGCCTGTGTTCATCCTCAGATGAACATGATTTAAACTTGATAGACAGGATTTGCAGCTGATCAGTGTCGATTGATATGTGGAAATAATTGATCGTTATTGGTATCTTGGTACATATTTTACCCGACAGACCAGATACCTTGTGTTTCCACAGTAACATCAGCTTCGCCTCTGGTTGTGGTTTGGTCTGTGTCTCCATAAACTGCTCTTTATGAACAGAACTCTGAAAGTTTTCTGTTTTCTTCCTGTTTGTTTGCAGCCTTCTTTGAGCTGAGTTCTTTAACTCTCCTCACAGACAGCTTTATTGTCCTCCACATGTTCAGCGTTTGAAGGAAGACTGCATCCAAGACTGTTTGAATTTATTCAGGGACTGTTACATTATTTTTATTCAGGGATTAAAAGTAAATTATAATGTGTTTTATGTATGTGGCTGAGACAGGCCACATACATAAAACACATAAAACATAAAACACACATAAAAATGTGATTATAGATGGAGCAGAGAAGTTTATCTTGGCCACTGGTGAAGCAAAATGGCAGAGCTTCCACAAACTGGCGCCCACTCCCATGTAAATTTAATGTATTGATTCTAAGTTTATGAAAATGCATCAATTTGTATTTGTATTTGTATTTCAAAACAATATATTTTCCTAATAAATAACCCCCAAAATGGCTGACTGTACATTTAAAAGACTGCTGACTGAGTCATTTTTCTTCTCCCTCACAGATTCAACAGTCTTTCACACGTTAAATTTCCAGGAGATTTTATGGAAACCGGATCATTCATACAACAAATAACACAAAGCTGGCGTTGTCATCATAAGATGTCTTATTTACAGCAAGCTCTTTCTCAGCATGTTGCTTCATTCATCGACCTCTGTGACACCAGAGAACCCAGGATGACAGCAATCATAGCCGAGCTTCAGGAGATCTCTGCTAATGTACAACAGGGTCAAGGGCAATCAATCGTTTTCATATTACTAGGAGTTTTTGTTTTTGTCCTTGGAGCTAACGCGATATTACATGCAGAAGAATTTATATTGATTCCAGGCTTGACTAGAGCTGTAGGTGCAATATTAATTCTAACTGGAATTGTTGTTGCTGTCAGTATCTTTATAAAACAAAGTATAATAGAAATTAAAAATGCCCCCAAAATGAACAGATTAATGAAAGAGTTCAGGATGATTGTTATACCTCTCAGGAACTGTCTGGAGGCTGTAAAGAGTATTTGTGGACATCTTCGTGTACTTTCTGATGGATCAGAGGCTTTAAAATTCATCAGACTGGAGATCAAAATACTGGAGCTGTTCTCCATCACAGCAAAGCTAAGAACGTTCACACCTGTACCCTGCAACAGAGAGATCACTGATGACTATAAAAAGGCTGCTGATGAGTTTGTAAAGATGAAATCAGACCTCAGAGTATTTTGCATTCAGGAGGGTGCAGAGAATCATCTGTTCGAGAGAGCAATTTAACAAACTGACCGAAACTGTGAGTCACCAACCGTGAGACACCAAGCAGATGTGTGGAGAATGTGGAGAAGAATAAACAGAAGCCAGAATCAGTGGATTAAAGAAAAACCTGAGAGACTTGATTTGACTCCTGTGTAGATAAAAACCTGATTGTGAGATAATGAACGTGTGTCTGATATCACAGATGCCAGATTCTCCAGATGCCTCCTGAGTTTCATCATCAAGGTGACCTAGAAAGTCCAGATTAGGAAGAGAAGGTGAGAGAAGTTGCAGAACAGAATAGAATAGTCCTTTATTGTAATTGTACATGTATAATAACATTTTAGGCGTATCAGCTACATGACCATGGACCCACTTGAACCATAATTTTCCCTCCTGGTTAATGTTAGACTGTAACAAGTACAGTTGGTGGATGGTTTTAAGACAAGAACATAGTTTAAAATTAGCACTTTTACAGCAGCGACGCTGTTTTTTGAAAAATGACAGGTTGGGAGTAACAGAGCTGTTTTACTGATGACAGGGTGTACACTGAAAAATAATATCTTATGTGTAAATAAGCCAAACAAGAATTCTGGGGGAAAAATCTGAATTTTTTGATGATCTGTGAATGAGAATGGTCTGATACTGTTTAGAGATGTCACGATACCACTTTGGTATCTGCTGATACCGATATGAATCCGATATAGTGTATTTTATAATCAATAAAGCATTTTTTTAATGTCTTGCTGCATTTTGTTCATACTCGAATTCATACTCAAGTTTTAAAAAACAAAAAACTAAAGGTATTCTATTATACCTGGATGCAAAAACTACACTGCACCCAAAATATATATAAATATATATAAATAGTGTAAATAAATGCAAACACAGCTTCATGACACTCATCTTTTATCAAGATGGATGTCAGTGTAAGCCGTTTCTATCAAATTTAACCTGAGATTGAATTTTTTTGTAAATTCTATACAAAACTTAACACAAGTATGAAAAAAAGTGTTTTTCTTTTTTTAACAACAAAACTGTTTAGCCAGCAACACTGCGTTTTTCAAAGTAAAACTTGAGTCTATCCATTGTATGGCCAGACTTATCAATGACAACGCACAGATGTCCAAGCTCCGTATATCAGTTGTTAAGCTTAACATGGGAACGCTTTACAAACATTCAGAGATGAACTTACACACTTGCTTTACTTCACTGGGATGCCTTTCTCAGAGATGAAATACCGGTTTGGCAGCCCGTAGTGAGGCTCCAAATGTTTTCAGTGTAAAGTAACTCCAGACCGCTGACAGGTCTGGCACGCTACAGCCACTCTATCACGTGATGCATACAGCTCCAACGTGCTAAGGTCATGAGCTGGGTTAATCATGTAGCAAGTTTTGTGAGGTGCTTTTGTGATGTTTAATAGATCAGATTACATTTTTTATTTCTCCCCCATATCCGATCCAGTAATTTAGATCAGGATCGGACCGATACTGATACTTTTTATCGGATCGGTTCATCCCTAATACTGTTACATGCTGTGTGCTTGCACTGTTCAACTCTAGGTTTATGTAGATAACAGCTGCAAAGTTCATTTAGCAGAGGCTTCATTAAATTCCTTCATTACATGTATTCATTACATAATGAATACATTTGCCTTTTACTGCTTTTAATTATAGTTTTATTTTATTTTTTTTTCATTGTGTATGCTCCTCTTAGAAAGTATTATTGTCATATCAAGAAGTACAAGTAAGTAAAAGTTATTGTGATGCGTTACCACTTCATCGTATTCTGGAAGAGGACCCAAGCAGTCCTATTTGTTTAATATGTGCATTGAAGGACACATCCTGGTCAAAAATGACTCCAAGGTTCCTCACAGTGTTACTGGAGGCTAAGGTAATGGCATCCAGAGTAAGACTGGTTAGATACCATATTTCTAAGATTTTAGGGCCGAATACAATGACCTCATTTTTATCTGAATTTAGAAGTTCAAAATTAGAGATCATCCAGGTCTTTGACTTTGCTTAAAAAAGTCAGTATTATTAAGGATACAACAGTACAAATTATATGCATATCCTGTACTTCTTTAACTAGGTTTTAATGTTAGTATGCATTATTGATTTTGCATGGATATAATCAGAGCGTAGAATGGAGAGTCTTCCTGCAGCAAATCTTCCAATCACTGTCGTGTTTTTTTTAGAGGACATATGCATCCACAGAGGCTGATGTCTTCATAGTATTCTAATTTTTTGAAATCTTGTTTTCGTGGGTTTCATGGGCTGGAAGCCCAAATTATGTACAAATAAACAACTAAGTACTTGAAATCGTTGTGGGCCCTGAATTTATAATCTATGAAAGTTTAACGTTTTGAATGGAATTATGGAAATAAATAAATAAACTTTTCCATGATATTCAAATTTTTTGGAAAGGGTCTGTACATTCCCTGTGCATGTTTCTATTGTTTGTTCTCTGTAAAAGGTACTGTTAATGTAATGTGGTGTAATCTAAGCAATTTTGCTGAAGTCAGATGTGTCCTAGTACTGGATCTGTGACCCAGTGTGTTTAACTTTAGGTTAATTTTATATTCCTTGATTTGTTGTTTTTCATGTTTTTTTTCTCATTATTATTTTCTGCTTTTGTTATATTTATAGTTCCTAATCTTTAGGTTTCTGTCTCTGTGCTCTTCCTGTAGTTCATATTTCTCATTTAGTTACTCTTGTCTCACTCTCTGTTTCCCTCTAGTCGGCTCAATGTCATAGTGTCAAGTCCGCGACCTTGTGAAAGTCTTATGTTTCCTGTTTTACTTTGACAGTTCTAAGTCCTGTAAAATTCACAATAAAGAATCATAAACCTGTTCATGGTAACTCATGTAAAAGTAACAAACACTCCATTAACCTGATTACAGTTTTGCATTGTAAAATACAGTGAAACTGTATAAAATAAATATTAAAAAGACACTTTACCCTACCGCCTACTGGTGATGACCAGAGGGGCCGATGGTGCGATATGGCAGCCTCACCTCTGTCAGTGCACCCCAGGGCAGCTGTGGCTACTATGTAGCTTGCTATCGCCAGTGTGTGAATGTGTGTGTGACTGGGTGAATGACTGAATGTAGTGTAAAGCGCTTTGGGGTCCTATGGACTAGAAAAGCGCTATACATATGCAGGCCATTTACCATTTACCATTCCTGTGTTCAGTGTTTTCAGTTTTGCTTCCTCCCTGCCTCATTATGTTAAATCACTCCCAGCTGTGTTCCTCAAGTGTTTCCACTTCCCTTGTTTCCCCTCTTTGTATTTAAGCCCCCTGTTTCCCTCTGCCTTTTGTTGTGTCATCCCATGTAGCTGTCTGTTTTCTCTGTTTCTCGGCATTCTTGCTCCTAGTTTAACTTCTAGTTTTCCAGGATCTTAGTTCTTAGCTTCTAGTTTGCTGTCTTAGGTTTTTTGTATTTAGTATTTTTGCTACAGTGCAATAAAGCTATCTCCCTTAGTTTATCCTTTTGTTTCGAGTCTTGCATTTGGGTCCTCAACCTTCCAGCACTGTCAGACAAGATGTGTTTACATCTATGTACATAAAAATTACAGTTAATAGCTGTAAAATGGCAACGGTAAATTACCATTAAATCAAAAAGAGTAATTGATTGTAATATGGACATTACATTTCTGTAAATTGAAAAACGGTGATTTGCTTTTATTTTTACACTGCTAATATGTTTAAATTAGCACAGGGGAGCCCATGGCACAGCCATGTTTTTGGCTGTGCCATGGGCTCCCCTGTGTCACCTATTGTAGCCAATCTTTACATGGAGGAAGTGGAAAGAAAGGCTCTTGGCTCTTTTAAAGGGAGAGTACCCAGCCACTGGTACAGATATGTAGATGACACCTGGGTCAAAATCAAGACACAAGAAGTGGAATCCTTCACTGCGCACATTAACGCCGTGGATAAAAACATCAAGTTCACCAGGGAAGACACAAAGGATAACTGTTTGCCTTTCCTGGACTGCGCTGTGCACATTGAAGAGAATGGCAACCTCAACATTGAAGTTTACCGGAAGCCCACACACACGGACCAGTACCTCCTCTTTGACTCCCATCACCCTCTGGAACACAAACTTGGAGTAATTAGGACCCTACACCACCGAGCAGAACATGTTCCCTCTAAGCTTGAAGGGAAAAAGAAGGAACACACACATGTAAAGGAAGCACTGAAAACATGTGGTTATCCTAACTGGGCATTCATAAAGTCAGCAAAGAGCCACAGAAAAGAAGATCAGACACCAGCGAGGGAGGATAAGAAAGACAGACGCAACAACATTGTCATCCCCTATGTAGCCGGTGTATCAGAGAAACTCAGGAGAGTTTTCTTCAAGCACGACATCCCAGTGTACTTCAGACCCAGCAACACACTCAGACAGAAACTGGTTCACCCGAAAGACAAAACTCCTAAACACAGACTGAACAACGTGGTGTATGCTGTACAGTGTAGCGAGGAATGCCCAGACCTCTACATTGGAGAGACCAAACAGCCACTTCACAAGCGCATGGCACAACATAGAAGAGCCACTTCCACGGGACAAGACTCAGCAGTCCATCTGCATCTTAAGGATAAAGGTCACTCTTTCGAGGATGCCAATGTTCACATTTTGGACAGAGAGGACAGATGGTTTGAAAGAGGAGTGAAAGAGGCCATCTATGTCCACTGTGAGCGACCATCTTTGAACAGAGGCGGTGGTTTACGACACCAACTGTCTGCCATCTATAATCCAGTTTTGAGTTCCCTCCCCAGACGCCTTAACGCCCACTCACATCCTGGGCCATCTGACCTCAGGAATTCACATGACAAGGTGGGGCCAGGTTTCACAATGAGCTCACCCGAAACCCTGGCTGATTAGGTCCCACACCCGCTTTCACACCTTGGCGCATGTGATTAGAGGATCACCAGGGGGTCCTTTGTCCCTCCTTGGGGGGATACTCCCACTGGGTTTAAATCTGGGACTCTCGGCCATTTGACCTTAGAACTGAAGAAGCTTCTTGGATGAGAGGTGAAACGTCTTCAAGCAACTTAAAGAAGTCCAGACGCTTTTTTCTTTGCAAACTCCTTTGACTACAAACCTATCATTAAGGTTACCAAAATAGGATACTGTTTTGTGTTCTACATTTACAATTTATTTTTCACGGTGAAATTCTGGCAACCACAGCTGCCAGTAATTCACCGTAAATTCTACAATATGTTTTTTACAGTGTAATATTTCCAATCTGATGCACAATATCACACAGTGTTCATTTGAATGTTTTAAAAAAAAATCAGCTTTAAAATTTGAAAACACCAGATTGTTTTTTTAACGTGCTGAAAATTTAGGTGTAAAAAATCCGAATGTAGTAGCCCACAAACTGTTTGAGTTTAGGATAAGAAGCCAGGGAACTACTGCTCCTAGAAACGTTTATAAAGCCTTTGTGATTACATTGATGTCTGGTATGAGTTCCCATTACAAATGTTTTTTTAAATACATCTAAATCACAGTTTGACTAAACACAACACATTCATTTTATGTGTGCAACCAATAACGCTGCAGAACCTCACTTCACAGCCTATCAGTAGCATTATACCAATAAAGAAGCAGTACTGTTATGATCCCTGGTCTGTTCACAGGGTTTAGAGTTTAGATGTTTTCAGTTCAGATGCTCTGTACATGAATACCCAGTTTTCTTAAGTCACTGGGTCGGGTGCTGGAGAGTGCTTCATCTGGGTACTCCATCGTCATACTGGGGGACACTTTGATGGAAAACAACAGTGCAACTTTTTAAGAGTGATTTTCACAGATGCTCCATAACATAAAATCACTCGAGTTCAAAAAGGCAAATCAGAATTTGTCTATAACAAGCATCACGTTCCCTAATCCCAGACAGGCCTGACAAACCAAACATTATAGTGACGGTGTGCTGGGAGCGTCTAGCAAACTTCCCAGTCTAGAATTCAAGACTGAGGGAGGCTGATGACATTAAAGAGTGGACCATGCTCTTCACCTCCATTGCCAAGGCAGCAGCACAAAGCTGTGGCTGTAAGGTTGTTGGTGCCTGTTGTGGATGTAATCTCAGAGCCAGCAGGTGGTCACTGGAAAGAAAAGGAGCCGTCAGGCTGAGGGAGTCCCTCTGGATACTGAGGATCAACTCAGGATATAAACAGGCAGTGTGAGGAACATTTTGAGGATCTCTTGGACGTCCGGTTTGACGGTGAGCGAGTGAGGTGTACGTGGTGGTACTCAGCTTAATTCCGACTTTAAAACTTCAAAATAGACTGTAATAGAAGCAGTAAGTGAAGGTTAATTCAACAACTGTCTGATAGGGTGTCTGGGTGTCTACAGATCAGCTGAAAATGCCCAAAAATGAGGCGTGCGGCCGCAGTGAGGAGGCTAACAAAGCAGTCACGAGCACAACAATAAAGTGTTTGGGGCTATTGGGTCACTCTGCTCTGAACGGGCAGGTGTTAAGGCTGAAATTTGTGATAAAACTGAAAACAAGATCTCAGAAGTCACAATGGTGTTAAGAGTGGAGATAGCCAGTGTAGCAGAATGAATATTATATTTACTGGCTTATTGATCCTGCTATTAGTCAAGCACATTGGTGGGCGCTGCTATAAATAGTAGCTGCCATCTGAGCATCCCTGAATAACTCAACTGTTGCCAGCCGCATCCGGCTTTTCAGTCACCTGACTTCCCTCGGTGTTACAGGTAAGAGTTGTCAACATGTCGCCTCCGCCTCAGCCTGAATCGGCAGTACCTGTGTTGATTGTGTTACTCATGTTACAGAGATCCCCAGCAAATTACCTTCCTGAAGCCGATAGCCTTACAGCAGGGCTGCTACTGCTTTTCCAAGCTACGCTGACAGAACTGTTGTTGCTTTGCCTTTTCTGTTCGGTTTTATTTCATTGTTTGCCTTTTCCTTCGACATCGGTGGCAGCTCTCTAGATGTGGACATTTTAGAGAGCCGTGGCACCGTACCTGCCAGATATGGAAGCCTGTTGGTGTGCATGTTAACTGACTGAATTATTTAATTGATGGACAAGGAGTTGGCATGACACTGTGACACCTTCTGCTCTAGGTCGAAGGTTTAATTTATTTTGTTGTATATTTGTTTTTTGGGGGGTTTTTTTACTGTTTTTGGTGTATAAACTTTTGTTTTTCTTTGCACCGCTGGAAAGAGGCCCCTTTTCTAGCTGCGGATCACAAAGTGTGTTTTGAATAGATTATAAATTTTGTTTTCCTTCATGCAGAGGGTCCGTGGAATACACACCCATGCACTAGAGTGTGAGTGTGTGCGTGACAGTGTGCTGTACATATGTATTGGTGAAATTTCCTTTTTTTGATTTGTCCTCATTTGGCATCCCTGTCACCCACTGGTAAGCCTCAGCTCTGAACCTTTTAGAATACAAGTATACTGATACCTCTGCTTGTTTTTTTATGTGATCTTTTAAATAGTTGCCAAAAAAATTGTCATTTTTTATCATTGAACTATGTCTCTGTGCTAAGTATAATGGATCTAAGTGCCTTCTTGGTGATTAACATCATCCCAGTCCATTATTCTCTGGGTTAAATTCCCAGGGTGGCATTGACGGGTTTCTATTAAATTGTGAAGAGTTTCACCGTACCCATTCTTCCCCAGCTTGTGCTGCCACACCAGCTTGAAAGCCACGAATGACAAAACCATAATTACGCTAAGGAACGAGATAGAGTCACATGGCCACACCCTGCAAGAGCTAGCTGATACGGCTAGCAGCTCGTCCGATGCAATACAGGAGTTGGAAAACAAAGTTGAGACACTTCACGGGCAAGTGTCATCTCCTTCTGAAAAATACTTCGACCTTGAGGGATGCTCGAACGTAAGAGTGGGAGGGGGAAAAGAAGGTAAAGAGGATGGACAGAATGCCCGGAGAAAATGAGCCACTGCGACATTTTATTGCAAGAGTACACTACTGTCACACCTGCGAGGACATCATGAAGAAAGTCATGGGCACCTGGGATATAACATTTTGTGGCCAGCGGATTCAGATTTTCCAGGACCTCCCACTGGAGGTGGCAAAGCGCAAAGCTACATTTACCGCTGTGAGAAGGATGCTATGTGATATACTGGGGGTCAAATATGGACTCCTGTACCCAGCCAAACTACGAGTGTCCCATGACGGTATCAAGAAGTTTTTTACGGATCCAGAAAAAGCAGGACAGTATGCAGAATGCCTCTTTGGGGATGTGGTTAACATAGGATCATGGGATTATGTGCCATGTGACATAAGGGCAGATAATGCCTCAATCACAGCTGGACTGGCCATCGGGCACACTAGGTATTTGCCCGGTGGGCCGATGGTGATTTTTCATTTTTATGGGCCAATTTTTGTTTGTTTGTTTGTTTGGGGTTTTTTGTAATGATATAAACAATGAAAGGTGGTGGATTGGCCATTTGGTATCTGGGCTAGACCAATTACAGCCGAGGAGGTCGGATGCACCCTCCCCCTTTTTTGGGCAACGACTCTGAAAGCAATATTATCACAGACAAACAGAAGAAAATGATATCGAGGTAAAAAGGAACATGATTTGTCCCGTACTTCAGCTAGAATAAAAAAACAAAGCTGGAGCTATTCTGTGTCTATACGCTGCACAGCTACCTCCTCTTCTCTCATTCTGTCCCCCTCCCTCTCCTGTTGCTACCTCAATCATGAAACTGATCAATGATCAGCTGATCGGCTTTTCTGACTTAAGTCCTGTCTCTCTTGTTTATTTATCGCCCACTTTATGCCAGAAAGAGGAAACCACCAGATGTTGCGCTAAACAAGAGCAGCATGTTTAACCTTGATAAGCTGTTGTTAGAATTTATAAGAAAGAAAATACTTTTCTTTCTTATTTTCATTTAAAATGTCTAGCTATTCATAAATAATTATTTGAATCTTACAACAAAAGTTTTCATCGGCTGTAAACTGTATAGAAATCATACACATACCAACAAGACAGTGTACATCACTGTCACAACAGCGTTCGTTTTCATTCAAAGGCTTTATGGCGTTTCCTGTAATACCTGGTGGGTCGGTCTCTAGTCAAAATGCCCGGGCCGAGTTTTCGTCCCAGTCTGGCCCTGGGCTCAATGGATCGCCCAGAACTCGAATACCCTCCAAACAGGTGACATTTAGCAGTGACTATCACTTTATTAGTGAAGGGGGGGTTTTTTTTGTGTGTGTGTGTGTGTGTGTGTGTGTGTGTGTGTACCTAAGATGGCAATAATACAGGCAGTTTGTGGTTAAAGGCATGTGTTAGTAACATTATATATGTTAATGATGTTACAGGTAGTGGTCTCCACTTGGTTTTAAGGGCTGGTAGTTAGACACCCTGCAACTTGTTTTTGAACAGCTGTATTGTTTTGTTTAACAGTGACGATAATGCACCGTCTGATCATTATTTAGTGATACCTGGGTCTATGCTCAATGTCTTCATGGAGCTATTACAGAGCAATTATGTTTATCAGAGGTTGAGATAAAGGATGGTTGGAAGTAGACATGGTCCTGTGGGGAGGATGGCAGGTCCACTCCCTGTGATCACCTGGTGTGTGTTGTTGTTTTTTTAATTTGTTTTTTTTTTTTTGTATGTTTGTTTTTTCCCACTGTATTTGCTTTGTATTTTTCATGGGTGGGGTGGGGAGGGGTAGGGTTGATGGGTGGAAAGGTGCTATCTGTTGAACATGTTCAAGACAATATGGGACAATATGCATTAATTACTAACAGTATGGCCTTAATAGATAGTGATGGAAATAATGCGGTGAACAGGAGTGGTTTTGTAACTTTTTGCTCTTGGAATGTGAATGTCATTAGTGAACCTAAAATCATTGAGATCGGATGTGATTTTTGTCACAGGAGACACATCTGAAAAACGACGCACATTGCAGGATTAGGGCTAAGTGGATAGGGCAGGTTTATCACTCTAGGCTTTCAACAAAGGCAGGGGGGACAGCAATAATTATACATTAGAATGTGCTATTCATACATAAATCTACTCTGGCAGACAAGGAGGGGAGATATATTATGGTGGTAGGGGAAATTCAGTCTATACCAGTCACATTGTTGAATGTTTATGGACCGAACAGGGATGATCCTGAGTTTTTTAGGAAAACGTTTAGTTTGATTCCAGATATTTCCACTACAAATTCGATACTTGGGGGAGATTTTGATTTAGTTTTAGATACCTTTCCGGACAGGTTGTCAGCTCAGAGAATTGCTCCATCCAATGCGTCTAGGTCTTTGAAATATTTTATTGACAACTCTGGTCTTGTGGCTATTTGGAGAACTTTGAATGCAACCGGAAGGGAATATTCCTTTCACTCTGGGGTTCATAATACATACTCCCGTATAGACTACTTTTTGCATGTAACCGTGTAACAAACCTTGCAATACCACATTGACTGAGGGTAATGCAGCGCTTGATGAGGAGCTGAACTACTTCTTTGCACGCTTTGAGGTGAAAGGGACCAGCACCAGCAAAAGCACTGGACAGCAGCAGCCCAAGCCTCATGGTGAAGGAATATGAGGTGAGGCGCACACTGAGGGCAGTGAACCCCAGGAACGCCGGTCCAGATGGGGTGCCCGGAAGGGTTCTAAAAGAATGTGCAGACCAGGTGGCTGGGGTCTTCACTGAGATCTTCAACGCTTCGCTGTCCCAGTCCTGCATCCCGTCAGCCACAGTTGTCCCACTGCCAAAGCGTACCAACATTAGCAGCCTCAACGACTACCGACCAGTTGTTCTAACACCTGTTATAATGAAGTGTTTCGAGAAACTGATCCAACGTCACATTATGTCCTGCCTGCCACCCACACTCGACCTGCTCCAGTTCGCATACAGAGCTAACAGATCAACGGAAGATGCCATTGCTACAACGCTCCACACCACCATCTCTCACCTGGAACAACAGGGCTGTTATGCCAGGCTGCTCTTTGTTGACTTTAGCTCTGCTTTTACTATGACACTCCCGGACAGACTAATAGTAAAACTGCTGGATATTGGACTTCCTACCACCTGAAGCTGGATCAGAGACTTCCTCTCAGACCATGTACAGAGAGTTAGAGTGGGGCCTCATCTTTTCGCAGCCCTCAGCCTTAACACGAGCTCTCCACAAGGCTGTGTACTAAGTCCCCTACTGTACACTCTGTACACACATGACTTTGTCAGTATCCACCCAGACAACGCAGTCATTAAGTTTGCAGATGATGGCACCGTAGTGGGACTCATCTCTGGGGGAGACGAGACGGCGTACAGAGCTGAGGTTCAGAGGCTGTCAGATTGGTGTGCAGACAACTACCTGGACCTCAATACCACCAAGACAAAAGAGCTGGTAGTCAACTTTAGAAGGAGGAAGTCTGAGCTGCAGACTGTCAGCATTAACGGGGAGTGTGTGGAAAGGGTGTCCAGTTTCAAGTTCCTGGGTGGGCACATAGACACAGACCTCCAATGGAGCTCAAACACCTCAAGGATTTTAAAGAAGGCCCAACAGCATCTCCACTTTCTGAGAATCCTCAGAAAAATGGACCTGAAGAAGGAACTGCTGATCGTCTTCTACCGCTGCTCCATTGAAAGTGTGCTGACATACTGCATCTGTGTGTGGTTCTCCAGCTGCACTACGGCACACAGAAAGGCACTCCAGAGGGTCATTAATATGGCCCAAAAAATCATTGGACATCCTCTTCCCTCCCTGAAGGACCTGTACAGCACTCGCTGTCTCAAGAGGGCACGCAGCATCCTACGGGACTGTACAAACCCAGGACACCGGGTGTTTAAGCTTCTGCGTCTGGCAGGAGATTCAGGCTGCTGAGGTCCTGGACAAACAGACTAGAGGACAGCTTTTACAACAGGGCAATAGCTCTAATCAATGCAAACAGTTGACCTGATTGGCTACCTCCCTTGTCGTTTTTGGGGGGGTAACAACAATAACAATAACATTATTTATATTTACAAAAAACAAGGTGCAATAATAATTAATGTGCAATAATAAGAGTATGTAATACACATACACTTCTTCTTTTTATTACTAAGTTAAGTTACTGTGTTGTGTTGGGATGTGTCGTGTCATGTTGTGTTGTATATAGTGCCAACATAGGACAGTGTACAATTTCATTGTACTATTGTACTATGTATGACTGTGCAATGAAAATAAAGAATTATCTCTCTTATCTCGCTCTTATCTATTTATTAGATAGTAAACTGTTACACGGGGTCCTCATATCAGATCATACCCCAGTGTCTATTATACTAAATCTTCTTGAATCTGGTGGTAATTATAAACGCTGGTAATTAGATCGTCAACTGCTTACGAGGAAAACATTCTGCAATTACTTGGAAGAACAGATCAAGTTGTTTTTTGAGATAAATGACAAAGACGATGTCTTTTACCGTGGGACACGTTTAAAGCGTATATGAGAGGCTGTGTAATTTCTTTTCAGTCATCTAAGAAAAAACATAGTAACACGGAATGAATAGAGTTGGAGGTTCAAAGGCAAAAGTTGGACTCTGAGAATGCCAAGCAACCGTAAGTACATAGTTTACATAGTAAAATATCAGCTCTGAAGTACAGACTCAGTAAATTGTTCTCAGATAAAATTTCCAGGGCCTTTATGTATGTTAAGGAAACCTATTTTGAATTTGGTGATAAGCCGCATAAATTACTGGCCAGGCATCTAAGAAAGAGAGAGAGTAATAGGGCCATTCATGCAATCAGGCCAGACTCAGGGTTGTTGATTAACTCTCATTGCATTTTCTAGGCAAATGTAACTTACCTACACTGTCACAAAAGGACAGGACGTCTCTAGATAGAGACTTATCATGTCCAGAACTGATCAATACCAATGCTCCGAGAAAAATGGGAAGAGCCCATGTCTATGTAATGAGTTTTACAAAAAGTTTAGCAGCTTACTAACCTCATATGTGCTGAAAATGTTTAATATGGCCTTGGAAGAGGGTGCTCTTCCACAGACCCTGAATGAAGTGACTGTGACTCTTATTCCAAAGAAAGGAAAGGACTCAAAATTGGTGAGTTCTTATCAACCAATCTTCTTATTGAACACAGATCAGAAAATATTAGCCAAATCATTAGCTAGGAGACTTAGTTCCCACATAGGTAAATTGGTACACCCGGATCAAACAGGGTTTATCCCAGCAAGGCATGCATCTCATAACTTGAGGGGTCTTTTTGACGTTATTTATTCCTATAGGGATCCAGATAAAGACCTAGTGATATTGAGCCTTGATGCAGAAAAGGCCTTTGATTATGTCGAATGGTCATATTTATATGCAGTATTAAGGAAGTTTGGGGTCGGACCTAAATTTGTCTCCTGGATTCAATTGTTATATAGTAATCTGCGTGCCAGAATACTCACAAACAATACCCTATCCGAACCATTTAAGTTATTTTGGGGCACAAGACAAGGATGTGCGTTGAGCTGTTTATTGCTTGCCTCCACATTAGAGCCGCTGATGGAAACAATTTGGAAACATAAAAAAATACATAGCTAACCTAATGGTGCAGGCTGGGTTTACAGCAGGGGTGTCAAACTCAAATACACAGTGGGCCAAAATTCAAAACTGGAACAAAGTCGCGGGCTAACATTAATATTTATTGAAAAAAAAATATTCCTCCAGATATAAGAATGAATCTTTTCTTATGGACTCAAACAAGTTTTGCTGAAAAACTGAATATGGAACAGGCAAAACTTAATACTAAACGATATATATATTAGCTGTATAATACCAGTAGGCCAGCTCTAATAGTAATTTGGCATGGCTTCGTGGGCCAAATGTAATTAGGCTGCGGGTCAAATTTGGCCCGCGGGCCAGAGTTTGACACCTATGGTTTACAGCATGGCTACAATACAGGATACACAGAATACACCTCCAATGAGATCTCACTGCATGCTGATGATATTCGGCTGTTTGTAATCAGATCACTAGATTCAGTCCCTAAGGTGCTAATAACAATTGATTTATTTATCTCTTTTTCAGGTTCAAAGTAAATTGGGGGAAAAGCGAATTGATGCCAACTAAATGCGGCAAACTTGGTGTACTCAATTGCTTACCCTTAAAAATATCTTCAAAATAATTCTCATATTTGGGGATTGAAGTCACTAAGTCATACAAGACATTATATGCAGGTACTTTTGTGAGAATTCTGGATACATTTAAAAACAAGGTTGAATTTTGGAAATCACTCCCACTTTCCTTAATCGGCAGGGTGAATGCTATCAAAATGATTCAGTTCTTGTCCCTTTATCCGGAATTACAAGAGCCACAAGATAAAAAAAAAAAACCTTTGTAAAGACCTTTGTAAAGAGAAAATACATGGTGGCCTAGCCTTAAAAACTACTACTTTGCCGCTAATATGCAATACATAGTCTATTGGCTAGATTATACAATTCTAATGGAAAGTTGGTTGGATATGAAGCGAGAAGACTGTATGCCTTACTCTCTTGGTGCAATTGCATTGTCTCCTGTTTGTCTTAAAAAGACGTACTACAACTGCAATCCAGTTATTCACAATACAGTTCAAATTTGGAGACATACAGTGAAAGAGTACAGAGCCTTCACCTTCTCCCTTCTGACACCTATTACAGCTAACCCTGCATTTACATCCTCAATTTTAGATGGGACATTTGATCGCTGGAAGGAAATGGGGTTTGCGAAATGTGAAATGTGTATATTCAATGATTTTTTTTGCTTCATTTCAACAGCTTAAGGAGAAGTACATCTTATTAGCCTTTGATTTCTTTAGATACCTTCAAATAAGGAGCTATGTAAGTCGTCAACTCCAGGTAAGCTTGATCAATGCCTGGTGGATTGTATAACAGAAAAGCATGCTGTTGATTTATATACGAGATATTACAGTCACTCTGACAGAAGGATACGGGTAAAATAAAATCAGCTTGGGAAAAGGAATTGGGTAGATATTCATAAGGATATCTGGAGTAAAGGGCTACGTTATGTTATTTCCTGCTCTATCAATGCCCAACATAGGCTAATTCAGTTTAAAATCTTGTGCAGATCGCACTATTCGAAAAGACAAGATTACATCAGATATTTCCTGAAACGTCACCTACTTCTGGTAAATGTCAATGTGCAGAAGCTGATTTCCTTCATAGTTTTGTAATGTGCACTAAGCTACAAGGTTTTTGGGCCTCAGTTTTTTCTTTTTTTTCCAAACTTTTTGATGTGCAGTTCGACCCCGACCCTATTTTGATTCTTATTGGACTGTTGGAATAATCTAAAAAAATTTAGATTTTTCTCCTGCTATGGAAGGGAAAAGAAGTGCCCTGCTTGAAAGCCTGGATTTCAGTGCTGACAGATACTCATCAGTATCTGAGGGAGGGAGAGTTTGGTTGTTTTTTTTTTGTCTGCCCTTTTTGGTATTTGTCTTGGTTGTGTGTTTTGTACTTTTTCTTTTCGTGGTGATAAAAGTATAAAAATGAAGCGATGTCAGCCCATGGTGCAATCTGTAATCATTACTTGTGCTTCACAATAAAAATATTTGAAGAGGATCTGTTCATACCCACTGGCATTCGTTCATATTTGTCCTTGTTATGGATTTATGGATTTGCTGTGTGGCAGGCAGGAAGTTGGACCCAAATGCAGCACTCACAAGATGCAGGGGGATGAACTGAGGAAGGCAGCTTTATTGTGCTGAGAAAACATTCCATGAAATAAACTCGAGAAAACTAAACCAAAATTTGAACATGAAACTAAACAGTAGGAAACTAGAAAATGAGGTAACTGGAAACCGTAGCCTAAGGATGACAAAAAGCTGGTGCACAGCAGAAACACACACAGCAGACTGGAGTGATGATGGTAAAACACAACAAAAGGTAAAGGAAAATACAGGGCTTAAATACACAAGGGAGTAATGAGGGAATGGGAAACAGGACGAGAGCACAGCTGGGACTAATCAAACATGACTAGACAAAGAGGAAGCAAAGCGTAAAACACTGAACACAGGATGCGAGACTATGAAAGTAAAACAGAAAACAAGAGACGTTCACAAAGATGCGGACTTGACACTGATACATAACTGACTGGGGAGACAGAGGGTGATGAGTGACTAGATGTGGAACATGGGGAAACCAATATAACAAAACCCTAAACCGTAGGAGCTAAGAATATAACAGAAGCATAACACCATAAATAGCAATAATTAAATAATATAAATTAACCTACAAACACAAAACCCTGGGTCACAGATCCAGTATTGTGACTGTCCTTCTAGGCAAGCTGGGAGAGGTGGCAGTGTAGAGGGAGGTCTGGGAGGTCCCAGGAAAACACAACATGGATTAAACAGCAGAAAATGAATGGATGGTATTTATATAGCACCAAATAACACGTTATTATTCCAAAGCTGTTTACATTAAGTCTTCTTAATGATAGTTTTAATTAATTGCAATCTGCCAAATATTGTTTTACTGATAAATACACTAATATAAGTTTTTCTGAAGTTTTTCTAAATTTGGAATTTGAACCTAACTTTCCCAACTTTAACAAACTGTGAACCTATGATAGTTTCTTTATCTCTACATTTTGGGTATTGGCCATTCATAACAGGGAACACTGGTTTGCATTTTTAACACAATCCCTCCATTTCAGGGGCTCAAAAGTAATTGGACAAATTCAGTAACTTAAAATAAAATGTTCACTTGTAATACTTGGTTGAAAACCCTTTGCTGGCAATCACAGCCTAAAGTCTTGAACTGATGGACATCACCAGATGTTGGGTTTCCTCCTTTTTAATCCTCTGCCAGGCCTTTACTGCAGCGGCTTTGCTGGTTCAGCTTCAGCATCCTCAATTCATTTTGATCATGCATGGATTTCATTAGTCCGAAAAACAAAGAACTACAAACGTGAACTGCAGGGTGACTGCACTGGGATGAAGCTGAGAAGAAAGAGGCTGAAGGCAGAGATGAAGGTAAAATGATCTGGTGTCTCTTTGATACCTGAGACTCTCCAGAGTCAGTGTGTAATCTTTACAAATTTCATTCACACATTCAGTTCATATAAAGTCATTTAAGTTTGTGCTGAGTGAGAGTTTAAGTTAACTCCAAATCAGAGACAAGAAGATGTCATGATCATGGCATCTTCATATGTCATGAACATGACATGGGTGTCATGTTCACATAAATAAAACGTACTACTATGACATTAATTGCATGTTGGAGATGTCTGGAACCTCCTGCACGGTGACTGAGGGATATCGGTTTCTGATTAAAAAACAGATCAGCATAAAGCACCAGAATGGAAACAAGTTATCATCATGACTGCACGAAAGTTTTCAGCTGAGAATTCATTACTCTGGAAGACACACCCTGTGCTCTTTGGATTTTGATCACATGATTCACAGAATCAAGGTGTGTTTCACTCAGTGCAGTCATTCAGGTAGGAGGAGGACATGTTTGAGTCTTTCAGCTGAATTATTGTGACGATTTAGTCTGAAAATTCAGCCTGTGAAGGTCGACAGCTCTGATCTGTGAGGCACTGAACAGAGTTCAAGAAGAATCCTTCAGCTAAAGGTCAGTAAACCTGTTAAACTCTGAATCTTTAAACAGACTGCTGACTGTTTTCTTTTTCACTCACAGAATCACTGACGTCAGCAGAGACTTTCACAGATTCAGTTTTCAAGAGATTTTATGGAAATGGGATCATTCATACAACAAGTAATGCAGAGCTGGCGCTGTCATCATAAGATGTCTGATTTACAGCAAGCTCTTTCTCAACAAGCTGCTTCATTCATTGACCTGTGTGACAGCAGAGAACCCAGCATGACAGCGATCATAGACGAGCTTCAGCAGATCTCTGCTAATGTAAAACGAAGTCGACAGGAATTAGTGATCGCTATCTTTGCAGGAATTTTTGTCTTAGCTGTAGTTGTATTTGGAGCAATATCACATGCAGAAAAATTAAGATTCCCAGATTTGAATACAGATGCGTATCTTATATTATTTGTAACTGTAATGAATCTTGCTCGCCTTTTCTTTGAAAAACCAATGACTGTAGAATTAGAAAATGCCCCCAAAATGAACAGATCAATGAAAGAGTTCGGGGTGATTGTTGCAGATCTGAGGAACTGTCTGGAGGCTGTAAAGAGTATTTGTGAACATCTTCGTGTACTTTCTGATGGATCAGAGGCTTTAAAATTCATCAGACTGGAGATCAAAATACTGGAGCTGTTCTCCATCACAGCAACACTCAGAACATTCACTCTTATATTCTGTAACACAAAGATCTCTGAGAAGTATAAAATGGCTGCTGATGAGTTTGTAAAGATGAAATCAGAACTCAGAAAATTTTGCATTCAGGAGGGTGCAGAGAACCGCCAGTGAACCAAAAACCTGAGTGTTTTTTTCTGGCTCAGACTGGATCCTTGTAGGGAGGATCCATTTGTTATGTTGTAATCTCAGATAACAAATGCAAAGTTATTTAATGAAGCCACCAGCCATGCTTATCATGCTGTTCAATATTTAACTAATATGTCAGCAATAATTCAGTGACATAAAAAATACGATAAATAAAGCTCAGAAAACTGATGATTTTGCTGTTCTTTTATCTTTAAGACACTGTAACAAGTAAAAGTCCTGCACTGAAAATCTAAATGAAGTCCAAATAAGTTAGCAGAACACACAGAAGTATTTTTACTTCATGGTATTGCAGTTCTATAAAGTAAAGTTTGGAGCAAAAATAAAACATGTTGGTGAACAGAATCTGAGCTCTAAATATTCACTGGTAATAACTCATGTCCTGTGGAATTAGACCCTGCGACTTTATGTTTATTTATTTATATTTTATTGTTTTTCAAAAGATTAGCCGACAGAGGTCAGAGAAAACCTTCTAACAGATATGTATCATAACCTATCAACATTAAAAACAAATAAAATAAAAACAAAAAACTAGTTTTTCCTTAACCTAGAGTTTGGGTTGGTGTTACGGTTATCACAATGATCATTTAAACCACTCAGGGTTCAAGTCTGAAAACGGCCCAAGCTGAAATCTTTAAGTATTCATCCACCAGCAGGTGAAGCTACAGAAGTATGTTTATCAACTAACTGCACATAGCTTTTTTAAAAAATAATCTTCATTTCAATTTAAACATTTTACAAATAAAAAGGACAGAAAAGGACAGTGGAAGTCATATATCACAGACAGGCCATTTAAAACATACAACAAGAAAATAAAATGTGTAATATATATAATATAATGAGTAAATGTGGTTATCCCAGCTGGACATTGGTCAAAGCTGGGAAGGCAAATGCACTGTTTATAAGGTTGGGGAAACCTGCAGACAGCTGAGATTGATGAGTCACTTGGATGAGGGATGAAACGTTTCTCCCTCTGAAAACTCTACGTCCAGATGAACAGAATCAACTTTTTGGGATACAACTATGGGCAGAACTTTGTGCCATCAGAAACTGAATTTGAATAAGTTAAATTCGAATTCGAATTGCTCAGATTGGATCTGAATTGTAACTTGAATAAATGCTTTTTAAAACTGAATTTGAATTAGCCAAATTTTGAAATTCAATGTATTGGTTTGAAAATATGGGCAGAACTTTACTCTTGCGGTTGCCTTTGATGGTGCAAAATGTTTCGTCGACATTGTTGTGTTTGTTGGGGAGAAAACTTACAAACATACAGTACAGTACTTCAGAGTCACACTGCTAGCGATCGAAGACTTGTGCAAATTTGACAAGCTGAACACATTCTGTATTGTACAGGAGACAAGGCACGAGGCTGATTGACAATGGTCTACAGCCAATCAGGATGCAGAACACAATGTGCTGTAAAAAAAAATTTAAAAAAATTGCAGAATTGCACCAAAAAAAATCAGCAAAACAGCGAGGCCGTGAAAGGTGAACCATGTTATAACGGGGGACCACTTTATTTTATCCTTAAAAAATGAAGCTCTCGAATAATTTCAGTTTCACTTCTCACCATTCAGTTTCAGTTCTACAATTCAGTTTTTTTGGGACTTACATCCGGTTCCGGTTCCAGAGTAATCGAGCGCAGATCAATAGAACTACGTTTTACCAGCGGACTGAAAGTGTTACTGACGGGAAATCTACAGCATCTTGAGCTGGATTAAGACTTCAGAAGTCATTGGTCATACCTCTCGTTTGGGGCTCTCCTCAGCTCTTCCCAGGAGGGTGGCACGGTTGCCCCCCTGGTGGTCCTCCTTGGGTCCTCATACTCTGGGGCCTCTGGATGTCTGGGGCCTGGATTTCCTCCATACCTGGTGGATGCCCTGGGGGACGGGCCTATGGCTCCCCACACTCCCTAGCAGATCGTTACACGGAGAAACCTTTTGAATACAAGTGTGCTGATCCACACAGGTGTGCACACAGGTGTACACACGGGTGTTCACAGACACAAACTACACCTTTCTTGGCTGCTACTTCAAAGCACTTTGTGCGCTGTCGATTTCGCTTACTGCACAATAACATGTAATATTTAGTATCTACTGTTATCTACTGTTAGCTAGTTTATTGTGATGGTGTTGTATTTATTATGTTGCTCTTTTTTGTTTTCTCTTCTGTTTTTTTTTCTTATCTCCATACAGGTGATCCAGGTGTTTTGTTTGTTTTTCTTTTTTTTCTTCCCCTCTTTCTCACTATCTCTTCTCCTGTCTATTTTTCTTTCTCTCCTCTTTCTTTCATTCTTTCTCCCTGTCCTATCCCCCAGTCATGTCTGTCCCGTCTGTAACAACCGAAAATCAAATCAAATAGATACCTAATTATAATGAAGGTCAATCAAATGGACCAACATGGCAAGGCCATAATGTCTGAAGGCTTGGCTAAAGATCCAAATGGGGCAGGCAAAAAAAAAAAAAAAAAAAAAAAAGAAGTCATTCGGCATGTCGAATGACCAGCGCATAAATTCTCTGGTTGGTAATAAATGTATTACATGTATAAGAACAAGCGTCATGATAACAAATGATAGCTGTACAGTAACTTTTATGCTTATTGTAGCTGTTAGCTAAAAACGCTAATTTAGTGTACTTTGCCCTGGGTTTAGCTTTGACAAGCAAATATGATCGACTGTTTCTAGTAGAATTCCAAAGTTGTCATTTTGTATCCTTTTGTATGCTACATTTTAATTTCAAAATACAGTTTCAAAGCAAATGAATTCATTTTCAAAATATAAAATTCAATTTCAGTTTAGTGACATTCATTTTCAAACCAATATATTGAATTTCAAATTAGGCTAATTCAAATTCAGTTTTAAAAGAAGCATGTATTCAAGTTACAATTCAGATTCAATCTGAGCAATTCAAATTCAAATTTAACTTATTCAAATTCAGTTTCTGATGGCACAAAGTTCTGCCCATATACAACATCCTTAATTAATTTTCTTAGTGCCCAATTTTTTTTTTGTGAGCCTTGCAATGAACTCTTATGCCCTCCTCAGGCATTTTTGTAAATTTTTGTCCACAAAAGTGTTGAAAGGGTGCAACATGTTTGTCCATGCCAAATAGTTGTCCTGTATAGCAATGCCCATAGCTTTTTATGGATAAAGTTTGCCCTGCCAGTTGATGCATCACTGTTTCATTATTGTTTCTACAGAACATCCAGCTCAAGTTTAGATTTCTGGTTTAAGAACATGTTCACAATTTTGAATAGCACCTCTCTTATTTTGTTGATTATCTACCAATTTTCTGGGTTTCTGATGATTTTATTAGATACTTGGTTGTTGATGAGCAAGCAGTCGTAGTCAATAGATAGTCAATAAATGATGACAGCACCCATTTTTACCCAAGTAAGAGTTTAAGTGAGAAACAAAAATAGGGGCGAGACTAACACAATGTTCCTTTTCTCTGAATTTTGATGTGTATGTAAATATAAATCTGTCCCATGTAATAATGGAAATAAAGAGTTAATGGTGTCGACACAAAGCATTCTCATGTGTTGAACATACCTGTTTACAGCCCAAATGGCGCCATCTGCTGGTCACTTTGCTGATTGCTACTGTAATGGACAGGACCAGAACACAGAAAGTTTTGAATGAAACTGTTTCTTTGCACTTGGTATTTGCTCACCTGGCACCTGGAACACTGCTGCACACACACACACACACACACACACACACACACATACTGCCCAGCTCCCATTCCCAGTGTCACTAAAATAAGGAAAATATTGGGCTCAGCTGTCCTGCCACTCTGCCTGGCACTGCCCCCTGAGCCCACTGCAGCACCCCTCCTCTGCAGCGGAGCCATAGACCACAGTCACCACCATCTGCGCCCAAAACCTATGGACCACAAGCACTTTGTCTCAAATGCCTGAGTTTAGCTCCTCTGTCATACAGACGCTGCTGATGTTGCTGGGCCTGGAGCACATTTTCTCATGATAACCTCCCCAACATGTGTAGCTTTTCTCTCATTTCAGCACATATTGCATTTCATTCTTATTTGGGCTTGGACCTTCATCCCAGTTTTTTTAAATGTGGTTCAACATTCCCCGTGGCTTCCTGCTGAACAGTAACTCAAAGGAAGCAAATCCCATGGAGGCCTGGGGCATGTCCTGCACCGCAAACAACAGAGGGACTAACCAGTGTTCCCCTTTGCATTCATCCTCTTTAACAAACTTATGAATCTCCACTCCACCAGCCCTTCAGTCTGAGGGTGGTAGATACTGTTCCAGATAGATCTATGAATGATGTGCCCTGGTCAGTCAGTATCTCTTTGGAGATACCGAGTTGGAAGATGACCTGACGGAGTGCCTGTGCTGCATTCTTTGCAGAAATGCTGTGCAGCTTCACTGCTTCGGGATATCATGTTGCATAATCCACCGAAACTAATACTAAGCGATATATCTGTGCACTCAGGTGAAATGGCCCGATAAAGTCCATGCCTATGTGCTTGACCTCCATTATTGGTTACAGGTGCAAAGACACTTTTTGAATGGGCAACTGGTTAAGCAGCTGACACTCTGGGCAGGAGCAGCTTCACACATCCGAATGCCTAGCCAATAAAATTGGGCCATTTTTCGCTCCAGAGTTTTGTCATATCCCATATGCCCCACCAAGAGTTATCATGAGCAAACTGGAAAATTATTTTCCTGCTGCTTTTTGACACCAGGAATTGGGTGTTACTCTTCCGTGCGAGTGATACGACTCACTCGATATAGCCTATCGCTGATCAATACAAAATGTGGGTAGGTCAGTGCTGCGTCAGGGCACACCATTTGACTAAAGTTGTCCCTCACCCAGGACCAATTTGCTATGGGAGAAATTGGTCCTGGGCGAGTCCCCTGATACACACAGACCCTGGGATCCTTGGGACACACAAACCCCTCCACCCCAATGAGGGGGCTTTTATCCAGCTAGTGAAGTCTGTGCTCCAGGCTGTTGCACTGCCACTGCACGGCCAGTAGGGGTTTCAGAGTCGCATAACACATCCCTGCTCATACATGTCTCTGAAGGAGAAAGCTTCTGCTTTCTTGTCTTTAAGTCACACTCAGAGACAAAGATAGATGAAAGCAGTTATGGGTTGCAAGTTACTCTAATGACTAAATGTCACATACTTAACACCATCATACACTTAACACAAAAAACAGCAAAAGTGACCAACACAAAGAGCATTACAACAGCCACGAACCAAAACGTTTAAAGGCTTAAAATTTGTAGAACACTTTCAAATAGTAGCAACAAAAAAATCCCAAGAGCTAGGTAACATGAAACAGGTTTGAAATGAAGTGTTAAAGTCAGTTAAAGATTTCTGATCTTAAACTGCAGATCATATATTCATATATATATATACACACACATATATACATACACACATATATATGTATTTATATACATTTATTGTGCACACTGTCACTTAAGCACTCGCCACAGACTCAGTAACCAGCAGGAGCTCGTGGTTTCTGCAGTCTTGCAGTTTTTTCCACTCTTTTGAGCTGTAGCCAGTTGAAGGAGGCTGGTGGTGTATTTGTTTCTGTTGGCACAAACTGATTCTTGGTATCACAGTGATCTTTGTGAGCTGCTTCCAAAGTATTATAGTTAGTATTATGTATAGAAAACTGAACTGATGTTATATATTATATGTAGGTTGCATGTATTATAATAATGTACTCAGTCTCTGTGATTGATATAAAACATGTAAAAGTTCTGCCTCTTCTCCAGCGAACATCATGCAACATCAGGACTCCACCAGCTGCTAGGTCCCTGTACCGTATCAGCCTGCACCTAATCTGGGAACTAATCTAGGAACTAGTCTGGGAACTGATCAGATAATCTGAATATTTAACCTGTGGTCTCTGTAGCCAAAGAATATCTGGAGAAGAATTTGTGCCAGTCATCATTGACAAATGTGTAAAGTAGACAGCACACTCCACTACCACACTTTTGTTTGGGTGGTACAGTAAGGGTTCTGAAATTCTAAAAGATCATCTGTTTTCAAACTGTGAACAGAGGCAGTTTAGGCAGAGAACAGTGTCACAAGACTTTCATAAGATTTGAGGTTTTTTCACATCAAACCACACACATGCAGGAAGTAAAGAAAGGGAAGTGGTTTGAGAGCTCCGTAAACAGTCTGCATCAGTTGGTTGGTACAGGATTTACACCTGTCAAAGCTGAAAAACTCAGTGTAAGACTGACAAAGCAGTGCTGTAAGCTGCTGAGTTATAGTTTCTAATCCTTTGAACAGCACTGAAAACAAAATGTTTCATCTCAAAAGCTTCATCCAGATATAATGATCAGTTTTAATTACTATATTCAGGTGCTGTGCTGATTGTCTGTTTGTCTGCTAACCCCTTTTCAAAGTCAGAGCTCTTACAGACGCTTATTACTGTTTGCATTCAGGCTTTTGCAGGACGTCTCACAGCGGCTGCTAAATTCACTGTATGTGAAGCAGGACAGGACCTCATCACACATTAACTTTCATGAGATGGTTCCTCCCTCCTACAACCCCACATGCTCCCACACCATTATTATGCCTTTTCAACAAAACCCACAAATGTGGGTCAATGCTGTCAGAGCAATTACAGCCCCAAGAAATGTAAAGTAAATATTACTGTAGTAAAGCGAAGGTTGTCTGTGTGGTGTCCAGGAGAAGATTCAAATGAATGAATATAACAAATGAATCTAACTTTATTAAAAATAATGTCAGCCTGAAAACAACAAGAAACTGTTTATTTAAATGTAATAACCATAGCACAGCCTCTGCAGGCCTGAATGCTACCATGAAAACAAAAATCTGTACAAGATTAACAGAAGTGCACGGTCCATAAATCTAACACAAAGTGATTTAGAATAAGCATGATTATGAAAGAAAACCATCACTGGGGAACAGTACCTGCTGGCTGTGCACCCTCAGTCCTATCCAGCAGCAGAACAGATGACTGTGCCAGGCAATCACCTCATGAGGCAGCTTTAGCCAAGACAATGTTGGGCAAAGTAACATCAGGAAACTACAACAGCTGTGAAAATGAGAACAGGCCTTTCACTACACTGAAAAAGTCTTGAGACGTGTGTTTATATGTGAGTGTGAGTGCAGTCAATAAAAATTGACACAGGACACACTGATCTCTGAATGCCTGACTTCAAAAATATGTAATCTGGTAAAAAGAAATTGTGTTGTGTGTGTTCGAGAAACAGAATTTTAAAGAAAAAAAGTGTTGGAGTTTAAAAAGAATAATTTTGAAACAAATGTTTCTGCTAATGAACTGAACATTCAAATGTAAGGTCATTTTCCATGAACTATCAGATAGATCAGAGCAAGGATGATGAGGTGTGGGTAGATATCAGCCAATAATATGTAAATAATGTGATTAGATGACTAGTTATAGATGGAGATGAGTGGGTACTTGGCAGGACATGAATGGAAATGTGCAGAGATGTTCTGGGTCAGTCTCCTACGCCCTACGAGATGAGCAGTTCAGAAGATTGGATCGAGGATCGAGGATCGAGAGGGATGCTGCTGTTAACACGTGTGGCTGATGAAAACCGGATCTCCTCCGGCTACTCAGTATGTTGGTTTCCTTATCAGAGGGGGTAGAGAAGACATCTGGATGACCTTGAAGACCTTAAAGCTAAGCGAATCCCTTCACTCACATCAGCTCCATTTGAATTCTGCATTACGTACTGCGTAATACTCATCGGATGAGAGATTAGGATGTTTTTAACAGAGACCTGAACCACACATCCTGTATAGGGGGCAAACAATTTCTGAAAAGGATGAAAACAAAGAGAATATCAAAGAAAAGTTTGAACAAACAGCATCTTTCTCAGTCAGTAGAAGGGAAAATATAATAAACCCAGAAATCCATTCCTCCACAAATGACCATAGTATTGTGAAACAGAAACAGAATAAGTGTAGTATCCAGGACACTATTGCTAGAAAAATTAACTTCTAAACTAATTGGTCATAATTTCATGGTCCAGATGAATGCAGACAAACATTAAGGACCATAAACAGTAAATGCAAAATCATTGTTCATCCTCTTAAATTAAAAAGTGTTGTTTAACTTGAACAATGTGTTGCTATAAAGATGCCAAATTACAAAAGGTGTGTTACTGTGCTATTGTTTAAATATTTTTGAGAGAAACAGCTGATGATCCAGTGAGGACACTGAGCAGACTGACTGAATGAAGCTGAGATTTTATTCAGGATTGACAGAAAAGTGCATCAAGCAGGAGATGATTTCATGTGGAAGAACAGAATATAGAGAATTTGAACAAATCAAGTCCAACGTGAAGAGATCCAAATGTTTCCACTCGGCCTGAGTCATCAGAAATATTTCAAGCAGTCATTGAGAGCATGAACACATGAAGAATCCAAACTATCAATCAGATAAAAGAAGATCAGATTTCAGGACTGGACTGGATTTCTCCACTGAGTCCCGAGTCTCTCTCATCATACAATGATATTTTTACTGTTACTCTACATGAATTAATTGTGTATTATTAGTTGAACACAATTTTAAAATATTGCATACAATGATTTTTTCATAAAGCTAAGCTAGTTATTTTTAAGAATATAAAAATGCATTAATAACATAAGAAAAAAAATCTGCTGAATTAAAAAGCTTGAGAATTATGTGACACGGTTAACTGTCAATAGCTATGGGGAGATTAAAATATGAATGAAAATTAAATGTTTTAAACGGAAAAATTAAACAGAGTTTTTTTTTCAAAGCAACATCATCCACACATCACTCACATGGTGTCATATTAGACATTTTCACAGATATTAATCCGACAGCACTGCTGAGTCTGCACCTGCTCAACTTGCCTGTTTTATTAGACAAGACATGCTCCCCAGCTTCTGGATGTTGACACGGCCATCGAACAGAGACTACACTTTCCTATGAGCATGAAACAAGCGCAGCTTTCAGCATCGATAGCCTGCTGCTGACACAAGATGGCAGTAATGTAAAGGATGGATGCAAATGGGTGAAGAACTTTGCTGTTTGGGGTGAAAGGAGAAAAATGTATATTTATTTATTAAGTTGACAAGCCTTGCTTGATCTGACAAAACACTGGTGTGGTTTGTGGTGCAAATTTCCACATTTATCAAACAAAAATTCATCTAAAAAAGGGAATGTTTGATGTTTAAAGATGATGTTTAAAAATTTGATTTTTAAAAACATTTTTTTACTTTAGTGAATCTTTGTTTTTGGCACTTTTTTGACCATACTGTAAGTGTACTGCAGAGCTACTCTGGTTCCTTCATCCACTCTGCTTCTCATCTCCTCCAGTTTCTGGACCTTCTCTGTGTTTCCTTCTTCCTCCATCTTCTCAATCAGGAAGTCCAAGTGGAGAATAGTGGACGCTGAATCAGCTTTCAGAGCGATCTGCTCCAGTCTGACAAGATGTTGGTAGGACTCATCCAGTAACTGTGACTTCTCTGCTGTCAGTTGGTTCATTTCACGTTCAAGATTTTGCAACAAGCTCAGTGTGTTTTGACTTTCTGCCTTGTGCTTTTCATACTTCTGTTTCACATCTTCTATAGCCCTCTGAATTTTTCTTGTCTTTGTCACATAGATCCAGTTTTCTTTCACATGATCTAATGCAAGACACTTCCCAGTGCAAACAGTGCAGCAGCCATCTTTCATGACCTCACAGTGTTTAGCATACCAGGCCATTGTGCATCCAGGATAGTGACAGTTCTCTTCACAGATTGTACAGCAGACGGCTCCTCTATAAAAAACAAAATACATTCCACCATTTATATGTTTTTTATCTTTGTAGACTTCATCAAGTTCAACAGTGAAATTCTGATGTTTTTTCATCCCTTCTTTATGTTTTTTCAGAGCTTCTTGAATCTGTCTGATTTCTGTCTGCTTTAGTTCGGTGAGTTTGATTCTGTCTTGCAGGTTTTGGATGCAGGCTGTCAGTCTGATTCGTTCATTCAGAACATCCACAGTTTTGTCAAGTTTTTGAGGTGAAGTTTTTTCCAGAAAATCTGTGAAATCTCTCATTCCTTTCTCTGATATTTGACCAGCAATTTTCAGGTATTCTTCTTCCTCTGTTCGGTCTTCATGCTGGCAGCTATTAAACAGGAAGTGAACAGGCTGGTTCTTCTCATTTTTGGCACAGTTTATTTTTGCTGCTTCAAGAGCTTGAAAAGCATTTTTAGGACGTCTTCCATCTGAGTGTGTGATCAGAGCTACAATGCTTTTCTCCATGTCTTTTCCAAACAGAGACATCACTGAATCAAAGATGTATGACAGTCGGTTACTCAGTCGATTAACGCTCGCCTTCATCACCAGACCCACTGCATGAACTTCACGAACTCCATCGTCTGATCGGAACAAGTCAAATAATCTTTGAATGACAATCTCATCACATCCAATCCCCCTGGTGTCTCCATATCCAGGAGTATCGATGATGGTCAGAGAGTAGGGCAGAGTTTTATCTTCAAAACCAAAGATCTCGTACACGATCACATCTGAAGTCTGACTTTCTGCCTGACTTGTACTTACATCCTCTAAGATCTGAAACCAGACTTCATCCTCCCACTTCACTCCAATGGTGTAATTGACCAGAGCATTGATCAAAGTGGATTTTCCTGTTCCTGATTCACCCACAAGTAAGATGGTTTTATTTGTTTTCTTCACATTTTTTTCACCAACAGTCATTCTTGTCAAAGTTCCAAATGTCTCTTTCTTTGGTCTCAGCTGATAGACAGCAGGGAATCCTGAAGAGATCAGATCAACATTTTCATCCTCTGATAGTCTGTTACTGATCCTGCATAGAAGAAAAAATAGACTCATTACATGCTTAAACTGATTATTTACATGTCAGAAGCACAAAAAATCTTCTTGTGATTGCTTTGGCCATGAGCAGACTGCCACAGTCATCCACAGTTAGCACAAAAAGCACCAACTGGTCTCCAAACACTTCCCAACTAATAATAGCTGAGTGCTACAAAAAACGGAAATGGAGAATGTCGCCGTCACAGTAAAAGTTGCTGCTTTTGAAATGTGTTTTTTGCAGCAGAATGACATAGCTTTTACTTTGAAGGTGAACATTTTTCATTTCTGGGTTGAATGACACTTTTGCAAGTTGTCTTGCTGTTCAGTTGGTGAGTGATTATAGAAAAGTCTGGATCTTCCAGACAACCTGTGGATGACCACAGTAATATGCTAGTAACCAAACCAATCACAAGAAGGATTCTGGGTAAGAACTCTCTTTGTGACTGATTTCATTTAGGGAAACCAGTCTCTAAGTCTGTGTGACTGAAGTTAGCTTAAAAATAAACAGTGGCACAGCTCCAGAGAAGGAGCAGCTTCAACATTTTGTAGGCTCTCTGTGATGCTCAGCACTTTTGGCCTGTACAAAAGTACTTTTATAAAACTTTGTGAGCCAAATTTAAATGGTGTTTAAGAAAGCAGGTGGATCCTCAGACTTCAGACTTTTAACATGAGTAAGGAGGAGTGATTTTATTGGTGATTTAGGACTAAGAGATTAAAGCTCGCACACACCACTGTATCCCCGTGCTACACAACTGTTAAACATGTTGTGTAACATTTGAATGTCAACATTGAAGGCATAATTTAAACAGTTGTCTGGTCAGTATACTACTGTTAACTAACATCATTACTTGTGTTAATTTCCTAATAAGTTTATGCATTTATATGCAGTTTATTAAAGAAGATTTTTAGTCACTCAGCTGCATACATTCCTGCTCTTCAGGCTGCTTGTCTGGTCTTTCACTCTTCCTTTCCTACACCATCAAATTCAACTCTAATTTATTACTTTAACTCTGTACTTCAATAAATCTCTCAGATCATTTCTCCTTATTGAAGTGCTTTTAATTGAATGTACCTTAATGCTGCTCTGGTTCTTTCATCCACTCTGCTTCTCATCTCCTCCAGTTTCTGGACCTTCTCTGTGTCTCCTCTCTCCTTCATCTTCTCAATCAGGAAGTCCACATGTACATAAGCTGACACTGAATTAACGTTCCGCTGCAGTGTGACAACAAGTTGGTAGGACTCATCCAGGTAGTCTGACTTCTCTCTGGTTAGAACTTTCATGACCTCATTTAGACGTTTTAAAAGTTTCCCTTTGTTCTTAAACTTCATTTTTATTTCTTCTTTGGTCCCCTGAACTCTCTTTCTACTGGCCACATACCTCCACTTGTCTTTCACATGATTTGATGCAGGACACCTACCAGTACATGAAGTACAGTGGCCCTCTTCCATAACCTCACAGGTTTCAGGGTTGGAGGCAATTGTGCATCCAGGATAGTGACAGTTCTCCTCACAGACCGTACAGCAGACAGCTCCTTCATAAAAAAACGACCGTCTCCCACCATTTATAGGTCTTTTCTCTTTGTAGACCTCATCAATTTCAACAGTGAACTTCTTATTCTCCTGGTTTTTATTCATCAGAGCTTGTTGAAACTGTTGGATTTCTGACTGTTTCAGTTCAGTCAGTTCAATTCTTTCATGCAGGTTTTGGATGCAGGCTGTTAGTCTGATTCGTTCATTCAACATAAATGTCTGCAGCTGTTGAGGTGAAGTCTTCTCCAGAAACTCTTTTAATCGACGGAATTCTGTATTTGTTACTTTCCATGCGTGCAATAGAAAAAACTCATTTTCATTTTTTCTCAGGATGTTCTGTTGGTTATTAAACAGGAAGTGAACAGGCACATTTTCCTTATTTCTGACACATTTAATGTTTGCATCATCAAAAGCTTTAAGTGTAGTTGTAGGTGTTCCAATCCCTGAGTGTGTGATGAGAACTACAATGTTTCTACCCACATCTTTTCCAAATAAAGACAGCACTGAGTTGAAGATGTACGTGAGTCGGTCAGTGAGACGATTCTCCCCCGCCTTCACCACCAGACCCACTGCATGAACTTCATGAATTCCATCCTCTGATCGGAACAAGTCCAATAATTTTTGCCTGACAATTTCATCGTGTTTAATCCCTTTCTTTTTTCCATATCCAGGAGTATTAATGATGGTCAGAGAGTAGGGCAGAGTTTTATCTTCAAAACCAAAGATCTCGTACACGATCACATCTGATGTCTGACTTTCTGTCTGACTGCTCTTCTCTACGATCTGAAACCAGACTTTTTCCTCCCACTTCACTCCCATGGTGTAGTTGACCAGAGCGTTGATCAGAGCAGATTTTCCTGCTCCAGTTTCACCCACAAGTAAGATGGTTTTATTTATCTTGTCTGGATTTTTTTCACCTACAGTTACTCTTGTGAATCTTCCAAAGTTCTTTTTCTGTGGTTTCAGTTTGTAGACGGCAGGAGGTCCTGAACTGATCTGGACACTGTTCGATGAGTTTTTCTTCATCCTGCTGAATAATCAAACAATTTATTCAGTATGACTTTATATGTCTGCATCGTTTGTGTCTGTACATAATTTTTCATTTTCATTAAATTTATTTAATTTATACAAACTTATATGTTTAATAAAACTAATCTTTTTGTGTAGATCTCACTGCATGTTTGGAGTAAAGAAGTGATATAATAAATGATAAAACACAGTTTCCATTAATGCATTTTCTACCTCTTATCTAAAGCTGCGTCATGGGAACAGTAGCCTAACCAGAGAAGCCCAGACTACCTTGTCCCCAGGCGCCTTCCCCGGCTTAACTGGAGAACACTAAGGTGTTCCCAGGCCAGCCGAGAAATGTAATCTCTCCTCCGTGTCCTTAGTGTCCCCCAGAGTTCACCCTTTTCTTCTGGTGGAACTTGCCCAGGAGGAACCCATATCACAATACAATACAGTAAACTTTTATTTATATAGCATATTTAAAAACCCAAAGGCCCACCAATTGCTTCACAATAATACAGAGAATCAACATAAATCAATTAACAACAACATATCCTTAGAACAGAGTCAGGTCATACTGTGAGTCCCTCCTGAATGACCGTGTGCATCACTCTATCTCTAAGGGAGAACCCAGGCACCTGTATTCTTGATCTTAACCTTTTAGCCACTTCCCAGAGCTTGTGGCAATAGTTGATCCAAATAGCTTGACCTGTAAAATTGACAGCTTCAGGGTTTCCCTTCACTGCATCTGTTAACCTCCTGCTCTGTTATTCCCTCACTCAAGAACAAGATCCTTAAATTCAGTAAAAATACTTAAAGTGCCCCCCTTAGGGCAGCAACTTATCCCTGACTCAGAGCAGGCACTTTGCCCAGTTCTGGCTAAGAACTGTGACCACAGACTTACAGGTGTTGATTCTCATTGCATGTGCTTCACCTGCAAAGTGCTCCATTGCAAGCTGAGGATCATAGATCAACAAAGTCAACAGAAGCACAGCATTTGCAAAAAAAATAAAAAACAAAAAAACAAACAAACTAAAGCTAATCAGACACTACAAGGCAAATCATTACAAACAAAGTGTTTGATAAAGTAATATAAAATGAAACAATAAAAAAAAACAACCTCTGAGATAAAAAAAAAAATTACAGCATTGGGTTCTGCACAGAGCTCAGCTGGTAGAATGAATGTTAATGTTAATTATTTGGAGATATTTTACAATAGCTAATATGCAGAGATGCAGAGATGCAGAGATGAGGTTTATGATTTGGTGAGTGCTTACAAAGGCTGGAAACAGTCTGCCTGGTTTTTCACATGCACTTTTATTTATAAACTTTTTTATGTTTTTGATTCATGGTCCCCTTTGCCATGAAATATTTTGAAAATTGTGACATCTCTTCAGATGTAATTAAAAAAAAGCAAAAGTCACCTGGCAAAGTCAGCTCTGAGTTTCACCCACGCTGAACCATAACAGGAAGGATTTGGTTTCTCACTGTTAGCTGGGTGAACCTGTGCATACTAAAGCTTCTGTGTGCATTAAAACAACACCGATGCTCTGTAACATGATGAATGAATTCTGGTGGGGATCTCAAATTCTGACATCTGTCTAGAACATTATCTGCAGCCATGTAAAGGTAAAAAAAGGTCATGCTGTGGGCAAAATATTAGAACACCCTTATCATATGAGGGGGTGAACAGAATAGCTTTCTGAAGTACAAAAACCTCCGACTGAGAGGACAGCTTCAGAATAATGCAACCTTAATGTGTATGCAGTCTGTAAAGGCAACACTGTTTTCCTTGGTACAGAGTGTCTACTACCCACCAGGAAGGCTGCAGATGGATTCATTCATTATTCTTTTGTAAACTGAACCTTTACTCTTGGATGACAATCACAAAAACTGCACGGTCTCCAACATCAGCCTCAGAGTCATCCCTCAGGTCATCTGGAACAGTTTGCCTGGTGATGTTGCTTACAGTGCAGGCTAATGATAATCTTTCCTCCAGGGTGTTGACCATTTTCCTGAACACTCACTGTATTTAGTGGACACACATCTTTGTCCAAGTACAGGCCGATTCGGTTCAGGTTTTTGAGCTGCATAAACACAGAAATGCTGCTCAGACTCTCTCTAATGAGCAGCTGAGCTGATGTTGAATGTTTCACAATAGCAACCTCAGCACTGTTTTTCTAGGTCTTCATGCATAAATTACACAAGAGTTTGTGTGTTTTTGTTGGCTGAATACATTTCAAAACAGGAGATGGTGAAATGTCCGCCTTTTCCTGTGCCACACATTTGAATTTTGTTTAATATCTGTCTTTTAACATAGTGACTCATGCAGACTGGTCCAGGAAACTAAAAGCTGTGGTGGCAGCTGAGATGTGCACGTGGTCAGGTGCTGATTGTGCAGCCTGGTCTTTATGTTTTGAGTTTCTATTTTTCTATGAATTGTTCTTGTGACTGTTTTTATCTGTTCTTTGTCTGTATTTCTCATTGTTTTACTACCTTGGAGGATGTAATGTTCTACTGATACGTAAAGGTGGCAGTAATGCTTCTACAAGCTGTTTGACCACAATTAAAGACGAACAACAGCAGACGAGTGTGCTCCTAACTACCAGGGATCAGCTAGTGAAGTGTTGTAGTCACTCACTCTGTTGCCATGATGATGAAGTGGCTGAAGGAGTCTTCACACAGCGATGCTTAAACAGACGTTGGTCTCTAGAAAAAAAATGCTGTTTATTTGATATTGAGGAGGACACTTAAATACAGAACTTGTGTTTGTTCTCCTCTGTGACGCTCTCCCATCATCTGACTCAGTCTCAGAATTACAGAGAGATTCTGTCACACTGAGACCTGTTTGTTCTTTCTGCATTCGTTAAAGGTTTCTACAGTTTATTGTACAAAAATGAACCATGCTCACACATGAATACAGCTATAGATCTATAAATATAACTATAAATCACACAAATGTTTTGCTTTCCTGTTTTAAGTTTCCTGTAAATCATTCAAATGTATTTTTTTGATGATAACTTTTCTCCTGCTTTCCACACTGTTAGATTTATTTTTTTGTGAAATCATTTAGTCTGAGTTTGAATCTTGGTTTCTTACCTGTTGTGTTGGTTTCAGGAAGCTCTCTGTTGCTGAGGAGGCAGAGAGATCAGAGGGGAGTGAGTGTGCAGTTTTTGTACTGACAGGAAGAGATCACATGATCTCACAGCAGGACCCTCCCTACTTTTCAAAAATAAGACCATCACAGGTCTTTATAAAAGTCCCCGTAGGTGGCAGTGTGGTATGTTTAGAAACTTTGGCACAACCTTTTCAATTATTTACTACAATCCCAGTTATGAGAACATTAAGGTCGATGCCTGCAAAGATCAAACACTTAAATAGCTGAGTCTTGTCCTTGTATGTTCATTTTGCTCCACAAGCTCTAAAGAAATAAGAAAATGTGGGTTTTCTCTGACCTCTGTTTTAGTAACATTCAATCAAATTTAAAGTATTTTGATTTTTTTTCTTTAGACAAAATTAATTAACATTTGCAGTATTTAATTTCATTTATTAACATTTTGCTTTATATTATGATGCTGGATTATTTTGATACTAGAGAAATCTCTTTTTATTAAGGCAGCAATGTAGGTAAGTAATGTAAGTAAGTAACACAATTCGCCCAATAATCCACTAATTTTTTAGATTTCTGCATGGTTAAGGTGATCTTGTGAAAGTTACCAATGATACACAGGACACACGATTTGGATGTCATATTCTTAAATCAGAACTATATTGCTCACTGCTTTATTGTTTTCAGAGAGAAACATGAGTGTAAAACCTGAGGTTATTATTTGGGTTGGCAGGCCTACATCACTCTCTCCCTCACGCTCCTTCACTTGTTCTGATGGTTTTTGAGCCTCTCTTTGCAGAAAGCTGGTTATTAATGAACTGTCTGGGTCTTTGTATATAAATGCTAATCCTGTAGCTCACCCTGCGACTGGCATCATAATAATTTCCCCTGCTTTGTAAATCTGTCCAGTGGTCAAATAAACTGGTGACCAGATGTTCTTCCAGCAGTGCGAGGTTCACAGTTCAGTTTTGTGTTCAACTCTTATTGATGTTTTTGAAACTGCTAAACATTTTAGCAGCTTATGGTATTACATCACACAAAAGCTTCACTTTGTCAGTTTTGCTGATTGTTTTAGTGAAGCGTTGGATGATCCGTTGCTGTGAATTATGGGGCGGCTTTTTCTTCTGTCCTTTCAGAAATTTAATAAATGGTTCCAGTATATCCTCTGCTAAAAGAGGTAATAAAGGCAGCACTGAAGACTCCTCCTCCATAGTTTTGTGCTCTGGGAGCTTGTTGAAAAGTAATCTGCTGATTGAACAACCGGGCTCAATGTGTTCTGTTTTAAAAGCTCACTCCTTCCTGCAGTCTCTTTCTGACACTCGAGGTCTGAGAGTCTTTCTCCTAGACTGTCCCAGACCATCAAATCCTACCTCGGGACACGCTGAACCAATTACAGCTCCCAGTCAGCTCGGAAGCACAAAGATGGGTGTACTTAATGTTTAGTTTTCAATGCTGAACTTGTCCCAGGACTGTTTTACTTAGTGACATTAAAGTTTCAATGAAGTAGAGTTATTGTACAGACATGACTCAACATCAACCCAGACAGAGAAAATAAAACAAACATTCAAGATTCAAGATTTAGGATTCAAGAGCTTTATTGTCAATACAACAGTATCCACAGTATACAGCGTACCGAAATGCTGTTTCACCCCAAGCCCCCCATGGTGCATTTATAAGTATATAAAAGATATATGTCCAAGAGATATAAACCAGGAATTACAAATATAATATAATATAATAATTACAAACATTCTCACATGCATTAAAACTGTTCACATTTCTTCCAAAAAGGTCCATTTCACTTTTTCGCAAAAACCTAGGGTTGGGGTTTTTGTCCTCACTATGACCATTTAGATTTCACAGGGTTAAAGTTTGGAAACAATAAATCCTAAAGATATCCAGCAGGGGGACCTAAAGAACTAAGTTTTTCCTCTATTAAATATACACATGTTGGTCAAAAGTGCTCTGAGGACTGAAGCACACTTCATTGCTTCAGAGGATGCAAAGAAGTACAGAATGATGCAAACATCCAGCTGATGTCCATGCAATCTCAACGCAATCTGTGAAATTCAGATAAAGTGAGATATCGGATAAAAATCACACTTCCTGCACAGCTGCCTCTCTCTCAGTGTACTTCAAGAACAGTTTCCCATCAAAAATCTCTGTTTTCTGCATTATTTGCTTGCTTGTTATGCACCAGTCTATCGTTGTGTACAGCGCTGTCAGCCGCTGTCTTTTTTTCCGTTTTTTTGTTTTCTCCTTAAATTACCTCTGACAAGAAATCCTTACTTTGGCTGTTCAGTACTGAGGAAATTTAAACTTTTTAAAATTATGCCAAATTGCAAAACACTTGCATGTATCTAATAAAACCTCTGTAACTTTTCTCTGTGTAAATTCAGCAGGTTGTGTTTATATGTTGATTCATGGTTTTCTTCCATTTTTGTTCTACTGCAGAATATTTTATCTGCTATAAAAAGCCAGGCCAGGAAAATCTCCATCATGTGTTTCTGTGTTTTTATCCTCAGTTACTTTGACACAAAGGCATCTGCTGTGACATTTACACCTCTGATGAAGTCTCACAAGTGTCAGATTAGTTTTTTATACATAGATATAACATATGGATATGTACTGATAAATGATCAGAATTATAATATTTCTGACTGTCAGAGTCCAAATTGAATTGAATTGAATCGAATCGATTATAGAAATCAGTGACGATACCCAGCCCTATTTCAGTGCGCTGACTGCATTGAATTGAGCATCACCACTGTTAACCTGAAATAATGTGTTCAGGTGTAATCTCAGGAGGTTTCAGTTATAAAAGTTCACAAGTTGAACTGTGACGTCTTCACTGAAGCAGTTTAATATTCTGATTTGCCTTATTTTCTGTCATATATCTCCTATTCAAGTTATGGATGTTCATATTAAACAAAAGCTCATGAAATGAGAAATTATTAAATTAGGTCACCATTTGTTTTTGCATGTTTGCATGTTTCTGCTGTAATCAAATGCCGATGGAACCAAAGTGGAACTGCTGGTCAGACTGGTTTAACTGACGTGCAGAGTGGGACCCAGAGAAGTGTCAGCAGTCTGATAAAACTGAGGCTGATGAAGGTGAAAAAAATCCTGCCACATTTCACACGTGACTTTTTGAACTTGGCATAAATATGCAGAGAATAGTTAATGCACATTAACCGAGTTTGATAAATAAAAATTTTTGTTCTGTGTCTAGCTTGGATTTTAAATAAAGTCGTTTAAATTTAAAGGATTCTACACATTGAAATGTTAAAACTTCATTAAAGGCCAATGAAAGTGGAGTCAAGTGAAAGTGGAATATTTGTCTGAATCCTAATCTGCCAGACGAGAGATTAACAGGTAAGAAGTCGCTGACTACTGACCAATCATTTTTCAGAAAAATAGCGTGACGATTCCTAAAAGATCCCTCAGACATCAAGGTCTCTTTCACATATTGCACATGTTATCAGATAAATTCAAAGACTATATCAGACAAGCATCAGTCTTAGTCTTAGACACAGTTTTATTCCTTTATTTTTTCCCTGTTGATTACACAAACTATTTAATAAGTTTTATTGATCTGTTAACATTAGTGTGTGATCCTAAAACAGGGAACATATTTGTACTTGAACTTTATATCAGATTTGCTTACGTATGAATTCTGTTTTTCTATTTAATTTTGACTTGTGCCAAAGAGATTGAGATCACTTTTAACTTACACTTTATCCAAAAGTGAAATTAAAGAACTTTCATGAGTAAAATAATACAGGGTTAAAATGAAGTTTATTCACATGTGCTTTTGCTAATAAGAATTAAAATCACCTTTAATTCTAATAATATAAATATCAGATGTCTGTCACATCTGGATTTTGTATGCTTTGGCATGATTCCGCTTTGATGTTAGGGGATCAGTGTCAGTGTGTGAGAGCGGCTCCAGGAAGATAGATGGAAGATGTGAAATGTGAGTCCGGCCCTTCACCATGCATGATTTTGAATAAGAGAACTCATTTTAGTCATGCTTAATGCTAAAAAGATTGTGATCAAGGATAAGTTACCAATAACCAAGACAATTACTATAAACAGATAACCTGAGTAATTAAGTGATTCTAATATTGGACCTCTCACTGAGATTCTGTATGGAGTGGCTTGTTTGTGTCATGTGGCAGGTAGGATGAAGGACCCAAATGCATGACTCATGAAACAAAAGATTTAACTTAAAGAGGCAGCTTGATTGTGCTTTTCATGACTCAAATTAAGGAATACTAGAAACTAAGCAGGAAACTAGAACCATGAAATTCACACTGGAAAACTAGAAAAAACTAGAAATTAGGCCAGAAAAAGAGAACTAGGATTTAACTAGGAACACAGGGTAACACACACACCACAGAGAGGGTAGTTAACAACACAACAACAGACAGGAAAACACAGGGCTTAAATACACCAGGGAGTAACGAGGGAATGGGAAACAGGAGGGAAACACAGCTGGGATTAATCTGACACATGAGACAGAAAAGAAGCAAAACTCACATTTTTTTCTAAACACTGCGTCTCTGTGGCTTTTAAATCCCAAAACACACTGCACCAAAAAATGTTCCGACACAAACAAAGTAACATAGTGTACACTGTTAAGTGTGATGAGGATGTACACATCCTGGACAGGGAGGAACGCTGGTCTGAGCGCGGAGTCAAGGAGGCCATTTATGTGAAAAGGGAAAGACCATCTCTGAATCGAGGAGGGGGCCTAAGGGTACTTTCACCATCTTACAATGCTGTGATTGCAGCCATTCCCCAACTCTCTGTGAATGCTACTCATGACCATTGATCAGTGGTGCATCAAGACGTTATTTGCACTTCATTTAGATTTTCAGTGCAGGACTTTTACTTGTTATAGTGTGTTAAAGACAAAAGAACACAAACAGCAAAATCATCAGTTTTCTGAGCTTTATTTATTGTATTTTTTATGTCACTGAATTATTACTGACATATTAGTTTAAATATTGAACATCATGATAAGCATGGCTGGTGGCTTCATTAAATAACTTTACATTTGTTATCTGAGATTAATTATTAATCTGGAGTCCAGCTGTGCAAGCATACAGCATTTCATACAAGCAGCGTTGTCCAGACGTCTGTGTGTCATTAGAAATAATACAACTTTTTTCTGGATGTTCATCTTCTGTATATTGACTCCAAACTGTTCATTGGAGTTTAATGTTCAGTGTCATAAAGAAGCATTTTTTTAATATAATGTTCAGAAATAACAGGAAAATGTATGGATTTTTCTGCCACAGGGTATCACACTTTCATTGCTACCTGCATTCATCATGTTTACTGATGTGCACCCGCCACAAGGATCCAGTCTGAACCAGAAAAATGGTTTATGGTTATCAGGCAGTTCTCTGCACCTTCCTGAATGCAAACTGTTCTGAGGTCTGATTTCATCTTTACAAACTCATCAGCAGCCTTTTTATAGTCGTCAGAGATCTCTGTGTTGCAGGGTACAGGTGTGAATGTTCTGAGCATTGCAGCGATGGAGAACAGCTCCAGTATGTTGATCTCCAGTCTGATACATTTTAAAGCCTCAGCTCCAACTGAAGCTACACGAAGATGTCCACACGCACTATTTACAGCCCTGAGACAGTTCCTCAGATCAGCAACAATCACCCCGAACTCTTTCACTGATCTTTTCATTTTAGGGGCATTTTCAAATTCTTCAGTGATTTGATTTTTAAAGAACGTGACAGCAAGAATAATTCCAGTTAGAAGTAATAACACACCAATAACTATACTCAAAACTGGAAAGAATTCTTCTGCATGTAATATTGCTCCAGCTCCAACTCCAGCAACAGAAAGTCCTAGTAGTATGAAAATCATTGATTCCTGTCGACCTCGTTTTACATTGGCAGAGATCTGCTGAAGCTCATCTATGATCGCTGTCATGCTGGGTTCTCTGCTGTCACACAGGTCGATGAATGAAGCAGCTTGTTGAGAAAGAGCTTCGAGTAAATGAGAAGCATATGGTGATGTCCTGAGTTCTGCATTATTTGTTGTATGGATGATCCTGTTTCCATAAAATCTCTTGAAAACTGAATCTGTGAAAGTCTCCGCTGACGTCAGTGATTCTGTGAGTGAAAAAGAAATCAGCAATCCTTTTAAAGATCCAGAGTTTAACAGATTTACTGAGTTTTACTGAGCTTTAGCTAAAGAATTCTTCCTGAATTCTGAACTCTGTTCAGTGCCTCACAGATCAGAGCTGTAAACCTTCACAGGCTGAATTTTCAGACAGTTTCATCACAATAAATCAGCTGAAAGACTCAAACATATCTTCCTATCTGAATTGCTGCACTCTTTCAGACACACCTTGGCTCTGTGAAATCATGTAATCTGACACTAAAGAGCACATGATGCATGTCTTCCTGAGTAATTAATTTTTCTGCTGAACACATTTCTCCTCCAGTCCAGCTTCATGTTATCAGAGCTGAAATTTACAACCTCCATCAAATAACTGTAAGTTTAACAGCTCTTCATGAAAGCAGCTTTAGATCGAGCTCTTATACTGCATATAGACTATTTTAAAGTTCAAACATGTTCTATCTTTCTAACTAAGGAATTTTATTGCACTCTGGGATATATCGCCATGGTAAGTTATACTGTAAACCCAACCTGCTCTATAAGGTTAGATCAGATATCACAAAGTCAAAAACTCATCACCTCCTGAAAATAGCACCATCATTCCTGGAAGATCCCTCAGACCTCTGTGTGCAGATATCAGACATTTCTGAAGTTTTCTGTAGTGTCTGATTCATAGAATCTTAGTCTGTAAACACACCAACCTCAGCATCAGGACCGCTCTCAGCACTGACCAAGTTGGTTTGTTTTTGGAACTGTGTGTTCATTCCACCTATTTTACATACGAGGGTCAGTACTACAGGCAGAAACATGGGTGTGCCATGGGTTCCCCAGTTTCACCTATCGTGGCCAACTTGTACATGAAAGAAGTGGACACCTGGGTGAAAATCAAATCTCGGACGTACCAAATACACAGATCACATTAACTTGTACCAACACGTCAAATTCACCAGGGAGGATAGAAAAAGTGGCAGGTTAGCCTTCTTAGACTCTGAGATTTCCATCAGTGATGGGGGACATTTAAAAGTTGATGTGTACCGTAATCCTACGCATACGGATCAGTATTTAAGCACAAATTGGGTGTCATCAGGACGCTACAACACAGAGTAAACACCATCCCCACAGACACAGCCACCAGGGAAGCAGAAGAACATCACATCAAGAAGGCCCTGAGTAAATGTGGTTATCCCAGCTGGACATTTGTCAAAGCTGGGAAGGCACCTAAAGAAAGCTCCAGACGGTCCAGGAGAGAAGGACAACTGCTGCCTAAGAAAAAACCCTCAGTGATCCCATATGTGTCAGAAGTATCGGAACGGTTGAGATGCATTTTTTCTAAACACCGCGTCTCTGTGGCTTTTAAATCCCAAAACACACTGTGCCAAAAATTGGTCCACCCAACACAAACAGAGTAATATAGTGTACACTGTTAAGTGTGATGAGGATGCACACATCCTGGACAGGGAAGAACGCTGGTTTGAGCGCGAAGTCAAGGAGGCCATTTGCGTGAAAAGGGAAAGACCATCTCTGAATCGAGGAGGGGGCCTAAGGGTACTTTCACCATCTTACAATTAATAGCAGCCATTCCCCAACTCTCTGTGAATGCTACTCATGACCATTGATCAGTGGTCTTTGATCAATGATCAATAGCCATTGATTGGTGTCATGACATTTTGTGATATTAGTATTGATATTAATGATCATGAAACTGACCTCAGATTGTTTGTCAGTGGTGCTAGTTTCAGTAATTATGCAATGTACTGTTTATAAGTTTGGGGAAACCTGCAGTCAGCTGAGACTGAAGAAGTCAGTTGACGAAACTTTTCTCCCACTGAAAACGCTACGTCCAGATGAACAGAATCAACTTTTGGGGATTTCCTTACCTGGATGATTAAGCATAGACTTTGTTTCTTTCTCTTCTTCAAAAATAAGAAAAAAGCCTCTGAAAACTGCTGACATGAAATGTTTTCAGTGTCTGTTTCTGTTTGGTCACATGATTTCACAGATGGTATAATAACAAACCACCAGACATAGGAAGTTTAAGAAAGGAAATAATTTTTAGATTTAGATGAGCTTCATAGAGTTTCTGTTTGACCTGGAATTGCAGAAGTGATTCACTCTGACAGATGTTCTGATAAACGAGCTAAGTTGTTTATTGTCTCCATCACATGTAGTACATCCAACTTAGATTTAGATTCTAGGGGGATCCCTAACTCGATAACGGATGCGTTAACGCAGTTATGGCGTTAACGTCATTTTAACAAGATTAATGTTGACAGCACTAATTGAATGCTGATGTGCTTCTAGTGTATTCACAAGTCTTGTAAGTCACTGTTTCACTGGTTATGCTTCTGTTCACCAAGTAACATGGTACTCACTATTGTTCTATAAGTACAACTGACATTTAACATGGTTGAGTTTGAAATTACAAATCACTGTGAAGGAGAAAGGAACAAAAACAAACAAACAATACATAAATAAAGGCGCACAAGCCAGTGCACTCCTATGCTGTTAACCAACAGGGTCACAGTGGGTACTGTGCAACCTTTTGCTGAAGACAAAGGAAGGGGAGAGGAGTAATGTTGGGAGGCAATGAGAAAGAAGGAATATGTAGAGCTAGCTGATATTATGGTTGCCTTCCTACGGGGAGTGCAGAATTATTAGGCAAATGAGTATTTTGTCCACATCATCCTCTTCATGCATGTTGTCTTACTCCAAGCTGTATAGGCTCGAAAGCCTACTACCAATTAAGCATATTAGGTGATGTGCATCTCTGTAATGAGAAGGGGTGTGGTCTAATGACATCAACACTCTATATCAGGTGTGCATAATTATTAGGCAACTTCCTTTCCTTTGGCAAAATGGGTCAAAAGAAGGACTTGACAGGCTCAGAAAAGTCAAAAATAGTGAGATATCTTGCAGAGGGATGCAGCAGTCTTAAAATTGCAAAGCTTCTGAAGCGTGATCATCGAACAATCAAGCGTTTCATTCAAAATAGTCAACAGGGTCGCAAGAGGCGTGTGGAAAAACCAAGGCGCAAAATAACTGCCCATGAACTGAGAAAAGTCAAGCGTGCAGCTGCCAAGATGCCACTTGCCACCAGTTTGGCCATATTTCAGAGCTGCAACATCACTGGAGTGCCCAAAAGCACAAGGTGTGCAATACTCAGAGACATGGCCAAGGTAAGAAAGGCTGAAAGACGACCACCACTGAACAAGACACACAAGCTGAAACGTCAAGACTGGGCCAAGAAATATCTCAAGACTGATTTTCCTAAGGTTTTATGGACTGATGAAATGAGAGTGAGTCTTGATGGGCCAGATGGATGGGCCCGTGGCTGGATTGGTAAAGGGCAGAGAGCTCCAGTCCGACTCAGACGCCAGCAAGGTGGAGGGAGGGAGGTGGTGGTTTGGGCTGGTATCATCAAAGATGAGCTTGTGGGGCCTTTTCGGGTTGAGGATGGAGTCAAGCTCAACTCCCAGTCCTACTGCCAGTTTCTGGAAGACACCTTCTTCAAGCAGTGGTACAGGAAGAAGTCTGCATCCTTCAAGAAAAACATGATTTTCATGCAGGACAATGCTCCATCACACGCGTCCAAGTACTCCACAGCGTGGCTGGCAAGAAAGGGTATAAAAGAAGAAAAACTAATGACATGGCCTCCTTGTTCACCTGATCTGAACCCCATTGAGAACCTGTGGTCCATCATCAAATGTGAGATTTACAAGGAGGGAAAACAGTACACCTCTCTGAACAGTGTCTGGGAGGCTGTGGTTGCTGCTGCACGCAATGTTGATGGTGAACAGATCAAAACACTGACAGAATCCATGGATGGCAGGCTTTTGAGTGTCCTTGCAAAGAAAGGTGGCTATATTGGTCAACAATGGAATGGTTTCGAACAAAACATATCCATGTGTTAGAATGGCCCAGTCAAAGTCCAGATCTAAATCCAATCGAGAATCTGTAGCAAGATCTGAAAACTGCTGTTCACAAACGCTGTCCATCTAATCTGACTGAGCTGGAGCTGTTTTGCAAAGAACAATGGGCAAGAATTTCAGTCTGTAGATGTGCAAAGCTGGTAGAGACATACCCTAAAAGACTGGCAGCTGTAATTGCAGCAAAAGGTGGTTCTACAAAGTATTGACTCAGGGGGCTGAATAATTACGCACACCCCACTTTTCAGTTATTTATTTGTAAAAAATGTTTGGAATCATGTATGATTTTCGTTCCACTTCTCTCGTGTACACCACTTTGTATTGCTCTTTCACGTGGAATTCCAATAAAATTGATTCATGTTTGTGGCTGTAATGTGACAAAATGTGGAAAAGTTCAAGGGGGCCGAATACTTTTGCAAGCCACTGTATATAAAATTGTCCATTTATGTACAAAAACACTTAAAAAATCCTAAAATCAGTAAATAATAATAATAAATTTTATTTATAAAGCGTCTTTCAAGACACCTAAGGACACTTTACTATAGGATAAAACACATAATGGGAAAACGTCAAAATGAAGAACAATAAAACAAAAGCACATTGTGGGACGCAGTGTGTCAAAGCTTCAGAGCATGTGCTGATGAATCCAGGAAGTGCTTTATGAACTGCAGTTCTTTACGTGTGACTGACATCAGTTATGAGGTTTGAAGTCTTGTTGGTTCAGAGTGGTTTGGGTGCGGTCGTGATCTATGAACAATATAATAAAGAGCAATGGACCCCTAAAAATGTACGTGTCAGTTTTCACCTTCATGATTTCTCCAAAGCCAGAGAAGTTATTACCAAAAAGAGAAACTGAGTCCAAGCACAGTGGAAAAATATTATTTCTTAAAAAAACCATCACTCTGTATTCATGAGCACAATGAATGTCCCATCATTTCAAAGCACTGCAACAGCTTTAACATAAACACGTCATGTACTGTTGGATTTATTCAAACACTGACTGATACACTGACAAGGGTTTTGACATTAATAGAGCTCTGTTTGCATCATCCACGCCAATGACAATTAAGGTGTTGACCAGCAGGGGGGGGTTGTGTGCATATGAAGCATCGAGAAAAGAACCTTTTTCTGAACCAATTGGATGAAAAATGTTCAGTTCTCACAAGGCTTCATCTGGCCATCACTGCCTGAAGCTGTTACCGTGTTGAAAGGACAGCTCCAATTATCCTGCCGTTATAAAGACCGACAGTAAACAGTGCAGAGAGCAAAAAGAAAGAATGCACTGACATGCTGTCATCCTGATCAAAACGGTCCAGGTAAGGACTTGCTTTTTTTTACCGAAAGACCTTTTCTTTTCCAACAAACGGACTCTGTAGTGAAACTTTACAGAGAAATAATGAAAGAGGCTCTCTCTGTCGCAGATTGGTCACCTGTATATAGGGTTTACCCTATACCCAGCTGGGCTAGAGTCCAGCCCCTAGCATCAAATTAAAGAGGCAAATAAAAAGGAATATTTATTATCCCGCTATCTTTCAGTGCTCATAAATGTGTTAAATTAACAATAACTGCTTTTTAATGTAATAAAAGGACTACAAGAATAAAACTTTGTCACTCCAAACAAATTATCCATCTGTATGAACTTTATTAGATGAAAATACAAGTTGTTCCATTTAATTGGCTCATTACAAAAAGCAGAGCAAATTATTTTCATGCACATCAAAGAAAACTGAACAGGAAAAGTGTGTAATCATTTCTTGAGTGCTAGTGGAGGAATTCATTTGGATATGAGATGATGCCCCTTGGAGGTCCTCCTCTGCTTCCTGAGCTTTGTCCTCTTAAACTGCTCAAACACAAAGGTCCCAGTAAACCCGCTTAGCGTCCTCCTGGCAGCTCTAGTTGTGACTGCTGCTAGCCTGGAGAGACAGGACAGCACACAGATCAGACTAACTGTGTCACTCCTCTCTGAAGGCAAAAACAGTAAAAGCATTATAATACTCGCATCAAACAGTCCTCTCCTACTCTGACTGACCACTCACTGTAAGCGATCTGAAAAATCACTCCAAAATAACAAGTTTGATTCAGCTTTCTCTTAAATACAGTACTGACTTGATGTTTTATTTTTATGTTGCATATTTATCTGTCTTCTCTGTAAAACTGAATGAAATATGGGAATCCTCTCCTCTGTTGGAGTTTCTTTGAATGGAGGCTTAAAGAGAGTGTGTCCTTTGTGCACACATTATAAAACTGTAATGATTCTGTAACTGTGGTTTGTAGAGGTTAAAATTATGTGACGTTCATGACACTTTTAATTTAGGCTAATGGGATTTTCTTTGTCCTCAGAGTGTCTGAGCACAAACAGGATGGTAGTGGAGCTCGTCATCTCTGCTTCAGCTTACCTGAAACAGTGACGGTCAGCTGGTGGCTCTCAGAGGAGACGTTACGAGACAAAATGTAGACGTGATAAACACAGCTGTAGTTTCCTTGGTGGGCGGGCTCTGCAGCAGGAAACAGGAAGTTGGCAGCATGATTGACAGCTGGCTGGGTGTAGCTGGTTGCCGTGTTGGAGGAGGTGAAGTTGAGCTGGAAGGAGCCTCCTGGGTACTGTGACTGGATGGAGCAGCTGATAGTGAAGCTGGAGCCACTGGACACCTGAAGCCCCTGCTGCAGATCCCCAGAAACCCCGTTCATGGAGGACAGAGAGATGATTGGCTGAACCAGCAGGTCTGTAACACACAGAGATGATGAAATAACTCAAAAGCTTTCCAACACAAGACACCACTTATCCATCTTGACTCCACAAAAACCAGCTGGCGTACTGCTCTGCCCAGTTCGTCATATTGCACAATTCAACCGTAAACAGCTGGGCTTTTACTTTGAAGGATTCCGCATTTCCCCTTGACAGAGGCTCGTGGTTATCTTTTAGTAGTGATGACTAAATGAAGCTTTCTGAAGCTTGTATTGAAGCTTTATTATTAAGCGTTATCATTATTCAACACAGTCCTCTTTGGTGTCATCCGGTCGGCCAAAAATATGAAGAGCAGCTTGAATCTACAAATTAAAATGAACTGCATCATAATGATTGCTCACTCTACAGAGCTGAGGTGAGGGCTTCTGTTTAACATCTTGTGATGATTCTGTAAGATATCGGGCCAACGCTGTGGTGCTTTGAACATTAATTATTTGGGGTGAAAATTAGATCTATTTGATTAATAAATCATTTTAGGTATCGTATATATATATATATATATATATATATATATATATATATATATATATATATATATATATATATATATATATAATATATATATATATATATATATATAGATATAGATATATATATGTGTTAGAGATGGCACGATACCACTTTTTTATGTCCGATACCGATATCATAAATTTGGATATCTGCCGATACCGATATGAATCCGATATAGTGTGTTTTTTAATCAATAAAACTGTTTTTTTAATATCTTGCTGCATTTTGTATAAGTTCATACTCAAGTTTAAATAAACAACAACACTAAAGCTATTCTGTTATACACTGTAAAATCTAATTAGTTCCCAGAACTCAAAAAAATTATGGAAACTCGTTGCCTCAAAAAAATTGAGTAAAGCTTAGCTAAACATGACTAAGTTAGGACAACTTATTTACTTTGAGTACTCTGTACAAGCTCATTTGTTCCCAGAACTCAAAAAAATTGGATCAAGTTTACATAAGATGACCAAGTTAGGGCAACTTACTCATTTTGAGTACACTGTACAGCCTTGTTAGTTCCCAGAACTCAAAAAAATTATGGAAACTCGTTGCCTCAAAAAAACTAAGTAAAGCTTACTTAAGATGACTGTTAGGACAACTTATACATTGCAAGTCTGCAGTATTAACAATAACTTGATATTTCTGACTGTACAATACTAATTGTTTACCTACTGACAAACATGTTAAGTTCAACTAAATGAAAAAACAATTTGTGGTAACCTGAATATGATTAAAAATAATTAACAACAATTTTTGTAATGATGTTAAAATGAGCCCAACTTTTATTTTCAAACACAACAAAGTATAACAGCCAACATACTGGACACTGTTCTACTGAACAAGAAACAATTATATTGCCATCACTGTTATAATCTTACAATGAAACAAAGTCTCAGATGTAATTATTCTGAAAATAAGTTTAGGTCTACCACAGTTTGTTTTGTACTTACATTACTTATATAATCAAAATAAAATATTTATTGTTCTGTCACAAGTGCAGTCTCTAATTTAAACAACACATTTGTTTTCCATTCCAACACATGAGCTTGGTATGTTGTAATATTTTAAGGATGGCTTGTTTCCAGTCCAGGCATTACTGCCTGAATGACTGTCATGGATCGAGGTGATCCAAATGTAGGTGCAGAAGAAAGTCTTTAACTTCCCTTAAGTACAGTGGCAGTGGATGTGGGTTGGAGATGCAATGAGCTTGAACCTGCAGGCGACCATCTTCACTGACCACACCATCTGTGACGGAGGACTCATCTCTCCTGGTGTCCTGCAAGCAAACAATCATATTTTTTGGAACATGAACTTAATTGCTTTCTTAAAACATTTTTTTCTGCTTTTGGTATAGAACAGACTCCAATTTAGACGATCTCAGGCTCCCTCCCCACCGCAGAGGTGACATTCAATGTCCCAATTGTCAGTCTGCATAGCCCTGACCACCACCCAACATACAATAATGTCATGAAAGCATCATTTTAAAAAGGCTATGCAAACATGGCCAATAACTTTCATTCTAATGATGTGCAAAATGATTTTGGGCACAAAACAGATTTTGCTGTTAGAAAACTTGCAGACTTCACTATATACAGTGTAGACCCCCTAAACTAAGTTTGGGGGATGTGATCTTTCAAGAAATGCAGACCAAACTGTTGTTGTTTGTTTACTTACACAGCATGTCTTGTAGAATTAACTGTGGTCACCAGCAACAGCATAGTGGAGTCATATCTCAAGTCTAATAACAGAAAACAGGAAAAGATCAGTAAAGAAACAACTTCCCCAAACCAAAGCACAAATAAAACAATAAGTAAAACAGGCTGATCTAAAGTATGATTAAAGTTCAGCCTGATTAATATAAATGTCACTGACAGTTGCTAATATATTGGAAAACCAAAATACTTACTGATGTCTTTCTGTCCAACAACAGGAGTGCTGGTCCCGAGCCTCAAAGACAGTAAGAAGCCAGCAGAGGGAGAAAAAACAGAACATTTTTCAGAAACTGATTTGATCCTTAATGGCTGTGCAATCATTGTAACATAGAGTTTGCTTATGTTGTTAAATAAAGGCTAGATTTGACATTAATAGATGCCACAGATGTTCTAAAGCTGCCACAAAGCATGAAAAAAAAATAATAGAAGTCTCCGAAAACGTCGGGGCATTTTTGCCAATATGTGATGTCTTGATAAATCGAGCAGACATTTGAAATTTACACAGCTACATTGTCACCTGAAAATATCTTAAAAGTTTATTTTGTGACCCAGAAAAAGTAATAAGTTTTTCAGCGGCGCTCCTCCGCCATTGCCGCGCTTACAAGTACGCACAGGCTCCGACAACCGTGCCGACAAATGCGATCCTCCTTTTCCCCAGACTAACCTTTCTGGGTCACAAAATAACCTTTTAAGATATTTTCAGGCAACAATGTAGCTATGTAATGCTCAAATATCTACTTAATTTATCAAAATATCACATATTTGCAAAAGTGCTTCCATGTTTTCGGAGAGCTCTGTTATCCACCCCCCACACCCCACCCTACCCCTAACGGCTGCACCTCCCGAAGAATTTTGTCTGGGCTCTTACCTCACTTATTTATTTCAAACGATCAACAGAAAATTTCACCACATAGTTTTATGTAAGGTTTTTAAGGCTGTGGTGTTAATTTTTAAGTAACATGAGCCCAGCGGCAGCAGCAACGCTAGGCTAACACTAACTAGCTAGTAAGATTTTAAACCTAGTGCTAAACTAAGAGAAGCCACAAAATCAGTTTGAATAAGAGTAAACATTTACTCACCAAGTCAGTGTATCAGGTAAAGATCCACAGCAATGACAACAATAATATCTTGAGCTGACGCTTCTCCAGGTTTGCTCAACATATTCCATAAAAAATGCACCGTGAACATGCGGACTGATCCAGAGGGAGGAGGACGGTAGTCACGTGGCATTTTCAAAACACATCTTTCATCCTTCCGCACTGAGAAGCAAAACTTCCAGCTTACTTAGTTTTTCTAAGTTAAGACAACTCAAATAAATGGAGTTTATCAGCGTTTTTGCATAAAAAGTACTGGTAACTTATTTAAATTGAGTTCTAATAACAAATTGATAAAAATTGAGTTCAGCCTATTTAATATTTTTAATTAAACACAATATTACATTTTACAGTGTACCTGTATGTAAAAAATACACTGCACCCAAAATATTTCATAGTTCAGCAACACTGATCAATCTAATAAACTTAAACCTACTCCATCCTCCCTATTCTGGGATTTTAAAGAGTACTTAGCAGAAATATTAAGCAACCTAACTAATAGGGTTGGAAACTCCCAGCAAAAAAAAATAGGGAACCACCCCCTCCACCTCATGATGCTTAATCGACGTAATCAACTTTAATTTGATGCAGGGTGAAAAAAAATGCACAGAAATAAATTATTTTTCAAGAATAATTAAATAGATTCAACATCTTTCTTCAACAGAATTGCAGAATTCACAGACGGTACCTTCCCAAAGGAAAAAGTACTATAGCTTACTAGGGTATATTAGACTTAACAGTTACTATACACAGTAATGGACTTCTATACATTTTACATCAGATTAAAACTTTGGGTGTAAGATTCAGATAATTATTTATTAAAAGCTAGACATTTTAAATGAGAATAAGAAAGAAAAGTATGTCTTTGTGCCCCCTTTTCCCTGTTAATGCCCTATCGGCCCCCCTGGCTAAATTTTGCTAGATCCGCCCCTGCACAGTTACCAGCCGTCAGCTACGTAGAAAAGGATCCTGGTGTAGAAAGTAATATTAAATAAATTCTAACAACATCTTATCAAGCTTAAACGTGCTGCTGTTGTTCAGCCGCTGGTTTCCTCTTTCTGGTGCAAAGTGGGTCAAAAACAAAGAAGAGAGACGGACTCGCGACAGAAAAGCCGATCAGCTGATCATTGATCAGTTTCACGATTGAAGTAGCCGCAGGAAGGTGAGGAAGAGAGAGGCAGTCGCTCCATATATCGGTTGTTAAGCTTAACATGGGAACGCTTTACAAACATTCAGAGATGAACTTACACACTTGCTTTACTTCTCTCTGGGATAACTTCCTCGGAGATGAAATGCTGGTTTGGTAGCGAGGCTACAAATACACACAGCCGCTCTATACAAATACACGTGACGCACACTGCTCCGACGTGCTACGGTTATGTATATATATATATATATGTATATAAAAAAAAAACACCCAGCACGCCCCTACGGGCGGTTTATCCTTCAAGCTCGGGTCCTCTACCAGAGGCCTGGGAGCTTGAGGGTCCTGCGCAGTATCTTAGCTGTTCCCAGGACTGCGCTCTTCTGGACAGAGATCTCCGATGTTGTTCCCGGGATCTGCTGGAGCCACTCGCCTAGCTTGGGAGTCACCGCACCTAGTGCTCCGATTACCACGGGGACCAGCGTTACCTTCACCCTCCACATCCTCTCGAGCTCTTCTCTGAGCCCTTGGTATTTCTCCAGCTTCTCATGTTCCTTCTTCCTGATATTGCTGTCATTCGGAACCGCTACATCGATCACTACGGCCGTCTTCTCCTGTTTGTCTACCACCACTATGTCCGGTTGGTTAGCCACCACCATTTTGTCCGTCTGCATCTGGAAGTCCCACAGGATCTTAGCTCGGTCATTCTCCACCACCCTTGGGGGCATCTCCCATTTTGACCTCGGGACTTCCAGGTTATACTCGGCACAGATGTTCCTGTACACTATGCCGGCCACTTGGTTATGACGCTCCATGTATGCCTTGCCTGCTAGCATCTTGCACCCTGCTGTTATGTGCTGGATTGTCTCTGGGGCATCTTTACACAGCCTGCACCTGGGGTCTTGCCTGGTGTGATAGACCCCAGCCTCTATGGATCTTGTACTCAGAGCTTGTTCTTGTGCTGCCATGATTAGTGCCTCTGTGCTGTCTTTCAGTCCAGCTTTGTCCAGCCACTGGTAGGATTTCTGGATATCAGCCACCTCCTCTATCTGCCGGTGGTACATACCGTGCAGGGGCCTGTCCTTCCATGATGGTTCCTCGCCTTCCTCCTCTTTCTTGGGTTTCTGCTGCCTGAGGTATTCACTGAGCACTCGGTCAGTTGGGGCCATCTTCGTGATGTATTCATGGATGTTTCTTGTCTCATCCTGGACTGTGGTGCTGACACTCACCAGTCCCCGGCCCCCTTCCTTCCGCTTAGCGTACAGCCTCAGGGTGCTGGACTTGGGGTGAAACCCTCCATGCATGGTAAGGAGCTTTCTTGTCTTTATGTCAGTGGCTTCTATATATATATATATATATATATATATATATATATATATGTACATAGATATACACACATATATATATGTACATAGATATATATATGTACATAGATATATATATATATATATATCTATAAAAAAAATATGGCTCTATGTGTCTTTTCATGTTGCACACTGGTTCATTATCATTCACAGAAATTACCAAAACACAACACAAATCCCGCCAATGATTCACTTCCTTATAAACCGCTTTGGACGTCTGGCCTGAATACAGTACCTTGTCCTGCAGTGAAGAACCACGGAGACACTTAAGGCTTCCAACTTCTATTTCTGATAAACCTGCCTAGATCAGGTGACTTTGAACCAGTGCTTGTTTGAGAATTAGACTTCATTGCAGACAAAATGTACAAGGAATCATCACTGTTACAATTCTTTGTTCTATTTGAGGTTTACATTGTAGTTTAGAGTCTAGCTCAAAAATAATTGCAAGCTGTGAACTTATGCTCATAGCCTTGATCTCACTGTCTGATAACAAAAATGACATCACTCAGACCCAAGAAAACCTGACCATGCTCACTAAGTATAACACACCTTTTAGTTTAGCTGCTGGGGGACTTTCCCAAGAGGCACTGATAGGCACTAATAAGCTGGATACAGCTTATTAACCAAACTCATTAGCTGATAACTTAGCTGATAAAACTACATCTTCTAATGTAAACATTGTTATTTTCAACTCCTGAAAATCATCAGTTGCGATGAAAAACAACTGGAGGCGATGTGCAAATACCAGTGGGTGACTTCAAAATTATTAAGTCTCTTTCTTTGACGTGGAGTGAATGGTTCTAAGAGACTCCTGGCCTCTTAATTACCTGAGCAGGTGAGATAGAGGGAGTTGTCAGAGTCATATTGGAATACACAATCTTGTAGAGTAGATGTGGTCAGAAGGCACTGACCAAAAATAGACCATACAGCTCTTATTTGAGGTATCTTTCGCTGTCTGAAAGAAACAGCAGAGCCACAACCCAGATGTTCACAGAAGACAGCAACTGTCTCCATGCTCCAAACTAAGGACTCTGCCGGTCTCCACTGTCCCAAATGTTTCAGTTCCAGGACTCCGTCACAGCGACTGGCTCCTCCCACCAACCTGACAGGCTCTGAACAGAAAGCAGAGAGTCATCAGTAAAAGAATAAAGTGAGTTTGAACCACATCAAAGCTGCAGCTCCTCTTCTACCTGAGCAGGTGAGTCCAACAGCTTTGCCAGGTGAGCAGCTGTTTCTAGCTGAGCCTGAGCTTCTACAGTCCAGGAGAGCAGACTCATGGCCTCCACACTGGAACTCTTTGCTCCACACTGGAGCCTCCACTTCTCCATAGAGCGCCCCCTGGAGGGCCGAAGGAGGCCCACAGCCGAGCTCCCTACAGACCACCTCTGCATCCTGCTTGTCAAAGTCAGCTTCACACACTGAGGACCAGCTCTGGTTAGACTTCACCTCCAGTCTGCCTGAACACAGACTGGAACCATTCAGCAGCCTGACAGAGTCTGGAGACATCAGAGAAGATCAAACAGAGAGATCAGAGACAGCAGACACACAAGAAAAAGATGGCAGCAAACAACTATTCACTGATTCAAACTCAGCACAACTCAACATGACTTCAACATTAACAACAGAACACATCTTTATAACATCACACACTGGAGACATGTTAACACCACATTTACATTCAAACACCGGACCAGCTCTCGGTAAGTCATTAATATGTGCATCTGAATGACCCTACCCTGTGCAATAAATAAATAAATAAATGTGCATGAAAAATTCATAAAAGAGTCATTAAATTTCGGCACCTGCCAATTTTGTTTTCACCGCAGTGTGAACATTAGTGAATCAGGATCACTGTAAATAACAGACTTGTGCAGCCTTAACCGACTTTTTCTGAAAAAGGGAACTCGCTTACCTCAAGGTGAAAGGGACAGAGACACCAGGACTCATTCACAAACAGTCCTTAGTACTGCTGTTACTACTGCTACTACTGCTATGAGTACTATTGCTGCATTACATGTAAAAAAAACGAAAATATGAAATGAAAAGGTGTAGGCTTTCATGTTTTCATAAAGATACTCTAATATTATCTGATTGTATCTTTCATTAAAAATGGCTTCTATTCTTGCTGGTCACTTTCTGACATTTTATTAGTATAATTTTTTTTCTCATCTTGGGCTCATGGATCTGCAGACACAGTCTGAGAAGCTTTCTTGCTTCCTCCTGAGAGGAGATCTGAGATTTCCTGCTCTGTTAGCTTTAGAATTCTCCCACAGGCAAACATGTTTCCTGATACAGAGAAATGCATGAAGCTCTTGCTGGTTTACAGTGAGCCTGATTTGCTGACATACACATGGTGGTAAAAAATGTGCATGCTTTTTTTTTTTTCAAGTTATTGTTATTATTGTGGTTGTGTGTTGTTACATTCTTCTCACATGTTATGTCATATATCATATCACAAAAAGTTTTACCTGTGCATGTCAGATCCAGGATCTGGATCTGGACGGGAAAGGATTCGTAATGAGGTCCCAGACAGACACCCCAAAAAGCAGAAGCAGCCTGAACACAGGGACCGCTGACCTGCACCACAGACCTGTGTGAGGCCTCCTCTCTTGTTCTTAAAGAAACAGCTGCACCACAGTCCAGATGTTCACAAGCAAGAGTAAGTGCCTTGTAGGACCACGGAAAGACCACCGCTGGCCTCCACTCTCCCAGATGTTTCAGCTCCAGTGTTCCAGCACAGCGGCTGGCTCCTCCCACCAATCTGACAATCTCTGAACAGAGAAGACATTTAAAATATCAAAGTGAAACTCAACAGCAGATTCTGTTTCTGTGATCCTTTGTTTCTCTCTGTTTACCTGTTGGTTTGTGCTTTTCTTCAGCTCGGACGCCTGAGGAGGACACAAGAGAAAAATTATAAGGAAGTCTTTTATCTGGAGAACAAACAATTCTTCTTCTTCTTCTTCTTCCCATCATCATTATTATTATTATTATTGCAACAATATGTTTATTGAGTTTTTAGAACACACAAAATACAAGTCAAATAAATCGTATGCAGAAATATGAAAGAATAGTCATCAAGGAAAAAAAACCCTTAAGAAAAAGAACAAAACAAAAACAAACAAAAAACAAACGGATGGAGTATACAAAGTGTCATTCCACCATATCCGTCACGGTTATATCACGTTATGTCTCTCCAAATTATGTGACTCCAGGTTCTGCGGATTCCACCAACACTTGTGAAAGGTCCGCTCCTTCCAGGTATAATATAAAAGGTGTCCAGACAATTTCAAACAGCTGCTTCTTCCCTTTCAAAATATAGGTTATCTTTTCCATAGCCAGAGATGAGGACATGTCCCGTAACCAATGCCCCAGTTTTGGTCTGTCAATTTTTCTCCAATACAATGCAATTAGATGTTTAGCATGCAAGAGGCACATATTTATAAGGGTCCTGGTCTCTTTTTGAATTGTAGGAGATGGTGGATAAAGTCCCAATAAAAATAATTTGGGGTCTGGATTCAGAGTTATATTTGCCATACTATTTATTGCTAAAGTTACCTCCCTTCAAAACTTCTGTATCTCCTCACATTCCCATAAGCAGTGGAAAAGGGTTCCCTTTTCTATACCACAGTTCACCCATGTATCCGGGATATTATTATCAAATGAGTGTAACTTAACAGGGGTTAGATAAGTTTGCATGGACCAGTTAACCTGTAAAAGCTGCAATCTTGCGTTAACAGTTTGAGTATGAGCTTTTAAGCACACTGATTTCCACTCTTCTAAAGATATATCTGTTCCTATATCGTTCTTCCACGCGTTCAGCCGGCCAGCAGAGGATTCAGTAGAATTGGAAATAAACATATCGTACAAATATGAGATCTGCCGCTTGGTGTAAGGATAGTCAGAAACTGCTTTTTCTATTAGGGATAGGTCAGGTAGGGTCAAATTGTTAGTTTGTGAGGTTGCCACAAAGCTCCTTACTTGTAAATATCTAAAAAAAAAAAGTGTTTTAGGTAAGTTAAACTTAACTCTCAGCTGTTCGAATGACATCATTACACCATCACAAAAAAGGTCTTCAATCTTATTCAGCCCAGACCTAGTCCAAGTTCGAAATCCTGTATCGATCATACCACGTTTAAAATCTTCATTTCCCTGAATCGGAATAAAATGAGATAGGGGTTTCCCTACTCCCAAAACATCATGTACTTTGTGCCATACAAGATCAAGTTCAAAATAATAGGATTTGCTATGCTTCTTTTAAGAGTTTTAACTGGTGCTGAGTACAAATATGCACTCAAGGGCAGTTCTGAATTAAGTAAGAATGATTCTATTTAAACCCACGCCGGAGGTGGATCAGATGAGAAATAGTATATCAACATGCGCAATTGTACAGCCCAAAATTGCACAACCACTGAAAGTTAGGAGCCGTAAGTTCACCCCTGTCAAATGGTAGATATAGTAGAGTTAACCGAAGCCGATGGCGACGATTTTGCCAAATAAAATTGGTAATAATTTTCTTTAATTTAAGAAACAGACCTACAGGTACTGGTAGAGGGATATTCTGAAATAAGTAGAGTTTAAGTTTAAGGAGTACGCTCATCTTCACAATATTAATCCGCTCAATAGTCGATATGGGTAGATTTGCCCAACTATCTATCGATTCCCTAACAGATTGAACAGTAGGGTCGTAGTTAACGTCAGCTATCTTGCTAACATCTGGTACTATACGAATTCCCAAGTAAGTCAGGTATTCCGATGGTTTGAATGTCTAAGGCGAGCTGAGATAATTAACTCCCTCTGTTTCATTCAGCAACATTAAAGAGGGTTTCGAGTTGTTTACTTTGTATCCAGAAAAGCATCCAAAGTAGCTAATTATGTTTAATAAAGTTGGAATTGATCTATCTAGTTGTTTCAAAAAAACACAACATCGTCCGCATGAAGTGCTATCCGGTAGTCTTGGTTGCCCAGTTTAATACCAGTAATATCTACGTGCTTCCTAACAGCCATGGCAAATGGTTGTATGGCCATCGTGAAGAAAAGTGGCGATAGAGGGCACCCTTGACGGGTTCCACGAGAGATATTAAAGGCGAGAGAGATATTATTATTAGTGAGAATTTCAGCAGTTGCCTGGGAGTAAAGAAGTTTTACCCATTTACAAAAATTATTACCACATCCAAATCGAGCCAGTACATCAAATAAGTAAGGCCATTCAACTCTGTCAAAGGCCTTTTCGGTATCTAGCGACAGAACTGCAGTATCACAAGCATCTCGGTTTTTGGACATTTATTAATCTCCTCACATTGTGAGACCCTTGTCTTCCTTTAACAAAACCATTCTGATCTGTATTAATCACTAATGGGAGACATTTCTCTAATCGCAGGGCCAATATCTTGCTAAGAATTTTCATGTCCGCATTCAATAAAGAAATTGTCCGATAGGACTGACAAACATCTCTGGATTTTTCAGGTTTAGGGATTACTGTAATCAATGCAGCTCTTAGAGAGGGCAGAAGCAACCATTTTCAAAGGATTCAGAATACATATCTAGCAACGGTTTTAAGAGTTCATATTGAAATTTTTTATAAAAATCCATCAGCACCTCATCAGGCCGAGCAGCTTTCCCCGATTTCAAAATGTCAGCTGCCTCCTGAATTTCTTTAATTGTTAAATTAGCGTCAAGAGTAGGCCAAAGGTCATCTGGAATAGAAGGAAACTCAAGATCATTTAGAAAGGTAGTCTGTAAAGTATCTACATTGGGGCATTCAGACCTGTATAAATTTACATAAAGTTCCCAACAGACTGTATTAATTTCCTGTGGTTGTACTACTAATTCACCTTGAATATTCCTAATTGAATTAATTGCCCTTTCTGTTTGCAGTTGTTTAAGACGCCAAGCTAGTAGCCTCCCAGGTTTCTCCCCTTGATCGTATCATTATTATTATCATTATTATTATCATTATTATTATTATTATTATTATTATTATTATTATTATCATTATTATTATTATCATAGCACCATTCAGTTTAAAGATTGCAGAGGGTTTATGTAAGAAAATATTGGTGAAACAATCATTTGTGTGAATTTGTTCCACTTAGGTTTGAGAATGAGGCCCCTGATTATTTTCTAGAACAGCATCATCATCATCATCATCATCTGCAGAGTTCTCTCTTCTGTTCCTGCTGATCATCTTCTCCACTCAAACAACACGTTTCATCCTTTCTGACTTTTCTGAGAAGATCTGTAACCCAAATTAAAAAAAAAAAAAAAAGTGATCAGTGCTGAACTGCGTACTGTTGAGGAGCTGTTCAGCATGGAGTCTCTGAACTTTTTTGGCTTCAAGTTTCAATTTCATCAATTGAAACTTGAAGCCAAGAAAGTTCAATTAAGTTCAATTAAGTTTAACTTGTATTGCAGCAAATTACAAAAACAGCTGCCTTTAAGGTGTTTTATAACATAAAGTAAAGACTCTGCAATAAAAAGTACGTAAGTTATTAATGAGCTGTGGAGCTGAGAAGCCCTTTGGTTCCAGAAACCCCTGAAACTCTTTCGTGACTGCTGCACTTCTAGGTGTTGAATGCATCAGCCTGTCATGTTGTTGTCACATATTATTTTATTATATTACATCATCATTGATGTCACAAATGGGTTTACCTGAGCAGGTTAACTCTGAGGCGAAGGGAAAGGGTTCAGGAAACACACAGAAACTCCACAGAGCAGATGCTTTCTCCACACAGAGACCATTGATCCACCACACTGACCTGTGTGGAGCCTTCTCTCTCCTTCCTACAGAAACAGCAGAGCCACAGGCCAGATGTTCACAAATTACAGCGACTGCCTTCGGAGTCGACACAAACACCACCGCTGGCCTCCACTCTCCCAGATGTTTTAGCTCCAGTGTTCCTGCACAGCGGCTGGCGCCTCCCACCAACCTGACGGACTCTGAACAGAAAAGGAATTTACTTCTGAAAAGACTAAAGTGAAACTGTTAATTATGTTTCTTTGATTCTTTATTTTTCAGTTTACCTTTTGATATGAGCTCATTGCAAGCTTGGGCTCCTGAGAAGGACATAAGAAAAAAACCATGAATATAAAAACGGATTTTACTTGGAGAGTGCAGTTCATCCTCTGATCCTTTCATATGTGTGTGTTATGACAATCTTGCTGTGTGTGCAGGCTGTTTGGTGATCAAATCACAGAATGCTGACAGTTGATTTCTAATCCTACCTGAGCTCCACAGCAGCAGCAGCAGCAGACGGGGATCCATGATGCTCAGCTCAGGAGAGACGAGGCGAGGACGAGACGAGGTTTGACTCCACAGTGTCTGATTCTGTCATTTTTACTTTGTTCGCCTTTCCTGGTTCCTGTCCAACAGGCTTCTCGTAAGTCCTCTCACAGTCCCACTGACCCCTACATTCATGGTCCTTTAACCTTGCACAGGTTGAAAGTTACATACTGGTTGTTTTCCAACAGTAAATATCAACCTGCACTTTGTTCCCTTTAAAATAAACAAACCAAACTAAAGTAGTTTTGTTCAAATTTGCTGCAAAATTTCACTTGAAGGAAAGTGAAATATTGTTTGTTTACGTTTTTATTTTGCTTATTAAAATACATTTTTCACTGCAACAACAGAGCATTTATTTTCTTAGACAGCAAAAGCATCTTATTACATAACAGGAAAACTGTAGAATCATGTGAATAATTAAAGTCCAGAAATGCTAATTACATCAGACATAAAGGTAATGGGGTTTTTGTCAGCTAAGAAATTCATTGAGACGTGAGATGAGGTTTTCCTTTGCTTCCCGAGCTTCTACATCTTCAGCAGCACAAACATGGAGGTCACAGTCAGCTCAGGGTCCTCCTGTGTGCTGCTTGGCTGCAGAGACATGACAGCACACTGTCAGACCGACACTCAGACCGACTGCATCACTCAATCATCACTCATGTGTTCAGTGCCTCGAGTATAAATACACAACAGTGTGAGTGGCAGGACAGAAAGACCTGTGTCATGTGATCAAACACACTGACAGGAAGCACTCCATCAAGCCAGCTCACTCTCTGCGTAGTATTTACTTTTTTGGGAGTGATGTTATATTTTCTATATATTCATTTGGTTGTACAGTAAAAGCGTAAAGAGCAGGCTTTCCTTATTTATCTGTTAAAACCCATTTTAATAAACTTGACTCAAATTAAAGCATAATTACTTTAAATTATTTCTTTATTTATGTGAATACATTCTCCTACTCTTGATAATACTTCACTTTATCCTCTGGATTCTGTGCTTGTGTCCTGTCCTCCTCAGTTTGGGACATTAATTGCATTTTTCCTTTTAACTAAATATATTGCAATTTACCATAAACAAATGATACCATGGAAAAAAGGCTAAACAGTTCATACACTCTGAAAAAACATTTTCAGCTCTGCTGCACTTCATCAGACAGTAATATGCTGTAAACAGCCACTTTAACACCCTTAACAGACATTTAAATCACACTAACTTTTTTAGTATGGAGCAAGAACCACGCATAACAGTTTATCTATATACAAAATGTAGTATTTCATACTGTGATATATAAAAGTGTCCATTTATGTACAAAAACACATTAAAAAACCTTCAAAGGTTATCATAATACTAGTGATGGGACGAAGCTTCAGAGCATGTGCTGAGAAATCCAGGAAGTGCTTAATGAAGCGCTCATTGAGGCTTGCTTCTTTACACGTGACTGACGTCAGTTATGAGGTTAGAAGCCTCATTGGTTCAAATTGGTTCAAGTGCGGTTGTAAGAGCCAATTAAAGGTTAATTTTATTGGTACTGGTAAAATGAGTAGAGGAGAAATATACATCTTTGTTGTTAAGTATATAATTTCTAGTTAATTTCCAAATACTGTTTTGTTAAAAGTATAGAATATAGAAGTGCAACATTCTAATACGCTTTTGGTATTTTGGGCTTCCGGCACACTGTAATTACGTAGTTGGGGAGTCGGATAAGCTAGAAGCAACACAGTTTTTTGACCGAGTCTTGCCATGTAATTTCAGTTTCAATAAACATCTTTTTTGAAAGAAAAGTACCTGGACTTGCTCGCATTTCAAATGCATGTTGCCGGACTGACTCCTAAAGGTGGTACAGAAGAGTGAAATAGAGACGGAGTGCCGTTACTACAGCGGTCGTGATCTATGAACAATATAATAAAGAGCAATGGACCCCTGAAAATTGTACGTGTCAGTTTTCACCTTCATGATTTCTCCAAAGCCAGAGAAGTTATTACCAAAAAGAGAAACTGAGTCTAAGCACAGTGGAAAAATATTATTTCTTAAAAACCATCACTCTGTATTCAAGAGCACAATCAATGTCCCATCATTTAAAAGCACTGCAACAGCTTCAACATAAACACGTCATGTACTGTTGGATTTATTCAAACACTGACTGATACACTGACAAGGGTTTTGACATTAATAGAGCTCTGTTTGCATCATCCACGCCAATGACAATTAAGGTGTTGACCAGCAGGGGGGGGTTGTGTGCATATGAAGCATCGAGAAAAGAACCTTTTTCTGAACCAATTGGATGAAAAATGTTCAGTTCTCACAAGGCTTCATCTGGCCATCACTGCCTGAAGCTGTTACCGTGTTGAAAGGACAGCTCCAATTATCCTGCCGTTATAAAGACCGACAGTAAACAGTGCAGAGAGCAAAAAGAAAGAATGCACTGACATGCTGTCATCCTGATCAAAACGGTCCAGGTAAGGACTTGCTTTTTTTTACCAAAAGACCTTTTCTTTTCCAACAAACGGACTCTGTAGTGAAACTTTACAGAGAAATAATGAAAAATGCAGCAGAGTGGGAAATCTGCCAATGTGTCAGTAGAAACACATCTGTAACAGCACATTTACTGAAGTGTGTTTCATAAGCTGTTTACCACTCAGCAAACTTCTGATCACCTAATAGATGTCACTAATGTGCTTACCTGAGCAGGTAAGATGCAGGATGCTGTAAGTGAATCCTGATGCTGCACACGCCCTTAAATCAGATCGAGACCGAACACAGCCTTGATTGAGAAACCATGTCTGGTTGTAAAAGGAGTTATCTCTCGCTTCTACAGAAATCACAGAGCTGCAGTTTAAGTGTTTGCAGAGAACAGCTGCTTCATTCAGGATCCAGTCAGAGCCATCCACAGGTCTCCACTCTCCCAGATGTTTTATCTCCAGTCTTCCGTCACAGCGACTGGCTCCTCCCTCCAACCTGATATCATCAGGCTCTGAACAGAAAGCAGAGAGTCATCAGTAAACGAATAAAGTGAGTTTGAACCACATCAAAGCTGCAGCTCCTCTTCTACCTGAGCAGGTGAGTCCAACAGCTTTGCCAGGTGAGCAGCTGTTTCTAGCTGAGCCTGAGCTTCTACAGTCCAGGAGAGCAGACTCATGGCCTCCACACTGGAACTCTTTGCTCCACACTGGAGCCTCCACTTCTCCATAGAGCGCCCCCTGGAGGACCGAAGAAGGCCCACAGCCGAGCTCCCTACAGACCACCTCTGCATCCTGCTGGTCAAAGTCAGCTTCACACACTGAGGACCAGCTCTGGTTAGACTTCACCTCCAGTCTGCCTGAACACAGACTGGAACCATTCAGCAGCCTGACAGAGTCTGGAGACATCAGAGAAGATCAAACAGAGAGAGATACTCAGAGTCAGCCTCCACTCAGTACATCATAAGTCCTTTCATGTTTATTTCAGATTGGTGATGGTTCACTGAATATTTACCATTTTTGTTTAGCTGTGTAAAAAAACTAATGAAACCATCTGTGAAATAAAGGGTCAGTGGTTTTTAAAACACAGGCTGACTGTAGTTTGTAAAAACATCCAAAAGCAAAATTCTCAACTGACCACAATATTCTGAGACAATCCCTGCTTTCATGAAGGTAATGCTTCACTAGATGTGTCTGAAGATAGACGTCATAGAATCTGAACCTCAAAGCCCCAAAGCAAAAAATAAAAACTAAAAAACTCTAAATACAGTCTCAGCTGGCAACTGACAAAATAGCAAAAACAATACCAGGGCAAGGCAGGATGAAACTGACAGAAAAAAATATGACTAGAAGAAAGCACACAGATGGACGAGCATGCAATATGAGAGATTAGGGAGGACATGACAAAGAACCAAGAAAAACTGATGGAAGGAAGAGGGAGGCCCTAGACAGAACCCCAGTCAACCAATCTCTTCAGGAGCCATCCATCCTAGCACGTGCTGAGGACAAGGTCACAGGCACCCAGGAACTGTCAGACCCTTCTGCACCCCACATTGAGGAGGCCTGAGCTAACCCATATGGAAAAGAAATAGTAAAAACTTACATAATTTACTCATGAAAGTGGCCACTTTCTCATTACTTTCATATATTGTTTTAGTAAGTATCCAAAACATACAAGTTTCATTTATATAATTTTTCAAGGGATCTTATATCTGTTTTCACTCTTGTATGCTTTTCATACAAGTTTCACACAAGACAGATACAAACTTTATAAGATATATATATATATATATATATATATATATATATATATATATATATATATATATATATATATATCTTTTCCATATGGGAAACCAGACCACAACCGCAAGGGAGCAATCATGTCAAAACATCTGGCCATGCACCCCAGAATCATCAAAAACCCAACACCTCGGGAAAGCAGCACTGACCAAAGGAAGCACTATCTGGGTTTTGATTTCTAAACCTTGGGCGATATGTAAAGGTAAATTTAAACCAACTAAAAGACAAAGCACACTTAGCCTGCCTGCACTTCAACCTTCTAGGATTCTCCAGGTAGGACAGGTTTTTGTGGTCTGTCCAGACTACAAAAGGCTGTTCAGCTCACTTCAACTAGTACCTCATTTTTGTATGTTTGATAAACTGTATTCAACTCGAGAAGCCTCTGCTCACCTCATAAATAAATCACTAATGTGCTTACCTGAGCAGGTAAGATGCAGGATGAGGTCAGTGATTCCTGATGTTACGCACACCCTTAAATCAGGACTAGACTCTATACAATCATTTTTGAGCCACCAGGTGCCTCTGGAATTGGTTTGATTTCTCTCTTGCTTCAAAAGCACAGAGCCACAGTTCAAACGTTCACAGAAAACAGCTGCTTCATTCAGGGTCCATTGAAGGGCATACACTGGTCTCCATTCGCCCATTTTCACCTCCAGTGTACCAGCACAGGGACTTTCTCCTCCCACCAACCTGACATCATAAGGCTCTGAGCAGAAAGCAGAGAGTCATCAGTAAAAGAATAACGTGAGTTTGAACCACATCAAAGCTGCAGCTCCTCTTCTACCTGAGCAGGTGAGTCCAACAGCTTTGCCAGGTGAGCAGCTGTTTCGAGCTGAGCCTGAGCTTCTACAGTCCAGGAGAGCAGACTCATGGCCTCCACACTGGAACTCTTTGCTCTACACTGGAGCCTCCACTTCTCCATAGAGCGCCCCCTGGAGGACCGAAGGAGGCCCACAGCCGAGCTCCCTACAGACCACCTCTGCATCCTGCTGGTCAAAGTCAGCTTCACACACTGAGGACCAGCTCTGGTTAGACTTCACCTCCAGTCTGCCTGAACACAGACTGGAACCATTCAGCAGCCTGACAGAGTCTGGAGACATCAGAGAAGATCAAACAGAGAGATCAGAGACAGCAGAAAAAGAAAACGATTAGATTCAAATAAATTTATTTAGAGGCAAAAAACTGTGATATGTTGTAAAGTAAAGATTGTACAATAATACTAAGAAAATGGTAATAGTGAGGTTCAAAAAACCTTGTATGTGAGGAACAGGATTTTAAATTAGATTCTGGATTTAACAGGAAGCCAATGCAGGGAAGTCAGTATAGGAGAATTATGCTCCCTCTCTGTGTGTCCCTGTCAGTACTCTTGAATCAGCATTTTGGATCAACTGAAGGCTTTTCAGGATGTTTATAGGACATCCTGATAAAAATGAATTACAGTAGTCCAGTCTAAAAGTAATAACTCAATTCAATTCAAATGTATTAATAAAGAACAACAGCTACATCAATGCTCCAAGGAGCACTACTGAAAAAAATGCTCAGGATTTTTCTAATATTGTGCCAATGGAAGAAAGCAGTCCTACATATGTGTTTAATATGTGCAGTGAAGGACATATACTGGTCAAAAATGACTCCAAGGTTCCTCACAGTTTAATGGAGACCAAGGTAATGCCATCAACAGCAAGTCACTGGTTAGATACCATATTTCTAAGAATTTTCAGGGCCGAGTACAATAACATCAGTTTTATCTGAATCTAGAGGCAGTAAGTTAGAGGTCATTGGTGTGTGTTATCTGGCTTCATGGATAGATCAAGTTTAGTGTCATCTGCATAGCAGTGAAAATGTACGCTATGCCTTCTGATGATACTGCCTAAGGGAAGCATGTATAAAGTAAGCAGAATTGGTATTAGCACTGAGCCCTGTGGAACTCCATAATTAACCCTAGTGTTTGAAAACGACTCTCCATTTACATGAACAAATTGAAATCTATCAGTTAGATATGATTCAAATACTGCAACAGAGAGGTTTGAAGCAAAATGTATGATGCCTTTTCTATGGCCTGCTTTAACAACGTATCACTGTAATAAAATATTATGGTCATCATTAGTGAATGCAGCACTGAGGTCAAGAAGATCATTACTGCTACCTTAAAGGCCTGTTGTATGTAGCCTATTAATAAAAAATAAGTTGATCACATTTAAGATTAAAATATTATCTATTGGTAGGACTTCTTTGAGCAGCCTTGTAGGAATGTGGTCTAAAAGACACACTATTGATTAGAGAAAGTAATTACTGAAGTTAAGTCAGTAAGATCCACTTGAGTGAAAGAGTGAATGAATATCAGTATTCTTTAAAGTAGTTGTATATAATGATACATCTCAGCTAGATGCTCTAGCTTTATGGAGGGCTTTTTAAAAAGGAAGATCTTCTAAATTCATGAAACTGAATTTCAATTTAATTCATTTCAGTTGTATTTATAGCACCAAATCATAGCAAAAGTTACATCAAAGCACTTTTATTGTAAGGTAAGGGCCTTACAGTAAAACTCTCTCCAGCTTATGAGTTCGCTCCTTTAAAGGGCATATTTGAGAGTTAAACCAAGAAGTCAAGCACTTCTGATATGAGGCTTTCTTTTACAGAGAAAACACAATATCAGGAGTCATATACAATGAGGATGTAACACTATTAACAAGATAATCGACCTCTTTGGCAGTAGAGTTTAGGTAGCTGCTCTGTACTGTGTTAGCTTATGATATTAAAAGAAGATAACAGTGGAGGAATTATACACTTAGTCTTAGTTACAGCACTTTCAAAAAGCCAGCTACTGTAATCAAATATATTCCCCACTGCTGTATAATACATTAATCTAAATTTAGATGTTATTAGGAAATATCAATCAAAGTTTTTCAGGTAAAGGTACAGGACAGCTACGAAGCATGTTCTTGTTCCATAAACCTTGTTGATTTCAGACTCTGACATTCAGAAATCTTTGACCATACTTCTATATTATGCTGCCTGTATTCGGCTGTGGGAATGGCATGTTGGTTGCTTTAGTCTGATCATCCTCCTGTGTCTGCATTTTCCTTGGTCTACTACTGCTGGCTGGGTCCTCGTCTTGTGTCCTCAGCGGTGCCCTCCTGCATGCACGCATGCAGATCACGGAGGAGGAGAGGGAGAAGAACAGGTGTCTCGCAAGCAACGTCAGCACAGAAACTTCTGGTTTCCTGTGCTCAGTCAGTTTTCATGGAGGAGACTATTTCTTCCACAATCTTGTTCAGATATGCAGAACCTGGTTCTCTGAGAATGTGCTACCTCAGGAGGGTTTGTGCAGACTCTCCCAATGTTTGACCTTTTATTCCCTCAGAGAATAGAATCTATGAAGGTGATGGATCCAAACCCGAATACTTATGTCCCATAACTCGAGTATCTAATAATCAGGATTCTACCTCACTGAGCGTGGTGCTATTTAATCCCTGATCTATGACTAATAAATCATTCTTGATGAACAATTTTGTGCTTTCCAAAATGTTATTATTTTTTTTTAATTTCTTACTGAAACCTGGCAGTGTGACTCAGACTATTCGTCCCAGCTGAACTTTGCCTGGATGGTTATTGCTTCATCAGCCAGCCTCAGGTGTGTAGTTGTGGAGGTCTCACAGGAGTGTTTTGGGTCCAGTTTTCGCTAAATGGCAGAAACACCACGGTAAGCCGAAGGTTGGACATTATTACCTGTCCCAAATGGCTTGTTTTTAAATGAGTTCAATGACTTCCTATCCTCTACCATGAAGCTGTGTAGACTGGAGATGTTATGACTCTAACCTCTTTGCCAGATGTTTTCTCAAAATCATATATTCTTTTCATTTTACCCACCATGGGTCTGGCCCCACACATACCAATGGGCACACCCCCTCACACTGTAAGTTTGTCTTATTATAATTCACAGGGATATTTCATATTTTTGATTCAGTGTTAACAACTTATTTATTTAGCTTAGCTAATTTATTTAACTGTTTCTTTTAGTCACTTTTTTGTTTCCTACTTTAACTGCACTTTTCTTTTTCTTTTTTTTAAGTAGAGTTCGGAGTAAAGATCTGATGATGGCATATATGTTGTCACTAATGATGGACTTACCTAAACAGTTAAGTTTTATGAAATACATTGAGTCATCTGATGTGGCACACTGCCTCAGAGAAGATCCATTTTGAACGCAGTCAGCAGTGATTTCCCAAGCAGATCTAAATGAAGAGCTCAAGTTTTGTTCTATGGAAACAGCAGAGCCACAATCCAGATATCCACAGAAGACTGCTGCTGTCTTCAGTGTCCAGTCAAAGCCCTTCACTGGTCTCCATTCTCCCAGATGTTTCAGCTCAAGTGTGCCTGCACAATGACTGGTTCCTCTCACCAACCTCACATGATCAACATCTAAACAGGAATCAGAAAACAGTCACATTGAGAATGACTTTGAACCACATCAAAGCTGCAGCTCCTCTTCTACCTGAGCAGGTGAGTCCAACAGCTTTGCCAGGTGAGCAGCTGTTTCGAGCTGAGCCTGAGCTTCTACAGTCCAGGAGAGCAGACTCATGGCCTCCACACTGGAACTCTTTGCTCCACACTGGAGCCTCCACTTCTCCATAGAGCGCCCCCTGGAGGGCCAAAGGAGGCCCACAGCCGAGCTCCCTACAGACCACCTCTGCATCCTGCTGGTCGAAGTCAGCTTCACACACTGAGGACCAGCTCTGGTTAGACTTCACCTCCAGTCTGCCTGAACACAGACTGGAACCATTCAGCAGCCTGACAGAGTCTGGAGACATCAGAGAAGATCAAACAGAGAGATCAGAGACAGCAGACACACAAGAAAAAGATGGCAGCAAACAACTATTCACTGATTCAAAGATGAGACTGTTTGTCTGTTTATTGGTGGGACAGTATTATACTGTTATATCAGAATGAGCTGGTAGAAACAGCAGCAGAGAAATGTGGGTTATTATTAGAACCAGAGATTAGCGAAACAGAGTATCAGCCCATATGGTCTTATGTACACATTCTCTATAACAGTGAACTAGAATCACTGTAAATCAACACTCACTACCTGCAATCTGCAAAGCATAGTGACCCCATTAAATATTGAGCAAAATGATCATACTCAGTGAGTCAGCCTTCTTTGCAAAATTCTCAACTGACCACAATATTCTCCGACCATACCTGCTTTCATGAAAGTAATGCTTCACTGGGTGTGCCCGAAGATTAATGTCATGGAACCATTGTATTCCAAGCAGAATCAGAACCCCAAAGCAGGAGACCCGAGACTGGAAATAAACTTAAAACACAGTCTTAGCTGGCAACTGACAAAATGGCAAAAATAATACCAGGGCAAGGCAGGATCAAACTGACAGAAAAAGTAGGACTAGAGGAAAGCGCACAGATGGACGAGCACGCAATATGAGGAATCAGTTAGGACATCAGAAAGAACCAAGAAAAAACTGACAGAATAAATATACAAGGTGATGAAGGCAAACTGGAAGACAGCTGAGCTGAATCTAATAGAGGAAGGGGAAGTAAAACACAACACAACATACATGAAACAGTAAATGACTAACACCAGGACCAGGACTAAGATACACTAACATGACAGAACTAAACAGAGATCACAAAGACAGGAGATAGTGTCATGATTCGCTGTGTGGCAGGCAGGATAAAGGACCCAGAAGCAGGACTCGGAACACGGAGGAATGAACTGAAAGAGGCAGCTTTATTGTGCTGTACAAACTCAGATGTCAAAACGCAGGGAAACAGAACATATAAGCTGGGAACTGGTAAATGAACTTTGAGACGGAAACCTAAGAGACTAAACACTAAGAAACTAACAAATTACACTTACACGGGAGCACAGGGGAAAACACACAGCATGAGGGGCAACAAGACAACAAGCAGGGAATGACAGAGGACTAAAATACAAGACTGAGTAATGAAGAAACGGGAGACAGAAGGGAAACACAGCTGGTACTAATTACACAGAAGAGACAGGAAACAGAGGCTGAACATAGAGCAGAACTGTCAAAATAAAAAAAAGGAAGTACACAACAGACACAGAGACCCACACTAGATACTGAACAGAGGGAACACTGAGTACAGGGACAGGAGCAAGATGAGACATGACTGACTGGGGAACAAGAAACACGACAGACACAGAACTAAACCTACACTAAACATGGGGGCACCAGAACAAAACCTAAGGACTAGAATTAACAGAGCAAAGAAGGACTAGAGTGCTATCCATCTGATTATTCTGACACTTAAGCTCCCAGATGCATTACCTATTGGTATCCAACGGATTAAAATACCTGTGTTTCGTTTACATAGCCAAAACATGTTTATATGAACAAAACATTGTTTTTCCCCAATGATAGCTGATTAATGCATTAAACATGAAGGTGAAAGGTTTGCTAAGTTCAGGGACTCACTCCTTAGGAATTACAGTAAAGCTGCCGAGTAACCCCACCAAGATGGAGACTCCTTTCTTTTGTTCCGTCCTGAGATGTACACAAACACTGATACTCAACTTTGCTTTGACCAAAGAGGCCCATGGTAGTAAAAGTTCATCTCCAATAGATGATTCTTTCTTTTGCAAAAACAGAATGCAGGCAAAGCTGTGAGCTTGAAGATGCTTACAGATTAACCTTTTTCAGCCAAAACAGGCTCGTTACTTTTGGTTGAACATATTTGAAGGTAGTTATTATTTCACCTCAGTGCGATCCTTCAAACATCAAACTGATTTGAGCCTAAAAAGGAAAGCTGTCAAACATATTCATGAACCAAAACCATAGCAGACCAAAGTTTTCTGCTATGGTTTTCCATACAATCCATACAACAAGCTGCTCATTGTACTAGCATAAGGTACACAACCTGAAAGGCCAAGAGGCTGTCACGCCTCAGCAACACAGCTGCCACAAAATCTGCAAATGAAAGCTGATCTAGTCCACCTCATGGTGATCATGCCTGCTTTATATTTGGCTGACTACTTGGCAGTCAACATAATATGAAACATAAAGTGTTTGGGGATTTTGTTGCAGCTTTATCACAGTGGTGGTCTATATAAACCAACGTTTCAAGGGTGGAGAAAGGGAAACCAGTAGTGCTCTGGTCTGTTCTGCACAGAAATTAAAGGCATCCTATAGACCAAACCCTCAGTGAATGTCTCATCTAACTAAAAGTTTCCTCACACATTTAGTTTGCCTGCTTATGATAATACATAAGACATATTATTGATTTAATGTTAATAACTTGTGATCTCACAGGAAAATGCAAATTGGGAGAACTGCCTTGGTGTTATTATTCTGTTCAAATTTATTACATTTGTTCTTTTAGACACTATTTGTTTGACATTAATACAATTTAAGACTACTTTTAATTGTACTTACTCTTTTACTGTAGCAATTTTTTCAGCTTGGCACACTTCTGTCAATGACATATACTCTATGATGTGAGTGATGATCTAAGGTGAGAAGTAACTAAGTATTTGTACTTTATTACTGTACTTAAGTTGAATTTTCAGGTATCTGTGCTTAATCTGATTACTTTTTACTTCTACTCCCTGTATTTTCAAAACAGGCTTGTTATTTTTGGTTGAACATATTTGAAGGTATTTATTATTTCACCTCAGCGCGAGCCTTCAAACATCAAAGGACACCTGCACTCCTTCTGAAGTAGTGCAGTTGTTCGTAAATTTGCTGTTGCGGTACCTCAGCATCTAGCTAGCACTACAAAAGAGGAGCGAGCATTAAAGGAGTGACATTTTTTGTGTGTCAGGTAATTTCAAATTCAACGTTTCTATCAGCTCAACAAACATTAGCAAACACACAAACTGTTTGTGTGCAGTTTGTCTCGCAGTGTGTTGCTAGCTGAAGGTCCAGCTGCTGTATTTCACAGGGAGAGAAAAGAAAGACAGCTAACTTCACTCGGAGATGGAGAAAAAGACAAGAAAGACAGGGTAGGAAAGGAAGAAGAGAGGTTAGATTTAAAGGGAATGACTACTCATTTAAAGCTTACATGAAGTCCTCATGTTTTCAAATCAGATATGGGGTCTGTGCATGTGACATTATGTTTTTTTATATTGTCAAATATGCAAATCAAACTGAGACAAACTAACTATGTCATTTAAAGGCTGCATTAAAATCCACTGCAGGTTAGTGCATGATAAACAGGTTATTTTGCTGTACTGTGATGGATTTAAAGTAAACAACAGTGTGTGACTGGTGCACAGTGGCTGTGGTTTCATGGTCAGAGGTAGGTTACATCAAGTGTAACAGAGATGAATTTGAAGTTAAGCTGATGATGCTGAGATTCATTCACTGAATTCCACCTTTATACCACTTTATAAAGTCTAATATAAAGACAGCATAAACAGTGTACTGTCAGTGTAGAAGATCGAAATCAGCAAGGACAACTCATGAAACATCTGCTGACATCTGGTTGAATTCAGCAGTATACCATAGAGCAAAAGCAGCTCAGATCAGCTGATCACAGCCTGTATATTAAGAAAACCTACTGGAGCTCTCAATAGAAATTATTGTGAGCTGTGATTCTTTTTCCCACACTGAGCCAACTACAACTGATTTTAGGGTTCCCCCACCTGCTGAATCAGTTTTTAAACGTTTCCAAACTCATTTCCCTGTTTAGAGACAAAGTCACCCTCTACAATGTAGTCAACAGAACATAGAGCTATTTTTTTATTTTTTCATCTTGTTCTCTGCCCATGTTCTGCTTAAGTGACTCAAGTTGAGTTCATTACTTATAATTAAAATGTACACTGAAATACAGTATGTATTTACATCTGCTAATGTAACTTATTATTACTAGAAATAGCCACCAAATAATTAGTTTTTGCCACCTCTGCTGGTGATCAACTTACCTGAACAGTGAAGTGTTGTTATGAGAGATGAGTGATCTGATTTTGCACACTGCCTCAGAGAAGATCCATCCTGAACACAGTCAGCTGAGATTCCCCACGTTAATCTATGTGAAGACTCATGGTTTTGTTCTATGGAAATAATAGAGCCACAATCCAGATGTGCACAGACAATTGCAGCAGTCTGTGGCATCCTATCATAGATTTCCACTGGTCTCCACTCTCCCAGATGTTTCAGCTCCAGTGTACCAGCACAGTGATTGGATCCTCCCTCCAACCTGAAAACATCATTATCTGAGCAGAAAGCAGAGAGTCATCAGTAAAAGAATAAAGTGAGTTTGAACCACATCAAAGCTGCAGCTCCTCTTCTACCTGAGCAGGTGAGTCCAACAGCTTTGCCAGGTGAGCAGCTGTTTCGAGCTGAGCCTGAGCTTCTACAGTCCAGGAGAGCAGACTCATGGCCTCCACACTGGAACTCTTTGCTCCACACTGGAGCCTCCACTTCTCCATAGAGCGCCCCCTGGAGGACCGAAGGAGGCCCACAGCCGAGCTCCCTACAGACCACCTCTGCATCCTGCTGGTCAAAGTCAGCTTCACACACTGAGGACCAGCTCTGGTTAGACTTCACCTCCAGTCTGCCTGAACACAGACTGGAACCATTCAGCAGCCTGACAGAGTCTGGAGACATCAGAGAAGATCAAACAGAGAGATCAGAAACAGCAGACACACAAGAAAAAGATGGCAGCAAACAACTATTCACTGATTCAAATATGAGACTATTTATTTATTTATCTATTTATTGGTGGGACAGTATTATACTGTTATATCAGGATTGGCTGGTGGAGCAGTAGCAGAGAAATGAGGGTTATAAGACCCTAGATGCCAGTTGTTCCTGGCACTAGTCTGTTTTGTTCTTATGTACACATTCTCTAAATCAGTGAACTAGAATCACTGTAAATCAACACTCACTACCTGCAATCTGCAAACTATAGTGACCCCACGAAACATGTTTACCTCAATGTGTTGTTCTGAGAGACAAATATGCACTGCTACATAAAAAAGCTTGATAATTTCCACCTCATGAAATGTAAAGAAAAGCGTCTGAGGGTGAAGTCACTTTGGAAGGTTGACAGTTTGTAAAATAAAACTGGGCTCTGGCTTCACTAAACAAGTTCGTGTATGTTGCTTCCTCTGAGACTATGGCTGAGGTTAAAAAGTAAATAAATTAGCTCAGTAGAACAAAATGTTTGAACATAGACCTGAAGAAAAAGAACGAAGTGGGTGAAAGACCAGTACCAAGTACCACAGATTCAGCTTAACATGAGAAACTCACTACAAATAGTGAAAATTGGTGAGTGAAATGGTAAAAAATTAGTCTTTAAGTGATAGTATATGACAATGATGCATGTAAACATTTTTTGTAAATATCTATGATCATTGGTGTATGAAATGTCTTTTTTCTGTTCTCTGTTATGAATTAGGAACTTCTATACATTTTCCACTCAAACAACTAATGTAGAGTGATGGTTCAGTATTTTCAGATTAAAGGATATGATTTTGAAACAAATCTCTGATTGAGGGACTCTTTTCACCTCACAAGTGTGAAGAGACTTTGTTCTACATAAGCTGCCCTCTACTGTGTTGCTCTATCAACCCTACCATTTGAAGCAGACGAGTAGGTAGGTACACAACACCATGACCTCATCTCCCACTGGGTTGTGTCTATTTAAGTCCTCTATGTGCTACTAAACTCTAATGTTCCCAAAGCTGGACAGTGAGCCAGTGGTTCACTCCATGCAACACGACCTACGACAAGAAATCCAGAGATGCCCCGAGACAGTACTCGTCAGGGCCGTAGAGAAAACTAAATGTTTGGGAGACTAACACCAGATTTCAGCTTTGAAATTCAGACCTTAGGTCAGAAAATTTGGTTATGTTCAAGGACATTCCATTACAATATAATTCAAAGAAGCGCTGTCTCAGGATCACTGGACCTTTTGAAATTGAGAATCTAGAGTTAACTCTGTCTGTGATCTCATACTCCCCAAGACATTGAAGATACACAATAAATGTATCCCATGTATCCCAGCTTAAGCAAGTCTACACTGGTGTCCTGTGCTCTGTATATTCAGTCAGGAGACTATCAGGGTAAGACCCTCCAGTATCTTGTGAACTGGGAGAAGTACAGACTGTAGGATTGCCAACTTGCTTTGTATATATTTCCAACTTTCAATTGTTTCTTAATTAAGGCCCAATTATTTTTTCATGCTTTTGAATATTATATCTGTTTAGAAAAGGAAAATTGAAAATTAGAAAACTGTTTCAAAAGTTGCCCAGATTTCTTTGTGCAAACTGTTAAGAATGCGTCCCAGGGTGTAGCAATACATAAGTGAGGAGGGACTGAACTGAAACTCAAGCTAAGAAATAGGAAGCCCCCAGAAAGTTATAGCACTGAAGAAGGGACTCTTTAGTTTGACTCCCGAGAACACTGAACCTCTGTTCTGCCATGATTCAGTTCAATTCAGTTGTATCTAGATCTACATCTATCACAACAACAGGCCAGGAGTCATTCTGTTGGGGGTGAGGGGAGGAAGAAAAAACAAAGATATGCTGTGGAACAGAGCCAGTCACGATTGGTGGATAGTTTGCTTCTCTTCCAACTATCACGTATTATATCATGTATAATGTCACAAATAATTTTACCTGAGCAGGTTACATCAAAAATGGACTTCGAAAACGAAGCTGATGCACAGTATTGCAGAGTAGATCCAAGCTGAATACACATATCACTGATGCTCCACACAGATCTGCTTGATGCACCCGTCCTTTTTCCTAAAGAAACAACATAACCACAGTCCAGCTGTTCACAGACAACAGTAGCTGTTTTCCGGGTCCACTCAATGGCTTCCACTGGTCTCCATTCTCCCAGATATTTCAGCTCCACCGTTCCTGTACAGTGGGTAGCTCCTCCCACCAACCTGACATCCTCACCCTCTGGAAAAAAAATCAGAGAGTCATCAGTAAAAGAATAAAGTGAGTTTGAGCCACATCAAAGCTGCAGCTCCTCTTCTACCTGAGCAGGTGAGTCCAACAGCTTTGCCAGGTGAGCAGCTGTTTCGAGCTGAGCCTGAGCTTCTACAGTCCAGGAGAGCAGACTCATGGCCTCCACACTGGAACTCTTTGCTCCACACTGGAGCCTCCACTTCTCCATAGAGCGCCCCCTGGAGGACCGAAGGAGGCCCACAGCCGAGCTCCCTACAGACCACCTCTGCATCCTGCTGGTCAAAGTCAGCTTCACACACTGAGGACCAGCTCTGGTTAGACTTCACCTCCAGTCTGCCTGAACACAGACTGGAACCATTCAGCAGCCTGACAGAGTCTGGAGACATCAGAGAAGATCAAACAGAGAGATCAGACACAGCAGACACACAAGAAAAAGATGGCAGCAAACAACTATTCACTGATTCAAATTTAGGAGGGGGGGTCTGACACACTGCCTGTCTACAAGAAGCTGGAAACTGTTTTGTTTGTGCTGCACAGACTTGGACCAGGCTGGGTTTAGTCAGGTAGACAACAGCATCAAGAAAGACAAAAAAAAAAGTGGCCCTATGAAAATGTGAATGAAGCCACTGCTGGGCCTTCTTTACCAGGCCGATGGTGTTGTGGGTCCAGGTGAGATCCGCAGAGATGTTAGAAACGATAACTAGTAATGTCTTCATGAATTTGTTTGGAAATAAAATTTTAAACATTAGAGAAAAAAATTACTCATAATCATCTCAGATATGTACAGCTACTTACAGTATCACTGATACCACTGACACTGAGTCTTTTTCTCCAATTGATCTTTCTGAGTTAACTTCAGGTCTTTTAAACCCCATTCCTACAAGACTGCTCAAAGAAGTCCTATCATCAATTGATGCTTCAATCTTAAATATGATCGACCTAGCTCTAATAATCGGTTATGTCCCACAGGTCTCTAAGCTGGCAGTAGTTAAACAATTACTTAAAAATCCATCTCTTGACCCAGCGGACTTAGGTAATTATAGGCCAAACTCCAACCTTCCTTTCATATCAAAAATCCTTGAAAGAGTAGTTGTCAAACGGCTAACAGATCATCTGCAGAGGAATGGCTTATTTGAAGAGTTTCAGTCAGGTTTCAGAGCTCATCACAGCACAGAAACAGCTTTAGTGAAGGTTACAAATGATCTTCTTATGGCCTCTGACAGTCGACTCTGTGCTTGTCCTGCTAGACCTCAGTGCATCGTTCAATACTGTTGACCATAATATCTTAGTAGAATGATTAGAGAAGGCTGTACGTATTACAGGTACTGCACTGCAGTGGTTTGTATCATATCTATGTAATAGACTCCAGTTTGTTCATGTAAATGGAGAGTCCTCTTCACACACTAAGGTTAATTATGGAGTTCTACAGGGTTCAGTGCTTGGACTGATTCTGTTTACATTATACTACTGGTCCCTTAACGAAATTGCCACTCTACTCTTGACGAGAAGCTTGGGCTCGGGAGAGCCCTGATTGTCCTCCAGAGACATTTGCTGCCGGATACTCGATGATCGGTTGCGTCGTGTGACACTCTCAATGGAGGACACTGAACGACATCTACCATTCGGAACCATGATAACAGAGTTCTGGTTGATCGGAGCTGGCTCAGACCTGACTAATCGAAGAACAAAGAAAGCGGTTACAGCTGTTCAAAACCCCCAGTAGGCTGGCTGAAATGACTGACGATGGGCAAGCCGTGAGTACTCAGACTGTGTTTATTTAACACCATATGGGAAGATCTTAGAGAAGCTCACGACTTTGCAATGGGAAATAGATAGACCTGGTGACCAGTGATGGACATTAAGAACAACTGCAAAATTGGTGCAGTTGTCAGCACTAACTCAAACAATCATCTCCCCTCACTCATGCAGCTCTGGAACAACAAATTCTTGTCCCTGATAACGGGACTATGTTTAGTCTCTCTTCAAACACACCTGCATTAGCTGAAGACTGTTGACTTTTGCTTAATCGGGTGAAAGGACACTCTCTCTCAAGTTGAACACAGGATACACGCACACACACACACACATACACATGTCCACTGACACAGATGCACACTCACTCGCCTCCCCTCGGATGCTTTCCCCCGTCCGATGCAGACGGCAGGTCAGCTGGAACGCGCAGAGATGCCGCCATCTGATGCTGCTGTCTACATTGGCTTACTCTAACCTGCTCACCCACCCCTGTTGCTTGTCACATGTTTTCATTGTGTTACGGTGTGAAGATTTGTGTGCTTTTGTGCTGAGTTTTCTGTTCTCATACTGATCCCCTATCAGGAGCTCAGTCTGAGTAGAGTTCTCTTTTTTTCTCCTCCACTGCCCTATTGTGTTGTACATTTCATTGTTTTTCTTTACGCTACCTGTTCTGACCTGTCTCCCCAATGTGATGTTTGTGACCAGGATATGTCCTGTCAGTGCACATATTAAACAATTTGCAGGACTGCTTTCTTCCATTTGAACAACATCTCTAAAATTAGAAATATTCCATCTCAGAGTGACGCTGAAAAACTAGTTCATGCATTTATTACTTCTATGCTGAACTACTGTAATTTTTTATTATCAAGATGCCCTAAAAACTCCCTGAAAAGTCTTTAATGAATCCAAAATCCTGCAGTGAGAGTACTGACAGGGACTAGAAGGTGAGAGCATATTTCTCCTGTACTGGCTTCCCTTCATTGACCTGCTCCCCTCAGGCAGGAGGCTCCGGTCCATTCGCACCAGAACCTCTCGCCATAAGAACAGTTTCTTCCCCTCTGCTATTGGACTCATGAACAATAACCATATGACTGTTCCCACCACTAACACATGACCCTACACTGTGTTCACTGCATCATTCCATGTTTGCACTGATCACCACCTGCACTCATGTATATATCTATCTACTTAGCACTTTTAATTTTAATTTTTATGTTTATTTAAGCGTTGTCTGACAGCATGTTTTGCACTAAGTACCGCAGCAATTTCCTAATGTTGTAAACCTGCTCAACATTTGGCAATAAAACCCTTTCTGATTCTGATTCTGATTCTGATTGGCTCCCTGTTAAATCCAGAATTTAAAATCCTGCTCCTCACATACAAGGTCTTAAATAATCAGGCCCCATCTTATCTTAAGGACCTTGTAGTACCATATCACCCTAATAGAGCACTTCGCTCTCGCACCGCAGGCTTACTTGTTGTTCCTAGAGTATTTAAAAGTAGAATGGGAGGCAGAGCCTTCAGTTTTCAGGCCCCTCTTCTGTGGAACCAGCTTCCAGTTTGGATTCGGGAGACAGACACTATCTCTATTTTTAAGATTAGGCTTCAAACTTTCCTTTTTGCTAAAGCATATAGTTAGTGCTGGATCAGGTGACCCTGAATCCTCCCTTACTTATGCTGCAATAGGTCTAGGCTGCTGGCAATTCCCATGATGCATGAGTGTTTCTTCTTCAGTCACCTTTCTCACTCACTATTTTACTGTGGAGCTCTCTGCTTTGAATCATTAGTCATCAGGCACGTGCAGAGGGGGGGGCGGAAGGGGCTTGAGCACCCGCCCCTTTCCTGATGGGTGCCCAAAGTGCCCTTTTGTTGAGGCAATTTTTTTTTTAATTTTTAATTATCTTTTTTTTTTAAATGTGTGTGTGCGTGTGGAGTCCTGTCTGTGCCCCTCAACAATAATATTTAACTATTAATCACATTTTTGCTAAATAAAAGAATCTGGCTTGCATCAGTCACATGATCACCATTAACCAGTGATCGCCCTTGACGGCAGAACGCGCTGGTTACGAGCCGGGAACGAGCTCACAAAGAGCACGCGCATTTTTTGCAGTCCGGAGCTGTAGGAGAAACACAAATTAACTCAGAGACAGACTGATGCGACACAACCAGTAAGTAGGTGTACAGCGCACACTGTAGTCTACAGCACACAGCAGTATTAGCTTATCACGTACACGTTGGTAAGCTGTCTTGTGGCAACTGACGAACTGAAACAAATGAGCGTGCTGTGTGTGCAACAGCGCGACAAACATTACCTGTCCTTTTATTAACTGCACAAGTAGTGCTGGTCATAGCTGCTGGCTGACTGGGTAAGGCTGTCATGGGTCTGTAGCTCTGTCACCGTTTTAGGGAACATATTTAGTTTTAAAGTAAGTTACAGGGCTTTTCCTGCCTTTCTGGAGGGCTTATATTTCACTAAAAACGATCTAATATGCATATCCACATAATAATGGATTATTATAATTATAATATTTATAAAACACGCTGTATTTTAAAGAACATACATTAAGAAACAGATTATATTAGATTTATATTTTAAATAAGACAAAATGCTGATTTTACAGCAGCAAAATTATTGTATCCCTACAGTTTAAAAATGTAATAAGTTTTCTCCCTGCACAGAGTGGATAGTGAAACAAATGGAATCATCATAAATACATTATTTCATATTTATTACTTTTTTCCCCTCATTGCTTTATTATTGTAGCTCTAGTAATAAATAATAAGGGAAGGATTCTGGATCAGCACCATGATGGAAACTTGTGCCCACAGTATATACACAGGTCTACAATGTCACTGTGTGTGTGCATGTGTGTGTTTTATGTATATGGATTTTTGAATTATTACTCATAATATAACATTGTCCAGACATGGCTGGTAAGGACATGAGGAGGAAACAGTAGGAGCTGTGTGAGGCTACTAAAGGCAGTGGATCCCTCAGCAGCTGGATTACAAAGAGCACAGGTAACATTAACACATGTACCAGTTGTTGGAGAGGTATTCCAGTATAAAAATAATAATAAGCACAATTGAAATGTTTTGCTTCTATAACATTTTTCTGTCATCATTTTATTATAGATTAAGTGTAAGAGTTGTTAAGTGTGGATAATTAAATAATAGTTTATTGCAATAGCAAGTTGTGCCTTGTTCTCAGATGGACAGCAAGTGGAGAGTGATAGATGAGATGAGGGGATGGAAGGAGGAAGAGAGGCAAAGAGTGATTCACAGGCAGGGTCTAGTTTATTTCTCAGTTTTTTGTTGCCTTATGGTTCCAAGCACTGTCACCAATCTTTGCATTTTGTTATTATCTCATGACACTTGTTTAATCAGCTACCATCTCTCCTGTGGACTTTTTAATGTCTACAGTCTCAGATCAACACAGCCCTGCCCTCCAGCACCATCAGCAGCAGGAGCAGCAGCAACCCCTCAACAGCAACATTGTACGTATCAGGTAAAACATAGGCTACGTTTGCTTTGCCTGACAACAGTGATATAGTATGATGCGATCCCATATTAGATTCTTGATGAATGTGTGTTGTTGTTATTCAGCCTGGTTCAATGTGCCCCTTTTTAACTTTGAGCACCCGCCCCTAAAAACGTCTCTGCACGGCCCTGTTAGTCATTATTAATTATTATTATTAATATTATTGTAGGGTCTTCCTTAAAATATAAAGCACCTTGAGACGATTGTTGTTGTGATTTGGCGCTGTATAAATAAAGTTGAATTGAACTGGGAATCTTTCCAGGGTGTACCCTACCTGCCTTCACACCTGCTGCCAATTGAGCTGCCAGTGTTTAAGAACCGGTGCGCATCATTACTGTTTGCCAAGTGTTACTCTTCGCCACAGTTAGTGCCGGCCGTCATAGCTTTTGTTCAAAGTGAAAATCTCATAGAAACAGGGGCGGATCTAGAAGGGTGGCATGGGGTGGCAAGTGCCACCCTAAAATGATCCCTTGCCACCCCAGTCTTGCATATGACAGTGTTGTTTATTAAAATAAGATAGCATTAACAGTTTGAGCGTAGTTACAGTCAACAGTGAATATAAATGCTAAAACTGAATATATTTCAGAGTGTTCCCCCCCTCAACCGTTAACAAATGGTTCAGCCCATAGCAGGACCGGCTTTTTTCTTGTTTTCAGTAGCAAGCGATGCTTATGATTGTGTCAGAGCACATTTTGAACAGCACTATGGGAATTTTGCTTTTTACACAGGTGGTTGGATGTTACACTCTGGAAATGGAAGGAAGGTGAGTGTTGTTAACCCTCTGTGGTCCACGGACACGCTGCACCTCCGAATCACATGACTATTTTAAGCTGACATAGCAACAAGCTGCAGCCACGCTGAGTCTCTGTTTCAGCCCACATTGAAATTTCGGACTTCAAAGTTTTTACATTTTAATTACAGGCCAGTAAATCCAGAGTTATGATAATATATATAAGCCACGCTTTTTTCTAAATACTGTCGTCATGTTTTTGTGTGTGTGGGTTTTAAGCGTTTTCTAAGGACAGCGCGAAAACAGTAAAGAAAGAGAAAAAAGCCACCTCTTTCCTATCGGTGGAAAAATGCACCATGTCGACCAATTTTTAAAAAAGTCAACACGTGGGATTTGGTTGTTTAGGAAGAGGGGAGAGTTTTGGGAGTGACGGTAACGGCAGCGAGACAGAGCGAGCGAGTGAGAGAGAGGGAGAGAAAGTTTAGTTGTGGGAGATTTGTGACGTTTAGTGTGGAGTGTATAGTTAGTGTTGTGTTGTCTTGTGTAGTTGTTCTGTTGTGTAGTCGTTGTTTTGTTTTGTGTGTCAGTGAGGGCACTAATGAATGTCACAAAGGCACATTTGCAACGTAAACACTGTCACTAAGTAGAAAGCCAGCGGAGTGATACACCTCCTGTTGTCAGGCCTGCAGGTTTGTCCCTGTGCTGTTCTCCTCTGTCTTTTGGTGAACAAACTTTTTTTTTTTTTTTTACTGGCACACATCATTTGTGGGGCATCTTATTGCGACACCTGATTGTTCTCTCATTTTAGTTTTAGTAATATTTTTAAATGGTTGTACAAAATGAAAGAACGGCAGGTATATTGGCTGCATTTTTAGATAAATAGTTGTATATGTTTACAAAATGTGCAATTTATATTTGCTCAACATGTCTGTGGGTTTTTTACAGTAAAAAATACTACTAAGATTTTAAGTTCTTTGTGTGATTTCAGATCAGTAATACTAATGCAGTATGTCAGTGAAAAAAACTAAATTCAGTTGAGCTGAAAATAATGATACCAAACAAGGCAAGGGGGAAAAAATAAAATGAAACAATTTGAGGGTGAAATACAAACATAAACTCAAAAGGAGTCAAAAATGGCCGGTTGTATTTCAGACCTCAGTGGGTTAATCCAACAAATCATGAAAAATTAGGTTTAAATTTTTGTTCATGACAGTGCAGATTTCTGACATTTTGTGTAATTTAAGCTGTAACAATGTGATTGTTTTCTAATAAAAAACAGTGTGAAACTTAAGTTAGACTTGTGTTTGTAAATGAACTGCCCCATGTTGTGTAGCTTTCTGGATTTTAGACTTATTGTGCTACATATTTATTTATTATACAGGCTATACAGTACATAAGATCAAAACTCACATGTTTTATGTAACTAAAGTGTGTAATTATGTGGGCTACAGACAATAATTAAGTTATAGACTATATTTATATGAAAAACGTGTATACTGACTGCATTTAAATTGTTTAAACCACATGTAACCACCTGCATATGTGTTTGGGGGGAAAAAAGGCTTTGATTTTGCCACCCCATTTGATTTCTTTGCCACCCTCATGCCACCCTAAGAAAATTTCTCTAGATCCGCCCCTGCATAGAAAGAAACTTGCCCTGTGCTCTTTTCTACAGCCTATCGGTTGACTTCCACGCTTCATCTCCAGCAAAACTCACCTTCATACTTTCGCGGGTTCATATTTGGCAGCTCTGTTCATTTCTGCACCTGTCAGCTTTACTCAGCTGCCTGCCCTCCTGCTACAGTCATTGCTCTTCACAGATTCCTTGCTCCTGAAACCCAGCAGCCTTACTCGGACCACCTACCTCCTCCCTGCCAGTTCTCCGCCTGCAAACATGTACTGAGACTCCTGGGTGCATTCCCTGAAGCCCATGCCTTTTTTCCATGCCCCTGAGTTAAAGCACTCCTGATGAAGATTTAGTTTCTCACATATTCAGTGACGTTGTGTTTTTCCCTAGTCATAGTTTCACTAGTTTTTAGCCTCACAGATCTAGTAGACCTTGGTCCACTGTCTAGTTGTTTTTGCAATTTCATGTCTTCTAAATAAAATCTTGTTCATCACACTTTCTCGTGTGAGTCCTGCTTCTGAGTCCTTCTGTCTGTCGGCCTCGGCCGTGACACTGTCTATGACTCATTATGAGTTCTTTTGTTTTTAAGGATGTTCAGGTTATTTTCTGAGCACCAGTGGGACAAGTTCTCTACCTCCACCCTGTACACTGTCACATCCCCATCAGAAATTAGCCCGACCACAGTGGTGTCATCGGCATACTGGTCTATAAACAGGCGTGCACATAAGTGGTCCGCAGGTCCGCATTCGCTGTCAAAATAAAAGATGCGCACCAGATAAGAAGTTGCAACGCGCGTTTGCGTACATATAAAAGGCACTGTTTTTGTCCGCTAGAGTGGAATTTTCATGGCATATTCTGCACCACATCTCTGTGCGTTCATCATTTGTTTGAAGCCAGCTCACCTCCTGCAACCACTTTTCCGAGAATACGCGCTTCTTTTCCCGTTCGGACTCCTTCTGACATTTCTTTGGAGGTGGAAGAACACCAAAGTAATTGCTTAAAGGAGCTTGCTTCTTCAACATCTTTAAGAGTTCAAAACAAATGTCTGTCCTCCTCCAGAAAATCTTATGTATGCAAACGCACGTTGCAACTTCTTATCTGGTGCGTCTCTTTTATTTTGACAGCAAATGCGCACCTGCAGACCACTTATGTGCACCCCTGTGTATAATGTTGGGTGGGTGGGTTGGTGTACAGTCATAGGTGTAGAGGGCTTACAGTAAGGGACTGAGAACGCAGCCCTGTGGGGATCCAGTGTGGGGATCCAATTGGGGGGAGAGGTGGGGGCCGGTGGGATTAAGAAGGATCAAGGATCAGGTGGCAGGGGGATCTGAAGGGGGTCCAGTTTGGTGGTGAGGATGTCTGGGTTTATGGTGGTGAACACTTAGCTGTAGTCCATCCTCACATAGCTCTTCTTGGCTCAGTGCTCTGTGAAGGATGATGGTGATGGCATCCTCCATGCTCTGTAAGCAAACTGGTGGGGGTCAAAGGAGGGGGACATTCTCTGATTTGTTGAGACACTATCTGCTATCCACTATCCGTGTGCTGTACAATCCCATAGTAGATTACAATGTTATTAAACTAGTTATTAAACTTCTCATGTCTGGAAAGTGTGAGTAAAGTTCATTGTGGTATCTGGGACTCAACAGGTGCAATGATGGCACTGTGGAGTTAAGAAATCTTTTACAGAGGGGATCTACATACACTCTTCCTAAACCTCTGAAATCCTTACCACAGCTATGGGAACTCATGATGTCATTGTAGAAGGTTAATGGTGTTTAGTGGTCTTTCAAATTCATTAGATCCAAAGCCTAATTTTATCTCATGATGGATATAAACACATAATATCACTTCAAGATGGTGGAAGATAGGGGAATTTTTGAAAGCAGCAATCCCAGAATATGTTATTGTCATTGACCGTTTTACTTCTTTTCACCGACTAACTAGTCTCACACTGTTTGATGTAGACAGACTGTTAATTTTGTATCTTTGGTGAAATAGTACACTTTTTCTAATAGTAGAAACCCAATAATTTTGAATGGGGAGCAATGCCTCTCTCTCAGCTGTGGATTAGTGGCAGAGTTACCACTCACTCCCCTCAGTCTTGTGTGGTGAAGGTTGTGAGTTTAAATGCAGCATGAAGTTTTTTTTCAACATCACAGTTTGTCTATATTGCATATTTACACTTCAACACACTTTTCAAAAATCTTGTTTTTCTCCTCATAATCTCAGAAAGAAAACAAAAGGATTCCTACTACAGAGGGACAGCCTTACTGCGACAATGGAAATGTCCCTGATTTTCTCCATAAATACACAGACTAGTTGTCACATATTATGAAAAGATGATAGCAAACCTGGGTTTACCTGAACAGGTTATGTCAAAGACGCTGGTAGAAGACAGTTCCCAAGACACTGCACATTGCCCCAGAAGAGATCGAGAAAGAAGACAGTCCCGACTGATCCACCACGTTGTTGGGCTACTCGAGGCATCCTCTCTTCTTCCTACAGAAACAGGAAAGCCACAGTCCAGATGTTCGCAGACAACAGCTGCTTCCTTCCGGGTCCATGAATTGCTCTTCACTGGTCTCCACTCTCCCAGATGTTTCAGCTCCAGTATTCCTGCACAGCGACTGGCTCCTCCCACGAGCCTGACATCATCAGACTCTGAATAGAAAAGGAATTTATTTCTGAAAATATTCAAATCAAACTTGGTAGATTCTGCTCCAGCAATTCTTTAAATCTCTTTTTTTCCTCTTCTTACCTGTTGACTTCTCTTCAGCCTGGGCTCCTGAGAAGGACATGAGCGAAAACTCATGAGCACAAAGAGCAATTCTGAGTGGAGATCAGTCGAGGACAGAACCAACATGCCAGTAAACTTTATGTTTTGTCAGTGTGCATGTGAATTGAGAATCTGAAAACACAGCTCATTGTACAAATGAAGACACCACAATTAATGATTTTTGAAAAAAACAGAAGAAAAAATGTTCTTTGCCACATTTATTGAACATCCACAAACATGCAGGTTCAACAAAAACAAAGAAAGCAAGAAGCATGTCCAGTATGTCTGCCTTCAGCACAGAGGCCGACAGAGACAACTTCTCCTTCTGTTGTTATATAATCCTGATATTCTTACTTTTAATTATATCTGACGTTAATTTTACGCACCAATTATTCAGCAAGTTGTGTCCAAATCCTTCAATAAAAAAAGTTACATGCTTAAAAGTGTCATACATTTTTACCTTGTACAACATGTGAGTGTGTAAGACTGCTTAACAGTTACACAGTTTTTAGTGAAGTCTTTGGAAGCAGAGAGCAGTCTTCATGAAGAGAGTACAAAGTCAAAACTTTTCAATAAATCTGTGGTAACCCTGCAGAATCAATCATCAACTACAAAGCACACGAGAGAGTTATCTCGACAGAGTTATAGTCAAGGTCAATGTGTAGTATCAGAAGCAGTTAATATCATGTTGTATTTAAAATCCAGGCAACACATAATGTCAGTCACTGGAGTCAGTCGTTATTCTCTCAGAGCAAAACTTCATGTACATGTTAGAATCAACCATTAATCCGAGAAAATCCTCATTCCCAGCATCGACGTAGTCGAGTTTATGTTTAATCATTCAGTGCAGAATCAGAAGACCCACATACGTATCAGCAAGGTGACAAGTAGTGACTTTTATCCTTTGACTGCTCAGTTCAAACAAGCAGAGACAAAGGCTCCTTCAGCTCTGCACCACTTTCATTAGGTCAGCACACTTTTCTTTTTTCTGCCGCCTGGTATCACCAACTCAACTCAGTCTTCTTCATCAACGTGCTTTAGATGGTGACCACAAAGCAAGAGGGCAGTGTGCTCATAGCTGCTGTCTGCCACCAGCTCTGTGAGCCTGCAGGGTCCTCTGGATACTCCAGCTGATACCCCAGCATGTTATGTGTGTCATGTCATGTCATGTCATGTCGTGTGTGTGTGTGTGTGTGTGTGTGTGTGTGTGTGTGATCAGGTTGTTTAATGGTCCAGTCAACTCAGTGAGTACTAACAGGGAATTTTTAAAGTAGAGTTATACCTGAGCTCCACAGCAGCAGCAGCAACAGCAGATGATGATGATGATGATCCATGTCTACACAGACGTCTCTGATGTTCTTCTGTGCTGTACTCAGTATTTATCTGTAGGGAGAGGCAGGACTTGAGTCCACTGTGTCTAATTTTGTCATTTCATCCTCAGATCTGTTCACCTCATTTGAACCCATTCATATTCCCGGCTGTGTTCAGCAGACTTACCGCAAGTCCTCTGACATTCCCATTTATGGTCATGTAACCTAGTACAAGAAGAACGAGGTTAAATACTGACTGTTTTCCTACAGTAAATATTAACCTGCACTTTGTTCTTAAGATAAATGAACTGAACTTCAATGTGTTTTTTTCTTTCTGTGTAAAGTGATCCTTTGACCTTTCAGCATGGTTATCCACACTCAGACTCCCATCATGCCCCCTGGCCCGTTTGCTTAAAAAGTGTGATGTAAAGACAAAAATAATCAATTTGAGATAATCCATTTTTATTTTTTTATTTTTTTTTACATGGATCTTGTCATCCAGCTCATTTTTTGTCCTGGTTATTCAAAAAGCATTGGATTGTCACGTCATCTATGGCAGATGTATGGAGTGAAAAGAGTGTGGACTCAGATGCAGGAATACAATTACTAAACTAACAAAACCTAAGCAGGGAGGAAACTAAAAACAAGTAAAAAGAAACTAAACACCTGAGACTTGAAATACGGAACCTGGTGGCTTTCAAGTGGTGTGTATGAAGATCCTAGATCCTGTCCTGTCAGGCAGCTTTTGCAATCAGAATTGTGATCTGAACGTGTGGTGCTGCCAAACAAGAACAGCTACATAGAATCTCTATAGGTTCCTCCCCTTATAGCTGGTTATTTATTCATTTCTATTTGTGCTACTTCCATTATTACCCTATATCTGGTACACTACTATCATGTCTAAGGCAAGCCAGGCAAGAGAATAAAAAAGAGGATGGGGGGGGGGGGATTGAATTAATCACTCTTTTAATTGAAGGAATATCGTGATCAGTTTTTTCCTTTTGTTCACAGTAAGTTACCTTTATGTAAATATTATATTAAATTACATCACATTACATTATATTATATATTAGAGACATCAACAAAACTCCACAGAGCTCTTTAGGTCATTTTTTACAATTTAAGTTCACATTGTTGACAAACACAACCAGCTGAAACACCCAGTCATTTTTCTGTTACTGCTACGCTCAGACATCTGCAGTAAGATATGTTGTAGTTATCATTTGGAAATGGACGTCATTAAGGGGATACGTCCTGTTAGAAATCTTTGATCTTAAATAAAATTAGTATTGTTTCATTGAAATTATGATAAATTAATCAATACAATATTTGAAAAAATAGAGTTTAAAATTTAAAACAATTTTGTTAAAAGCTGGTGTTAGTAAATTTTTAGTAAATATTTCATCCAATCATATTCATTGATAAATATCTCAAGGCGAATTGCAGCCGTGTTTTTGATACAATCACTTGCAGGCACAAACATTCCTCCAAACAAATGATCTGTCTGTATGAACTTTATTAGATGATAATGATAAGTTGTTCCATTTAATTGGCTCATTACAAAAAGCAGAGCAAATTATTTTCATGCACATCAAAGAAAACTTGATACAGAACAGGAAAAGTGTGTAATCATTGGCTGAGCATTAGTGCAGAAATTCATTTGGATATGAGATGATGCTCTTTGGAGGTCATCCTCTGTTTCCTGAGTTTTGTCCTCTTTGTTTCTACAAAGATGGCGGCGCGAGCAGTCGCAGCGGCCCGGCGCTCTCCTCAACTTAGCGGTTTTCTTTTTATTTTGTGTATTCTTGTTTCACTTTTACTCCGATATGCAGGAGCACATATGCAGTACAGTAAAACTGAACTGCTTGCGGTTCTAAACCACAAAAACCTACACACCTTTGCTGACAATGACTGGGACTCAATTCCCCCTGAGATCCGGAGGGTCACCGACTCTAATTTCACCATACCACCGCTGAAGTGGCGTAGGCGACGTGCACATTGAAGAGAATGGCAACCTCAACATTGAAGTTTACCGGAAGCCCACGGACCAGTACCTCCTCTTTGACTCCCATCACCCTCTGGAACACAAACTTGGAGTAATTAGGACCCTACACCACCGGGCAGAACATGTTCCCTCTAAGTCTGAAGGGAAAAAGAAGGAACACACACACGTAAAGGAAGCACTGAAAACATGTGGTTATCCTAACTGGGCGTTCATAAAGTCAGCAAAGAGGCACAGAAAAGAAGATCAGACACCAGCGAGGGAGGATAAGAAAGACAGACGCAACAACATTGTCATCCCCTATGTAGCCGGTGTATCAGAGAAACTCAGAAGAGTTTTCTCCAAGCATGACATCCCAGTGTACTTCAGACCCAGCAACACACTCAGACAGAAACTGGTTCACCCGAAAGACAAAACTCCAAAACACAGACTGAACAACGTGGTGTATGCGGTACAGTGCAGCGAGGAATGCCCAGACCTCTACATTGGAGAGACCAAACAGCCACTTGACAAGCGCATGGCACAACATAGAAGAGTCACCTCCACAGGACAAGACTCAGCAGTCCATCTGCATCTTAAGGATAAAGGTCACTCTTTCGAGGATGCCAATGTTCACATTCTGGACAGAGAGGACAGATGGTTTGAAAGAGGAGTGAAAGAAGCCATCTATGTCCACTGTGAGCGACCATCTTTGAACAGAGGCGGTGGTTTACGACACCAACTTTCTGCCATCTATAATCCAGTTTTGAGTTCCCTCCCCAGACGACTTAACGCCCACTCACATCCTGGGCCATCTGACCTCAGGAATTCACATGACAAGGTGGGGCCAGGTTTCACAATGAGCTCACCCGAAACCCTGGCTGATTAGGTCCCACACCCGGTTTTCACACCTTGGCGCATGTGATTAGAGGATCACCAGGGGGTCCTTTGTCCCTCCTTGGGGGGATACTCCCACTGGGTTTAAATCTGTGACTCTCGGCCATTTGACCTTAGAACTGAAGAAGCTTCTCGGATGAGAGGTGAAACGTCTTCAAGCAACTTAAAGAAGTCCAGACGCTTTTCTTTGCAAACTCCTTTGACTACGATGACCTGGATGAGTGAGAACCTTCACAGACATAATGCGACGGAGGCACAGGAAACAGAAGAGAGGGAAGAGAGCAGGGCTGAAGGCTAGGCTACGTGCTAACCCACACGGACCGGCTATTCCGAGCCTCTTCCTCACTAACTCACGGTCACTAAATAACAAGATGGATGAGCTACGACTGCGGATCACCTCACGCTGTCTGGATTACTGTGTTATGATCATCACAGAGACTTGGCTGGACTCTTTTATCCCAGACACTGCGATTGAGCTAGCGGGCCACGCTACGTTCAGAGCGGACAGGAACAAAGAGTCCGGTAAGAAACGCGGGGGAGGTCTGCTAGTGTTTGTAAACAATAACTGGTGCACCAACAACACAGTTAAAGTCGTTCACTGCTGCCCAGACATAGAATACATGATGGTTCAGTGCAGACCCTTCTACTTGCCAAGAGAGCTCACAGCGATCACAATAATAGCAGTTTATGTGCCGCCGCAAGCTAATGCTAAGTCAGCCATGGAGCTACTCCAGCGCTCCATTAATAAACAGCTAACAACGCACCCGGACTGCGCTGTGATCGTGGCAGGAGATTTTAACCACGCAAACCTGAAATCTGTCCTGCCTGGATTCTTTAAAAACGTGAGCTTTCCGACGAGGGAAAACAACACACTAGACCAGGTCTACACCAACATCCCAGATGCTTACAATCCCCTGCCTCATCTCGGACTCTCTGATCATCTCTCTCTGTCCCTGATCCCTGCTTATAAACCTCTAATTCAATGACAAAAACCATCTGAAAAATCAGTAAGAGTGTGGACCGCGGAAGCCACCACGGCCCTACAAGACTGTTTTGATAACAAGAATTGGAGTGTATTTGCAGAAGGATCAGACTTGGAGGGCCACACATCTGCCGTACTCTCATACATCAGCTTCTGTACTGAGAGCGTAACAACAACAAAGACTGTTAAAGTGTTCCCGAACCAGAAGCCATGGCTCAACAGTGAGGTGAGAGCCCTACTAAGAGCACGTGACAGCGCCTTCAAATCAGGAGACCAACAAGTCTACAAAGAGGCACGCCAATCTCTGGTTAAAGGCATAAAAGAAGCCAAGCGCAAATACAAACAGCGCATCGAGGAACACTTTAACACAAAGAACTCCAGAAACATGTGGCAGGGGATCAAGACACTCACTGGCTACAAAGACAGTTGCACACAAACCAACTCCCCAGACATCACCTTACCTGACACCCTAAACCATTTCTTCGCCCGCTTTGACCAAGAAAACAGGGACACCATCACCCATCCTGCCATTACAGAGAGGGACGACGCTCCCATACAGCTGGAGCAGCACCAGGTCAGAGCCACACTGCGCAGAGTCAACGCGAGGAAAGCAGCTGGTCCTGACGGTGTAGCCGGTAGAGTGCTTAAAGCATGTGCAGACCAACTAGCAGAGGTTTTCACCACCATCTTCAACCTCTCACTGCTACAGTCTGTAGTACCATCCTGCCTTAAGTCAGCCACCATCGTTCCAGTGCCCAAGAAGAACACAGTGAGCTGCTTGAATGACTATCGTCCAGTTGCTTTAACACCCATAATTGCCAAATGTTTCGAACAGCTCATCATGTCACACATTAAAGCTGCCATCCCTGCAAACCTCGATCCACACCAGTTTGCATACAGGGCAAACAGGTCGACAGAGGATGCCATAATAACAGCTCTTCACACAGCCCTCACACACCTGGACTTAGAGTTGGATGTCTCGAGACCGGTCTTGGTCTCGAGACCGGTCTCGAGACCACTTTTACGTGGTCTTGGTCTCGACGGACTTTTGTCTTGTCTCGGTCTTGGTCTCGCTGTTTCGGTCTTCCGTTCTCAAATCGACATAGTGTTCGGGAGATTTGGAGTCAACCATTAGCGGAGCGGGGGGGTGGCTTACTGGGCTTAAGCCCGGGTCATTTTTTCAGAAGCATGGGGCACCGTCGTAAATTCCCCCTAATTTTGGTATGATCCGAGCTCAGGCACTGGCGACTGAGCACAGCACGCATGTGAGCGAGGGGGGAGAAGCTGCTGCCTGCGAGTTTGCTGCAGATAGAGGAGAGCTTAAGTTTGACCAGGTACCAAAGCAAATCATTCGTACTGAACTAATAATGTAAATATGACGGTGTATCACAAAAGATTGATATCAAACTGATCAGTTGGTTGCGTTACTTGCTCTTCGAGTGAATCAACAAATGGATAAATAAAAAGCCGAACAACAATGCTGATTTTTTAGAGAGTCTTAGCTTACATTTCATATTTTCAGTTGTTACCCTCCACGGCTAAACAAACTCTCTAAATCGGTTTCAATTGTGTACTGATGAACACAACAATGGACATAAGGAGCTTCTTTCAAAGAAAAAACTCAGGTAGATGTTATTTTATATATTATGCTTTGTATGTTGTTCAGTATATCTATGCAAAACAAGAGGAATTTCAATACACAGCAGTATATTCACAGATGAAACAAGATATTTACATACACTTTAGGTAGAAAACATAAAAACTATTTTTTACTGTTAAACATTAATTTAGAGTAAACTTTTGTTTTAGATAAATAAACTAATCTTTTGAATTAGTTTAATGACAGAATAAAGAGAGACAGAGCTGTCTATTTTTATCCCTTTCATCAAATTTAGGAGTAGCCTACATATACACTAAGTTTATTGTTAATTAATAAGAAAAACTCCAGACGATTCCATTCTGAGCTTAAGAAGCTTCTGATAGGTTAGTAGAGTCCATGTGAGTAAATTGGTGGCACAGCTGTGGAAGCATATAAGGCAAAACACAGAGCCTGTTTCTGTGACATGTGAAAATCAAGAGATGTCAACCAAAACACCAGGAACAGAATTGTGGAGCTACATAAGTGTGGCTCAATTTTGAATACAATTTGGTGCCATTTGCAATTAAGAAATACATATAGTTTTTCTCTTTACTCTTAAAGTTAACAAATATGTTTTTTATATTTATCAATCTAAAAAAATAAACATTTAGTCTGATTTGATGTTACAATTAAAAAAGTGTTTGTGTTTTTATCTGAAGAGTATGTAAATATCTGGTTTCAACTGTATATTTGATGATGTTGGTGTTTGGCTTGATTGTCAGCACAAAGAGGGAGAGAGAGGAACAGAGAGGGAGAGAGAGGAACAGAGAGGGAGATGGAGAATGAGGACAGAACAGAGATGGAACAAGAGCAGGTGAGACACACATGTTAGTCAAATGGTTGTTTACCAAAACTCATCAGAACATGTATCTAGTACCTGTTTCTTTTTAGATACCATTTGTTACTTTTCAAATTCTATATTTATTAAGTTATGCAGGCTTGTTTGCACAACAAGGCTAAATAATTATATAAACTTTTCAGAATCTAAATAGTGTACTTTGGTAGAATTAAAAAAATAAGTGTAGTGCAGGTCTATGATGATTTTCAGTGCTACTATCATCTAGTTCTGATTCTGGTTCCGTCTTGGTTAAGTCCTAAGTAGTCCTGATTTTGAACTGTTGTAGTCCTGTTTTAATTCCAGATCAGTTCTGGGTCTGGTTGAATTGGGGTTTAGTCCCTGTGTCTTGATACAGCCCGACTTTGTTCTGCCTTGCTGCTTAATTAAAAACTAGTTTAAGGTGTCCTGCATATGTGATATTTATTTTTTTTCCTATATGAAGTCATTCTTTTTTGAACAAAACTCAAAACAGAGCCTAATAATCTTTCAGTCATTTCTACCCTCACTTAATTTCCTTTCGCTGCTCAGCTCTCACACAGTGGCTCAGTTATGCTCCAATCCCTCCATATTGTTGCCAATCACATGCGAGGATATAGGATAATATCATTATGTGAAAAACAGAGAGGGTGAGAGACGCGACAGTCAAGTGGAGCGTGCGTCTGTCCTCTCAGCAAGTGAGTGAGACAGTAGACAGCGGTGAGGAGGGCTGTGCGAAAGCAAAAACACATAAATATGCCTGACACCTGTAAACGAAGCAGCATCTGGCTGCAGTTTAAAGACTTTTTTTGTCTCGGTCTTGGTTTTGGTCTTGGTCTCGTCTCGACTCGGTATCGGTCTTGGTCTCGTCTCAACTTGGTCTTGGTCTTGGTCTTGTCTTGGTCTCGATACCCTCTGGTCTTGGTCTTTGTCTTGGTCTTGATACCCTCTGGTCTTGGTCTTGTCTTGGTCTCGGATTAGGCGGTCTTGACTACAAGTCTACCTGGACTGTAGTAACACCTATGTGAGAATGCTATTTGTGGACTTCAGCTCTGCCTTCAATACAGTTCAACCCCACAAACTGGTTAATAAACTAAGCAACTTAGGACTCAGCAGCTCACTGTGCAGCTGGATACTGGACTTCCTGAGCAACAGACCCCAGAACGTAAGAATGGGAGAGCACACCTCCTCCACCCTCATTCTGAATGTGGGTGTCCCACAGGGGTGTGTCCTCAGTCCCCTCTTATACTCACTTTTCACCCATGACTGTTCACCAATCCACACCAGTAACACCATTATAAAATTTGCTGATGACACCACTGTCATAGGACTGATCGACAACAACGATGATTCAGCCTACAGAGAGGAGGTTCAGCATCTGAAGCAATGGTGTGATGACAACAACCTGCATCTGAACACAGCCAAGACCAAGGAGATGGTAATCGACTTCAGAAGAACAAAGCGATCTGAGCACTCTACCCTCTACATTGATGGGGAGGAGGTAGAAAGGGTAGAAAGCTTTAAGTTCCTCGGAGTCCACATCTCGGCCGACCTTACCTGGTCCACAAACATCTCCCACCAGTTAGGGAACGCACAACAAAGGCTGTACTTCCTCAGGAAACTACGTCAGGCCCAATTACCCCAAAGACTGCTAGTAAACTTCTACCGCTCCACCATTGAGAGCCTTCTGACTTACTGCTGCACACTCTGGTTCAACTGCTGCACTGCGGAGGACAAGAGAAAACTGCAGCGGGTGGTGAGGGCAGCAGAGCGGGCAATCGGCACTTCACTAACTCCCCTCAGAGACATCGATACTGGCAGACTTCAGCAGAAAGCCAGCATCATCATTAAAGACCCCTCGCACCCTGGACACTCACTTTTTTCCCCCCTTCCCTCTGGTAAACGCTACAGGTCCATCAGGTCGAAGACAAACAGACTCAACAGAAGTTTTTACCCACAGGCTGTCAAACATGCCCTACCTCCACCCTGATTGGAGGATAACTGCACTGCCAACACTCATGGACATTACACCTTATTTATAAATCGTATTTCTGTTTATACTTCAATGCAACCAACACCCTTACCTCTTTAAACTGTATTTATTATAACATTATTTAGTATAGTTCCAACAGACCGTAAGCAATCCATGCAGTTCAGTGGTCTCTCTTCCAGTTTTTTAAATATCACTAATGGAGTCCCGCAGGGTTTCGTCCTGGAGCTTACATTATTTACTATTCATGTCATCAGTGTGGGACAAAATCTAGATGCAGCCTTTCTATTGAAACTATGGCCTCATACAAATACCTAGGTATTGTGATTGATGACAATCTTTACTTTCTGACCACCAATTAAAGAAACCTAGTTGGGATCTTTTTCAGAAACAGATCATGTTTCTCTTTCACCACAAGGAAAAGGCTTGTTGCTGCCACTTTTTGTTACCCCTCCTGGACTACGGTGACATAATTTACATGAATGCCGCTGCTCACTCTCTTCATCTGTTGGATTCTCTCTGTCATGTGGCATTAAGGTTTATAACTGGCTGTAAACCTTTAACACACCACTGTACTCTATATTCTCTGGTTGACTGGTCCTCATTGGTCTTATGCAGGATGGTTCATTGGTATCACTTTATCTGTAAATCCATTTGTGGTTTACTGCCCTCTTATTTATCAGAGTACATGTTATGCAACCAGTTTAGTCATAGACTGCAGTCTTAGGACGTCATTTCATTCATCATTCCATCAGTTTGTACAGAACTTGGGGCGAAGGCATTCTCCTTTTCGGCCCTGTCTTCATGGAATACATTGATAGATAGAAGGATTTAAAGCTCTCTGAATTGATTTCACTTGCAGACTTCAAAAACGTTCAAATGTTTTTTGAAATCATCACTGGGAACTTGTTCTTGTCTTTGATATGACTGTGTACATTAGACAAATGTAGCAATTTTATTGTTTCTTTTATTGTTGTAATTTTAATATTTGTCTGGAAGAGGTCTCTCATCTAAATGAGACACTGAGCCTCAATGGGACTACCTGTGTAAACAAAGGTTAAATTTAAAAAAAATGTCTGTCTTGATAGCTGTCCCTCCCTGAGCCTGGTTCTGTTGGAGGTTTCTTCCTGTTAAAAGGGAGTTTTCCTTCCTACTGTTGACAAAGCACTTGCTCATAGGGGTCCATATGATTCTTGGGGTTTTCTCTGTTTTCTTTGCCTTGAGGCAACTATTTTTGTGATTCAATAAAATAAAATAAAATTCAGTAAAATTGAATTGAATTTAAAAAAGCTGGAACAGGGTTAACACAAGGTTGGAAATATAAGAGGTATTAAAACGAAACAGCTGGTGGAACAGCCATATTGAATCACGGCAAGTAAGGCAAGCAGTGCTTGTTTAATGAAATTTAAAATCATCATTTAAAATGTATGTAAAAAGTAAAGCGATCTCTCTTTTCATTTCAGACAGCATTTTATTACAAGTCTCTCTCATTCCTGCTTGCATCCATCCTCTACATTGCTGCCATTTTGTAGCCACAATTCACTATTGTCTCTGCAGACCTTGACAAAAGAGCCAATGAAATCTGTATATGGCAGGCCGAGCTTAGAGGCTTGCTACTTGCCGCTGGTTCTTTGCACATGTACTCTATGGACAAAGCTCTGCTCTTTGATGAGAGATATAAATCATCTGAAACAAGCTCAAAATTAAACATTTGTGGTAGTAATATTGACCCATATTAAAATTTTGCTGGAGAGTAATTTTATTTTTGATACTTTTTGTAGAATTGTCTTTATGTCATATGTCTTTTATATGTCATAGAGTTTTTATTGCTAATTCGGCTAAAGGGACATGGCTAAAAATCTTAAAATGCTACATTTTCTTAGTTTGAACATTTGGATCGTTTTCTATATTCTCTGATGATTAAAATATTAATTAATACATTTTGCAAATTATTGCATTCTGTTTTCACATTGTTCTAACTTTTTTTAAATTATGTAGTAAACATCTTCTCATGTTTTATTTAAAGTAACTGTTCTGTAGCTGAGAACTTCCTCTTAGCTCTCTTACCTGAGCATTTTAGATCCAGTGCATGTGAATATATATGTGATACTGCACAGTCCCTCGGGGATCCAGAATTAATACAGTCAAAACTCATCTCCCACACATATCCAAGTTGATGTTTGTTTTTTAAAGAAACAACAGACCCACAGTCCAGATATTGACAGAAAAGTCTGGCTTCATTTGGTGCCAAGCTTTTAACAATGAGCGGTCTCCAGACTCCCAGCTTAAACTCCAGAATACCTGAACAGCGATTGGCTCCTCCCACTAACCTGAAATAATCAGGCTCTGAACAGAAAGCAGAGAGTCATCAGTAAAAAAAAATAAAGTGAGTTTGAGCCACATCAAAGCTGCAGCTCCTCTTCTACCTGAGCAGGTGAGTCCAACAGCTTTGCCAGGTGAGCAGCTGTTTCGAGCTGAGCCTGAGCTTCTACAGTCCAGGAGAGCAGACTCATGGCCTCCACACTGGAACTCTTTGCTCCACACTGGAGCCTCCACTTCTCCATAGAGCGCCCCCTGGAGGACCGAAGGAGGCCCACAGCCGAGCTCCCTACAGACCACCTCTGCATCCTGCTGGTCAAAGTCAGCTTCACACACTGAGGACCAGCTCTGGTTAGACTTCACCTCCAGTCTGCCTGAACACAGACTGGAACCATTCAGCAGCCTGACAGAGTCTGGAGACATCAGAGAAGATCAAACAGAGAGATCAGAGACAGCAGACACACAAGAAAAAGATGGCAGCAAACAACTATTCACTGATTCAAACTCGGGAGGAGGGGTCTGACACACTGCCTGTCTAAAACAAACTGGAAACTGTTTTGTTGTGCTGCACAGACTTGGACCAGGCTGGGTTTAGTCAGGTAGATAACAGCATCAAGAAAGACAAAATCAAGGCGGCTGACGAAAACATCTTATTTTTTAAATACCATGTGTAGGCCAAACATACTCTGACTAGTAAAAAAACAAATTGTAGTTTGGGTGTGTGTGTAAATTATGAAATTATGATGAGGTAATGACTGAATGACTGTGGATAGATAGGCTCATTCCAGCTCTCTTACAAATGTCATATAAAATCTGGGAAGCTGATGCTGGACTAAGCAGCATCGAAAATGCCATTCATTGTGATCTGAATCAGTCAACAAACATTTTAGGCTGTCTGTGTAGAAGAATAGAACAGAAGAATAGCCCTTTATTGTTAATGTACAACTAAATTATGAGTGCTCCATGCCAACTGTGCAGGATTAAAAAAAAATATATGAATGAATATGAATAGTAAAGAAATCAGGAATAAATAGCAAACAGAACAGATATATACTGTCAAGAGGAATCTGGAATATAAGATAAGATAAGATAACCTTTATTAGTCCCACATGTGGGAAATTTGTTTTGTCACAGCAGGAAGTGGACAGTGCAAAAGTTATGAAGCAAAAATTAGAATAAACTAAAATAAGAATAAATACAGTACACAACTGTACAGAATAGAATAAAATAAAATACTATATACAGTAGAATAAAATAGAATAAAATATACAATAAGATAAAAATAGAATACAAATGCTATATACAACTGAGTAAAAAATACAATGATGCCAGGAAGATTATTGCACTTAGTGTTATTGCACATGTGTGGATGTGTGTGTTTGATCAGTTAAAGTCTTTGTTGTGGAGTCTGACAGCAGTGGGGAGGAAAGACCTGCGAAATCTCTCCGTCCCGCACCGTGGGTGCCGCAGTCTCCCACTGAAGGAGCTGCTCAGTGCTGTCAGAGTCTCATGCATGGGGTGGGAGATGTTGTCTAACAGGGATGACAGCTTAGCCGCCATTCTCCTGTCACTCACCACCTCCACTGGGTCCAGAGGGCATCCTAGAACAGAGCTGGCCCTGCAGATCAGCCTGTTCAGTCTCTTCCTGTCCCCAGCAGAGATGCTGCCACCCCAGCAGACCACACCGTAAAAGATGGCTGAGGCCACCACAGAGTCATAGAAGGTCTTCAGGAGTGGGCCCTCCACTCCAAACGACCTGAGTCTCCGCAGCAGGTACAGCCTGCTCTGCCCTTTCCTGTAGAGGGCGTCTGAATTATGAGTCCAGTCCAGGTTTGTTGTTCAGATGAACACCAAGGTACCTGTAGCTGTCCACAGCCTCAATGTCCATACCTTGGATGTTCAGTGGTTGCAGTGGAGGATGTTTGTGCCTGCGGAAGTCTACCACCAGCTCCTTGGTTTTACTGGCATTGATCTGGAGGTAGTTCAGCTGGCACCAGTCCACAAAGTCCCGAGTCAGTCCTCTGTACTCCATGTCGTCCCCATCAGTGATGAGGCCGACTATTGCAGAGTCATCAGAGAACTTCTGCAGGAAGCACTGGGTGGAGTTGTGGGAGAAGTCTGCAGTGTAGATGGTGAAGAGGAACGGAGCCAGAACCGTTCCCTGTGGGGCCCCCGTACTGCAGACGACCCTGTCCGACACACAGCCCTGAGTCCTCACATACTGTGGTCGGTCGGTGAGGTAGTCCAAAATCCAGGTAGTGAGGTGATGGTCCACTCCAGAGTTCTCCAGCTTGTCCTTCAGAACCGAGGGAAGAATAGTGTTGAAGGCACTGGAGAAATCAAAGAACATGATTCTCACAGTGCTACCAGCGGTCTCCAGGTGAGCGAGGGAACGATGTAGGAGGTGAATGATGGCATCATCCGCTCCAATGCCAGGCTGGTAGGCAAACTGAAGTGGGTCCAGTGATGAGCTCACAAGGCGCCGAAGCTGAGCCAGGACCAACCGCTCCAGGGTCTTCATCAGGTGGGATGTCAGAGCCACCGGCCTGTAGCTGTTGAGGTCCTTGGGGCGTGAAGTCTTTGGCACTGGAACAACACAGGAGGTTTTCCAGAGCTGTGGGACTCTTCCCAGCCTCAGGCTCAGGTTGAAGAGGTGCTCCATCACCCCACACAGTTGGTCCACGCAGGACCTGACGACCCTCGAGCTGATGCCATCTGGACCCGCTGCCTTCTTGGCTTTAATCCTCCTCAGTTCCCTCCTAACCTGGGTGGGGAGGGAGGACCCAAACGCTGGACATTTGATGAATGCAGTGTGTTTATTTACAGTGACGTAAAGATAATCCACACAACAATAAATCCCCATGCGTCCCTGCCTCCCACTCCGTGTCTTCTCCAAGTGTCTGTGCTCCATGTGGCCGCTCCCTAGTGCCTGTTTACTCCGTGCCTGCTGCCCTCGCGTTTCCGTACTCCTGCCGGGAAATAACAGATGCAGCTGTTAGTATAATTAACTTCACTGTGGCAAGCTCAGACTCACAAACCAACTAGTTGGAGAACTGACGGGAAGTCTCATGCAATGACCCAGCATCGAGGAGCGCTCAGCCACACTGACGAAGCTTGATCACCTCCAGCTGTGTGATGATCTTCAGGTGTCGCCAGCCACCTGGCAGGGCCACACCCACCAGGCCTGAAGGTGCCTGTCACAGCCACACTCACACATGCACACACACCTGCCTATATACATAAGCATGGACAACAATACAGTGCAGCAGCAACACATATAATATGATACAAGTCCATAGCTGCTCAGGGACCCTGGGTCACTCAGATCCAGGTACCTAACAAGAAAGAGAGACACTGGGGAGCAAAATGCTTGGGAGTGGTGCAAAAGGACTTGGTCTGAGTGTAGAGTCCATGTGTGAGTGGCCTGAGGGTTACTCAGACTATGGCTCAGATTAGTGAGGTGGTGGGCAGGGGTGGAGTGTTTGGGGATAGTGTTTGTTAGCAGTCAGAATGGCTCAGTGGAAAAAGCTGTTAGTGAGTCTGCAGGTGTGGGTTCTGATTGACCTAAGGCACCAAACAGGAGGCAGCGGATCAAACAGGTGGTGGGCGGGGTGCAAGGGGTCACCTGTGATGGCCCTGGTTTTCCTAAGATAGGAGGATCTGGAAATGGCCTCCAGGGGTGGCAGAGGGCAGCCAACTATTTTCTGGGCAGTGTTAATTAGCACCAGAGGGACAAGTTCTTGACCTCCACCCTTTACGCTGTTTCATCTCAGCGATGAGCCAATTCAATTTTATACAGCACCAAATCACAACAACAGTTGCATCAAGGCACTTTGTATTGTAAGGTAGACCCTACAATAATACATGCAGAGAAAAACCCAACAATCAAATGACCCAAATTGGCGACAGTGGGAGGGAAAAACTCCCTTTTAACAGGAAGACAAATCCAGCACAAACGGGCTCAGGGAGGGGCAGCCATCTGCCGTTGGCATACTTGACGATGATGTTGGTTGGGTGGGTTGGTGTAAAGTCATTAGTGTACAGGGTGTAGAGTAGGGGGCTGAGAACGCAGCCCTGTGGGGATCTGGTGTTGAGTGACAGTGGGGGCAAGAGGTGGGGCCCAAGTCAGATAGCACCATGATCTGACCAGAGTTAAACTGCCTCCTTTTAAAGAGATGCCCAAGGTGAAAGACTCTGTGTGGGTGAGGAGAAACTGATGAAGTTCAGAGTCCAGAGAACACCTGAAGATCTGTTTTTTGATGATAGCTTGATGCTGGTGGTGGTTGTTTCAAGGCACCACGAGTGCGGGTATTATTGGTGGAACTGTTGCAAAGCAGAAAAGTTTGTTTGCTGAAATAGTACACTTTTTCTAATAGTAGAAACCCAGTCATTTTGAATGGGGAGCAATGCCTCTCTCTCACCTGTGGATTTGTGGCAGAGTTACCACTCATTCACATCAGCCTTGTGTGGTGAAGGTTGTGAGTTCAAATGCAGCATGAAGTTTTTTTTCATGACCATATTTTTATTTTTATTGCAAATTACACTGCAACACACTTTTCAGAAATCTTTTTTTTTTCTCCTCATCATCTCAGACAGGAAATTAGAATTTTTTTCCATGAACAAACAGATTCATACATTCATACATGCAGAGGAACAGCCTTACTGCGACAATGGAAATGTCCCTGAATTTTTCCAGATATTACACAGACTAGTTGTCACATGTTATGAAAAGATGATAGTAAAAATGGTTTTACCTGAACAGGTTATGTCAAATGTCAAAGATGCTGGTAGGTGACAGTTCGCAAGACACTGCACATTGCCCCAGAAGAGATCGAGACAGAAGACCGTCACGACTGATCAACCACATAGATCTCCTCAGGGCATCCTCTCTTCTTCCTACAGAAACAGCAGAGTCACAGTCCACATGTTCACAGACAACAGCTGCTTCATTCTGGGTCCATGCATCGCCCTTCACTGGTCTCCACTCTCCCATATGTTTCAGCTCCAGTATTCCTGCACAGCGACTGGCTCTTCCCAAGCCTGACATCATCAGACTCTGAACAGAAAAGGAATTTATGTCTGAAAATATTAAAATCAAACTTAGCAGATTCTGCTCCAGCAATTCTTTAAATCTCTTTTTTTTCTTCTTACCTGTTGACTTCTCTTCAGCCTGGGCTCCTGAGGAGGACATGAGAGAAAACTCATGAGCACAAAGAACAATTTTGAGTGGAGATCAGTCGAGGACAGAACCAACATGTCAGTGTGCATGTGAGATGAGAATCTGAAAACACTGATCATTTTACAAATGAAGACAGCACAATTAAACGATTTATGAAATAAACAAGAAAAGTCGCTCACAAAAAAAAAAGTTACATACTTAGAAGTGTCATACATTTTTACCTTGTACAACATGTAAGTGTATAAGACTGCTGAACACCTGGATTACACAGTTTTTAGGGGAGTCTTTGGAAATTTACAGAGATCAGTCTAAATAAAGTTTAAATAAAGACAGAACAAACAGGTTGACATTTAATGACAAATTCACATTAATTATGTTATTGTGCACTTTTTTTATTATTACTGTAAGTGTTTATATGAATATTTAATGTGAAAAGGTTTACCTACAGACCAACCTGGTGTGATCTTACCAGGAGGCTTGTTGGAGGAGTGGATAGAGGGTCCACAGATCTATCCTTTGATAGGTGCTTTTACCTGTGCTGTGTAGAAGAGATGAAACACAATTTTTGCTCTTGCAGAGGAATCAGCAGCATTTCTGGATGAGCTTCACATACAGCTCCTTCTTTGCATGATGGAGCTCCAGCCTGCACTTGTGGATGGCAAAGTGAACTGTTTTCACGGAGATGGATTCACATGACAGGATCATTGCTGTTTTTGAAGCAGTGCTGCCTGAGGGAGCGAAGATTTTTTTTCTGGGGGGTTTTTGTGTGTCAGCTAAAAAAGTCATTTAAAGATGTGTTAAGCTCCTTGCAGGTCAACACATAAAAACACAGCAGTGACCCATCTAACCATCTGTGAGCCATGTGAGCTTATCAAACACGTCATCATGATTGTATCGACTCACAAAAAACACAAACTGTCATTGAATGACTGGGAAGCCGTACCATACACCTGGGAAATACAACTGTAGTTCTCAGGGAAACTACCAAGAAGGTGTTTGGTCTATCCTCTGGACAGAGGCTAGATGATATGGAGACTTCATGGTAGAACAAGGAAGTGCAAGAACGTATTTAAAGTGGGATAGTCAGAGAGATAAAGAAAGAAAACTGGAAAAGAGAGAATTCAAATAAGTTTTATTTTTATAAATATTTGTATATATATTGTATATTTTTAACTTAGTTTCAGGGGTTTATTTAACAAATCAGTGGAAAAAAATAAATAAATCTGGAGCTACAAAGAAAAGCTGAAACCCAAACAAAACCAAGAACAGATGTACTTTATTATAATATTTGACAAAAAAAAAGGTAAACAAAGGAAATCTCCACTGAGAAGTACCCAGAGATGCTACAAACTATTCAGAAATGTCTCACTAAAAACCAAAACTGTGTCCCAATGCCTTCTAGGTGTGGGGAGGGGAGCTCACCAAAGGTGTCTAACCTCCCAAACAGAAGACTTCCGCTTCACTAAGAGGACAAACTAAAAATTTTACTTCAGGCTGTGCTCGAAAGCCGATCAGCTAAGATCCTCCCACAGACTGTGGACTCTCTGGATGCTAGTGACGATCAGAAATAGAAGAAAAACCACAAACTGTCTCCATGTGTGAACAGGTGAGATTCAAACTGTATTCATGCTGACATAAAAAGAGCAGAGATTTGTTTCAAACACAGTACGAGAACTACAGAATAATTCCAGTTTTATTAGTAACGGGAAGTAAAATCTTTCACTGAGATAATTGTCGGTTGTGTTTCTGCTGACAAATTAATCAAGATGTTACGTGAGCTGCTCAGACGTCCTGTTCTCCATGAGCTCCTTCATCTGCACAAACACCAACTTTACAGTCCACCATCTCAGTGTGCTCCTGTCTGCTGGACCTCTGCTTTCTCCTGTTCTGGAGTGGCACACAGATTAGACTGACTGCATCGCTCCTCACTTCAGTTCAATGAACAGACTTCATTCCTGCTGCTAAAAAGATCTATTCTTTACCTTACAGCAGAAATATAAGACAATGTTCTCCAACAGCAGAATCAGCGGCAGGAGGATCACTCTGACAGTAAGACCTGTGTGATCTGATCAGACACATCACAACCATCATGAGTCCAACAGCTCAGCAACATGAAAACAGAATAAACAGAATAAACCTGTTTGAGTCAGTTACCTTTGAAACCTAACAAATATTAACAAGCTCAATTAACACTGCTGCCTCTTGGCAAAGGACACTCTTACAATTAATCTTCATTTTTAGTCTCCAGATATTTTATTGCTTGTTAAACTGAAGCTTATAATATGCATGTGAATTAGAGTTTTGTTTGCAGTGTCATCTCAAAATTTATGTTTTGTCAAGTGTTTGTCTTTTTCACTTTTTCCTTTTGTCCTCAAACTCATGTTGATGTTGATGGCTGAAGTCAGCTTCAGCTTACCTGACACAGTGACAGACAGCAGGCGGCTCTCAGAGGAGAAGTTATGAAAAAAAACATGAACGTGATAAACACAGCTGTAGTTTCCTTGGTGGGCGGGCTCTGCAGCAGGAAACAGGAAATGGGCAGAGTGATTGACAGCTGCTTGGGTGTATTTGTATGCTTTGTTGAAGGTAAGCTGAAAGGAGCCTCCAGGGTACTGTGGCTGGATGAAACAACTGATGGTGAAGTTGGAACTTCTGGATACCCGAAACCCCTGCTGCTGGGCCTCAGAGACCCCATCATTGGAGGACAAAGAAATGACTGGCTGAACAAGCAGGTCTGTAAGAGACAGAGATGATGTAGGTAACAATGAAAGGTGTGTCATGTCAGGTGAGGTTCAGTAGTCCATGGAGGATTTGAATCTTTTCGATTCACTCCAATGGAAAACGTTAACTGTCGCTGGACACATGAGTGTTATTCATTATGTCACAGATTATGGTGCGCTTACCTGAGCAGGTGATATTCACAATGGAGGAAGAGTCATTTGATGTTGCACACTCTCTCAGAGGTGATCCAACCTGAACACAGTTAAGTCTCATCACCCACACTGCCAAGTCTGAGGACTCCACCCTCTGTCCTACAGAAACAGCTAAGCCACAGTCCAGTTGTTCACACACAACAGCTGCTTCCTTCAGGGTCCAATCAGAGACATCCACTGGTCTCCACTCTCCCAAATGTTTCACCTCGAGTGTGCCTGCACACCGATGGGCTTCTCCCACCAGCCTGACGGGCTCTAACAGAAGCAGAGAGTCATCAGCAAAGAACAAAGTGAGAGTAAAAAAAAAATCAAAGCCACATCAAAGCTGCAGCTCCTCTTCTACCTGAGCAGGTGAGTCCAACAGCTTTGCCAGGTGAGCAGCTGTTTCTAGCTGAGCCTGAGCTTCTACAGTCCAGGAGAGCAGACTCATGGCCTCCACACTGGAACTCTTTGCTCCACACTGGAGCCTCCACTTCTCCATAGAGCGCCCCCTGGAGGACCGAAGGAGGCCCACAGCCGAGCTCCCTACAGACCACCTCTGCATCCTGCTGGTCAAAGTCAGCTTCACACACTGAGGACCAGCTCTGGTTAGACTTCACCTCCAGTCTGCCTGAACACAGACTGGAACCATTCAGCAGCCTGACAGAGTCTGGAGACATCAGAGAAAGAAAAAATGCTGCTGCTGAAAACCATCATCTAAGAAAACTTGCATATGTGTCAAACTGTTGAATTAATGTCAAACACAATGACACAGATTATGTCACTAATAAGCTCACCTAAACAGGTGAGAATCCGGACTGTATAAGAATTATCTGGTGTTGCACACTCCCCCAGAGTAGATCCTGACCAAACACAGTCAAGTTTGATCTTCCACAAAGGTGCAGGCTGCTGCATTTTCCATCCGAACATAACAGCAGAGCCACAGTCCAGATGTTCACAGACCACAGCTGCTTCCTTCAGGGTCCAGTCAAAGACATTCACCGGTCTCCACTCTCCCAGATGTTTCACCTCCAATGTAAATAAAGTCTACCTTTCCTGCTGATTCTGATTCAGTATTTTAATTTTAATTTTTGTTTTGTTTTGTTTTTTGTTCACCTGTTGAGTTGTGTTTCCCTTCAGCTTGGACTCCTGAAGAGAAAACCAAAGAAAACCATCAGTTTGAAGCCAGATGTGCCAGATCAATAAGTGCAAGCTACATGTGTGGAATGAATAGTGCATTTTAATGATCATGAGCAGAGGCAATAATGGGTAAAAGCAGCAGGAGTAATGGAGGTAGACGGCAGGTGAATTCATGAATGCATGAGTCCATTACATTACCCAGCACGTCGGACTAAAAGCGTTGCACAATAAACTACTTTTCTAAACATACGCTTTGAAACATTCACATCCATCCAGAGGTAGGATATGAAGCACTGGACAAGCTGTCCTCATTCTTTGGGCCAAAAGCTGCGCTCTCAGTGGCTGTGGGGTAGCTGTGGCTCAGGTGGTAGAGCAGATCAGCTACTGATTGGAAGGTTGGTGGTTCGATCCTTGGCTTCCCCAGTCTGCATGCCAAATATACTTGTGTTTAGAAGTGCTTGTATGAGTGGGGGTGAATGAGGCATGTTGTATAGAGCGCTTTGAGTACTCCGGGAGAGTAGAAAAGCGCTATATAAGAATCAGTCCATTTACCATTCAGTGCGTTTTTCCCTGTAACTGAATTTTCTGCAGTGAATCTGTGAGAGAAGAGACTGTCTACCCTGCGTTCTATGGCTGCATCACATTCATCCCCCTGACAGTGAGAGGAGCAGCACAGTTTGATGTTAAGTTCAAATTGACCGATTTTGCAGAGTTTCTTCTGTTATTTTCCTTTGATTGTCAGATATGAGTGTATGCGTGTTTGTATGTGTGTTATGTTGGTGTGTGAGTCTGTTCAAAGTGCTTTAAAGCCAAAATCTACGAGAGAAAGATGCAAATAATGAAAAATGAATAAAAGTACCCATTCAAATCTGAATTTATAATTCGTTTTTTATCATGTAATAGAGATTTGGAAACCAAAGAAATCTTGAGTCTAGTTAATTTCATACCCTGAGCACTAAAACGTGCTTATCTGAAATTGTTACTGATCGTGTTTTTACCAACTGTCTTTTTAAACTGTGATAGATGGATTTATAAGATAAGATAAGATAACCTTTATTATTAAGTTTAAACTGTTCCCATGAGCTCTGACCAGTGTGAGGAGCTGAGCCAGTGACGGTGACAAGAAGAGTATGTGGAAAATAAACAATCATCCATGTCAACTTTTATTTTGACAGCATCTAAAAAGTTGCTACACACACACACAAAATGTATCTGGCGTCAAACAAAACTTAAAAAATCTTTAAGACAAATTAATCATGTAAAAAAAGTTAGAAAAAAGTTTTAAAAATAAAGACATAAAAAGGCAAGATTAATCCGCTCCGTACGCCATACTTACAAAGTATGATGCTGAAATATTGTCTTTGCTCAAAATTACCATGAAATTATGCTGCAGTTAAAATTAGTTACAGTATGATTTATCGTCTTGATGCATTCTCAATCATCCAGGAAAGTAAATCTCCAAAAGTTGAATCTGTTCATCTGGACGTAGCGTTTTGTGGGAGAAACGTTTCGTCACTCATCCACTCATCCAACTACTTATGCAATACTTCATATAATGAAGTATTGCATAAGTAGTCTTTATGAGAAGTCACTTGGATGAGTGACGAAACGTTTCTCCCACAAAACGCTACGTCCAGATGAACAGATTCAACTTTTGGAGAGTATGATTTATCATTTCCTGTAAAATATATGGTGTTATGCTTAAAATTACTCATGTGTTGTGTAAGATTACTTACACATTAATAAAGACTACTTGTGCAATAATTCATTATATATACAGTACATTTTATTTTTTTTAATCTGACTTACCCCCTTATTTTAGTATCCCTACCTTTAAATAATAAAATTTATATGAATATAATTACATTGTAACTTCTAAGAAAATACATAAAAATTCCTTTTAATTACAGGGGAATTATGTCCTTAGTCACAAGCCGTATTATAAAGTGTTGATTTTTTAAACTTAGTTCTTCACCAAATATTACACTGAGATTTCTGATGTTTATGTTACAGTTATTTTAAATAAACTATTTGGTTAAAGAAAAGTTAAATGTGCCAGCAAACCTGTGCTATGCATGGTGTTTGCTTTGGGGTTAGGTAAATAAAGAATGATGCATTTTTCTTTATTGGGATTAAATAAAATGTTTCATGGGTTTTCGTGTTAGTAAGTAAATGTATAAATGTTCTCTGTGTTTCATTCATGTGGGTTTTGCTTGTTTAAACACTAAACATGTTAGAAATATTGAAGTTTAATAACTTTATTTCTACATGTAATTTGGGGTTTATTAAGTCAACAAAGCATTACAGTCAATATCACATGAGCTTATGACAGAAGATTTACAGTATATACTGGTAAATGTAACAGAACGATACTAAATCATAATGTCACCATTTGACCTGTCAGATGTACAAATACATACAATAGCATGAAAAATATTTGTCTACATCATAATGTTGGTGCTCTCAGCAATGTTTATTCAAAGTTTCATCATGATTGGTCCACTAGTCTAGGATGAGATAAGGGACTTACAAACACACATACAGCAAAATCATAATGTATATAATTTTCTCACTGCCATTTGGTGAAATCCTCCAGTCAGATCAGTGAAACCTTACAGATGATGTTTAAACCAGTCCTGCCTGAGCTCCGCAACAGCAGCAGCAGCAGGTGATCCATGTCCAGGTAGATGTCTCTCTGCCTGCTCGCTCCTCTGATCATCAAACCTGCTGTCCTCAGCAAGTATCTGCCTGCAGGAAGAGGCCAATCACATTTATTTTTTTATCGTGAATAGGAAGTGGCCTTACCTCACTGACACATGTTCAGTATTTCCTGGGTGTTTGTATTTCTGCAATGTTGAAAACTATCACATAACCCATAAAACAGAAATTATTTTTACAAATAATAAACTGTTCATTTACCTGTGGGTATAAACACCTGTGGTCATTTCAAATGGTAGGAAAAAAAAGCTCACGCTTTTAAAACGCTTTCCTACTCTGCCGGAGCACCCAAAGCACTTTATACAACCTGACTCTTTCATACCAGCACTTCCTACTATCTAATATTCAAACTCTGATTCATGCATCAGAGAGTATTTTGGGATTAGTATGTTGCCCAAGGATATTTGGCATGCAGACAGAGCAGCCAGGGATCAAACCACCGACATTCTGATAAATAGATCACCTGCTCTATCTCCTAAGCTACAAGCACTTTATAACTGTTTAACCCTACTGATGGTATTGTTTTAGTGGTATATGCATGCTAGGTAAAAGTTCACAAATACACAAGTGTGCACCATAATGCAGGCCTTGAAACTGTGTGCTAACAACTAGATGAAATCTTCCTTCTTCCTCTGTAACTGAGGAGTGAACACAATTTCTGGATCTGATGATTTGTTTTTAATGTAGCACCTCTTTTATTTAAACAGTGTGTTTGTGTGTGTGTGTGTGTGTGTGTGTGTGTGTGTGTGTGTGTATGTGTGTGTGTGTGTGCAGCGTGAAGGAGGATGAGCATGACTGATGTGCAGAAAGCTCTGTTATCACAGTCAGGACAGGAACCCAAAATGCATGATTGAGAATGCATCAAGACGTCAGGACAGGAACTCCACCCACTGAAAGTGAACCCCTAGACCTCTGACAAAACAATCTGTTATCTGTAAGCATGTTTTTTAGTTATTAGTTATTATTATATTTTCTGCATGGTTTGTTCTTCATTCACATCATTCAAGTTTCTATTTTATGCATCATTTAGTTTTCCCAGTTCTAATCTTTGCCTTTCTTAGTTTTAGTTCTCTTATACTCCATCATTTTATTTATTTATTTTACTTTATTCCGTGAGTTTCACTTCACTGAAAATGATCGCACAGCCTTTTTATAGAAACTGCAGAATATTTAAATGAAGAAAAGGTTGTCTCATTTCCTTCACACAGAAAGATGCTCACAAGCAGCACATGAAATATCAGCCCGCTTTAGTCAGACCTCGTCATGAGGGGTCAGTGAGGCAGAGCAGTTTCATCTGTTTCTGGTTTCTGCTGGTTCACAGTTCTGTTCCTGTTTGAAAAACATAAAGATAAAGTTTGTATTTGGAGATTTTCTATTTCTGAGAAAACTGATGATAACCTGGAATTTGATAAGAAGCTGCTGTCAGATTACAGGGCTGTGGTTTTTAACCTTTCCATAAAACAGGAACTGAAACTCTTGAGATTAAGAATGTTTGATGTGAGCGTATCCTGGGTTCACACCGGCAGCAGTGACCCAGCACGACTTTCAATGCAGGAGGAACCAGAGCTCCGGAAGGAACCAGGACAAGCACAGGGAAAAACATCGAGAATCCACACAGAAGGGTCCCACCTGAACGCCACTGCTGCTGCCATTGAGTTACCATGACAGCCTCACTGAGATGCTCTTATCAGATTACAGCTCATTTCAGCTACGAGTGATAACGCTTGCTAAGAAACCAAAGTGCAGCTCAGGATGATGTTCACTGTTTTACTCCATACTAATGTCCAGTTCAGGGTTCCAGGAGAAGGATCAGTTGGGTTTCTTCTGACCGGTGGTCTGGACCCTCAGGTGCCACACAGGGTGATCAACAGATACAAATATAAGTTACTATTAAATATAAACGCACAAAACTTAAAACAGTGTAAATCAGGCAGTCGATAAAACAAGTCTGGAGTTGGACTCCAAAGACATGTCAGAAGGAGTCCGTACCACAAAAGAAGCACCTAACCCATTTCTTTGGAGGTGGAGGAACAGCAAAGTAATTGCTTAAAGGAGCTTGCTTCTTCGACATCTTTAAGAGTTCTAAACAAATGTCTGTCCTCCTCCAGAAAATCTTATGTACGCAAACACACATTGCAACTTCTTATCTGGTGCGCGTCTTTTATTTTGACAGTGCATGCGCACCTGCGGACCACTTATTTGCACCCCTGGTTATAAATTCATCTTTTTATTCATTTTTCAGTTTATTATTTTAATGTAATGATATTACTATTAATTATCTTCTCCACTTCCTGCTGACAGGAAACTTTATTTTTGAAATCTACAGAAAGTCCTGTTGTGTTGTTCAAGTAACTTTTAATGGGTGTGGAGACAGAAGTTTATCTACACAAGGTTAAATGTAATTTGTTTCAGAACCATAGTTTTTCTCCCACAGTGTGCACATCCTGTGACCCGATAAGGTTACCTGTCCTATGAGCTGCAAGTGTTTACATTGCGCATTCACACTGACTCTCCAAAGAACTGCATTTGATGCACAAAGTGTAATGTTACCATAATGGTGGTGCTCTGGTTAAACTGTGCTCTGTTGGTCTGAAGTTTTGATTGAAGCTTGAATCACTACATTTTTTTGATACAATCTTTTTCTTGTGTGTCTGCTGTCTCTGATCTCTCTGTTTGATCTTCTCTGATGTCTCCAGACTCTGTCAGGCTGCTGAATGGTTCCAGTCTGTGTTCAGGCAGACTGGAGGTGAAGTCTAACCAGAGCTGGTCCTCAGTGTGTGAAGCTGACTTTGACCAGCAGGATGCAGAGGTGGTCTGTAGGGAGCTCGGCTGTGGGCCTCCTTCGGTCCTCCAGGGGGCGCTCTATGGAGAAGTGGAGGCTCCAGTGTGGAGCAAAGAGTTCCAGTGTGGAGGCCATGAGTCTGCTCTCCTGGACTGTAGAAGCTCAGGCTCAGCTCGAAACAGCTGCTCACCTGGCAAAGCTGTTGGACTCACCTGCTCAGGTAGAAGAGGAGCTGCAGCTTTGATGTGGTTCAAACTCACTTTATTCTTTTACTGATGACTCTCTGCTTTCTGTTAGAGCCAAATGATGTCAGGTTGGTGGGAGGAGCCAGTCGCTGTGCAGGTACACTGAAGGGAAACTATCAGGTCAAGCAAAGACCAGTCTATGGCTTTCAGTAGATTATCATTCAGTGCATTTTTGACCTGAAAGGTACCCACTAGTGTTAAGAGTTGAATGTGAATGCAATCATGACTATGTTTCCCAGGGTCATATATCAGTATATGATTGCGTAAATAACCTTTTCACATCCACCAGGTATTTGATCGGTTTAGGGGAAGTGGTTGTGTTTATTAAACTCAAATAGAAGTTGCCAAAATATCTTAGACTCAGTTTAAAATCAAAGTTCTAGTTTCTGAAAATCTCCCTTTTTTACCTTGTGACTTAAGTCACACCCAACCCTAAAGCTAACCGTCAGCTGTTTACTGTTGACTTGGTGGATTTTAAAGAGAACATGAAATGATAAACGTACAAATCAGTTTACGTACATCACTTTTGTCTTGCACCTGTGTGTAACAATGAGTTTTTGTTAAGAAAATGAGGATATATTGTCCACGTTCACTGTCTTGAATGAGCGCGTCGATAGGACCACTGTGTACATTTACTTACTTAAGTGCTTTAAGTGAACCTCCAACCTGGACTGCTTCCTCTTGTCTGATCAGTATCACTAAAATTAAAAACATCCTGCCTATGAGTGAAGCTGAAAAACAAGTCAGCGTATTGTTAAATGTCACTCAGAGTGAAGTGTTCTCATCTTTGTAGTAATGTTTTGTGGCACACAGGCGTATCTGTGAGTTCTAAAAGTTCATTCTTGTGAACACCATATTTGGCTGTGATTCCAGGCCATGGACTTAGAAGAATTGTATAATTGCTGAAACATAGAGATGTTCCTGTGCATTACTCTTAAAACTAAAGATAGCATTTTTCTACACATCACATTTTAAAGGGGATTAAACCTAATTTCAAGGAAAGTTTACTGAACTTTCCAGCATTGAATAATAGTTTATGAAAATGTTTCATAAATTTTTTTTCACTAAATGAAGCTGACTGTGGATCATATCAGGCAAAGAAAAACAAGATGAGGGTTTTAATTTAAGTCACTGATGAAAGATGATGGAAGTGACATATATCACCACATATTTCACTGTGTCGACTCATCCTAAATCATCTAAATTACTTTAGTATCAAAAGTGTTAAATGGGGCTGAGGTGACTCACAGTAACAAATAAAGTTTAGTGTCGCTGCCGACCTGCAGAGGGTCGTTCGTGGATGTGCAGAGAGGAGGCAGAACGATCTGAAGCTTTGAAACAAGTCAGACTTTGAAACAAACCAAACTTTGTGCTATAATTACTATACTATGATTTAAAAACCTTTTTTCACTTAAAAAAAACGTTTTAAATAAAAAGAACTTACAAAAAAACTCCAACACTTCACACTGGGCTCACACTGTGCGATTTTTGGCCCATTTTGAGCCGATTTTTGACTCGTGCGACCGTTTTGGTGATCGGCCGAGTTTGGCCTTCATCGTGCGTCGTGCATCGTGTAGTATACATGGGGTAACGAGAAGCAATTAACACCTCACGACCAGCTCCCGATCATCAATCGCTTGGTCGGGAGGGTGTCACCGCAGCCGCTCACACTGCGCACGCGCAAACACATAAACGTCGGTGAAAAAGACAGAGTAGCAGTGCAGCGTGTGATCTGGACACAAGCGATGGAGGCACTTGTAGAACTTTGGAAAGCTCATCCGAGCCTTTTCGATGTGGCCTCACAAAATTATCACGACCACAACAACCGTGAAAATAGGTGGATTTACACTGCTGCTCAATCACAGCTGCCTGATCAATGTTTTTCATTAGCAATTTAGCAAAGTTGATGGTGGTGGTGTGTGTCTGTGTGAGTGAAAGACAGAGAGGGAGAGCGAGTGACAGATTTTCTGTTATGTATCTAAAATGGAGATAAATAATAGATTAACTTCCCAAGATGTCCACTCATTACTGACAGCTACAAAACCTCAGCCAGAGACTCTGGCTCTCTGGTAGTGGCACAAAATGATGGCAATGGCTTTTCATTACAGCATTACAAAGTCATCTATTCCAGTTTAAGAGGAGAAATGATCAAAACATAATATTCACTGCTATAATCTTTAATTAAATGTGTAATTTAAATGTTGTTTTCCATATTTTACAAAGACAGAGGCAGATGACATATTCAGGTGATTGCCACGATGGATGACATGCTCAATTCTGCAGATACGACTGAAAAAGCGTACGATAGAAATGCTGACAAAGCAGCGGTCCACGATCCACTACCTGCTACTTCAAAGTTGCCTGTTACACGTGATTCCACTGCAGACCTTACAGGTATGCTCACATGAAACACGTATTAATGAAAACACACATGCTTAGTACCCTGATTTCTCCTTGTTTCTGCACTTTCAGAATCGTTGACTGAAGTCAATAGTTTTTCAGAGCAGATTTCCACTGAGGACACTGAACTATCTTCAGTGGACCTCTCTGCGAATGTCTTCCCCCATAGAACAGTAGGTACGCTGACCTGTGAGTTCTTTACTTGTAATTTTCTCCTCTGAAAAATGTTTCCACAACAAATTTCTTCTGTCTCACACAGAAGCTCCCAAAAACATGCAAAATATACCAAAGTCAGGAGTGACCAGAGCAGTACCTAACTGCAGTCCACAATCTGTGGAAAAGGAGCAGCCAAAACCTCGCAGTGCCCTGCTGCCGTCCTCTCTGGAGGTCAGCACAGTCCATGAATTGAGCCATCCACCCAAACCAAAGGGCAAGAGCCAAGAAAGCCTTAAAACCACTTCTGCTCACACCGACCCAGGCGCAGAGGGTAAGGACAATAGACTTTAGTGAAATCCTATTTCATCTCATTGTTCCCATATATCTGTTTTCTTTCTGCATCTTTCCTCACTAACCCTTCTCTTCTATGGGAGACCTTTGTGCTGCGATCCTCATGGCCTGCCTCTTCTGCCACCCCCTGGACTGCCTCCTGTCCACGCTGAGGGGGTTTAACGGGTGCGCCTGGTGGCTTTGCTCGTCCTTCTACGACTGCGAGCCTCTCCTGCATGTGATGCACCACTGCAACCTGTGCGGGTGTCTGGGTGTTTCTCGCTGCTTCCAGAGCGACTGTCCACTGTGCGACTTGTGCCTCCACGCTACAGAATGCCTGGACCTCGCTATGGAAATCTCTCAGATGCTTTACCACTGACGCCTACTGCCAGAAAATAAGGCACATCCACACACAAACCGATGGCAATCATTTATTTGTTAAAAATCTTCTCAAAGCCAAATTGCAGTGACAAGACATATTGGTTTGTAGTTAACAGTCAGTGTGAGTATGAGTCACTGTGTATATGCCTGGTTAAGTCAGGGTTAATATTGTGGAGAAGAGTAAAAGCTAAAAAAGTACAGAAGTTCTACTCTGTGATTTACGGGAACACGACGAGCAACGCTGAGTGATGGAGTGGAGCTGCTTTAAGCTGAAAGGTACCTCCAACGTTCTGAACGATCAGTGGAGAGCTTAAAAAAATAATTGTAACCACCAATCAATGCCACTCAAAGCTATGATTTAAATATGTTTTTGGCTGTTTTAACTAAAAACAGTGCATCAGTGTTAGAAAAAACAAACAAAAAAATACTCAAACACACATTCATTAACTGTACACAAGGTTCAGTAAGCATGTGATGAAAAAAAACCTAACATTTGTGACTATTTAATGGAATAATAATTGCATTGAGATTTCATTCAATAAAACATCATACATTGTTATAACAGAAGTGAGACTAGTGGTTGGTTTAAAAAAAAAAAAAAAAAAAGGAGGTCTGAGCCAACTGAATTCAGACTACAATGAGCAGGAATCCATTATTAGATTATATCACTTTTCATCATCCAAAAAAACAACAAAAAACACACCCCACATATTTATTAGAACATGCTAACTGGTTAAAAAAATTATTCAGTGATCACAAAGGTTAATGGAGACAAACTGACAACACACATTAGTCTGCAGAAACTACTTATCAAATGATCAGGTATAAAAAAAAATGTAATGAACTACAGTACTTTTTGTAAAAGGAGAAAATTGTTCTGCATTCCCACTGACTGAGTGAATATATAAAAAAAAAAGAAAGATATATATATACATATATATATATGTATATAAAAAATGAGATATATATAGATAGATATCTATCTATCTATCTATAGATATCTATCTATCTATCTATCTATCTATCTATCTATATATCTCTATCTATCTATATATCTATCTATATAGATAGATATATATATATAAAAAACACCCAGCACGCCCCTGCGGGCGGTTTATCCTTCAAGCTCGGGTCCTCTACCAGAGGCCTGGGAGCTTGAGGGTCCTGCGCAGTATCTTAGCTGTTCCCAGGACTGCGCTCTTCTGGACAGAGATCTCCGATGTTGTTCCCGGGATCTGCTGGAGCCACTCGCCTAGCTTGGGAGTCACCGCACCTAGTGCTCCGATTACCACGGGGACCACCGTTACCTTCACCCTCCACATCCTCTCGAGCTCTTCTCTGAGCCCTTGGTATTTCTCCAGCTTCTCGTGTTCCTTCTTCCTGATATTGCTGTCATTCGGAACCGCTACATCGATCACTACGGCCGTCTTCTTCTGTTTGTCTACCACCACTATGTCCGGTTGGTTAGCCACCACCATTTTGTCCGTCTGCATCTGGAAGTCCCACAGGATCTTAGCTCGGTCATTCTCCATCACCCTTGGGGGCATCTCCCATTTTGACCTCGGGATTAGGTGGATTCACTGAGCACTCGGTCAGTGAATACAGCACAGTAGTGCGTAGTGGTTAAACTACACGCCTTTGGAGCAGAAGATCGCAAGTTCGATTCCTGCCTGGGGCGTCTGTATCCAGTAAGGGTCCTAAGGCTAGACCCCCTATGCTAAAGTGAGCCTACCGCAGACATGAGCGAGACAGATAAATATGAAGGCATGCCGGCTCAGACGTCGCCCGGATCAACAAGGTCCGCGTCAGGTGTTGAGGAACCAGGGCACCCTGACGACAAGTGGGCTACTGGAACAAGAAGGCATCGGTGGGCAAGAGACGAAAACAGGGCGTTGTTGGAATGCTACTACGCAAGTAACCCTGGCGGAAGGGGTTACATGAATAGGATGAGGGACCTATGGATTCTTCGATACCCAACATCCACAATGACGGCGAAACAACTAGTAGCTCAGTGTTCCAACATTCGAAAGAAGGGACTGCTCTCACAGCTAGAGATTGACGAGGTACAACATAAATGCTACGGCAAGGAGGAGTCAGGACGCCAGGTCAGGGGGGAGATATCATCACCCCCACCCGAGATTGGGTACATAGCCCCAAGTGCGATAGGAGAAGGATCGTTGAGTGCGAGAGGAGCTGACCTGAAAGATAGGATCATGGCCAAGCTTGAAACCTGGATCCCCCGTAGCCGGTTACCAAGATTACGTGAAGTACCCTCAGAAGGTCTGCTAGATGATGTTAATGCAGCACTACGGACGATACCTACAACCACGATTACCGACACTAACAAGCTGATCTACACTACGGCAGCAGTGATCAGTGAGATGCTTGGCATATATATATATATATATAATGCTGATTTGTAATTTGTAGCTACTCTGGCTGCAGCAGCAAGTGATTTTTTTTCACCGCCTTTAAGGTTTTATTACAAATACATGCGGCCTGGGCCTTAGCTGTCTGCTGTATGTAGTAGTAATGAAAACAGACACAAGCTTTCTTAAAATGCATAGACTACAATAAAATAAGGTTCAAAGAACTTGCTCAAAATAAAAGACTCTTATTTACAATGTGCTGTAACTACTACACAATATGCCAATTCACTTTTTTACAGAGATCCCTTCTGTAGTTGCTGGTGATACAACCCAACACGCAGGAGCATGCAACTGCTTTTAACAAACCCTGATTCCAGTCAGTTTGAAGAAAAACAAAAAACAAACACACACACACACACACAAAATATATGCTATATATTGGCATCTCTTGACAAGTTAGTTGTGCCAAACATGTCCTGTCACGAAAAAGAAACCTCACAGCTTTCTTCCCTACAAATATGCATATAATAAATTCAAGCAAACCTTATATCCCTCTTAAAATCTCTGAAGAAATCTTAACAACTATTTAAGAATGTAATATTTCTTAATGCTAGGTCCATGCCCCTATTGTACAATATTGCATTTTATACTAAGATTGCATTCAGAAACTCAGACATAATCATCTGATGTCTGACTGGCTCCAAACAGGAACAATAATAATGAATTTGTATAGCAAAAAACAAACAAACAAACAAACAAAGAAAAATTAAAATTTGCTGTCTTCTGGTGTTAGTTTTGTTCATAATTATAGTTAAATTTGACTATTTAAAGTTCAATTGTGCAGTTCTATAAATAGCTATAGTTATTTAAGGATAAACTGCACTTCCCGACATTCTTGTCTCTACAGAGTCTCTGACCACAGGCAAATCATCACAAGTCCTCGTCCATCTCAAGGCTGCTCCTGCGACTGCTGGTTTTAGAGGCACCCGGTGACAAAGGAGAAAACAGCGGCTCGCCAATCCTCTCTGGAGACAGAGTGCACCCGTCATCCATAAGTATGTCTCCCAAACCCATATCGGAGTAGAGGGCGGAGGCCGGGGGGTCATCGAGCTCAGCAAAGCTCAGGCTGCCCAGGTCCAGCGGACTACTTATGGTGAGTCCGGCGGGAGAGTCTGAGGAGGGTGGGGACAGGAAGGAGGCAGGCAAAGGTTGTCCAATGGCTACCGGACCGAGGAGGTTCTGGTTGGAGGCTCCTCCCGTGTTGGGAGCCAGAGACTGGCTGCTCTGTGGAACTGTGGACTGCTGCTGGAGCAGGGAGGGGTCGGAGCTCAGAGCAGAAATGTTGTTGGAGGATGAGAGGCCGTGAAGCCGTGCCTGCATTTCCAGTTCCTGAAAACAAATGGTAAATGGTAAATGGCCTGTATTTATATAGCACTTTAACAGTCCCTAAGGACCCCAAAGCGCTTTACATATCCAGTCATCCACCCATTCACACACACATTCACACACTGGTGATGGCAAGCTACATTGTAGCCACAGCCACCCTGGGGCGCACTGACAGAGGCGAGGCTGCCGAACACTGGCGCCACCGGGCCCTCTGACCACCACCAGTAGGCAACGGGTGAAGTGTCTTGCCCAAGGACACAACGACCGAGACTGTCCAAGCCAGGGCTCGAACCGGCAACCTTCTGATTACAAGGCGAACTCCCAACTCTTGAGCCACGATTCTTTCTGCTGACACCTTGGTTCACACTGACAATTAGAAAAAAGCTGATGGGAAAAGAAGGATGGAAAATGCCTGGAATTTAGTTACACTTGCAAATACTGCTGCCTCCAAACTGCAAGCATCAATAAAATGTTACGGTATTGTTTTCTATATCTGTGGATATCATTATTGGTAGTTTTCTTGAAATAGAAGATCTTCATTAAAAAAAAAAATCGCTGATAACATTGATGAAGCTAGCGCCCAGCCCTACTGCACGTACTGCAAATATAAAACTGATATATACTTACATCATGAAGCAATTGATGTCTGGTTTCCGACAAATACAGTAAAGAGGTGCGTTCTCCCCCTCCATACCAGTGTTCTCAGGCACTGGTACATGGTCAGTGTCAGACACTTCACTGTCCTACAACATACCACATAGAACCACATTAGAAATGACATATATGCAGACATGCTAATTATACCTGGCTAAATGGATGCAGTAACAAAATGTTACTCAGCTACTCTAGTTATTAGTTTCCAGTTGTGTGCAGTTGCTCCAGTCTTACTGACAGTATACTGTTTCAAACACCAGTGCCAACATTTTAGTTTTTAAATCTTAGTACGCTTCTGGACCAAGACTTGTGGCCTATTGTCTGACTACACTAACTGCAGTTCATAAACATCATTCATTTTCTCCTACTTATTTTATTCAGGGTGCATTCCAGCTGTCATAGGGCAAAAGTACACCCTGGACAGGTCGCCAGTCTGTCGGAGTATTATTAGAAAGACGCAGACAACCACTCACACCTACAGCCAACTAACCTAACCCCGCGTATGTCTTTGGAGGAGTTCAACACCAGTCTGGCCGAATCACAGATAAGCAGGGTGTCTGGGCTGCAGAGCACAGCTGTGTCAGAGACTCTCTACATCAATGTAGCGTTAAGGATGAGGGTCAGGACGCGGAGCGATGGGTGCACTAACACAATGTAAATATTAGAGTTCTCGCCATTGTCAATATGCTGTTGCGCTCTTATTCGTATTATTGCAACCATATCCCTATTCTAGCTTACCCTAAAATTTTGGAGAGAATTGGTCTGTTAATGAACGCGATCAATTGTTTGGGACTGGTCTAGGAACCACGTCGCATAAAATACTCTACTTTCGTTGGGAAAACTAATTAAGGGTAAAGTCGCACTAATAACACCTACCACTCACGTTCATATGCGTACACTATGATCACTTCCACGCAGTAACGTTGTAATAAATATAATCCCCGGTAAAGTCAGTTAGCGAACACTACTGGCATGTAATGCCAATGACGACCATTTCACAAACTGTAGAAAATGCTTAAAATGTTGTCGGCACCAAAAGTGAAGGGCTGACAGTTGCGTTTATATACGAACCGTAAGCGCTAATGTTGGTTAGCATCAGCTAAAGCGAGGAAGTTTGACACTTGCAGAGGCTGTGAACGCAGAGAGAGCTTAAAAATGCATTGTGTTTTTTTGTTTAGTTTTTGTTTTGTTGCTTTGATTTGTTTTTTTGTTGTTGTTTTTTTGCATTAAGATGTTGCACACAAAATTAAAGATATAACGGTGACTTAGCTGCCTGTTGGATAAACCCATGGACCTTAGAAAAGATCAACACTACTCGGATGTAAGCACCCGTGTATAACACAATAGGCAAAATTACGCTCGCTAGCCTTTCCACATCATAGGCTTCACATTATATAAATATTTTTTTCAAAATACTCACCATGATCTGAGACCGTTTAAATATTTTGTTACTCTGAAAATATGGCTGTATGAAGCTAAACTTTTAGCTTGACGGCTAACGCAATGCTAAGATTTACACGGAAACGATCAGCGGAAATCGTTAAAGTACTATTGGTCTACATTCTTCTTCTATGGTAGCAGCCTGGGCAGAGTAACACCCAACTTTAAACTGCCGCCATCTGTTGGCACCAATGACCGTAGAAAACATTATTGCGACAACACGTTTTTTGGGGAAAATAACAGAGATTGAAACTTTACTGATAATTTGTCCAAGTTGAAAAATGCCCTCCTCCAAAAATATCATGTGACAACCTCATTGCCTTACAGAATCATGACGTCACGCACATGTAGAATCTTACCACCACTTTGATCCTTTGGTCCTTTGATCCTTAAAACCCATAAATAGCGGTGAAACGCAATGACTTTTAGTCCGTTTCTCGCAGCAATCTTTGCAGCATTGAACCGTTCGCCAGAAAAGCCTTTTGAAATATTTGGATCCTTTGCATAGTCACTGTTTCCAGACCCAACATGTCTCAAACAGAATATCCAAAGGGACAAGAAGTTGACCCCAACGCTGTTCCCTGGGATCAGCCACTAGACCCTTACCTCTCCTCTCTTCCTTGGTGTGACCAAGTAGAAATAGAGGAAAAGCGCTTGGAAGAAATGGAGGATGAAATGCTCACGAACGCAGAGAAGGTTAAGTTATTGATGGAGGAAAATGAGAGAAACAGGGCTGAATTAAAAAAGTTGTCCTACCAGCTTCAAGAAAAGGAAGCTATTATTGAGGAGAAACAACAGGATCTCCGGGACATGGACAAAAAGAACCAGGAGCTTCAAAGAAAGCTTGATCAAGCTCTGCAGCAAAATAAAAAACTCGTCCAAGAGAAGAAACATGAGGACATGAAGAAGAGAGGGATGGACCGCAATCTCCTAGACGCGGAGTTAATGTACAGTATCGAGAAAAAAAGGCTTGGTGACACACTGCAAGCAAATGAAAAGCTTCTACAAGAGAAAAGGCAACAGGAGATCAAACAAAAAGAAATGGATCGCAAGCTTCAGAGCATCAAGCAACACAATGAAAGCTTGCAAGGAAAGCTTGATCAAGCTCTGCGACAAAATAAAAAACTTGTCCAAGGGAAGAAACATGAGGACATGAAGAAGAGAGGGATGGACCGCAATCTCCTAGACGTGGAGTTAATGTACAGTATCGAGAAAAAAAGGCTTGGTGACACACTGCAAGCAAATGAGAAGCTTCTTCAAGAGAAAAGGGAACAAGAGATCAAACAAAAGGAAATGGATTGCAAGCTTCAGAGCATCGAGCAACAAAATGAAAGCTTGCAAGGAAAGCTTGATGAAGCTCTGCGACAAAATAAAGAAATCCTCCAAGAGAAAAAGCAGCTGGACAGAAAGCAGGGAGACATGGAGTGCCAACTCCAGCACATGGAGGGAAAAGACAGGATGCTGCAGGTAAAGTTCGATGAGACACTGCAGAAATATCAAGAGCTGCAAGAACTTCATAACAAAATGAAGTACAAAGTAACTGAGCTGGAAGGAGAAAATGAAAAACTGCAAAAACAGGAGGCAACATCTAAAGTACTGAAAGAAAGGTTGGAAGACAAACAAGCTGAATTAGAAGAAGTGGAGAAAAAATGCAATAAACTGGAGCAGCAAAATACTGAAACAATCGAGGAGTTGAAAATCCTCATCCTCGAGAAAAAAGTGCTCATAGAAAAGCATCTGGAGAAGAAGAAAAGACGCTTCTTCCGCTTCTTCCGGAGGAGGGACACTCCTTCTTTCACTGCTGCCGATGTCACCTCGTCTTCCTCCACCTCCGTTCCAACTTAATCCCCCCCTCCCCCCTTTAATTACTAACACCTCTCCCATCCCCCCCCCCTCTCTCTTTTTTCACACTCACCCCCCAACCAGTCCCGACAGTTGACTGCCCCCTCTAGAGCCTGGTTCTGTCATAGGTTTCTTCCTTTAATCCTTTAAAGGGAGTTTTTCCTATCCACTGTCGCCTAGTGCTTGCTCAGAGGGGATTGTTGGGGTTTTCTCTCCTCTATCTCTTTACCTCCCCCCCCCCTTTCACACTCACCCCCCAACCAGTCCCGACAGTTGACTGCCCCCTCTAGAGCCTGGTTCTGTCATAGGTTTCTTCCTTTAAAGGGAGTTTTTCCTATCCACTGTCGCCTAGTGCTTGCTCAGAGGGGATTGTTGGGGTTTTCTCTCCTCTATCTCTTTACCTCCTTTCTTCCCCTTTACTCCTTTCTCCCCCCACCACCCCCACCTTTTTTTTCTCTTAATAATATAACAATAAAAACAATTGGCTGCATTTTAAATGTGTCACATCAATGTCTTTATTCAAGAATACAAGAAATGGGTAATAGCTGCATGTGTGTTTGTGTGTGTGCATAATATGCATACTTTACTTGTTGGATCCAAATCCCACAAGGAATTAAATAAAACAAGAAGACAAACAAAAACAAAACAAAAATATATTTCTCTCCCTTCCAAGGTCAGGAATCAGAGGAGGAAGAAATTAGGTCAGATCAGTGCAGGTTTTCACACTGCTGACATTGAAAAATGTACGGCGAGATTTCCAAAATACATTTGCAATCAAATAACTTTGACAACATAAGTTTTTTAAATCAGAGGGCGGAGCTGGAAAGACAGCTTAGCTCAACAGGTTACAGGAGATCAGATGCCACCTACTTTTCATGACAATCTTTGTGGCCTAAATCTCCCCTTTGATCATTGATCAGTAAATCACTGCATATAAATTCATCTAACCGTTATAATTTCACGAGTAAAGATTCTCAGATGATTGAATTGCGGTTTTAGTGAATGTTGAACTTTATCGCGATTTCTGTTTTTAGAATCAATAGTCCACATTTTGATTTAGTTTTGCAAGTTGCTGATTTCACACAGATCCAGTGCTGAAACGTGCCCTTTGAGTTTTTCATCATTTAACAAGAATAGGCTCAGGCTATCATTGTGTAATTAGGCTTAGCATATGTGACAGTACATGGCACAAAACAAGAGGTTTCCATGCATCTAAATCCAGATTTTAGTCCCAATTTTTGTTGACTATAATGAAAATATATACTCTTTAGTATATATTAACCACTGGATGCAAAGTAATATATACAAAGGAAAACTTTCTGAATCACATTTAGTGTTACATTTCAGATCACCACAATAGGATATCCACAATTTAGGATTCAGGCATTTGTTTTAGTTCGATATCGCAATCATTCTATGTTTGAGTAGTTTACAGAACCAGCAGTTAGCAGCAGTAACTTCTGCTGCTTCAATTCAAGCATTGCAAGCATTCCTTTATACACAGCATTTCAGTCAGATTGAGGTCTGGGCTTCCATGCTGTAGATTTGCTGCTGTATTTGGGGTCATTATCCTGTTGCATGGCCTAATTTAGGAGAAGCTTTAGCTGTCGGACAGACGGCCTCACATTTGACTCTAGAAAACTTTGGCATACAGAGGAGTTTGTCAACTGCAAGGTGACTATCTCTTGTGGCTGCAGAACAAGCTCAAATCATCACCCTTAAACCAGCATGCTTGACAGTTGGTTTGAGCCTCCAATATGTTTTATAGACGACTGTAGACACTCACTGCTGTAGCGCTCTCCTGACCTCCTCTGCATATGATGATGATGATTTAGACTAAATTTGGAGTCATCACTCCATCAAACCTTTTGCCCCTGACTTTCCGTCCAGTACCTGAGTAAGTTGGCATACTTCAGCTTCTTCTTTTCCTTGTTTGCATTCCTTAACACGATCCCTGCTAATGATAACATGTTCCAGCAGTGTGTCTTTTCCTATCAAGTGTTAAATTTTGAGTTTTTGTTCTTTCTTTTGAGATATATATGTATTCAGTCATTGGTTGACACACCATTTAGTCACTGATAGGCTGACACAATAATATGGCTTCACAATTTCTTGTTAAGATGTGCTTATTAATAGTAAATGTAGGCACTACAGTAGTATAAAAGTACCACTAATATTAGGTAGGACGTAAAAAGTTATTTACAAAAGCAAATATATTACATTTTCGGTCCGTCTCACCGACTCACCCGACACAAACACACTCACAGAGAGGGAAAGAGGAAGAGAGAGAGAGAGAGAGAGAGAGAGATCGTACACGACCATGGCAGCAGTTACACCTCCACCACTGAGAGATGTGATTAAGGCTGCGTGTTGGATTGTCCTCTACAAAATGCTGTGAAATGTAAGTATGCCTTGTTTCCTATGAAGCTAATAAGGAGAGATAAACTGGACAGACTTTGTAGATGCTGATATATTTCCAAAGCACAGTGTTCAAGTATTTATGGCTTGTGACTACAAACCTTCAAATTGATTAAATATACCGAATCTAAATATGTTACTTTTGGTACTACATTGTTTTTGATTTATTCTCGCGCCCCCTTACCTTACCTTGTAGATTGTCTCTCTCATAAATTTCATAAAAAGCAGAAATGTGGATAAAATGTTCTGTATGAAAAATGTCAAAGAAGGTAAGTACTACTTCAAGAAATTAATTTTTAATGAGTGCAAACTCAAGATCTCACTTCCTCATATTGCTGTCAGGATATGAGTGTACTAGCTTTCATCTACATAACCTTCATTTTATGGACGCACAGTGTGAGCACTCAGGTCACATCAGAGCATCGGGCCGTATAGTGTGAGACCCTGCATCGTGACCTACGAACTTCTAACCCCTGCGAGTCAGGCGTACAGTTTGAGCAGAAGGTGAATAACGCGACTGAAAAAATCGCACAGTGTATGCCCAGCAGGGGGCGGAGTTGCCCCGGAGAAATACGGCGGCCACGCTGACGCACCGGAAACCGCAGCCGACATACACTGAGCTGTGACCAACGTCTTCTCTGTTTGTTGCTTCCATGGTAACGGAAAGCGAAGGTCTCCTCTGTGTTTTAACTTTTAACAAAGACTTACGGAGCTCCGAGAGGTGAAACGAAGAGTCGTGAACCGGAGAACAGGGGAAGAAACCCGGACACCAAGAGCCCAACCCCGCGGGATGCTGCTCAGTCAGAGGAGAACGAGGTGCAGGGAGATCACCGGACCCACGCCCCACTCTGTGGCTGTGGTAAGAGGGACACCAACGAAGAAGCAGCACCACGCCTTTAGTAAAAATGGTCCATAATAGTAAGGTAAATAGGTAAATTTACTGCAGGGTAAAAGTACAAAAAAATGCAGCGGTGTAAAGGCAACATTTAAAGTAATAGCACTTATACTGCTGTTAAGTAAAAGTACAATTTCTGCAGTGTGAAGGTAGGCTCATACAGATGAAAGTAAGAATACAGTAAAATCTGTTACGAGTACGCTAAAAGATATACATTCAATTCAATTTTATTTATATAGCGCCAAATCACAACAAAAGTCGCCTCAAGGCGCTTTATATTGTACAGTAGATAGCACAATAATAAATACAGAGAAAAACCCAACAATCATATGACCCCCTATGAGCAAGCACTTTGGCGACAGTGGGAATGAAAAACTCCCTTTTAACAGGAAGAAACCTCCGGCAGAACCAGGCTCAGGGAGGGGCGGGGCCATCTGCTGCGACCGGTTGGGGTGAGAGAAGGAAAACAGGATAAAGACATGCTGTGGAAGAGAGAGAGAGATTAATAACAGATATGATTCGATGCAGAGAGGTCTAATAACACATAGTGAGTGAGAAAGGTGACTGGAAAGGAAAAACTCAATGCATCATGGGAATCCCCGGCAGCCTACGTCTATTGCAGCATAACTAAGGGAGGATTCAGGGTCACCTGGTCCAGCCCTAACTATATGCTTTAGCAAAAAGGAAAGTTTTAAGCCTAATCTTGAAAGTAGAGATAGTGTCTGTCTCCCGAATCCAAACTGGAAGCTGGTTCCACAGAAGAGGGGCCTGAAAACTGAAGGCTCTCCCTCCCATTCTACTTTTAAATACTCTAGGAACAACAAGTAGGCCTGCAGTGCACGAGCGAAGTGCTCTAATAGGATGATATGGTACTACAAGGTCATTAAGATATGATGGGGCCTGATTATTTAAGACCTTGGATGTGAGGAGCAGGATTTTGAACTCAATTCTGGATTTAACAGGAAGCCAATGAAGGGAAGCCAAAACAGGAGAAATCTGCTCTCTCTTTCTCGTCCCTGTCAGTACTCTTGCTGCAGCATTTTGGATCAGCTGAAGGCTTTTCAGCGAGTTTTTAGGACATCCTGATAATAAAGAATTACAGTAGTCCAGCCTGGAAGTAATAAATGCATGAACTAGTATCTGAGACAGGATATTTCTAATTTTAGAGATGTTGCGCAAATGGAAGAAAGCAGTCTTACATATTTGTTTAATATGTGCATCGAAGGACATGTCCTGGTCAAAAATGACTCCAAGGTTCCTCACAGCATTACTGGAGGCCAAGGTAATGCCATCCAGAGTAAGAATCTGGTTAGATACCATATTTCTAAGATTTTCAGGGCCGAGTACAATAACCTCAGTTTTATCTGAATTATACATGCATTGAAAGTATAAATACTCCAGTGTAAAAGTACTCTACTGTGAGTAAAATTAAAAATAATACTATGAGGTAAAAGTGAAAATATTGCATAACTAAAAGGTTGGTGGTTCAACCCCGTGTGCTCCAGTCTGCATGCTTAATATCACTGGGCAAGATACTAACCCCAAGTTGCTCTCAGATGCATCCATCAGAGTATGAATGTGTGAGTGTCAGATAGAAAGCACTTAAAAAGAGCATAGAAAAAAGTGCTTGTGTGAATGGGTGAATGAGGCAAGTTGTATAAGCGCTGTGAGTGATCTCTTAGAGTAGAAAGCGCTACATAAGAACCAGTCCATTTACCATTTACTATGCAAAGTGTCCTATTTCAGAGTAAATCTATAAAGTATTATATTTGCTGTTGCTTCAGTATTAACCTGCAAAGTAACTAAACAGGAGTAGTGGAGTAAAATATGTTTGTGAGTTACAGTGAATAGAATAGAATAGAATAGCTCTTTATTGTCACTGTTACAAGAACAATGAAAGGCAGTTTGGCATCTCTCTGTGTGAAATACACAATAGCGTAAATAAGTATTTACATAATAACACAGACAGCTTTACATTTACACAAGAAATATATGTACAACTTATTCATACACCTGCATACATACAGATACACCCATACATACATATGCATACATACATATATATATATGTATATATTCATGCATATGTGCATGCATACGTACATACACAGACATATTTCCACATACACGCTTACATATATATATACATACACATACATGCCATCTGAGGAGCAGGTGCATTGTGAGGTGCAGTGTGTGATGATGAGTGATATTACACATTGAGTGTGTGTGTGTGTGGGGGGGGGGGTGTTGCTACTATAATAAATACGGTTATAATAAATACAGTTTACAGAGGTAGGAATGTTGGTTGCATTATAGTATAAATAGAGATATGATGTACAAATAAAATGTAATGTCCATGAGTGCAGTTATCCTCCAATCAGGGTGGAGGTAGGGCATGTTTGACAGCCTGTGGGTAAAAACTTCTACTGAGCCTGTTTGTCTTTGACCTGATGGACCTGTAACGTTTACCAGAGGGAAGGGGGGGGGAGTGAGTGTCCAGGGTGCGAGGGGTCTTTGATGATGATGCTGGCTTTCTTCTGAAGTCTGCCAGGATAAATGTCTCTGAGGGGGGTTAGTGAAGTGCAAATTGCCAGCTCTGCTGCCCTCACCACCCGCTGCAGTTTCCTCTTGTCCTCCAAAGTGCAGCAGTTGAACCAGAGTGTGCAGCAGTAGGTCAGAAGGCTCTCGATGGTGGAGAGGTAGAAAATATGAATACTACTCCTCACAGTACTGCAGTGTTACTGATGTCAGTTTCTGTCTGTGTGGTTGTTGTTCTGGATCTGTGTGGTGTCTCAGAGAGCCCGGCCTCCTGCTCTGAGGCCTGCAGAGCAGCTGATGCTGCAGAGGCAGAGGCAGGACGCGGCCCGAGACAAAGTGCTGGAGTTCTCCAAGTACCAGCAGAGCTGCAGCATCAAGACATCATGGCTGAAAGACACGGAGCGGCGATTCCTGAGAGGAGCCGTGGAGAGGGGAGTCCAAGCCGCCGTGAGCCAGCACGAGACTGACGTCGAGCGGAGGAGACGCAGGTTTGATGACAAAGTCCACCCACAGCACCTTTAGTACTCTCATTACTTTATACTCTGATTACACAGCACACATGTAACCTTAGTACCTGCTAATCAAGTGACTTTTTACCGGTTTTCATCACCCAGTATCCCACCTAAAATGAGAGATTATTAAAGCTCAGAATAATAATGCATCATAGTTTTAATCCTCGGCTGTAGTGAGGGAGGAGAGCCTGGAGAGGTGGAGGTAAGAACTGGAGAGAAGAGGAATAAGCACACACGTGTAAAGATGAACATGCAAGCAGCAGATGAAGGTGGATGAGTTTAAATATCTGGGGTCAACCATCCAATGTACAAGGGTGCACAAGATGTGAAGAAGAAAGTGCAGGCAGAGTGGAGGAGAGGAAAACCTCAGAGGAGGTTCATGGATGTAGTGAAGGAGGACATGCAGAGGGTTGGTGTGACAGAGGAGGGTGCTGAGTGGATGGTGGGATACAGTATTTACAGTCTGTGCTTGCTGTGACATCTTTCTCACCCAATCGTGTCCTCAGGCTGGCAGAGCTGCTGGAGGTGGAGGAGCAGCAGCTCCTGCAGGAGATGGAGGAGAAAAAGGAGACAACATTAGAGAAACAGGCAAAGATGAGAGAGAAAGCCAAAGCGCTGAGACACAAGAGAGAGAGCGAGCGGCAGCAGCTGGTGTCTGAGAAGCTGGAGCAGCAGTTCAGGTACCCTGCACCCTCCACCTAAACGCCCACCGTGGCATGTCTTATAGAGATGGTGATTCACTTTAATTAAATAGCAGAAAACAGTTACAAATATTCATCTCAGTTACAAACATTCCCAAGATAAATCATTAATATTAGAGCCAGTGAACTCCTCTGAAGGCATTCATTTCAAACTACTGAGTCACACTGGAACAAGTTAAACGGGAGCACAGCTCGAGGCAGGAAGCTAGTTTGGCCTGCCTGAACTGAAGCTGCTTAAAAACAAGTTCAGAAAGTTAGACTTTAAAAAGCTGATTCGGTCCTTTAACCAACATTAGAAAATCCTTTTAATTTTTAATGAGTAGTCTCAGTTGTGTGGTTGCTGCTGTGCTCAGGGAGCAGTGCGAGGAGGTGCGCAGCATCCGCAGCAGGCTGACGGAGGAGCAGGTGTGCCGGGAGCAAGCCGCTCAGGTGAGGAACCGGCAGGAGCAAAAGCGGCGGCAGCAGGAGGAGGACCTGCTCTTCTCTGAACTGTGGGCGGGTGATGGGCGAGCCAAAGAGGAGCAGGAGAGCGCCCGAGCCCAGAGCCAGCGGCACAGGAACGAGGAGCAGCGCAGCATCCTGTGCAGGCAGATGGAGGCGGCCGAGCAGCAGAGGCAGCGGGAGAGGGAGCTGAAAGAAGAGGAGGCCCGGCTTCTGGTCTGTTCCTCAGTCATTACAGTCGCACTCATCTCAAATCACCACAAGGGGGAGACACAGCTCACAAACACACACAACCACTGCAGCTCATTCTGATGCCTGAAAGATGATTTAAAGGGTCATTCTGAGCATGCGCAGGAGCCTCCTGTTCATATTCCACACTCCTGCTAAACACAACACTGTCTACAGTTCCAACCTAGAGCAGTGACACATTCACCTTTTGCACATTCGGCAGACGTGACAACTGAGTGTATGATAACTGTGTGGCGTGCAGGCGCAGCAGCGGCAGACAAGCCTACTGCACGAGCAGCGGGAGCAGCAGCAGAAGCTCCGGGCGCAGCAGGGCCAGCGGCGGCTGCTGGACCATGGTTTAAGGCTGAAGATGAAGCGCCTGGCCCAGGAGCAGCGCGAGGAGCTGGAGCTGGACATGAGTATCCTGCAGGCACTGCTCAAGCAGGAAATAGACGAGAAACAAGGAGCTGCTCAGAGGAAGGTAAGAGAACCTGAACGTCAAGGCCGGATTGAGCCAGGAAATGTAAAATCAATTCTTTAAATGATTGTTGTCTTGTTTGTAACACTGGTGTTTAATACAACATGAGATCTGTGTCCTCTCGAGGATGCTCACAGACTTAGATTGGTGGCTGTTGGACTTCAGTCAGGGTGCTTTTTATCACTGAATTTGTGAACCACTTCTTTGTTTTTGTGCTGATTATGTAGTTTTGCTGATCTGATTAAGGGAAAGCCTCAAACTAGCACTATGGCAGGAAACAGCATTAACATGTCTGAGCTGTAAAAGGTCAGAGAGCACTGTGCTATAAGTGTCTATGCTCCTGTTCTTCAGTGGGAGAAGGACGGAGCAGCAGGCTGCAGGTGGATGGTATGATGGACTGCTTTGGTAATAAGAGAGAACTGAGTGTAAAAGTAAAGCTGACCGCGAACTCTGGGTAGACCAGAAGAATGAGGCTGAGAGCTGTTTGTCTGCATCAAAAGGATCAGGCTGAGGTGGAATGAGGAGGTTCAGAAATGACCGGGTTCAAGTTTTCGATCTCCTGCTTGGAGGAGGCCTCATTGCAGACACAGGACACACTGCAGAGGTCTGGGAGGTCTGACTACTGCTCCTGAGACCTGAACTTCAGGAACAGCAGTCAGAAGATGGATGAACATTATTTGATTGGTGGATGAGTTTTCTGTGCTGCTCTTTCTGTGGTTCAGTGACAGATTGATTCTTAGCACTGATCCTCTCAGACAAATTCAAACGACTTCAGTGGAAGAACGAAAATATTCAGGCATGGTTACCCACAGTGAGTGCACTTCCTCATTCAGGCCAGCAGGGGGCCTCAGAGCACTGCAGTCAGCTGTAGAATAGAATAGAATAGAATAGAATAGAATAGAATAGAATGCCTTTATTGTCACTATACAGTTGTAGAATGAGATACAGAGCATCTACTCAGTGCAAACATGCTGGGGGGGGGTACAGTTCTGCAGCGCTATATACATATGGACAGTATTAACAGAGGGAAAAAGATATATATATATAAAATGTACAAACATACAAGCCGGTTTTAAAAAAAGTAATATGTAATAAATAGTGTTGTGTATATACAGTTGGGTTATTGCACATAGAATTGGTATTGCACAGTGGTGGTCCATAAAGGAAGTAGGAAGAAAAAAAATTGCGGGGGGGGGCTGTGTTATCGGTGCATGTGTGAGTTCAGGGTGGTTATCGCTTTGGGGAAGAAACTGTTTTTGAGTCTGTGGGTTTTTGTGCTGATGCACCTGTAGCGCTTCCCTGAGGGAAGCAGGCTGAACATGTTGAAACCAGGGTGGGAGCTGTCCTTGATAATGTTTGCTGCTCTGCTGAGGCAGCGGGAGGAATAAATGTCCATCAGGGAGGGGAGAGGGCAACCGATGATCTTTTGTGCTGTCTTGACCACACTCTGAAGCCTCACTCTATCCGCCTTGGTGCAGCTGCCGTACCATACCGTGATGCAGTAGGTTAGCAGGCTCTCAATGGACGAGCGGTAGAAGGTCAGCAGCAGGTTGGAGTTCAGCTTGTACTTCCTGAGGACTCTCAGGAAGTACAGCCGCTGTTGGGCCTTCTTGACGACCGCTGAGATGTTGTCTGTCCAGGAGATGTCAGCAGAGATGAGGACACCAAGGAACCGGAAGGTGTGGACCCTCTCCACACACTCCCCGTTGATGTAAAGGGGGGCTAAGTCAGTGCTGTGTCTCCTGAAGTCAACAATGACTGTAGCTGACACAAGAGTGAACATTGATGAAGCAGGTCAGACATTTACTAAGGACCTGAAGCGGTCTTTAGGCTGAAGTTAATCAGTATGGTCTAACACAGAGTAAAGACTAAATTAATGTTTCAAAAGACGTGGGTTGGCTACATCTGCAGCCTGTCCGCAGTTCAGGACACAAGCATTTCACTACATGTTCACTATATGTTGTACTATATATGTGACACATAAAATTTGTATGGTATTGTATTAAAATTGGAAAAAATGTAAATAAAACATTTCTGAGGTGATGAGAATCGAGAAATTCAGATAAAAGATGATGAACAGCATTCGCAGTTTTCAGCAGCGAAGAGAAAGGTTTTCACTTGTGAAGGAGCACGAGAACGCACTCATCTGATTTACCGCGTGCTTGCTTGTGTGTCTGTGTGTATGTGTGCATTCAGGAGGAGCTGCGTGAGGAGCAGCGCAGGTACCGGAAGTATCTGTTCGAGGAGCTGCAGAGACAGAGGAAAGAGGAGGAGGAGATGGAGCACCTGATCGAGGAGCAGCTGAAGGAGGTCTGGGCTAAACGAGAGGAGAAGAGCCGGCTGGAGAGGGAGGCCAGGAAGAGGCTGATGGAGGAGGTGATGGAGGCGCAGCACCTGCAGATCCAGAACAAATGTGAGAGAAAGCAGAACAGCATTCATGCTGCTGAGAAATGATTTATCCTACATTTCATGACGTCATGTGCTAAAATGAAAACACGAGACATTGTGAGGCCGCCTGATGTGAACGTGTTCCAAAACACAAAGACGCTCAAATGAGATTCACAGCAGACCCGAGGCAGTTTTTATACTTCAATTTGAACTCTTTAATTGTTTCACTGTTTAAATGCTGACTTAGTGTGTGCATGTGCGTGTGTGTGTCTGCGTCTGTGTGTGTGTGTCTGTGCACTCCAGTGTATGCTAATCTGCAGAAACAGGCCGAGGTGAAAAAGGAGTGTGAGGAGCTGGAGCGAGTCATTGAGGAGGAGAAGCAGAAGGAGGAAGAGGAGAAGAGACGGTAGGTCAGCAAACGGCCGAGTGCTGTCTGGGTTGTCTGATGTCCATGTGTCTGACTTACTGTCTGTCCGTCCCTCAGGCAGAAGCAGGTAGCCGGGGCATACCAAGCCGACCTCCGTGCTCAGATGCAGCTGCAGCAGCAGCTCCGCTCAGAGCTGAAGGCTCAGGAGCAGCGGGAGCACCAGCAGGGCCTGATGCTGGAGCAGCTCCTCAGCGCCAAGAAAGAGCACATACTGTCCAGGTTCATGTCCCACAGTGCTGGCACCCACCCTTTTAGGAGAGTGGAGGTCTCCAGGTCTGCGCCCCAGACCCGGCTTACAGACTACTGAACCCCCACAGTTTAATTGGGGGACGGGGTGTGTATCAGGTTTTCTCCACATGTATTTTGTTTGGATATTTCTCTTTTATTTAACACACAAAATTCATTAAAAAGAGTGATTTCAAGAGACGTTTTAGTCCGGTTGTGTTTCTGTGACTATTCAAATTTAAAGAAATTGAATCATAGCTGAAAAAAGTTTGGAATACAGAAAAACAACACTTAACAACAACACTTAAGCTCATGTTGGTATTAATAACAGCGGTTCTCTGAAGTAGTTTTATTTATATCGTGATAATAAACACCTGAAGCAGGTGACAGATTTATGCTGCTTTGGTTTGCCCTTTAAATGCTTCACTGTGAAGTGAGTGATGGGGTGAGTGATGTCAGAGGAGCCTGTTTGTGATTCACACTCTCTGTTGGGTAATATTTACTGAAGGAGAGGGAAGAGAGCAACGTTACAAAACGTCTCAGCCTTTTATTGTGAAAGAATCGTCATGTGGTAAAAAGAAAATAGGCAACAGCAGCAGTTTGATGTAACGGGGTGACTCACTGTAAACCATCTCTAATAATTATAAATGACTCTTCTTTATGAACATCACTGCAAGCTGACAAAGAACTCCCAGGATGAAGCTCCCAGCTCAGCAAGCATCATGTCTTTAATGTATTTAATGAACAGGTAACACTTAACATGAAGGTGCACATACTCACCATTCCTTTCCTGTTTATTAGTAGCATATTGGTTCTTCGTTATAAAGCGCTCATCCTGCATGACTATACTCAGGTAGGATGGGAGGTTTAAGCAGAATAAATGGATAAAACTATTTGACTGTTTTTTGAAGATCGCCCCAAATGGCTTTTGCATTACCTTTGGCAGACGTGTGACCTGCTCTTCTGGTGGAATTTATACTCGGCCTCTTTTTCATATATTTGTCATTAATAAGCTGCTGTGTTGTTTGGATTGCACACTATCAAAAAGTCTCGATCCTAAAATCCTAAGCCTGACTCCACTAAAGTCTTAGTCACTCCAAGAATCGTTCACACTAGTTTTTCTTTAACATTCCCTTCATGCGGGGCCCAAAAAAACATCTCTTTGCCCGGGGCCATACTGTAATGCTGTCCCCTTGCATATGCTTACATCATTGTTACATTGTTAATTGAAGAAGTTAATGAGTATTTAATGTACACTAGAGTCTGTTACTAACAACATACTGTTGCAGTTTGTGTTAATGAAGTTATTCAATCATCGTGTTAAGGAAATATCACACTAACACACTCTGACACACTCTGAGGTTTTCATAGGTAAACTTGTGCAAGCACAAATAAACTCTGCATCATTTCATCATTACATCATAGCTGGAGGTGGGATGGACAGAATAACATGAACACCTCAGCATGACCACAGTGTTTTGTTTTTGTTTTTTTAAGAATGCTGAGAAATAGCAAAACAATCACCTGAAGGTCAAAATGACTTAAAAAAAAACGGTCTCTGCAGACCTGAAATCACCTGAATAACATATTCACTTAATATTTTCATTTATTTCAGTTCATCTTTATTTCACCTGATCGTGTTTGTAAACCAAACATAAACTGTATATCAAAGATGGACACAGCATCTAGGTCAGTAAAGTGAAGTCTTGCACTCCTCCTACTATGCAGGAAAAAGAAGTCAAAAAGGGAGTCTGACTGAATAGAAGTCTTTGACAAAATGAGTCTACTGCTCACCTGATCTCTGACCTCTGTGAATTTTTCTTGAAACTCCACCCTTTCCTCCAAATATGGTCGCTTCTGGTCCCACAGAAAGTAACATGGCAGCTGCCAAATTCCTAAGAAGTAAGCTTTAAACACTTGTTGCTGTCCCTCAGCACACCTCTGAAAACTGGTGAAAGAAATCAGCTCATCCAAATCTCTGAATCATGCACAGCTACCCTTGTAGAGTCAAAGAATAAAAAAAATGCTTACATGTTTATGCTGTCCATTTTCTTGTGTAACTAACTGTGTCTCTATTGCAAAGACTGACCACAGGACTGAACGGTGATTTGTGCAGCACCAATAAAGATTATTTTGAACTGTTAATCGTGCACAGCTCCTCTGTTCCCAAGCATGAAACAAAGAGCTGGAAAACAGTGATATGAATGCTTGTGCCACATTATATTTCACTGATGTCAGAGGAGCACAGGTTCAGGAACATTAATGAAAATCACAGGTCTGTCAGCCTCTGGTGAGATTTCTTCTTCCGTGTGCAGCCTGTTGAAGTTCTCTGTTGTTCTTTTTCACGCCTGTGTTTCACAGCCTTCACGGCTGTGGCAGCGTGATAAAGCCTGTTGTGGGTGGACCGGCGTCTTGTCAGATTCATGTGCAGGTAAACACCTCATACCAGCAGAAGGAGTGGTTTGGGAGTGGACTCATTAGCTGAGTAAGAATAATAGCTGTGCTCAGACAGGTCTGAGATGAGCTGCTGCTTCCCACAATCACTGTCACAGGATCTGATGCAGCTTCCTTCAGCACATGAGGATCTATTTATCAGCCGGAGAGGATGAGTGGAGATTATTACCCCTACTCCAAGGTAAAGGACCCGTTATCGCCTCTGTACTTGCTGTAAGAGCTCATATCTGTGGTTAATGTTCACACAAAATATTCTCTATAACGTTCAGCCTGTCGGCATTACACAACATCTCTGATAACAGACACACTTTACTGATGTGTTATCAGAAGGAAAAGTCTGACTTACATGAGAACATTTTATGTAAAACCAGCTTTATACTTTCAAATTTTATGTCTGTGAGGAGCTATTACAGGAAATAAAAAATGTGATGGGTGGTGGAGCATGAAGGTCAAATATCTACTTTTTCTGGCTCGATAGAATTTTTAGTTTGACTGTGTTTGTGAGAGATTTATCAACATGTCTGAAGAGAAAAGGATAAATTAGTTAGTTGGAAGGATTCTTAGAGGCCTGGATGAGACACAAAGAAAGCAGCCAAAAATCCTACATTTCCCATAGTGCAGCTGGATGGAGTCTTACTGCACTGAAGCAAAACATTAACAGTGAAAGAGACCCAAAATCTTGAAGCAGAGCGTAGTGCTCTTTTAGTGATGAAGTATTAATATCATCTAAGCAAAAGCACTGTATTTTTAATAATACGACTGGAGCTTGTTTACTTTCTATGCTGCTGTGTAGCTTCATCTGTAATAACAAGGCATAATTTCTCTCCAGATTCGTATTTTTAGATTTATGTCTACAAAGTCTCATGCACAGACTAGTTTTAGGCACCCTTTGGTTTTGAATCCTGCTGTGTTAGTTTTTTGTTTCTGGAGTGACCACATTTAGACGAGGTGGCGGAGTGCAAACTGACCACCCAATGCTAGCTAGCATGTTAGCACCAAGTTACATTCCTAGAATTTTACTAAAACTGGAGCTCAGACTTCTCTGCCGATCTGTGACAATAGTTAAACTCACAGCAACCATGATATTGGTCAGATAATTGCCTCCAGCAGCACGAACGCGGCAGCTACAGCCACCTCTCACCACCATAATAATGCAAACTGTAATAATTAGATCAAACCCAACAATCTTCACAAAGTCAACAAGGGAGAAATAGGTTATAGTAACAAAACAGTTTCCTGTATCAGCCTGCAAACATGTTATTTCTGCAGTAAAGCCGAACATTTTAACATGGGAGACTATGGGGACTGACTCAGCGTTGGAGTCTCAAGTGGTCATTAGAGGAACTGCAGCTGTGCAGGCTGACACTTCATCTTGCCACAGACTAGGAAATGCCTCCTGGCAGTTATTTAAAAGACTGAGTCAACAGTAATAAATTCTACGTCAGTGGTCACCAAGTCTGAGGACTTTATCCCAAAATAACATTTAATAGTGTTTTGCTTTTGTTTTTTTTTGTTTTTTAACGGCTGTCCTTGCAGGCTAACTGACATGCACAGGTTACATCGGATTAAGGTGTAACATGTGACATGTTTGCTGGTTTCAGCCTACAGTGTAACTCCTACTGTAAAATAAATGGATTTATAAAGTACATGATTTGCATTTAAAAATAGAAAGAAACATAAAAATTCTTAAGTACAAACCAGGTGTTAACACAGGATTTCTTTACATCCCACCTCATTATTGCAGCTTTGATTGGTCTGGCCTCTTTCTGGTTCCACTGCATTCAGTTTTTGTGGTCAATTTAAACACAAAGAGTTGAAGTGGAACAAAGCTTAAGGTGTGGAAAGAATGACACGACACGTTTGGATGAATGCTGTGAGGTGAGGAGGCGTGGACGAGCGTTAAATGATTAATTCTCACAGTGTGCAGCCTGTTTGCTTTCATGTCTGTTTGTCTTCTCTTTGTGACTGATTGTTTGACATTCTAGTTGTCACTCCGAGCCTTCAAGAAAACATAATCAACAAACAAAAGAAAGATTAAAAATAGAAAAATGTAAGTTCCTCTGAGGGTAGTTCTCTAATCAACCAAATGATGGTGCTATTGTGACAGCACCACAATTCCAATATTTTGCAATGCTTACTTAGACAGCTAATTTTGGTTATTTTTACTTATATTTTTAACGTTTTTTAAATATATTTGACTAATTGTGGTTTATATAGTTTTATTTATTATTGCTTAATAAATAAACCCTTGCACTTAGTGGTAAAAGTGGTACAAGGTCAGCAGTTTGTATTTATAATATTGACCTTTATAAACAGATTTGGTTGTAACTAGATAAAACATTAAAGAGTTACAGCAGTTTGACCGTTAAAGTGGCCACACCCACAAAGGTGTGTCAGCCAATCACAGAAAAGAAGTTTTAGGTTTTTAGAGGTCATTGATTATAATATATACAAAGTTTGGTGAAGAGTGGAAGAATATTGGAGAGCAGGCAGACAAAAGTATGTTTTTGTTTTATGTATGTATGTTACCAATGAGCTTCTCATATGTTGGAGGATTCCCACTGTGGGGTCTTCCTGCTCCATATATGGCGCTCTGAATTACTGTGAGAAAGACTGAAAGTCATATATGTTGTTTTATTACAGTTCATACACATGATTGACGCTGGATTTGCAATAAGTGAAATAAAATTCGGACTTTCAGAGTTTAGAGAAGCAGCTAGGAGTGATTATTTTAGCGGTTTAGCTCTGTTCACTTAGACCCACACAAATAATTCTATATACTGGAATAAACAGGCAGTGGAATTGCTGCCGTTTTCCACTGGATCCACAAACACAATCAGTCTTGTATTAATTAGTTCAGAATATTTTGCAAGGCTTCCTAATTTCTGAACAGTGGTGAGCTATCTGTACCAGATCTGACTGTGTGAGGCAGTGAATTTTGGAGAGGCTGACATAGTGTTGATGCTTTTACAGGGTTGGTATTCACAGAAATTCAAATAAAATGTTAACTTGGGAATTTTTTTAAAAAAAGGACCCCTCAGGTTTCTCTCAGGACCCTCTGTGGGGCGCCACGCCTCACGTTGAAGCACCCCGCGTCGTGTGTGTGTGTGGTTGAAACCTGGCTTGGAGCCAGGGATCAGCCAATCAGCGGGCAGTGTGGGGAAAACACGGCTGTCAGGAAGAACCGGCCTCCTCCCTCCACCTGCGGGTCGCTTCAGGCTTTTCGTTTCCGTTTTTCTGGATTTCGGGATCCTTCTTCCGGTTCTAACACTTTTCATCGGCTCTGAGTTTACCCTAAAGTATCCGAGGGTTCGTTTTTACCGGAGGAAACACCAGCGGGAGCGTGCTCCTTCGGACCGACACTACACCGAACAAAGTGACCGAAACTCGGCCAGACACCTGCTGCGGGGCATGCGCACTGGAAGGTCTCTGCTGGTTTAGGACCGAACCGGAGCGCAGAGGGACTCTAATGGATCATTAATGGGCACAAGAGGAGCTTGTTAGTGTAGTTTGATCCACCGGGAAGGCACAATGTCCGTGAACGAGCTGTACACGAAGGTGAGTTTACTTTTCACCTGGAAAACAGACGCGCACCTGCTGGAGCAGCTCCAGCCCGAACCCCGTCACTTGCGTCGCCTTTAGCCGCTCAGGTCTCACCTGCACTAAACTCTGAGCATGGTTTATGTTACCTGACGGTGTTTATTCAGATTTTAAAGAGATGAGTCACCTGTTGGGACTTGTGTTGGAACATTAGTACATGGCGCTGCGAGTGGAGAGTGAAGTAACGTTGGAGCTATAAATGTTGACGCTACAGAGGTGGGGTAGGGGGATATTTGGGCTGAATGTAAGAGAGGAACAGGTAAAGCCTGGATAACGCCAAGTAAAGAGACTTTACCGAAGAAATTCCACAGAATGCATACTTTACTGTAAAATGGCTAATTTTTGAATGGAGTCTTGCGTGCGGCTGAGCGGACAGGTGCAGGAGGCGCAGATTGAGTTAAAAGGGACCCGTGTTGGATTTCAGAGTGGTTCACAGGACTCAGGCTGTCTGTGAGGCCGTGCTTGACGGTTTCTGTGATCAGGGAATTATCACTGGTTGAATAAACCTTCAGAGCGAGACCGGAAGCTGGATTTCTGCTGGAAGTTTGAACCTGTTATCAGCCTGGAAAAGCAGCATTATTACACTCACTGATGATTCATCACTCAGATCACTGACAGCCCATCATCTGCTCACCTGCACATCCGTGATTAATGATTAAAGCTCATTTTCTATAATAAGCAACAAAAGAAAATCAGAGATGAAGTCATTGTCTTATCTAATGTCTTCATCCTTCAGCCACACGCACATGCACACAGTCAGATCATTAAATTTGTTGTGTTTGTCTTCCAGCTTAATATTCTTCAGCATCATAAACCGACAGGCAGAAATGGGAGAGAGAATAAAAACATAAAACAGCTGATGAGTAACAGGAAGAAAATGCTCAGACAAAAACAAAACAAAATAAAAAAAGAATAAAAGCAGAGAGACTCTAATGCATTGTGGGGATTGTAGGATTCAGCAGTGTTGTGGGTTCAGTCAGGCTGGGCTCTGTCCATCCTCTGATGGTTGGATTTCTTTGATTCGAGGATTCGACTTTGTTGTGTTCTACTCTTTAATCTGAGCTTCGTTCCCGGTCTAATCTGTGACTCTTTATTAACTCAGCAGGAACCTGTTTGAATGTTTGTGAACTTGTTAACCTCGCCTCAGCTTGAGTGAAACCTCTGCTCAATCAGGCTGTCTGAAATCTGAGATGCAAAGACTAAATGAGCTTCCTCCTGCAGCAGAACTCACTGTAGTCCCACTGTAGTCCTTCAGTCTGTACAGTCTCATGAACCACTGTAATCAGGCAGAAAAGTGTCTTCTTACGTCAGCATTTACAGCAGGGGGAAAAGTTGTGAGTTTAATTTTGTGCTTTTTTTCTGAGATCTTCTTGTGAGAGATGAGAATTAAAACTTGTCAGGTTGTTTTGTTTTGTGATCTTGGGCTCTGCTTCATTCTCTGAAAACTTTGAGTGCTGCTGTTTGAGTGCTGGAGTTCAGTGAGTCTTCTTCCTCATGCTGTTATGAGAAGAAAGTGACTCAGAAGCCGACTTTAATCTGTTGATGCTTCATTTTATTACATGCTGCTGATAATGATGGCCTTGACTCTGACACCAGATGTATTTTTAACTGCCGTCATTTTGTCGTAGAGCTCTTCTGCACCAAACTCACTTTGACTTTTGGACCTTTCAGTTTGAACTGAAGCAAAATTTAATGTGTGGACTGTGCAGAAGTGACAGCAGGATCTCTGACAGGTTAGGTTAGGTTAGACTCTGTAGACTAAAGTTAGCCTACAGCTTCAGATTGTGTTGATGGGATGTTTCCACAGCTTATGTTTATAAAGCTGTAGCTTCTTACTAAAATCACATTTTAAAGTTTCCGTGTTGTTTTATGTTGTTTTGCTTCACTGAACCGCATTTCTTTCATCCTTTTTAATTTAAGTGACATCATAAACTCTGGCTGAGACAGTTGTTGTCACAGGTTTTGGTCTCAGGATGAAAACCTCGTAGTAAAGGTGTCATAATTGGAAAAAAGGGGGAAATGAGCTGCAGCAGCACCTGTAGACAGGACGCTGGATCAGCTACGTTTTAAAAAGCTAACTGTAAATAATGACGGCAGGCTGTAGGTATGTTCAGAGGACAGAAGAGAGGTGCACACCTGTCATCGCACCTGTCCATATGTTTAACCTGTGAGCGCAGAGTCTGTGTTCCTGCAGCAGTAACAGTGAAACCTGTGAAGCTGGACCGTACGTGCTGCTGATACAGCTGCTGCTCCTCTACACTGAAAGGAGGCAGTTGAAGTGGCTCAATCATCTGACCAGGACGCCTCCTGTTCACCGTGTTATGTTTTATCTATCAGGGAGGACACCCCAGGACAGACCAGGACAGATTATGTCTCCCTGCTGTCTTAGAAAGGGTGGAGGAGGTGGGTGGGCTTCTCTGCTTGGATCCCTGCCCCCGAGATTAGGGGCAGCGGCTTCTTCCAGTCTTAAAAATACCGATCACATCGTAAAAATTCATTGCAATGAAAAAAATATAAACAGAAACAATCAAACCATCTCTGGAATGGAACAAAAACTGAAAAGTAAGAACTAAATAAAAACACGTGTGCAGGCGTAACCCTGAAGTTCATTCAGCTTTCAGTCGGTCATGTTTAATATTGTTTTACAAACAGTGAAGTTCATTCATGTGAACATTTCCACCAGCTGACAGCAGCACTTGTCTACATCCTCTCCACATTCTGCTGTAACCTCTCTTTTTAACCCATGTCTGAGAAACTGAGCCACTGTGTTTAGATGTGATCACCCAAAGCCAGCGAGGACGGGCGCCATGCAACCCCAACCCCCGCCACCCTGCAGAGGATGAGCGGTTGGACTGAATGATGGAGACTCGCGCAGAAGAAGTCGTCTTCTGCTGTGCAGGCCGGGATTAGCTGAGATTAATTACAGCTCGTTAGTCGCAGCTCTGCTCTGAGGACAGCGTGAGCATATGTTTCAGATTAGAATCAGTCAGACGCAGATTTCCGACCGAACCTCGGCACGTGTGTGTGTGTGTGTGTGTGTGTGTGTGTGTGTCTATGAGTCAGCTCTGAGCTGTAATCCTCCTCCTGGGCTCGGTGGTCCGCTTCATTAAGTGGGGCCACTCTGAACCTCATCAGACTGAGTAATCTGGTATTTGGGAGGGGGGGGGGGGCTTCTTTCACCTGCAGCTCCACCTGTGCTCAGCTGAGTCATGATTGCTGGGCTCTCCAACAGGTTTGGTGTTATCAGTGTGATCTCAGAGTGATGCTGGTCTCGTGGGAATCCGGTGGGCTCAGATCCAGGACTCTGCTGATGCTGCTGAGTCAGAGCAGATCAGGCCTGCAGCGGGACGAGTTTCTTTACTCATTGATCCGATTGATAATCTGATTAATTTTAAGCATTGTTGATCACAAAGTGGTCGGCGTGTCTTCTAGAATCCAGAGAGCTTTGGTTTAAACTCGGACGGTTCTCTCCTTTTTCCAGCACTTTGATGTTCAGGGCAGCAGTGAGTTCACTCCGGGTCAGACTTTTATTATTCCGTTTTTGTATGCTTGTTTTTCCCTCTAGCAGCTCAGTGATTTCCCACTAAGCTGTATTGATCAGCTGATTACTTGATTATGGCGTTAAGAAGAAACGGCTCCATAATTACCTGAAACAAGAAGTCTGAAAGTCAGTTTGAATTTACATTGCTGGTATTTTGGATTCTTCCATCTTTGAAGAAACTGCATCTTCACACTTCATACATCCAGATTGCTAAATCAGAAATACTAAATTCCTCCATTAGGTACCCAAAGGTCAGTGGTCACAAGGATAAAGATTCTGGGAAAGATGACAGACTCAGTTTCACTCATACATTTTGCCATGTCAAGAATTTGTTTATTATCATTGGCAAAATAAATTAGGTGACACATCTCAGCTTAACTTTGACTTTGGGGACTCAGAATTGATATTTTTGATATTTTGATAATTTTTCTTTTGTTCTTTGGTGAATATTAATAGTTCTCATTAAATCTTTCTGGTGCTGGTTGTGGCTGGAGTTTCTTCCTGTCTGGTGATGAAGCAGCTTCGTTACGTTCACTGTCTTCAGTACAAAATGTTAAGTCTGTCAACATATTCAGACTTTTGTTCATTAGGCATTGTGGGAGGTTTTGTTTTGTTTTGTTTTCTGGAGTCGAGTATTATAAAAAAAAAGAAAAAAAAATGTTGACATAAACCCTCCCAGAGCCGGCATCTGTCTCACTCAGTTCTGCTGTTTGCTGCAGTCAGTCAGCTCTTCCAGCTGTTAAATGTATTCATTGGTCTGCTGTTTTGAAGCAGTTAATAACAGACTGTTACACATGCAGGTAATTATTTGTATCCGGAAAGAAGTCTATGTGATTTCTGACTGAGGTTAAATGTGATGTAAATGAGGTTAAATGTGAGTGGAGCTCTCCTGCTGGTGTATTTACATGTTGCTGTGGGTCTGTGAGGAAGCAGGAAACAAACAGACTGCATGTCTCTCCTCCGGAGCTGCAGCTCTCTGGTTCCCACCGCTGTCAGTGCTCAGCCAGCGCTGCAGCTGCTGGATGAATGGAGCACGTTGTCTGGCTCACAGAAACCCTGAAGACTCCTGAATGTGTCTGTGATTGGCACCGAACCTCTGCACTCACCTGTCTCACATATTATAAACAAAATGCAGGTGAACGCTAAGATGAATGAAGTGCACTTAAATATTTAAAAACTAAAATATTTATTGATTTATGTTTTGGACACTGCCTCAGTCTGCCAACAGACCCTCTCTGCAGGTAGATGGAGCGTCTGTAGATCCCTACATTCTGCCAGCAGAGAACCATGTTCACTCACATAACCCATCCAGAAAGTCTGAAAAGTCTAAAGACAGGTGGAAACTCTTCTCGTCAGGACCCCACCCACTTCAGAGCGGGTCTGATAAGAAGAGTTTCCACCTGTCTTTTGATGATTTGGATGAAGACAAGAGCATGATTAATAGCCACCCTGATGGCTCACTGGTGATGTCACTTCCTGTCCCAGATCAATCGAGCCAATACCTGTCAGTCACCTTAACCTGCTAACTGTTTGTGTTTGTCCAGTTTAGTCCATCAGAGGCATCTCCACCTGTGTGTCAATCATTTTTAACACGTGCGTTCCTGCAGGTAAACTAACAAATCTGACAGAACAAACTTTTACACAAAGATCTGACTTCTGTCAGATTTATTATCTCTTTGTTCTGATGTTTGCTTCTCAAACATAAACGTTTCCTTTAAGTTTGTAGTGACTGAATCCAGGAAGTGATCCTGAACTCAATGAATGTTTGTTTGATGTAATAATTAGAGGCTCTCTGTGTAATGTTGTTATTAGGATTAGGCAGAACTGCTGAATGCTGACAGATGAGGTGACCACGTTTGAACTGTTATTGCTGATTAACTGTGGACACAGTGCAGAGGTGTACTGATGGTTATGGTTTCAGCAACTTTTGTCTGTGTGTTAAAGTGTTTTTTGTCCGAGGGTGGAGTTTGAGGTGGAGGAAGCTGGTTGTTTGGTCACATGGTGACAGGATTAGTGGGCTCGGTTTTCAGTCTAACTTAACTTCTGTTCCTCACTGATGAGGCTGGAAGCAGAAGTTCAATTAAATTTTATTTATACAGCCTCAAATCACAACGACAGTCGCCTCAAGGTTTATGTATTGTATACGCTTTATATTGTAAGGTAGACCCTACGATGATGCATACAGAGAAAAACCCAACAATCATATGACGCCCTATGAACGAGCACTTTGGCGACAGTGACACGTCCTTTTAATTTTGGTGTAAACTTCATCACGAGTCCTTCACGCAGGCTGTTAGAAAGAACCGGGGAGTCAGGGAGGTGTGATAGACACTGAAACATCATAGTTGAGGATGTCCATCCACCCATTTTCTAAACGAGTCTTGGGGCAGCAGTCTGAACAGAAAGACTCCCACTCCCACCATGCCCACCAATCTCCTCCAGCTCTTCTGAACAGTGAGGCATTCCCAGGCATTCCCCTGGCTCTGCCTCTGGGCTTTTTCCGAGTTGGAAATGCCCCAAACATTTCACCCAGCACTGCTCCAGGAGGTGAGCTGGTCAGGTGAACCTCTGCTGCCTCACTTCTACTGAAAGGTGCTCACGGTGAGACGGTTTTGCATTTTGTTGATGGAAACACTGAAGTCATATTGGGTTTTTCCCGTCTGCATGATGCAGGATGATGTCATTCAAACAGTCCAATCACAACCAAAGGGAACTGAAACGTTAATGGACCAAAGTACTGAACCTGAAGTCTCTCACTCCTGCTGAGCTTGAACTGTGGATCACGTCAGCAGCTGTTGTGTCTCTGTGTTTGTATATGTGTGGTGCTTTATTGCCTAATCTCAGAGGACGTTTTCCCTGCAGCAACAATAAGGGAGACTCCCTTTAGCTTTAGCACCACACTAGTGTGTGATTAGAGAACATTAGAAGACATGCAGTGTCGTAATGTGCTTGACTAGGCTCTGACTGAGACACGAGAAACGGTGTGTGTGCGTGTGTGTGTGGCCCAGAGATTAAAAGCCTTTGTCAGGGTGAATGTTTGATATGTACGACCTTCGGCCTCTCTTCTCTCTGAGCTTTCAGTGCAGATCAAAGTTCCTCGACAGGTCGTGTTGTTTCTTCCTGCGGGACACACCCAGCGCTCACCATGGGGCTGATGTCACCGTGCCGACACATCACTGGGCGGAGACTCCGCTCACCTGTGCCGCTCTGAATGGAAACCTGATCTGTGCGTATAAAAACAGACAAACTCATTCTTCTTCAGGTCAGACTGAGGCTCAGAGTGAAATACCAGCCTGTGAACTCTGCCCCGTGACTCAGAGCCACTTCAGCTCTTTGTGTGTGCTAATCCAACACCTTCACTTCCCCTGCAGGCTCGTCTTTTATTCCAAACCTGTAGGACGGCTTGTTCTCCACTGCTGGTCCTCTTCTTTCCCTAAACCCTCCCCCAAAACAAAGCACAGCAGCTGAATGTCAACTCCGTCCACGTTTCTGACTAACAGGAGCAAAACAAAGTCTGAGATACAGAGTTTAACCCAGCTGGTGCTCAGAAATCAGACCTGCTGTATTTGTGTTTTTACACAGACGCTTTCTGATTCTGAGCCGCGCTGCCAGTCAAACTAGCCAGAGCTTTAAATTTTGTAAAGATGTGGAAGAGAGCTTTAATATAATGTGGAGCTGTGCAGTTTCTCTGTTGTGTGTTTCTGTGGGCAGATGTAACATTGTTTGAACATGGAGGCTTTGAGTTGAATCCAGCAGCTGATTTTGCTCAATAGTATTTTTAACATGACACTGGCAAGTTACAGATTACTTGTAGAGCTTGGTGGTGACAGGAAAATATGTTTTCACAAATCTGCTCAGCTCTGCCCTGATCAGTGACTTTTTGGGGGGTAAAATGATTTAGACCCCAGTCTGTGGAGACGTGCTTTTAAGCTGCTCTTCTTCACTTCATTGTCACGTTGTGTTACTTTCGTCTGAATGAGTTGAAACTTACCAAAGCTCAAAGGACAATTAGTAACTGTCCACATACTCATGACATGTACAGCCCCTCCCCCGCTGAAGACATGCTCGCCTGTGCAGAGACGTGAAGGAAAAACAAAAAAAATCAACTTTAGAACTGCGTGTGTGTGTGTGTGTGTGTGTGTGTGTGTGTGCATGTGTGTGTGTATGCGTTTGTCCTCATTACTGGCTGAGTTTCCTGCTGAGATGCTCTGCATGCGGACTTCATGCTTCTCAGTCATTGGATAATTACTGATGGTGTCCTAGATAAACTTACAGAGTACACACACATCACACGCACATTTACCACTCACACTACACTCACACACTGTTTGATAGAGATCATGTCATCACACACAAGCTCACAGCATACTTTGTGTCAGATGTTCTTTAGTTCATGTCTGCAGACTGAAGCTTCGATCTGTGGATCTTTCTGTTATTCTCTGTCACACGTCACACCCTGTTCACATCAAACACACCAAAGTTTCTAATAATGATGATAATAATGATCTCAGTTAGGCAGTTTTTTTCTGCTCTTGGATCTGGATGCTGTCATAGAGAAGGGATAGAAGCTCCTCCCATTTGCTGTTCAAACCTTCTGTGTTTAAGCAGCAGAGACAGTTTGTTTCAGACTGAAGATGACCTGACGGGCTGCTCCATCGATCAGTATCAGATATTTTGAACTGTGACTCATGAAAATCTCATTTAGTAGAGTCCAAGAATAAAGAACTGGACCACTTCACATTAAAATAGCAGCATTGTAATGAAACATGATGCCTTGGTGTTTTTCTCCAATTGAGGTTTTGATTTCAGTTGAAATGTTAACCTGCCCAGTCTCAGGAGGCTTTAAATGGTGTGTAATAGTATTCTGGTTCGAAAAGCATGTGGTGACGCTGAACAGGAGAAACTGTTTTTGTTTATGGAGAGCTGAAAAAGCCTGAATCTGCGTTTTTGTGCTGGTTCTGGCTCTTTGAAGCACAGTTTACTTGCCTGTTGCCACACGGATGAAGATCAGAGCTCCAGGACGGGAGGACAGTGCTGCTGCTGGCTTTGAAATCACAGCAGTGAGAACTGTTAGCTCTTATACAAATCTGCTGCTTCTCATAATAATCATTTTTGTGATGTGATTTAACCCCAAGATGGCTCTCCAGTGTGGGGAGAAAACTTTGGGCCACAGAACTTCCTGCATGTTACTCTCCACACGTGCACCTGCAGTGTGCTTCATGCTGTGAACATGGACTGATCCACAGTTACAGGTTTATCTGCCAGGAGACGGCAGATCTCGTCCTTTGGAGCTCGCTGTACAGGAACCTTGAACATGTCGTGTGGGGGGCTTGAGCCTATCCCAGCTGTCAGAGGGTGCAAAAAGGAGGTGGCAGCAGTAGCCTTCTCGTTACAAGGCTAACCACCATGCTCCCCACCACCATCTTACCTTATCTTGTTATTGGTGGCTTTTTTTTTTTTTTAAACACTCCAGCAAAAGCCTAAGCTCTCTGCTCTTCACTTCAGATCCAGATGTTTTGTCCCATTTAGATAAAGATTAGAAAAACATCTGAGATGTGCATTAAATACTCGAAGGCCTGATGAAGTCCACGTTTTTGCTTTGGATTAAACAAGAAATCAAGCTTCTTTAATCTTTAGGTTTATTTGATGGCAATTGGCAGTCACAGGTCTGTGGGACACGTGTAATTTCTGTGTGTCAGGATTTCCTGTAAAGTGAATTTAACTCGGTCACTTTCAGGCAGGGCCTCGTGTTGGAAGCACAGATAGAGGTTTATTTCCTGTCCTGTCTGGGAACATGTCGTCTCCCCCTCTTTCTATGGAAAGTAACCAGAGCGTGCTTCAATTATGTAATGTACATATTCATGATGTCATCAGGACTGATTTGCCTTCTGCCTGGCGTCAGAGATTTTCATCTGTTGGCCTCTCCGTGCTCTCTGTGCTAATGTATGCTGTGTTTCAGTAGAGCTGAACTCCCGGGCTGCTCTCATGAGCGTTTCAGTGGCTTCGGGTCATGTGACCTTGTGTGATTCCTGTCTGTCACACAGGCAAACTGTATGGAAACGAGCTTCTGGTTCACAGGAGTGCGTTTGCATTGAAGGCAGTGATGTAATGCGGGATTGTTTGTCCTCGGCTCTCATTAGTTTCTGTCACAGTGACCTCATATTGTTTGAATGAACAGCATGCAGGCAGATGCTGTGATGTTTCTTCCTTTATTTTTCTCAGTTTGTCTGTTGAGAGGAGGAAGTGACACCATATTGCTGCAGATGAATGAAGAACAGGAACAAACACAAACCATAAATGATGATATCGGGAGGTCACGCTGCAGGTCCACTGGGTTCAGAGGGTCAGTGAGGCAGACAGGGACAACATCTGCTCAGGATCATGTTTGTATCTGATATCAGTCTGATCAGCACTAACACATCTGTGCAGCTGTGGGCTGATTTAACCCTGATCAGCTGTCTGAGGATACAACAACCCAACAATCTTGCGTTACTTACAGGAACTTTAGCCTTTCTTTCCCTGCCTTCAGGCTCACTGTGGTGCACCTCCTCACACACACACAGACTGAAGCTGCATGGAGTTTAAAAAAAACACAGAGTTTCTGTAATGATGCAAACAAAACAGAGACAGAGAGAAACGGGTGAGCATCAGCATTTTCTCAGTCATGAACACGGTTTGCGTTCAAGTCTGAAAAGATTTCAAACAAACTCAGAGAAGCAGCGCTGACCCGGTGCTGTGTCAGCAGTCCTGATGTGTGCTGAATAAACACACATGCTGATTTGTGCTGGTTATATCTGATCCAGCTTTAAGTAGGGATGGGTCTCGTTTAGGTTTTATCCGATACCAGTGCCAAACCAGTACTTTTGAAATGGTGCCGGGGCTTAAACGGTGCTCAAACCGGTGCTTAAAGAATGGAGAACACAAACTTTGTCCAAAAACCTGTTATGTTTTTATTTTTAGCGGTCTCTCTTTTTCTGCAAAATGATAACCAAGTTAGCTTTTTCTGTTGATACAACATACCTTCTTTGGTTGGAACCGGTGCTTAAACAATGGAAAACACAAACTTTGTCCAAAAACCTCTCATGTTTAGCTGTTTTATTTGTAAAAAGATAACAATGTGTGTGAGGTCTCGCAGCAAGCTATCAAACACGGTGCATTTCTGGGCTTTAAAAAAAACCCGCTATGCGTCGCCAGGTGTTTCATCGGATTTGAGGTGTTACCTCCTTTGACAGTATCACAGTATCAGCTTAAAGCACTTGTTGCAGGCTGCTGAGTTTGCATCTTTTGCTGTGAAGTACAGCCAGACTTTTGACTGCTTCGCATTGGGCATTTTTAATCTGTAGCTCTGCTCTACAAGAACGGATGTACCTGGGCCCGCCTACTATCCTTGGAAAGGTAAAATGATTGGCTAGAATCCAAAGTGTATGACATCTCAGGAAAAAAAAAAGCACCGAAATGTGCGCTGCTTTTCGGTCTGGTTACTACCGTTTATGTCAGAACGATACCGGTACCCATCCCTAGCTTTAAGTGGACCTGATGTCGTCTTACACATGAAGACTGATTCTGAGAGATGAATTCATGTTAATATCAGATCAGCGCTCAGGATCATAGCTTACCTGAAGCCCAGGTATCGGCCTGGATCTGGAAACATTTAGATTGGTTTATCTCAGATTATGATCGCAGGAACAATGAGTAACGTAGCACCAACGTCTATCACATTTTAATACATGTGTTTTTCAGAGCTCAGGTGCTGATTTCATGGTTCAGGTTTTTCAGGGTTACCTGGGTCGTTCTGCTCGGTGGTCTTTGTCTAGAGAGAGAACGCTCTGCTTCACCTTTACCTCAGGTGTGCTGACACCTGTAACCTCTGCTCCACTGACACAGAGGCAGAGGAGTCAGCAGACCTAAGACGGGGAGGCACTACGATTCCTGTTCTGCTACAAGTCTGTGTGAATCATGAATCTCATCACAGGGAGGAGCTCACTGACAGGAACAAAGGGAGGAGAAGCTTAGCTGCTTCAAACCAACAACTAAACATCCAAGAGCTCCCAAACCTGCGACGAGGATTCATTTTCCTCCTGAAAGTGAAGCACGGTCCCCAGAGTCTGTTCTTCTATAGTAATGATTTTATTTCTAATAAAAGACCCAGGTATGTTCAGGTGTCTCATGCCGTCATGTGACTGAGCTCCTCTCTCTGTCATGATGCCTCTGCAGGATTATTTCAGATGAAAGCTCGTCTGCTGTAATTTCCACAGAGCTGATAATCAGTTAATGATTCCTTTGATCAGAAGTACAAACGTGTTAATCTGCAGGAACAGATAAAAGTCCAGGAGGAACTTCTGATAATCCCGACAAGCTCCTTCACACTGACAGTAAAGACGACTCCTGTTATCACGCCGCGCGTCCTCGGCGCGGCCACGCTCTAACCTTCAGCCATCTTCTCACTTTTCTAACACTTTGTTTTTCTGAGTTCAGGATCTGTGAGTTTATCCTTCAGCAGGTTCACATCCTTCGCACTCACATACAGGCAGCGCTTAAGTCAAAGATTTACACTGCTTGTTCTCACATTTGTCTGCCCCAAACATGTCACCATGTTTAAAGCTGTTAAACGTGCCTCTGCTCAGTCGTCTCCTCCCTCTTGCAGAGCTGATGCGAGAGCAGTGAAACGTTAGCACTCAAGTGTTTCTTCTTCATGTGTTTCAGTACACTCGGGTCTGGATCCCGGACCCGGAGGACGTTTGGAAGGCTGCAGAGATCGTCAAAGACTACAAAGAAGGAGACCCGGTCCTTCAGCTAAAACTCGAGGATGAAACGGTAACAGACAGATACAGATGTGCCGCGGCCAGTTTGAGTTTTCAGCAGGAATCAGAAAACAACTCTGCACTTCTGCTTGTAAATTCATGCATCCTCACAATGTTCAGCTGCTCTTCAGCCCGTTTAGATCAGACTGTGTGCTTCTCTGCTGATCAGAGGGGAGCGTGTATGGATTAATGCATTTTGTAAATAAAATAAGTTTACATGATTAATTTTGTAAATTTTGGAACTTCACAAGGGGAAAATTTGGGGAAGGAAACAAATATTTCTTCAAATTACAAAATTTTCAAGTAAAAAATTCATGTTGGGTCAAACTGATCACAGCACAGTTACAGGTCACTGTGTAGATGATGCTGTCATAGTGGTTTATCCATAAGAAGCTGCTGATACACTGATTGATTAATGAGTAAATCTATCAGATTTCAGCCCAGAATGATCAGCTAATCAGAAACATGATCAGAGTCATTACTGCATGTTGTTTCTAATCAGGAGAGAACAGCACACAGGTGTATTCATCAGCTCTGCTGCATCTCTCCACTGAGTTTCTCTTTAGGTGTGTGTTTTAAAAATCTCACTAAATCTTAAATTTGTTTCTTAGATCCACAGAAAAGAGTCGTGTTTTTCTTTCAGACGTACTTTTTAAAATTTCCATCAACGTCGTTTTTACCTCATGTCCTGATAAACCTCCTTATGTCACAGCATGAAGTGATTGATGGTTTAAGGCAGAGGCGAAGTTTCTGGTTTCTGTCCAGATGTTGATGTTTGTCCAGATGTGTGGGTGACACATCTGTAACAGGAGACCGTGCAGGGTCCGAGGGAGTCAGGAGTTAAAGGATACCTCCTCTGTCAGGCTTCACAGTGTCTGTGGGACAATCTGAGTCTGTGTGACAACATATCGATTGTGTCTTGATGGCGTATCGATCCTGTGTTTCAGCCTCTGCAGTACCCCGTGGGACCGAAGAGTAACCCTCTTCCTTTCCTGCGTAACCCCGACATCCTGGTGGGGGAGAACGACCTCACGGCGCTCAGCTACCTGCATGAACCCGCCGTGCTGCACAACCTGCGAGTGCGATTCCTCGAGTCCAACGCCATCTACACGTACTGCGGTCAGTGAGCGCTTCCTGTGGTTACTTAGTGCAGGATTATTAGAAATATCATAGAAATATTTATTTGTGTTGCTTTGTGTTATTAGATGTTTATTTATTTAATTTTACTATTTTTAGTATATTACTTTTGTAAATCTCCTATTTTCTCCTTTTACCTATATTTAATATTACATAGTTTCTTTAATTTCTTCATTGTTTTTTTACCTTCACGCTTATTTTGTCTCTTTATTTAATTATTTATAAACTGTATTAAATTGTCATTAAAAATTATTGTCAATATTTGTTGACTAACTTAATAGTTTTTCATATATATATTAGCGTTTCATAGTTGTTGTTGTTTTTAAATTAATGAGTTGTTCTTTTTTTTTTTCAGTTACTTGTATTTATCATTTGCTTTTTATACATTTACACTTTCATCATATCTTTACTCACCGTGTGATTATTCTTGTTCATTTAATATTATGTCGCGTGTTCTTCAGGGATCGTGCTGGTGGCGATCAACCCGTACGAGCAGCTGCAGATTTACGGCGAGGAGGTGATCAACGCGTACAGCGGGCAGAACATGGGCGACATGGACCCTCACATATTCGCTGTGGCTGAAGAGGCCTACAAGCAGATGGCCAGGTGAGACTGTGGGTTCTTATTGGTCGTCAGCACGAGTGCTTCCTGTTCTGTGACATTTGTGGAATTGCTGCTGGAGGAGCAAGATGATTACAGAGCTGAGGAAAAACTCCCACTTTCTCTGTGATGGAGTCTAATTACAGTCACGCCTCTGCTCAGCAGCGTGTGCGAGGCAGCTGGTTAGCGTGGCATGGTGAGATACGTGGGAGGAAACGCACTCTTTAAACGACTTGTATCTGCTGAGTTTATCGCAGAGATGCTGAAACACCCTGAAATACTCACATCCATGTGAAACTCACATCTGCAAAGTGTTTCCAGAGCTGCTGTGAAACACCTCAGCCGATTCTACTCTCAGCTGAATCTCAGTGAATTATTTATTAATTTTAAGAAAGCGGGATACTCACAATACTTTTACAACCGTCTGAGAGAGGGACAGTCTCTACCTTTAAATTAAGAGCACAAGTAAAGGATACAGATAATTTCATTTTATAATTTACTTCCAAGTATTTTTGTGACTTGCAGCCGTTTCAGGAGCTCTCATATGAGCTTCTTGAGAAGGTGCTCGTCAGAATCATTGGATAATATTCATGTTATCTAATGTAAGTGGATGTCTTATCACAAATATAATTTATTGTACTAAATGAAAATGAGATTGGGGTTTATGGTTAAGTTTGTTTGAATCCTCTAAGATTTCTTCCAGTAACTCTGTAATTTAATGCCAACAGTCTCAGTTAACTGTGCTTTCAGTGTTTGCCCAGTTTACACAATAAAAATACTTTGTTGTGATTGGACTGAATTTATTGGAAAAAACCTGAAGGATTCACATAGAGTTATAGATTTACATTTTTAAATGTGAGATTTATATATGTAGACATATTTGTGCTTTGACGGCATATTTAGAAAATGGCAATCTAATCATTTTTAGATTTATATTTTCAAAATTTAAATTTATTAACAACAATAATTAAAATAATTTTAATATTTATAAAGACAAGTCTGATTTTTTTTAAAGTTTAAATATTTTAACAAAAAAGGAAAAAAGGAAAACCTTAAATATTTTGATAAACCTACAGAAAAGTGAATAATTTAGTATTTACATTAGTTAATATTATTTATTATTATTCATCGTTCTCTCAATGCCAAGCGTCTGGTAACTTTAGTAGCAGGAAATGAAGCCCTGCATTGTAGCCTTAGAGGCGGTCTGATTCATTTTCTTCTTCTGTGGTGTTTGTCAGAGATGAGAAGAATCAGTCGATCATCGTGAGCGGAGAATCCGGAGCAGGGAAGACGGTTTCTGCAAAGTACGCCATGCGGTTCTTTGCCACGGTGGGCGGCTCGGCCAGCGACACCAACGTGGAGGACAAAGTTCTGGCGTCCAGCCCCATTATGGAGGTGAGTGGGCGGAGCCTTGTTTCATATTATAAACACACTGTAGTCAGAGAATCGTGGATTTAAAAATTTGTGTGAAGTGGCCCATTTCCCTTGACTTGGTGTGCACCCCTGGACCCCTTCTAGTTTTTTTTTTTTTTTTTTATATGATATCCTGGAGGTCCAGTACTGAGCAGGTGTTCACCAGAGAATCTTCTCTGGTGTTTCAATCTTTCAACTTAATGTTAATTTTGAAGCAGAGGACAAAATCTCAGCTAGAAAAATCAACTTTGTACCTCAAAAACTTCTATGGAGCGTGCTGCAGGCAGTCAAATTAAGCCAAATTAAATGCAACGTTCTGTGTGCATGAGCGACTTGTTTCACATGGAATCAAACTGCATCCATGCAGCAGGAGGAGCTGCTGCACAGTTTTAAAGAACAATGGATGATGTTGTCTTTTTTCATCAGGCGATTGGAAACGCAAAAACCACTCGCAATGACAACAGCAGCCGCTTTGGAAAGTACATCCAGATCGGTTTTAACAGGCATTACCACATCATCGGTGCAAACATGCGCACCTACCTGCTGGAAAAGTCCCGCGTCGTGTTTCAGGTCAGTCTCACAGACTTGCTCAGGATGTTTGATTGAACCTGATTGGTTCGTCTGTGTAAAGAGTTTCTGTCATTTCTTTCTCAGGCTGAGGACGAGAGGAATTATCACATCTTCTACCAGCTCTGCGCCTCTGCCAGTTTACCGGAGTTCAGAGACCTCGCCCTCAGTGAGTCAAAAGTTTGGGAGTTGTGTTTTGGTTGGATAATTATTATTAAATGTGATAAAGTATTAGTCCAAAGCTTCTTTAAGTCGGCCTCAGGGTCAAATCGTTTGAGGATTATTCTTCTGAAAATCATTTTTCATCTCTGAAAGAAAAAATGTGTTTATTTCGAGTTAAGGTTGAAGTCTTTTCCTGCTTCTTCATGTTAACACGATTCAGCTCACTGCTGTGGGAGTTCAGTCAGTATTTATTCTGCCTGTAAATATTCAGTTTCTTCTTGTCATCAGTTCTTCTTCTCCTCTCTCAGCCAGCGCAGAGGATTTCACGTACACGTCTCTAGGCGAGAACATTTTCATCGAGGGCGTGAATGACGCTGAAGATTTTAAGAAGACCAGAGAGGCCTTCACGCTGCTGGGTAAGAGTCATGAATCTGTCCCAAACACCATCTTTGATAGGTGAGCTTTGATTTCTTCAGGCATGTGTTTGTAGACGACCGCTGGTCACTGATGGACTTTCCAGACTCTTCCAGTGTTTGTGCTTTGACTGTCATGTCCTTCACTCCCATTCGTAGCCTCTTCATTGGCTCACCTTAACATTTGAAAACAGCATGTTTTAATTTGCTGTTAGCCTCAGGGTTCGTATGGGTGCTTGAAATCCTTGAAAAAGAATTTTAATATTGTCTTTTCAAGGTTTGAAAAGTGCTTGAATTTCAGATGTGGTGCTTAAAAGTGCTTGAACTTGCTGGAGAAATGATTGAAATGCACTGTAGTACAGCAGCGCTATTATAGCAGTTAGTTATGGAATATGCTGTGAATTTAGCTAACATTACTTAGTAGTAGCACTAATGTGAGTTACTTCACTTAAGTAAAAGCTTTAAACGTTAGTCCGATACTTAACTAGCCAACTTAAGGCTTAAGGAAATAATAGTAATAAGAGGGACTGATCCACAAAGAATATCCACTTTTTTGTGCTACCGGAGTTCCCTGGCTTTCATTCAAAATCTGTTTATTTTTATAAATCATAAATGACTACAAGCTCACACTGAGGCCTGTGGGGCACTATCAGCCACTGAGACATAAGACAAATTTAAGTGTTTTAATATTTCATACTTTAAGGTTGCCCGTTTCTTTAATGGAGATGAACAATACATTATAATTGTACCTAATAATATCACAGATGATAGACTAAGAATGCACAAGCATCTACCTAAAATCTATTTATTTAAAGTCTTGTATTTTGAATTAACCTGAGTATGTCAACTGTTCAAAGCCTCTCCCGTCAGTGCTGTTCTCCATGCCTGGTGTTCTTAGCACAAACACTTTAAAGGTGATAATTTATGACTTTAACAATAATACAGACAGTAATGTGGTTACACAACTTACAGTTGGTTTTATTGGGAATTAACTTTAACCTGTTAGGCCCACAGGGGTTTCCTGAGCTTTCTGCTTGAAAATGAAATGACCAAAATTAATGGAGTATTTCTCTGCAATTACAAACTCTGCGTAAACAATCTTGGTATCAAAATAACACTTGTGAGATGTCATCAGAGGTGTAAATATTACTGCAGATGTCAAAGTTGATGTGACTCAAACATAGAAAAATTTGATTTTTTTTTTTTTTTAAATGACTCGCCTAATTTTTAAAAGTATTTTATAGCATATAACACCTTTGAAAATATGCTTCGGTTCACATTTAACTCCAGAAAATCATAAATCAAAATATGGATATTACTTGTCCACATGGTGACGTAACTGCTCTTTTAACTGTTTGGTGTCTTTGCTTTATTTGGTGCTTATAGAAATTGTTTATATGAGATTTTAGCTGAGAGTCAGAGGTTTCTATGGACACTACTCATGTCGGCACTTATATTTCTGACCTCGTGTTATAACCGATTAAACGTGATCTCCTCCCTTTTGCCCAAATTTTGGGTGTGTCGGTGCTTAACTAGTTAAAAAAAATAAACATCTGTCTCCTATTTCTTGTGTCACGAAAGAAGCATCAATAACTGATGAGAAGACTTACTTATTTGGCCTTGGAGATGAATATCTCTAAGAAGTTGATTTGTTCACATTTGCAAATCTTAATTTTTTAAAGAAATGTGTTTTTTGAGTTTGTACACTATATGCTTATTGCACCATTTCCTTTTTCAGTTTTTGTCTGTGGTGCATTTTTCTATGTTTTAACAAAAGGGGAACTAAGGACATTTAAGTCCACCTAAAATGATTTGTTTTAATTTTTACATGGCCTTACTGAGGTGATGCTAAGTGGAACATGCATTTTTTTTGGTAATGTGCTGGAAAAGCTTGAAAATGGACCTTCAACGTGCTTAAAAAGTGCTTGAATTTGACCCTAAAAAATGCGTATGAACCCCGTAGCCTGTTCTGTTTCAGTCTCCTTGAGTCTTCACAGTCACTTGTCTCTTCCTGTGTGGACGTCCCTTTAATTTAAGTCAGAAGGGGCAGCGAATATTCAAGCTTCAGCTGGGAGGACAGTTTGAGACCATCTGTTTGACTTCATGAATATGAAAGTCAGTTCAGTTCCATGAATTCATCCAGGACATGAGCTGTTGTGAGGTCTTTACTAGAGGCCTGATCATTTAGGGTCTGTGTGAGGAGAAGGATTTGGATTATGGATTTAAATAAAAGGAGCCAGAGAAGAAATAAAGTGTTTTCTAAAAAAAAAAAAAAAAAAATCCTGTGTATGCTAAGTTACAATTGTGCACAAGTAGTAAAATAAAGGTGGGACAAAAAGCACAATTGGCAAAAAACTCATCAGTGAATAAAGCACAAAAGTGAAAAAAACTTGAAAGTCAAAATAATAAAATGAATAAAAATACAAATATAAACTTAATTAACATTAAGATGTGGGATGCATGCATTAGAATGAGGCCATTTTTTGCTAGTAAAAACAAGTAAAAGGATTTCAAATTTAAAACTGCTCTTCGGTGTTTTGTCTCCATGCTGGTAGTAAGAACTCTGACTCTGGATCAGTTGTATGAAGCTGATGGTCGAGCTTTCAGCATGTGCTGGTTTCAGATGCAGTGAAACGTTAACAGAGACCTGCTGGCCCTCCTGTGACTTCCTTTAAACAGACACTTCAGTCATGTTTTGGATCTGCAGGTATAAAGGAGAGCAGTCAGAACAGCATTTTTAAAGTCATCGCGTCCATCCTTCATCTGGGGAACGTCGAGATCTGCTCGGACCGAGACGGGGAGTCCTGCCACATTTCGGTATGTCTGCGGCCTTTCTTTCAGTCTCTTCTCAGCTTTTATCGGCGCTCTGACTCAGACTCTGTTCGTGTTTCAGAGGAAGGACGTCCACCTGCAGCACTTCTGCAAACTACTGGGTGTGGAGCTGCAGCAGATGGAGCACTGGCTCTGCCACAGGAAGCTTGCCACCACCTCCGAGACATACGTTAAGACCATGTCCACCAAGCAGGCGACCAACGCCCGCGACGCCCTCGCCAAGCACATCTACGCCCGCATGTTCGACTGGATTGTAGAGCACATCAACCTTTCCCTGCAGACGTCCATCAAGCAGCACTCCTTCATCGGAGTCCTTGACATCTACGGGTACGAAGCCCTGCCTCGAACCACCTGTTTCACCTGCTGTTGTTTGTTTTGTTGGACTGGATAAGAAGGTTTCTGTGGTTTTTCTGCAGGTTTGAGACGTTTGAGGTGAACAGCTTTGAGCAGTTCTGCATCAACTATGCCAACGAGAAACTCCAGCAGCAGTTCAACTCTGTGAGTTTTCTGATGAACTTTAATGTAAATCGCCTCACCTCTCAGGATTTCACTGATTCAAACCGTAATCCTCCTACGTCCTCAGCATGTGTTCAAGCTGGAGCAGGAGGAGTACATGAAAGAGCAGATCCCCTGGACGCTGATCGATTTTGCTGATAACCAGCCATGTATCGACCTGATCGAGGCTCGGCTCGGCATCCTGGACCTGCTGGATGAGGAGTGTAAAGTAAGACTGACCGTCACACACATTAATGTCAAAATCACAAAAATAGTTCTTTTCTCCAAATCCAATAAAACACAAAAGAACGAAAAAGTGATGTTTTGACTCTACTAAAGGATGGAATCAAGGAAAACCCTCAAACTGTCTTTGGGTGCTGAATAAAAAAAAGTAACAATTTTTTTTGTTTAGCACCCAAAGACAGGTGTGGTTTATTTACTGAGATCTAGTTTAATTAATCAAATGGCCCAAAATAATAACAAAATGCTCCGACTGTTAAGTAACACATTAGGTAAGTAAAACTTTATTTATATAGCACCCTTCAAAATATTGATCACAAAGTGCTGTAAAGAGGAAAACTAAAAATCAGTAGATTGAAATGGTTCATTAAAAGCAATTTTAAAAAGATGAGATTTTAGTTGCTATTTAACAAGCTCAACAGAGTCTGCAGACTCAAACTAAAGGGGAGAGACTTCCAGAGTCCAGGTGCTGCTGTTGAGCTCTGTCGCTTTCAGTTTTCAGCCTTGTACATGGCACGACCAGCAGGCTTTGGTCACATGACCTTAGAGACCTGCCTGGACATACATCAAATAACTTTTACACCTGTATGCTGGTGCTTGACCATTCAGAGCCCTATAAGTGAGAACCAAGATCTTGAAGTGTACTTTGGAGTGGATGGGGAGCCAGTGGAGCCGGACGAGTAGCAGTGACGTGAGAAAACTTTGGTTTGGTCAGAAGTCTGGCAGCAGTGTTCTGTTTAGGCAGGTGAATAATGAGTTAAGTCACCCTAACTCTGTTACCATTTATGCTAGAGTGATAAAGGGTTAAAACTTCTTCAAAAACTCTCCAACAACACAAAAACAGTCCAGAGGGTCCAGTTCAGAGACTACTTAGCTGAGGTGAAGCCTAACAGACTGCTAATGACTGCAGTCACCTGTTTAATAATGCAAACTTTAAACAGGTGAGATATCAATGAACCAACCATTACCACCCATCCATCTCTCTGTAAAGTTGTTATGAAGGAGAAAAAATAAGTTATAGAGATCAAAACTGTTGATTTCTGCTCACTTTTGGAGCCTCAAGTGGACACTGGAGGATGTGCAGTTTTTGGCGTCAGTGTTGGCTTCGTTTTTGTGTCCTGGAAGCTGAAACTTAGTTTCATGTTTCAAATATGCTTTGTTTAGATTGAAAGTTTGAGCTCATCTGTCACTAAAACAACGTATTTCCACACATGTGAGACAGCCTCTTGTAATCTTATTCTTTCCTATTTTTTTGAGTGATTGCAAACACTTAGTCCTTTTTAATGGGTTTTGTGGAAAATGTAAGATGGAGAACTTTCCTGTAATATTTAGATTTTGATGATCCTTGGCGCCCTGACTCTTAAGGTTGTGATGAAATAGGGTTCATGTCTGCTCCAGTTCTCCCAAGCTGCTGGCGTGTCTGAAACTCTGCTGAGTGCTGCACTTTCTTGCATTTCCCTCTCTGTTGCTGATCCGTGTGTTTATCTGGTGTAAATCTCTCAGATCAGAGCTGATGATTTATTCATCCTCTCTCTGTCTTTGAAGTTATGATGATGTGGGACAGCACAGGAGGAGGAAACAAATGTTATTCAGCGCTCAGGTAACCTGAATAGATCTCCTCCATGAGCTGTTGTGTAATATGTTTGTGTTTCAGGTGCCAAAGGGGACGGATCAGAACTGGGCCCAGAAGCTCTACAATAAGCACTCCAGCAGCGCTCACTTCCAGAAACCTCGCATGTCCAACATCTCCTTCATTATCATACACTTCGCTGATAAGGTGAGCTGAGGACTCCTCCACCAGCTGTTTGATGAGATTCGGAGTTTCAGTATCCAAACACTGTACTCTCAGAGGAAACCCGATCTTTTTACTGCTTTTACAGAACTTCACAGGATGTCAGCGAGAGCGAAAAACACCGAGCTGAAAATAAGCAGAATAGGTCAGCTTTAAAGTTTCTAGAGTCTGGGAGTAGAAATGAATGAAAGTGATCATCTGAAGGCAGAGATGTGGAAACACACACTGTTTGTGTCTCCACTGACAGTTTAAAGCCGAGTGAGGACGTTCACCCCCTGCAGAGGGTATTAAAAATAGTCCTTCTCATGTCCTCAGGGTTTCACTTCACAGGAACTCGGATTCCTTAAACAGTCTCCTCAGGCTGTGGTCCAGCTGTTTATCACATAATAAAAACATCGAATAGTTTCATATTTATATCACTTGGACAGATCTAGAATTATGAAGGCAAGACTATCTGATTTAAAAGGTGACCTGGAGAAATGTATTTTAAAATAAATGACAGGTCTCCTTTCACACTTACAGTCAAGCTTAGAATGACTCAATAAAGCCCTAAACATGATCACTAAGAAATATTTAGATTTGCAGTAGAAAACACAGAAGCTGTGTTTGTATGTGAGCTTACAGTCTGAGTCCAGCTGCTCATCTTCATCTGATGGTTGACACACAGCTTGCCCTCTCTGCAGGTGGAGTATCAGTGTGACGGCTTCCTGGAAAAGAACAGAGACACCGTCTACGAGGAGCAGATCAACATCCTGAAGGCCAGCCAGGTACGAACCAGAACCAGGACTCAAGTGCATCCCCATTCACCTCCTGTCCTTTCAAAATAAAGCTCCTGTTTTATGGACAGCTGAGTACCATCCATCCTCAGAGCTGCAGTGTTAAAGATGTGTGTTTGTCTGTCTTTAAATTTGAATTTGTGTGCATAAAAAAGAAAAGGGGAAAAAAAAAAGACGTTGCCATCACAGCAGCACCCTTTGCTCCAGATTTCGAAACCTCTGAAGTGCTGAAGTTTTCATTCCAGATGCTTGGTTAAAAAACACATTGCAGTCCCCATCTGTCATGTTCGGGTCAAATAAAAAACCTCATAAATATTGTGTTTTACATCCGATTGCCTCGAGGCCTTATGACATCCTCCACACTGTGCACTTGAACATATAAAAGTGATGAGCACCTCTTTCACTGAATTTTGAGTGTTTTAATTAACTTTGTCACATCTGTGGTGATCCCGGTCAAAAGTGACCGCCATAGAAAATGAATGGGAATCCACCCCCGACCCCCCCTCTTAGCCTTTGACCCCCTGAATGGGCCACTGAATGACAAAATGAAAGACAAACTTTTGTGACCTACTGAACAACCCACTGAATGTCCCATTGACCCACCCGTGGGGTGGGGGTGAACACAACCAGAGGGGTTTTTAATAACCTCTCTATAACTTTATTGTCCTGAATGCAGTTTTCTTTCTGTGAGATCAGAGACTCCAGCTCTGCTTCATCTGTTTAAGCTGCACGTTTTGTACATTTTTGTCATTTGTGATGATAAATAATCATTTTGTCCTTCCTGCTGGTTTCTTTGACCTTTGTCTGGGTTTCTTGGTTTAGCAGGAATTCAATTTGCTTGTTTCTGATGAACCGGTGAACTCGAATCTTAAGATTCTGCACGTCGCATTTCTTTGACCTCCTTTTTTTGTTTTTTTTTCTTCCCCTCAGTTTCAGCTCGTCGCCGACCTGTTTAGCGACAAAGACGACGTGGTCCCCGCCAAGTCCGCCAGAGTGAACGTCCGAGCACTGAAGACCGTTCCCAAAGCTCCGAACAAAGAGCACAGGAAGACGGTGGGACATCAGGTGAGCTCTGCAGGACTTTCAGGAGCATCGTGGTGCTTCCTGCTGCGGTTCTCACACGTTTCTGTGTCTTTTAGTTCCGGACGTCTCTGCATCTGCTCATGGACACCCTGAACGCTACGACTCCTCACTACGTGCGCTGCATCAAACCCAACGACTTCAAAGAGGCCTTCTCGTGAGTCAGCTCACTCAGTCTCATTTTCTATTTGAATCAAAGGAAGTGATCCGAGGTTGTAATGCTGAGTCAGTTCAAAATGCTGACGAGTTCATTGTCGCACAGCCCAACAGGACGAGCAGGTCTGATATCACAGAGGTCATGACGAACAGGTTCTGCATGGGCGTGAGAACATCGACCTGCTCGAACAGGATCCCCTTCCAACTAAATTCTTATTCAAGCAAAAAAACAAAAAAAAACAGCCTGAATCAAACCAGTAACCAACCTGCTCCTCTCCCTCCAAACGCGGCGAGCCACATTCTTCCACAACAGCTCACCTCAAAAATAAATGTTTCGCTAACGGCTGTCACAGCGGGCAGCGGTGCTGAATTTTTACACCAAAGGGATTCCCCCTAAAGCGCTTTTTCCTGCAAGTCACAACACACCAGGAACAACACGTGTGCCTCACAATAAACTTGCAAATTTACTTTAAAGATATCCATCAGTTCAAAGCATACCACAAACTTAATGCTGCATAGTTTACATCAAAAGGTTGTTATTAGTATTAGTAGATATAGTGGTAGTAATAGTAGATGATGATGATGATGATGATGAAGAAGTAGTAGCAGTAGTTTCTGTTAATCCTCTCCACTTAAACTTTAAATAGTGTCTTTTGTGTGCTGTGTCGATGTCGGTGTATATTTGAGTAATGACAGGATTCATTTTCAGACCGATTACAAACAGCCGTGTTTATTTCTGAAAAGAATCACATTTCTGTGAACATTTTCAGCTAAGTTCAGTTTTTGTGGATTTGAAGATTGATGAGATGATTCTTTGAGTGTTCTCTGGGAGCGGTCGTCGTGTTTGTGTCTGCTGATGCTGCTCAGCACAAACCGCTCTGTGTCAGCGTGGGTAAATTAAATAAAGCGCCTCAGTCACATGTCTGAGTCCCACTCGGCTCTCAGCTGACCGACTCGCTCAGTCTGCTGTGAGCTGACTCTGCAGCCGCTGTCGTCCTGATGAAGAGGATGAGGTGAGAGGAAGAGTTCGGGCTGCGAGACTTTAAATTGTTCTGTTTTGGGGGTTTTGACCCGTTTCTGGTTTCGCAGGTTTGACTCGCGGCGAGCGGTGCAGCAGCTCCGAGCCTGTGGAGTCCTGGAGACAATCCGGATCAGCGCGGCCGGGTATCCGTCCAGGTGAGTCCAGCTCTGCTGCCAGCTGGCATTCAATCATGTGACCCCTCACCTGGTTTAACCTTCATGGTCAGAGCGGCAGGAAAATCCAGCAGCTTGTCTATCTGCTCCGTTTCCTCGAGGCCTCAGAGGGTGGAGAAGTCTGTGCCGCCATAATGATCTGAAATCTAATAACCAGTCATGTGAACGAGAAACAGAACTCATGTTTTTGACAGTTTAACCAACACGACATGAAGTGAAATCACAAAGTTCACAGAACTGATGCCCGCATGTGTCGTGTGTCACTCCTCCAGGTGGACGTACCCAGATTTCTTCAACAGGTATCGAGTCCTGATGAAGAAATCCGACATGACGACAGCAGACAAGAAGCTGGTGTGTAAAAACCTGCTGGAGACGCTGATCAAGGTGGGAAACACAGCAGCATACACACCGCTTTCATTAAAGCTCAGTGACGTGCAAAACAATATTTGTCCAGACTTTCTGAAGGTCTTTTCATTCTCAGTCCGGTCCTCGCACCTGACCATTTAACTCTCAACTCTGACCTATGAATGATTCAAACATAAACCAGCCCCTGACTCAAGGGATGAACCAGTGTTGTGTCCACACAAATTTACATTTTACATTTAAATTTTGTCTTTAGGCTCTTTATTTCTGACAGCCGGTCACAAAAATGCACCATTTGTTTCAGAATCTATGAAAAATGCCCCCAAAACCCCACAGTTGGATATAGAATTAGTATTTTTGCCTCAACAAGGTGATTCCTAAAGAGCTGTTTGCGTATCTCTGCACGCTGTGCACCGTGTCCTCGAACGGGTTCAGATTGACCTCAGGGAGGAACGAGGAGCCTCGTTAAATAAAAATGAGTCTGTGTGAAACAAACTTTCTGATTTGATGCTTGATAATTTTTTTCAGTTGAAACTTTTATTCACATTTTGCACACCAACCTTTTAGAAGGTCCACTTTAAAGAAAATGTCATTAAACTTGTGTCTGGATGTCATGTAGAGGGATTCTTTCATGTCTGTGCTTTTACACGTTTCACACATTTTTTTATGTGGTAATTATTCTGATTTAATCACCCTTGTTTAAATCCGTCTTTCAGGAGCCCGACATGTTCCAGTTTGGAAAGACAAAGATCTTCTTCCGAGCGGGTCAGGTGGCGTACCTGGAGAAGCTCCGGACCGACAAGTTCCGCTCGGCCTGCATCAAGATCCAGAAGACGGTCCGAGGCTGGTTGCAGAGGATCCGATACCGCAAGATCCGCAAGATGGCCATCACTCTGCAGAGATACGGCCGAGGATACATGGCCCGCAGGTGAGCCTTTACCCACACCAGGAACTCTGTGAGGGATCCAATAAAGAGGCTGATTTGGAAAATGAGCTGATCATCAATCAGCCGACATAATTAATGATCATCTAGGAATTAAACAGTTTTAATTCACTGTGTAAAGATCAAATTAATCCATGCTTCTTTATTTTCCAGTTCTTTGTGTCAGCCAGTCAGAAAGTGAGACTTCACAGCCGCCATGTTTAAGGTCACATTGCAGCGTATCACGTAGTGATGTTAATGAATGTTCTTCCTGCAGGTACGCAGAGTTCCTGCGTCAGACACGAGCGGCCATCATCTGTCAGAAGCAGTACCGCATGGTGAGAGAGAGGCGCGAGTTTCTGAGAGTGAGACGTGCCGTGGTCACCATCCAGGCGTACGCCAAAGGGATGTTCACCCGCAGGATTTACCAAGAGGTACAGCCGGCATTACTGCTCGGTGTTAGCAACGACAAAACTGTGTTAAAAAAATGAACAAGCATAGAGACAGAAATCTGCATAAAATAAAAACGGCTGCATTAAACACTGAATGTAACTTTACTGAAGTTTTCATGAAGCCGTGAGCAGAAATATGTATGTCTGCTCGTACATTCATTCTCCTGGATTTCACTTACGGTAGTTTGAATGCTTTGACTCACATTTGGCTGCAAATGAAGAAAAAAAATCACAATCTGTGCACTACTGTTAAAACTCTGCATTTGCTGATAACAAATGCAGAGTTTTTTTTTTTTTTGTTTGGTTTGTTTTTCCCAAAGATGGGTGTTAAGTATTAAACGTGCAGCTTTTAAGTGCCTCATGAAGCAGCTGTGGATGAGAGAGAAGTTCCTCTTTACAGGAAGCCCCTTAATGGGACGTGTTCATAAATGTATGTGCTTGTTGTGTAATCGTTGGACTTTCTGACTTGTTCTTTAGTCTGTATGAACTTTATGAGTGTTAAAGCCGATTCTTTGGGAAGACTCGGCTCAATTTGTGATGTCTCATTAAACTGGAAACAAAGTTAAAGGAGGAATGTGGTCAGGCGGACGCTCTGATTAAATGAATTTGTGTGTCTGTCTGTCTGTGCGTGCCGTTAGTCCTCCAGCCATGACCACCTCTTCTTCTACTTCTACAGTTCCTGCTGCATCACAAGGCGATGATCATCCAGAAGAATGTCCGCGGCTGGATGCAGAGGAAGAAGTTCAGACGAGCACGCAACGCTGCCATCACCATCCAATGCGCCTTCAGACGCATGCACGCCAAACGGCAGCTGAAGCAGCTGAAGATCGAAGCTCGCTCTGCCGAGCACCTGAAGAAGCTCAACACGGGCATGGAGAACAAGATCGTTCAGCTGCAGAGGAAAATGGACGACCAGGTATGCCACCCTTCAGAATAAAAGCATGCTTTTATTCTGAAAGCACAATAAAACATAACACACAATAAAACATAACGTAATTTATTCAAATGAAGGTCGTCTAATTTGATAATATTCAGTCTTCTAAATTTTAGTTGAGCAGCAGCTTCAGGAGTTTGTGTCCACGCTGCTGCTGTAATAATGTGAACGTGGGGTGAAGAAGGGTTCTTTTATTTTAGCTTGTCCGAGTGAAGAGTTAGAGTAGAGCAGAGAAACAGAAATGTGTATTGATGATACAATAGTAGGTAATTTATAACACTTTGGACCGTCCCCCTCAACACCAGCTTCCTCTAAGATCTGTTAAGTGTCTTCAGTGGAGAGTACATCAGAGTACCACATGTCTCCCCCTAGTGACAAGTAAGTGTTGTGAACAAGTAAGGTTCACAAACTGCACTTGTTTAATTAACAAATAGATCAGAGTAGATCTATGATGTTATGTTTATGTGACTACACACAGACAGCGTTTCTCTAAACAACTCAAACATAATGCTTCCACTCACGTCCTCTCCTGTGCAGTGATACTGGTTTAAAACGCGATTAAAAAATGTTTTTGTCTGTGAACAGTCATGCGGACTGATGTCAGATGCTCTGAATCATGTTTTAGCAGTATACAAAAAGAATAACAGAAGCAGATTCATATGATTACAGTGAAGTTATCACTGGAGTTATTTTGGGTAAAGAGCTTATTTCATAAAATAATTTAATTTAAAATCAGCACACCGGAGAAAAGTCTGTTAAATACAATTATTTTTGTTTTTCTACTATAATCCTTTACAAATCATCACGTGTGAGCTCCTGCGTGCACCAAACATGTTGATGAATAAGATATAACGATCCAGGTCTAAGTCGTTGATTAGCGACAATAAATATGAGTTATGATGAAGTATTGGGCCAGTGCACATTACTTTGTATCAAAGGCTGTGATGTACATGATAATCTCACTGCTGCTTCACCTGCTCACCGGTGTCTCTGCTTCAGTCCAAAGAGCTCCGCACTCAGAACGAGCAGCTACAGACGGTAAACACCTCGCTGGGCTCGGAAGTGAACAAGCTGCAGAAGCAGCTGGAGCTGCTGCGCAGTCAGCAGGAGGATGGAGGCCAGGTGAGGTCGCTGGAGGAGGAGCTGGAGCACTTGAGGAAGGAGCTGGAGGAGGCGCACGCCCTGAGGAACAAGATGGAGGAGGAGCATATCAACGAGAAGATGGACCTCACACAGGTGGGCGAGGGAGACAGACAGACACAGCACACAGAGGCTTTGTTGCAGTAAAAGTGCTCATACTACACAGTAAAAATACTCACATCCAAGGTGTCTGTGAAGGTTCTCAGTCATCCAGGTCATCGTAGTCTAAGGAGCTTGGAAAGAAAAGCGTCTGGACTTCTTTAAGTTGCTTGAAGACGTTTCACCTCTCATCCGAGAAGCTTCTTCAGTTCTGAACTGAAGAAGCTTCTTAGACTCACGTCCGAGACTTAGACTCACATCCAAGTAAAAGTCCTGCAGTGAAAGTCAAATTATGTGAATATAATCAGAAAATATTACTTCAAGTACTAAAAGTAAAAGTATTCCTTGCAGAAAAGTTTCCTCTGTGGGATTTTAATGTGCTCGCAGTTCCAGCTTTGACTCATCAGAGGTGTTAAAACTGATTCAGTGTTACCGTTTAAAACTGGCACACAGCGATGTGTGTGTGTGTGTGTGTGTGTGTGTGTGTGTGTGTGTGTGTGTTAATCACTCTTTGTTTTTGTGTGTGGTTCAGAGGGTGGATGAGCTGGAGAGAGAAAACTCCCTGCTGAAGAGCGAGAAGGAGGAAATGAACCGACGCATCCTGCAGCACTCAAAGAGCACAGAAGGTAAGTTACCTGGAAAACACACCTGGATTAAAGATGTGTGCGAGCATACGTGCAAGCGTCACACTTGCACAAGAGTCTCTCTGTCTGAAACAGGAAACACGAGTCAGACTGAGTGAGTGACTTTTCCTCTGTGACTGTCTTTAAACTGAGAACAATGATTTATTGATGCCTTCCTGCAGACCTGGTTCTCAATGGCCAACAGAAACAGGAAGTAGGAACGAAGGTGAATTCAGTCAGAAAGGCAGACTGGAAGCAGAATAAAATCAAAAAATTTATCGGAGACTAAAGCACTGATGACTAGAATACACACACAACTTGCCTTGTATGTCTTAGTGAGGACATCTAATTGACATAATTCTTTCCCTAACCTTCAAAAATGAATGCCTAACCCTTTGGTTATGGTTGGCCTAAACCTCACTGTGAGACTGAAACCACATTTTGAGCCTCAAAAATGCCTTCAAACTCGTCGGGCCTGGAGTTTGGGCACCACAAGTATAGTAACAGACACATTTTTGGTCTTCACAAGGATGCATAAGTGCGAACACACACACACACACACACACACACACACACACACACACACACACACACACACACACACACACACACAAACAGTCTGCAGAGTTTATTCACATTCATACTTTCACTAAATGAATTCATTCAGCCAATCAGCAGCAGGTAAATGTCTGTGTACCTGAAAGTTCACCTGCCGTCTGTGCCGATGAATTGCTGCACCGGTGGCAATGAGCAGTGCAGGAAAAACAAACCAGACTGGAGACGCATCAAATCTACTTAGTTATTTATTTTTGTTTGTTTTTACCCGAGTGAAAACAAACGATTACAAGCGATTACAGCTGAAACCACAGGAAGCTCTTCAGCTCAGCAACAGCTCAAGCAAACAGACCTGTGTCCTTGTGATGGACTTTTCCTTCGTGGTTTTAAATGGAAAAAGTGTGTAAGTGTGTCTTTTATGGAACTTAAAGCAAGCACAATTAGAACATTCAGTTACAGTTCAGAACTTAATCATCGATGTGAGTTTAACACCTTCATGTTTGGGAACTTTTTTCAGCTTCTTCTGAAGTGAAGCAGGCTGTGAAGAGTTTACAGCTTTACTTACTGAAAGCTGCTGTTCATTGATGGATGTGTGTGTGTTTCAGAGGAAGTGAGCAGTATGTCTCTGCAGTCGGAGCTGGATAAGGAGAGGGAGCGCTACCAGAACCTCCTCAAAGAGTTCTCCAGGCTGGAGCAGCGATATGACAACCTGAAAGAGGAGATGTCGCTCAACAAGGTGACCTCCTGACCTCAGAGAGACGTCATCACAAACACACTCACACACTGAAATTTATATTTGGAGGGTAACAATGAACTCCAGGTCATGGTGCAGTCCTTTAGGCATTCTCTGATTTAGAGTTCTGAATTAGGAGAAGGTAAAATATCTTTTTTTTCCCTGCAAATTGTTGGACCTCTTCCATTATGAAAAGAAAAAAATGGTTTTGTTAAGTAAAAGTATTAAATTGCAATGGTAAGGTAAGGTTGATCCCTGCACAGATGCAGTGGATAAACTAATCAGCGTTCTTTGCAGTCTGATCTATCAGTAAGAAAACTGTTGGCACTAGAATGGTGAAGGCATCGGGAAAAGTTAGAGCTGAAACAGACTTAAACACTACAGAAAAACCTACAGCCCTTACTGCTGTTTGTTGGAGGAGTCTGTGATTTGTAGAGTCTTGAAAAATGAAGCTATTTCCCTTCCTTACAAAAGTTAAATGAGTATTTTTATCTGAGAACTTCTGAGGTTTTCAAAAATTGTATGGTTTATTCTAGGTTTTCTTCCTAGACTTTCAGTCTATATATCAGTAACTTTAGTACATCTGTGGTGACGTTTTTCCTCCTGTCATCCTGCAGTTCCAGCCTGGCCACAGGAGGAACCCGTCCAATCAGAGCAGCCTGGAGTCGGACTCTAATTACCCATCTGTCTCCACCTCAGAGATTGGAGACACTGAGGACTCCATTCAGTTGGTGGACGTGAGTCAGTTTGAACTTTATCTGCACAGAGCATGCGTCAAAATACACAAGCAAAGAGTCAGAGATGGAAAAATAGAGGGCGTTCAGGATTTAAATCAGTAATGATGTGGGTAAAGTGTGATTATAGATTCTCCAGAAGTGCATGCAAGTTTGAACAAATGTTTTGCTGCAGTATATTCATTTATTCATTTAAGCCAGGGGTGTCAAACTCCAGGCCTCGAGGGCCGGTGTCCTGCAGGTTTTAGATATCACCCTGGGTCAACACACCTGCATCACATGATTAAGATAAGATAAGATAACCTTTATTAGTCCCACACGTGGGAAATTTGTTTTGTTACAGCAGAAAGTGGACAGTACAAAGTTACATAGAAAAATTAGAAGGAAAAACAAAAGATTAGTTAGTTCGTTACCAGAACTCTGGAGAACTTCAAGACATGTTGAGGAGGTAATTTAGCCATTTAAATCAGCTGTGCTGTATCAAGGACACATCTAAAACCTGCAGGACACCGGCCCTCGAGGCCTGGAGTTGGACACCTCTGATCTAAGCTGATGTGATCTGAACATAAGAAAAAAACATTGGTTTTAAATCTGAGTCACCTCATGAAGAGTACAATTGGCTGATTCAGTGTTCAGAGATGTGTTAAATGCTGGCTCTGATCATGCTGGTTTACAGGAGATGGGTATAGACAAGGCCGCTATGGATATTAGTCTATTCATGAAGCTGCAGAAGAGAGTCCGAGAGCTGGAGCAGGAGAGGAGGAAACTGCAGCTCACTGTGGAGAAGATGGAAGAGCTGGCCAAGCGAAAGGTGACTGAGCAAGGATTTACCAGAGGGGCTCAGCTGTTTCCTCTGAGTTTTTATCTGCAGGAAATGAATCGGGTTGTGATTTTTTTCTTTGTGCTTCCTTCATTTTAGGGCTCTGAGTCAAGGCTCTCCACCTCTGAGCAGGAGACAGCCGATCTGGCCTACAATAATCTCAAGGTACAAAACTTCTAATGCCATTTCATGGCATCAGGACTACTTCTTCTTTCAAACGAAGCTGATGTGTAACAAATCAACGTCTAAAACTTAAACGGTGAACTTTGTATCTCTGCAGAGGCAAGAGCTGGAATCGGAGAACAAGAAACTGAAGAACGACCTGAATGAGCTGAGGAAGACGGTCGCTGAGCGAGCCTCGCAGAACAGCTCATCTAATGAGCTACAGGACAGCTACAACCTGCTGCTGAGCCAGCTTAAATCAGCCAATGAGGAGTTGGATGCTCGCAAGGAGGAAGTCCTCATCCTCAGGACGCAGATTGTGAGCGCGGCCCAGCTGCAGGAGAAGAACGAGAATATCCTGAGCCTGAACACAACGGTATCACATTAACAAAGTTCTAAACCTTAGGAGGAGGCCAGATTTTTATTTGTTCTTCATCATGCTACACCACACACAATAGATGGACCAAAGCTTCACTTGTTCTCTTTGGAAAAACACATTATCATCAGTGTAGAAGCTCAGCTTTGTGTTGGCAGCGTGTCTGCACGTCTAGAAAAGTGAAATAAGCTTTGGCTGTGAGGTCAGTTTAAACATTTTAAAAGGCAGCCAAGACAATTTCTCTCTGTGGTGTTTCTGTTTGTGATTACAGCTCTCAAGAGACATTCATCTCTTAAAGAATACGATTTTTCTGACAGAAGGTTCTTTTAAAGGAAACTATTATTATCACCATTATTATCATAATCATCATCATCATCATCATCATCATTATTATTATTATTATTATTATTATTATTATTATTATTATTACAACAAAGACAAATGGCCCCAGAACCAAACCTTGTGGTGTGCCCTTATGCAGCTTCACAGAGGTGGAAATCTGCTTATTCCCTCCTTATTCAGAAGTAATGAGGTCACTGCAAAGTGATGCAATATTAAATCATTTGATATTTAACTCGTATTACACAGTGGTGTACTCACTTCCACTGTTCGACCTACTTCCACATACAGACGTGAGTATAAATAGGCTTTGCGGTCTCAAGTTCAGATAGGAAGCACTGTCCAGCCCGATTCCAACAGAAACTGGAGTTTAAGGTCAAAGAGGAAATTTAAAAACTTTTATTTATGGAAAGAGGGTATGTTACAATATTACGGATCATTTAAAGGCGCAGTAACAGCTGGCTCAAAGTGATTGAAAATGTGACAGAACACTTTCCACGAGGCTGCAGCAACGAGCTGGATCCTGCTTTAGACATTTTGTGAGAGACATGAAGTCTCTCACCTGCTGCCGTTGCTTTCAGACAAACACACAGTCTGCAGTGCAGTGGATGAGTCAGAGGGCTGAGCATGTATATGAATTTATCGTGTTCATGTGTCATCTGTCTGTGTGTTAGAGTGATATTAAAATCAGGTCAGAGAGCTGCTGTTGTGGTGATGTGACATGCTCTTTCTGTGTCTGAGCAGGAAACTGATTCTAGTCCTGTGGTGAACAACAGCAAAGAGCCTGTGGACAAAGAGGAGGCGCTCAAAGCTTACCATGGACTGTGTGAGTCCAAAAAGTAAGTGACTAAAGAACCGAAACCAGCCAGCTTTACCACAGTGAGGTATTTGGAAAGAAGAGATTCTTTATACAGGTCACGTCAGCTGATCTCATCTTTAGTTATTGACACAAAAGGCTTTGAATGCACTTTTGTGCTCTGGCTTTTCTCAGGTATAAGATTTAAAAATCCTTCTTTTCTTCTCTAATGAGTGATCCTGTTTATTGAAACTTTCTGAGACTTTAAATCAGATTTCAAAGCGACAGATTGCTGGATTGCTGGACAGAAGTGAAGGACACAAAGACTGCGATAGACAGTCCTCGTGTCCTTCACTTCTGTCTTTGTTGCTGTCAGCTGTACTGAAGCGTCAACAGATCACAGTTCTCTTTCCTTTACACATCTTCAGTCTCTACTCATTTTTAATGTCCAGTTTGAGAGTCTCACGAGACTCTGAGGCTTTCCCCAAACCTACATAACGATCAACGGGTAGCTCCTTACCTCTGAACACAGAAACAAAACCACAAAACAGAAACAAACTCCATCCTTGAAAAAGCAAAAAAACAAAAAACAAAAAAACAGCTGGTTTAAATTTGGCTCCTTCTGCACATCTGGGCCACATCCAGCTCGTCTCTAGAAGGACTGTTCTGACAACTTGAAATTGCATATCTGTGATTTTTACCACAAACTCTGAGAAAACAAAACTGATCTGACTTCATGTCGAGCATCATCACTGCTGATCTGAGCTCTTCTATGGAAGCTGGTTCCATTGAAGAGGGGCCTGCAAGACTCTGCCTCCCATTCTACTTTTAAATACTCTAAGAACAACAAGTGCTTATAGTGAAGTGCTCTAATGGTACTATAAGGTCATTAAGATATGATGGGGCCTGATTATTTAAGAACTTGTATATGAGAAGCAGGAGTTTGAATTCTGGATTTAACAGGGAGCCAGTGAAGGGGAAATATAGCTTCAGAACACATCATAGACACACCTGCTGAACCAGCACAGTCTCACTGCACTTCATTTCACTTAGTCACATCAAATCTGTTCATTTGTGTTTCTAGAAATGAATTTCCCCATTTTTGATTTCAATCTTTGGTCTGATATCTCCTCATGTGCACGTGTTACATTTTTAACGTGCAAAAAAAAAATAAAAAATTGTGGTTTGGGTTAAATTAAAACACCTCTGGGTCATTCTTTTCCATCTGATCCATGAGAACACAGGGCTGTGATCATCATAAATATCGAGTGTAGCTCTAACTGTTTTAGTAGCAGCAGCTGAAGTTGTGGTTTTTCTCTTGTTTATGTGGCGACTAACCTCTCTGCTGCTCTTCCTCCTCTCTGTTCGCTGCGTTGCTCCTCACATGCTGCTTTTATCTGCTTCTGTGTGTCCTCTGCCTGCTGCTGCTGGACACCAGTAACCATCAGGACTGGTGTTACCTGAATGAAGATGGAGAGCTGGGCTTGGCTTACCAGGGCCTCAAACAAGTGGCCAGGTTTCTGTTTGCTCACTTCCTCTGCTTCCTTTCATGTTTTCATCTCTTTCTGCACTGTTCATCATTGCTGTAATGTTCTGGACCTCAGTCTGCTTGTGAAATGCCGCTGTTACACCCAGTGTGTGAAATATGAGAATGCTCTTAGCCCCTAATTAAAACCCGCCATGTGAACTCGATCTGGATTTGAAGTTTGTTTATGAGCCCAGAAAGCAGCTGTTATAGTTCAGCTTCAGGCGACGATTATCCTCAATATTCTCTTTATATGCTTGAGAGTTGCTGATGAATCATTTGCAGTTTAATATTCATGCAGCCTGAAGAGGAGGACACCATCCCTTTACAATACCCAAACATCAGCGTCACCTCAGTATTAACTCAGTGATTCACACAGTCACATGTCAGTGCTGACTCAGCGACTTTTAGAGCAAAAATCACATAAAATTATTATTTCCAGAATAAAACAAACAAAGTAAACCTTCATCATGAACCTTCAGTGTGATATTATTTCATGGGAAGGTTAGTGAAAATGTGTCTGAGGCCTCAGAGGATGTTTCACACGCTGGCTGTATCACCGCTGATCTGTCTGTGCTGTGTTTTGCTGTGGTTTTTTTTTTTTTTTGGTGTGTGTTCTTTGTGTTGTTTTCGGTATCTGTCAGTAACACTCTGGTCCTCTCGGCCATGCCAGGCTGCTGGAGGCTCAGCTGCAGACTCAGTCCAGGCAGCACAAAGACGAGCTGGAGGCCCTTCACACTCAGATTGAGCTGCTGAAGGGTGACATCGAGGACAAGCAGGAAAAGCTCAGCTACATGATGTCTCTGTCTCCAGAGGCTCAGGTGGAGTACAGCGTCCAGCAGGAGATCACACGGCTCACCAATGACAACCTGGTAAGCAAGACTGCAGCTGCCGCTGCTGCCGGACTCCCTTCCTGTTTCTTTTTTTCTGTTTTCTGACGCTGCTCTGTGTCTTCCTGCAGGATCTCAAAGAGCTGGTGGAGAAGCTGGAGAAGAACGAGAGGAAGCTGAAGAAGCAGCTCAAGATCTACATGAAGAAGGTCCAGGAGCTGGAAGGTAACAGGAAAACAAGAAGCTGCTCTGTAGAGCTGCACCTGATGGTCAGAGGCTAAGTGTGTGTGTGTGTGTGTGTGTGTGTGTGTGTGTGTGTGTGTGTGTGTGTGTGTGTGTGTGTGTGTCTCCATGTGTCTGTTTTTCAGCTGCTCAAGCAGCAGTTCAGAGCAGCAGGTCCAAACCTGAGCTGATACGCCAGGTGACCGTCCAGAGGAAGGAGAAGGACTTTGAGGGGATGCTGGAGTACAACAAGGAGGACGAGGCGCTGCTGGTCAAGACCCTGATCAATGGTAAGAACATCACCCCAGATTCATATGATCATTCTGTCTTACAGCAGGTTTCATATTGTGGGTGAGGTATTCCCTGAATTTGTTGTTAAGGCACTGCATCCACCTGCCTTTATGTTCAAACCACATGCTGGATAAGAAGACTTCTCCCACAGCTTTTCAGAAGTTAGAATATTTGTTTAGCTTCCATTCTAACTTAAATATTTAATAAATCAGGTAGTTAGAAAAGCAGCACAAGAAGCTGTCTGGTTTCCAGCTGTTTCTTTAGTTCCCCAACTTCCCTCACAGTGATGGCTTTACTGTCACTAAAGTTGAGCTGGAGGTGAAGTTGAAAATATGTGCTAACAAGACGAGTAGCAGGATGCATGTCCTCAGGATAAAAAAACCAGAGTTATTTCACCCATTGCATGGTTACAAACATGTGATTTCAGACATCCGCCCCAGCAACGTGTCGGGTACAGTGCCCTGTCTGCCAGCTTACATCCTCTTCATGTGCATCCGCCATGCTGACTACATCAATGATGACCAGAAGGTGGAGTCTCTGCTTACCTCTACCATCAACGCAATCAAGAAGGTCCTGAAGGTCAGTGCTACTGCACACACAGCCCACCTGTCTGATTCCACACACAGGTTCTTTTATTTTGAAAGTGCTTTTATTCATTCTGCAGAAGAACAACGATGACTTTGAGATGACATCCTTCTGGTTGGCCAACACCAGCCGACTACTTCACTGTCTGAAGCAATACAGTGGTGAGGAGGTGAGGACCTGATCGATATCTGTAATGAATGAGCAGACAGAAGCAGCAATTAACCACTCTCACATCCTGGCATCTTCTTCTTCAGGCATTTATGACACAGAACACGCCCAAACAGAACGAACACTGTCTGAAGAACTTTGACCTGGCTGAGTACAGACAGGTGTTGAGCGATCTCTCCATCCAGATCTACCAGCAACTCATCAAAGTGGCAGAAGGCATCATTCAGCCCATGATCGGTGAGTTTCCATCATTAGAGACACCAAAGAGGAGAATTTTATGGTTTGATGCATTTCATTACAAGATGTATAAATGCACAAAATGCATTGGTTATGTTGTGCTTAAAGAAATATGCAGCTTGTTGTGTTATTTCAGCATGGTTAAAAATAAAGAGCTCAGGACCTTATAGAAAACTTTGCAAAGCTCCTCTCTCGCTGGATGGTCAAGTGTCTTGTAATATAAGTTGCATTCATCAGTCAGATTTCTAGAAGTATAAATATCCAGCCAGTAGAAGGAGACTAGAAGCAGTTTGAGATATGTTTGATCAACTCTGCCTTTCTCCTGTTGCAGCAGCTTCATTTACAAAATTCTTAAAGAGTTATTTCACATTTTTCCACAAAATATTTGGGGCTTATCCAGGATGTTTAACCTGACTCCTACAGTGAGAATTTTAATCTTTAATCTGAAAAGCCTGAGGTTGTTTTCTTTAAGTATGTGGAAGGTAGTAATATATTGTTTGACCTTTTTTTTTTTTTTTTTTTTCCCACCGGAGTTGTAAAATTGTGCATGTTTAAAATGGAAAATTGCATTTTAATTTCTGCGTGAGTAGTTGAAAAAATGAAAACATGCTGGACTTTGCTGACTGTGTGTTCAGGACATGTAACTGTGTTCCTTGAGAAAGCCAGCTGCTTGACATACCCACAGAAGTGGGTATAGAGTCAGTTGTGGGGAAAGAGGTACTTTCCCCCCCCAAGTGCCTTTATGAGAAACACAAACATGTTTGTGCTGAAAACAGCTGACAAAACCATCCGTTAGTGTGTTTAAACCAGATGGACAGTAGTCTGGTGGTAAATTAAAAAGAAGAGAAAGTGAAAATAAAGACTTCTGGAGCCCACAGGATAAAATGATGACAACGACAGCTGTGTCATATCTGTCATGAAGCCTCATCTCTGTTGTTGTATATGAAAAACTGAGTGACTTAACCACAACCCGAATCTGCAGTCATCATTTTCAGTCTTATAAAACATGCAGTGTGCATTATTGAGCAGCTGTCAAAGATGTTTGGCTTTCACAGATCATTGCTCTCTATTGCAGTGACATTTTAGAGATGAGCCTCACTAGTAGCTGCTGTTTCAGCTGCTGTCAGCCAAAACATTAATGCAAAGGTTAATGGTGCAACCAAACCAAATAGTGTCCAAGGAAACATTTCTGTGTTCTTAATTCACAGCTGAACGAATGGCATCATTTATTTTAACTCACTGCTGTAACCGCATCATTGAAGGAGCTGAGGACCACCCAAGAAGACCTGATAGAATTACACAGAAAAATAGAATCAGGTTTCTAATGTACTGTCAAGCAAAACCATCATTGTGTAGTGAGAGCAGCACGAAACGGAATCGAAGCTTTATTTAGATGCTAAACTAAATGATAAATGTTCTCATTTGTAGTGTTTGGTGAAGTGTCATAACACCAGGACAAAGCAGGTTATCACAACAACACCATGGTGAAATCTTCTAGTCCCACTCTCCTCTTGTTTTTTGTTGGTTTGGGTTCTGGTTGAGTTTGTCTGTTGAACACTTGGGGAATTTTTTTCAGAAACTACGTCACTCTGAGGTAGCAGCTGACTCATTTCGTCCCCATATGAGTCATCATGTGACTTTCTGTTATCTGACTCTGCACAGTGGTTACCGCAGGAACCACAGAGTTGTGGTCAGTGTGAACTTCGTCGTTATTAAAGGTATTTTTATCTACCAGAAGTCTTTAAGTTGAACAGAGTACACGCAGGTTAAAAAATCCCCTCAGAGCTGCAGGACGATTATCAGTGGACAGATGAGTATCGAGTTCGGGTCAAATCGCAGAGTAAACCTAAAACACGGTCCAGAGCTTGAAGACAGAAGAGTTTTGGGTTTTTCTGGCGAATGCATACCCTCCACCAAAGCAAATGAGTCTCTGAGCTGCTGCGGGAATTCAACCACAATCAGCTGGATGTTCTTGAAGTGAGCAAAGTAAAACTGAATTGAAGTAGCTAACAGCGAACATGGATTCATGGTTCAGATCAAAGCAAGCAACTCAAGACTGCCTCAACATACCTGGAGCTGCAACCTCATCGAAGATCTGAGAACTCTGGAGTCTAAATGGAGAGAAGCCAAAACCACAGAGTGACTGGAGAACAACGCAACAAGCGTTGGAGGAACTAAGTCTATATAGCACCATGCTGTTTTGGGTTTTTTTTTGTTGTTGTTGTTTCTAGATCTTTTTGCTGCTGGTGTAGGTCTGTACTTTCCCATCTGTTCAATACACGTTCTTCTTTGTATGTCAGCGTCAGAGTTTTACCTCCAGTTTGGCAGCTTTTATCTTCATGATGTTTTCTGAACTCCTTTTCTGGTTTCTATTTTCCCATCCAGTGTCAGCCATGTTGGAGAGCGAGAGCATCCCCAGCCTGGCGGGCGTGAAGCCGATGGGCTACAGGAACCGTTCGTCCAGCATGGACACGGACGCCGACGGCCCCACCAGCTACACCCTGCAGGCCCTGATCAAGCAGCTGGGGCAGTTCAACAACATCATGCGAGACCACGGCCTGGACCCCGAGATCATAGGTCAGGTGGTCCGGCAGCTCTTCCACTGCATCAACGCCGTCACCCTTAACAACCTGCTGCTGCGCAAGGACGTCTGCTCCTGGAGCACCGGCATGCAGCTCAGGTACTGCAGCCGACACCCACAAGCTCAACTTTATAGTTTGTACTCCATTACAATGCAAAACTGTAGCAACAAATTTACTAAAATCTGTGAATTATGTCGAGTACCATATAGATTTTATAATTTTGTCTTTATACTTGATATTGCAGGTTTTTCATTGAATTAGAATCCAGTGAAAATTTCTGTGCAGGTTAAATGAACTTGAAAAGAAAAAACTAAAACTTATCCTCTACATTTCTGTATAATCACCAAAACAAAAAACAGACAGACAGTTAACAAACATGTGTTTGTTAGCTGGTTGATGGTTTGACACGTCAGTGAGCTGAGCTCCTCTGTGAGGTTCTTCCCTCGTTAGTTACAAGTTCTAGAGGTAAATGGTGCAGATAGCTTCAGCTGTGGTTATTGGCTCATTTTTTATCAACAAACCTAACAATAATCCCAAACAGGTCACTAATTACACAGTTAATTTACAGCCAGCTGTTCCATCACTACAGGCTGCGCTTTTGTGGCTTTTTCATGCAGTACACAACAACATATCACCTCAATCCAACATGACTGTGTCAGTTAAATAGAAAGAATGGAATACAACAGCATCAAGTTAATGATTATGTTCTAATATATTCATATCATGGAAGCTTAAATTGAGTTTTAGGTTGTGCTCTGTCCAAAATAATAATTTTAAAAAGTCTCTTAAGAAGTGAAATTATCACAATACTAATCTTTCTGGGGCGACAAGAAAGAACAAGACATCAAATTCCTCATGAGAAGCAGTGGTAGAAGAAGAGCATTGACCAGGTTACATAATGTGCTGGTTTCTTGTTAATGTTCAGATTCAGGTTGGAAAAAGATCGCGCAGAGAGATGGAGGTCGGCTTTAACGTCACTTTGAGCTAAAACCATGTTTGCCTGAACCACAGATGGGTCTGTCTGTGAGCCTGAACTCTGTGGGTCCCCCATAAACCCCATCCCTGATTTTTTTGTGTGTGTGTTCAGGTACAACACCAGTCAGTTGGAGGAGTGGCTCAGAGGAAATAACTTGTATCAGAGTAAAGCTGCAGCCACTCTGGAGCCGATCATTCAGGCTGCACAGCTGCTGCAGGTCAAGAAGAAAACGTCGCAGGACGCCGAGGCCATCTGCACGCTGTGCACCGCACTCACCATGCAGCAGGTACGCTCAGCTCATCTGAGCCCCAAGCAGCCAGTCGATAACACAGACCCAATCAGATAATGACAAGATGTTAACCTGCTGTCTCCTGCAGATCGTGAAAATCCTGAACCTCTACACTCCTCTGAACGAGTTTGAAGAACGAGTCACCGTGTCCTTCATCAGAAACATTCAGGTGTGAATCACACAGTGTTTAGCTGCTTATACCTCTACCAAACACCAGAGGGAGGATTCCTCTGGGACATAAGAAGAACAAATGTAAATGTTTTTAAGCATAAAAGGTGGAATCTGAACGTCAGCTCCACTTACAGCAGATGTGATGTTAGAAGTTTTAACACCTCATGCTGCTGGTGCCAAACAGGGAACCAATCAGATCATTTAAAAACAGAACTGCAGCATATTACTGGGAAAACAAACCTTTGTATGCTGTTGCAAAAAGCAATAAAAATATTGTTTTAAAAAAAACAAAACAAAAAAACAGAACTGCAGAATTATTTTTGCTTCTGTGCTTCTTATTCTGCTTTGGAAATAGTTCAGTTTGGTGGTGTGAAAAAGAAAAAAGACTCTGTATGAGGACCTCTGCTTTTACTTCTGTTTTCTACCGAAGTGTTTCCAACTTTGTACTGCCCACGTCCAATGTAGATATTTGGGAAATAAACAAAACCAGGAGCTCCCAGCAGTTTTCAGGAAAACCTGATATCTTACACAAATCCTTTAAAATGCCCACGTTCAGTCTGATGAGGCAAGTGTAAACATACTTATCCAATAATGTAAATTCTGCGAAAAACTGTTTTGCTGTCTTCCGATAAACTGAAACTGTTTGACTGTAAGTGCAAACTTAAAGATTGTACAACTAAAAACAGCTGAATTGCTTTCAGCTGCCTCGGTCCTGCTGCCAGAAACATGGCAGTAGTTTTCCAGAACAAAGTTCATGAATCCAGGTCACCAACTGTCCTGGAACAGGAGAGTAAGCAGGAGCCACTGCCTCCAGAAACTAGAAGCTTTCTGTTTGTCTGCATTCAGATTCATTTCAGCTGTGTGGAACATGAGACAGCAAAAACATGAAATATAAACAGGTTTCTGATGTCTGTTCGTTTTGGTTTTTTTGTATTCTGAATACTTTGCCTCTACGGGACCAGTGATGTCAGTCTGTATGTACCTCATGTTTGACTTCTCTCTGTCTCTGTGTGTCCAGAATCGCCTTCAGGAGAGGAATGACCCTCCTCAGCTTCTTTTGGATACCAAACACACCTTCCCGGTCCTCTTCCCTTACTCGCCGTCTGCCCTCAGCCTGGAGATGCTGCACTTTCCTGCCTCGCTCAACATCGACTTCCTCGTCAGAGTCTGATGACCTGCTTTTAATCCGAACTCTCACTAATCTGACTGTTTCCCAGCAGCGTCTGCTGCCTGACACCTCTTATTGTTCATAATGTTTCTGTCTCCATGTCTTCCTGAGAGCGGCACGTCTGCCTTTCTGCCGAACAAGTTCATCTCCTCACGTTTCTCTGAAGTTAATCCTCCACATGTTTCTGAAAAAACCTGCAGAAGGTTCAATCCCGTCTGTGGAGTCCACATCACAGTTGTTCTTCTCTGATGGAAAACTGTGCTGCTGTTTGAGTAGATAAAGAGACACAGAAGCTAACAGAAGGAGCAGGAAGGTGTGCAGAAGGATGAAGGAGGTCAGGAAGAAAGTTCAGAAGGCTCATTTAAACTCAGAAGAAAACAGAAGGAAAAACAAGATTTTTTTTTAGATGTGCATGAAGGTTTCTGAAGATTTCAAACACAGACAAACATCAGCGACCCGAATAACTGACAATATTCAGCGTTTAAAAGTTCAGGCTCAATCAGTCGAAATGGCATGAGATTAGTTGGATGTGTTAGAGGAGTAACAAGTTGATTTCTGTAGACTCTTTACGTCCTTTGAGCCTTAAAGGTTGTGGGTCGTATTTATTTATTTATTTAGTTATTCAGTAGCATTAACAGGCTGGTTATCTCCTTCTGTCCTGATATAACGACACCTTAAAACACTAAAATTACACTAAACTAAAACCAAGCTGTTAACAGTTATTTAATCTCATATTCGCTCCTGCTCCTCTGTGATCGAGGCTTCTGGGCTTGTAGAGATTTTTGGCATTGCAGCCAAACTCTGTTACTACAGACCAGTCATGTGACTCTCAGCGGCTCCTAATACACAGTCAGCTGTGGAGGATCCCAAACGTGTGAGAAGAAAACAGAAGTTATCAGATCTGTGATCGTTTGGCCAATTAAAAAACTAAATGATAAAATAAAGCTGCAAACGAAAGCAAATGTTTAACATGAAACTAACTGCTGGGACACGTGAGGGTTATTCAGGTTGGCTGGTGCAGAGACGTGAATCTTGTTTTTCTTGTATTTAAAGAGAGAAAGATGTTTGAATGTAGGCGAATAAATGAAGCGATGAAGATGAGACGGTGTCGTTTTTAATAACAGCTGCTGGCAGGTGTGAAAGCAGTTAATGAGCTAAAGAGCAGGTAGGTTGTTCTCCCCCTGATTTTTGCAAAACCTTGTTGTTCACTCAGCTGGTGCAGAAAAGTCTGGAAAACACAAATCAACACTTTATTTTCTTTTCTTTTTTTGGACTTTTTCTTTTCTGAGCGATCTCCTCTGAGAGTCTGTGCAGGACTTTCACTTTGTCTCTCTGTGATGTTGTTTATTTCTGTGGGAAATTATTTTTTTTACCATTTCTGTTCTTCTGTTTCTCTCTTTTGCACCACATGTGGAAACACTAATACGTAAAATACTAAATATGCACAAGATAACACTGCAAACCATCACACCCTCACATTTTTCCTTTTCCTCCAAACCCACGTGCCATTCTACGCTGATGATGTTCATGTTTCTGATCATGTTGGATGCCATTCATCTTCATCTTTTTATGAAGTGCAAATGTAACAAAATGAAGTTTCACTGCAAACCTGCTGTGCACAAGTTTAATAATTCAGGTCATTCATAACACAAAAAGTGCAAAATGGATATTTTTGTGCTGACTTCACACGTAACTGAATGTTTGGTTTTATTCTGCAGTAAAGTTCTTCAGTTTGGGATGTTTGTTTGAATCTGAATGAATTGAGTCGCTCACTGTAACTCAAAGAATATATTTTGGAATTGAAGTCTCGCTGATGTTCTGTTAGCGTCTTCTTTGTCATTACCTTAGTGAAATGCTTTGTTTATGAAATGAAATTTCTTATTGAAAACATTTTTGGCAAAAAAATATAGACGTTATTTCCACAGTTTAGATGAAGCTGATGGGAGTTTAACTTATCTGAGTTTACACACTTGTAGCTGCTCTGATCATTCAGAGAGCTGAGCTGAGCCCCTTGTTTCTGCCCCAAACTCACAGCTGGGGCATGTTTACAGGTTTGTTTGTTGACTCGGCTCACTGCTTATAGTGGCAACCTGAAACTGCTGAAGCCTATATTAAAAACAGAAGATTTTTGAGAATATGAAACCACTAAATGCACTTTGTTAGGCCTAGGTGTAAACTTCAGTTTAGACTTGAATCAGAACATAAAAGAAGTGGATTTGGAGAAAACTGCAGTCACAGCAATGAGCTCATCACTAAAAATGAAAGTCTGACAGGTTTTTAATGTGCAGAGAACTTTTACAAATGACAAAAATTTCACATTGAAATGGTCCTTAAACGCAAATTATATCAGGATTCTTTCCCCTAACAAGAGATACAAAAGCAGCCTGATGTCAGTGCATTAATCTTCTCAGTGTGCCGTCTTCACAGAGAAGATTAAAGTAAGAAGATTTATTTGCAAGTGATTCCAAACATCTAAGAGCAGCACATATATGCACATACCTGGTGTCTGATTTCTGAAAAAATGTTTACCTTAAAGTGTTGCGGAAAAGCTACAAACTGGTGAAAAAAATGAACCAACACCGAGATTTGAGCATCTAATGCCCCAAAAGGACTCAAATGCTTCACCTGATGTGTTCCTCCAAAAATACTTTCTGAGTTACAGTCAGAATGAAAAACACTGAATTAAAAATGAATCTGCAAAATATAAACATGACTAAAATTAAACCTGATTAATAAACCCATTCAGTGCATTTTACTTAACTTTATCCTCAAATAACTCAGTTATTCTGCAACATTAAGAATCTAATTTCTTTATATTCATCTTCAACAATCACAAAGTTTCTTCAAACTGCAAAAGAATAAAACCCAGTTTTTAAACCCAGTCTGATGATGGGGCACTTTGGTGCTCGACACGTCACTGATGTTGGAGGAAAATAAGATTTATCACCCTGAAATAAAACTACAATGTTCTCGAATGTTTCTGATCTTTAACTGAATAAATAGTATAAAAATGTCTCCCTCCCTGCCTCCCCACAGTCTGCACTGACTGTTGGCAGAGAAGAAGAAGAGCAGCTCTGTGAACGAGGATTTGGTTTGCTTCCCACAGCAGCTCGCTGTCAGTTGTGCCAGCTGTCGGCCTGCGAGGTCGTCCGTGGTTTACCTGTCGCTCAGGTGGCTCAAAGCTTCACAGGACGCCCACTGATCTGCTTCACACTCTTACACACACACTGTGACTGCAGGCTTATTAAAACACTGAGTCACTGTCGGGCAAAAGAGTGAATGTTTTTAATTAAACAGTCGTATTTAATAAAATATATTCACCATCTTCAGTTTGTTAAGGTTTTATCGTAAAACAAAACTAAACAATTGTGGAACAGAATTTAAACTGGATTTTAGAAAAGTGGAAACTACCCGAAACAATAATGTACACTTAAGGTTAAATATAAAACTAGAGGAAGTATCTTTAGTTTTAGTTTCTTCTTCTTCATTTTAAAGTTTGACAAAAATCAAAAATAATATTATAAAAGCTGAAAAAACCCCACTGAAACAAACTCCATCTTGAAACTCCAACAACCAGTTTCAAACCATTTTCCTCTTCATGAGTCTGCATGTTATTTATCATCAGTTACCTGCAGCTTCTACTGTGACTGTCACACCGCTGCTTTAACGATTCATTCACTGTGTGTGGAAAAACAAGTCCTCGTAATCCACACGCGTATAATGGACGTGTTAAAATAATAAGCATTTATTTTAACATTTTAAAACCAACCGTGTTGTGTCAAATCTGACACGTCTGTTCTAAGAGTGCATAACTTACAACAGTCTCCTCAATAAATGCACCAGTTATGTCCTGTTTAACTTCAGCCCCCCTGAGAACAAGTCCACCAGAGCTTATCTTTACATTTTTATATGCTGTATTTTTTTAGAGCATTTCAAGTTCCTATACACCAATACAACCACTCTATCCCAAATTTTAATAATATGTATACATTAAGTCCATATTAACTACATAAAATTCTAAAATATGCAATAAACTACAAAGAAAATGATTGGGGTTTTTTTTTTTTTTTTTTTACACATTTTTTGTTACAGAAATTTCAGAGGTTTATCCCTCAAAACTTTAAATGCAAAAAGTTGCACAAAATAGTTTCCAACCACAGGGAATTTATTTTGAGTGTCTTCATAGTTTCATTTTCGAGATACACTATTTTTTGTAAACTGCGGCAAAAACGAAAATAAATATCATTGTGCACAATTTGCAAAAAAATCAGCATATGCAGCAAAATAAACCATTTCCAGCAGTGTCGTTTAAGTTCTGAGCACCAGGAACTACACAGAAAAGCATAAACATCATCAAAAAGTAGTTTTGAAGAGCAAAGGTTTATTTCTAATTGTCACAAATCATTATAGTCACAATAATGAGGGTCAAAGTCTATTGGAAAACTTAACAAATGTGATTTGAGTGTTTAAAGTTATGTACCCCACAGATTGTACTGTAGTATGAGGAGATTGGAGCATGAGACCAGATGAATGGATGGACAGGTGAGAACTTTGCTTGTGGTAATAATTTCACAGACATTTGGAGACATGTGAATCCTGGAGTTAAGAATTATCTGTGGTTTAAACCTAATGAAGAAATTTGTTAAATTCAGGATCAGAGAATTTACTATAAAATTCTGCAAAGAACTGAACGGGGAAAAACGAGAATATGAAAATAATTTACTTTGGGAAATAGCCCAGTGCTGTAGTAAAGAAAACCTAAACATGCAGGAGAAAAATAGTTACAGACTAAATTAGATTATCTTTACCTTGAGACGGCCCGGCGTGCTTTTTAGATCGAGAGCCAAATGGATTAAAAGCTGGAGAAATGTAGCCAGCAGAGAAATTTATTACAAGCCTACTGATAAACGGGACTGAATGCAAAGATTTCAGAAAGTTTGAAAGAGAAGTCTTTACTTTCTATTCTAAGTTGTACTCCTCAGAATATTCGCCAGCTGATGATGACGGTTTCTGTAATAAGATTCATAATCTCATCCTGTGTATTGACATATTGACAAAGCATTTAAATATTTGTGTGATATATTTGTTTCATCAGTTCTTCTGGAAGGACTTAAGAACCTTGCCACTTGACGCATTAAAAGACGCTATAGAAAAGAAAGAACTGATGCCAAGTATGAAACAAGGGTTAATTACCCTGATTCCTAAATCGGGTAAAGACAAAAGAATTTTAGACAATTTAAGACAATCACCTTACTAAACACCGATAAGATCCTGTCAGGGGCTGTTGCCGAGAGGCTGAAGAAAAACATCTCAAACATAATTAGTGAAACACAGTCAGGTTTTTTGAAAGGAAGACTAATTCATAATATTAGGCTGGTTTTCTCCTTGATTACAGTGACATAATCCAAGAGAGGGGATACATGCTGTTTGGGTTTTTTTTAAAAAGCACTTGACTCAGTTGAACATACGTTCATATTAAAAACCCTGCAGTCCTTTGGTTTTGGAGAGGAATTTATCAGTTTTGTAGGGATGTTATATAATGATATCAACAGCTCTATTTTGCTCGAATGTGGCACCTGTTCAAGGTTTGAGGTTAATAGAGGAATAAGGCAGGGATGCAGCAGCTCACCACGTCTGTTTATCATGCTGAGCTGTTATCTATTCAGTTTAAAAACAGTCACACTGACGGGTTAAATAGGATTGGTCAACCAATAATAATAAGTCAGCTGGCAGATGATACCACCTTGTTTATGAAAAATGAGGACCAGATCCCTTTAGCCTTACAGGTGATTAACCACTTCTCCAAAGCTTCAGGTCTACAGCTGAATATAAATGAAAGTGAGATACTAGCTCTGCATGAGTGTCCCTAAGAGTTATAAAACACTAACTACAGCCATCCCAGTCCCTTTGAGATCAATGATTAAAGAAGACATTGTGCACTCTAAAATTTCTCCTGGACTGAGACAGCTCTGCATAGCCGGTGTTGACTTTGTTGACAGCAGGTTTACAAACAGGGCGATCACAACTATGTTGATAAATTAAATCTATCCGGTGAAAATAAATTATATACTAGAGAATTTGAGGCAATGGAGGTTAAGGCGATATGGAGAAAGTATATTTCACTTCCCCTTCCCCCTAAAACAAAAGAGGTTAATTTTAAAGTCATAAATGAGATTTATCCAACTAATGAATTCCTAAGACTGAAATTTAACCTAGATGTGAACACCTGTGTATTCTGTGAAAATATCATTGAAAGTTTGGATCACTTGTTTTTCTATTGTGAATCATTGCACGCTGGTTACAGTCCACAAGCCGAAACGCATTGGTCACGAGGCCACAAATTTTTCCTGGACTGTGAAACGTGTTGGTCAGTCAAAAAGTTGTTCCTCTTCCCTTTAAGTGTTCCTGGAGTTCCTGCATTGTGGTTTTTTCATCCTGGAAGCAGGTGAAGTTGTGCCAGACATTTTTGCTGTGATTTAAGAACAACAAACATCAGAACATCTATCCTCTACAGTCTTGCATTCAACAGGATAATACAAATACATCAGATTAACAGCAGCTTACAGATGCTGTTAATCTGGATGTGAACTTTCTTTATATAAAGTTGTTGTTGTTGTTTTTTTTTTTAAATCTCACAAGTTTTTAAATTGCCATTCCCTTGGTGTAGGGAGGAGGTCGAGGTGGATGAGTGGGTTGACAAACCCTGGATTTTAACCACAGACTGTGAAGGAGAACTGAACACAGACACCATGACATCACCCATGGGAAGTAACAGAATAAAAATGCACTGAAAGCACTTTGTTATATAACGTTTTTCAGTTTTAAAAGATGGACTTCCTTCCTGCCTTGCAGTGGTTTAGTCCACTGAGTTCCCCTTTTCTACACTATCTTTGGTGGAGGTGATCTTAAAATAAGAAGCTATTTTCAGTTAGAAGGAATAAAATTTTTTCATATTTGGTCCTTTGACCAAGATTCAGAAAAAACTGATTGCTAAAGAAAACAATCCTGTATTATAATAACACAGGTTTAGTGTTTAGAATTCAGGTTATTGTTGATTATGACCTCACATGGTTGACATTCAAATTGATATTAGTGATTTTACGGCCTTGTGTCCTAATGGTAGGAGTAGTATGAAAAGAACGGAGGTTGTTCATGATTGGTTAAGTTTCTCTGTTTTTCAGCTGATGGATTACACTAAAAGTAATTTACATGAAAATGTCCCGAAGGTGGAAATTTGCATGTGAGTAACTCTTGGAGTTGATCTGAATCATTAATCATTAATCTTAAATCATTAACAATTATTATTGTCATGGAAACAACTTTTTTCTGCTTTGTAAGTAATGTTGTTCAGCAAGAGCAATATGAGGCACTGGCAAGTAGGCCTATTTTTTTCAGCGGGGACCCATCACCATGGCAACCAATAACGTAGAGGTTTAAAAGAAACGTCAGCAGCTGTATGTTAAGCCAAACTATGAGCTCTGTCTAAACTTAACCAAGCGGTTTTTAATGAGAAATAATGGGAAGTATGAAAATTTGTGACGTGTGTGGTGGACTGTGTCTCTGCTGGGAGTCCTGAAATGATTCACTCCACCAGAGACCCTCTCAGCCTTCAAATGAGGAATTTCTCATTGATTTTTGTGTCCATAGTGAAAGAAAAAACAATATATATGAGACCAGACACACAGATCAAAGTTTATATCCAAGAAGATGAAACAATAGATCAGAAGTTGAGACTGTGTCATGAAATGCCCTGAGAGTGCACTGAAATCACAAACTCATGTGGACTCAGTTGGTGCTTGTAGTGGAGGCAAATGCAGAAATGCAGTCTCAGATGGATCTGGTTTGCCAGTTTCTCTGGAGGGAGGAACAATACCAGTGCATGAAAATCCCCTTTCTGCTTTTTGTTTTCTTTTTCTTTTTTGTGGTAATTTCACAGATAGACTTTCGTTTCTCGGATCAGGAACTTGGACCAGTCTCGTTTTTTAGGCTTCAATCAAACCCACAGAGGCTGATTCTGCAGGTATGTATGCTTTTGTCATCATCATTAACATCTTACTGTTTTCTAATTATCACTGAGTTTTATAACATGCCTAGCTTGCATTAGTTAGTGTGTTACTGGAGTGACAGCTGCTGAAAATGGGCCTCTGTGTACGTGTATATCTATTCCAGAAGCCTTGTTGAGAGGATGCGGTGTTGGACTGCTGCTGTTTTCAGTTTGTGGTTTTGTGTTGGTTTGCTTTATGGTGCGTCTTATTTAATAAAATCATGTTCATTACTAAGGAGTTACACATGGTCAGCGTATCAGTGCACTGGGAGGAGCGCTCGGGGCCTTTACAGCTAAATTGGACCTCGTGAAAAAAAAAACTTTTAAGAAGTAAAAACTAAAAAGCTACCATATTAGTAAGAGCCTCCTGGCAGACCTCTTTTGTCTGTCAGTCTGTGTGAATCATCAGTTATTTCAGTGTTTGTGGTGCAGAAACAGAAAGTTTCGTGCGGCCTTCAGCGCGTCTCTCTGCAGCTGAATGAAACCTGCACCTGTACGCGAGCTCGTCCGGTCAGCGTCCTCTGCCCAGCAAATCCTCCCAGTGGCTCGGAGGAGTTTCACTGCACTCATGTTTCACTTCAGCTGCTTGTTGTTTTCAAAAGGATGAAGACAAATTATGAGGGAGGAAGAGGATGTGGTGACAAGTCATTTCTAAACAAGCCTAACCCTACCCTGTTTGCACAACGTGCAACACCTTTCTACAGAAATTCACTGTTAGCTGTGCACTCACTCTTTGGCTGACACGCACTGAAGTGATGAGGACGAAAAAAAAAAAGCAGTCGGGCTGAAAAAAGCGCAAACAAGACACGAGGAGCAGCAGGAAGCAGCGTTTGTACCAAGGCTGTACGGAGGAGACATTCATGTGGCTGCTGTAGCCCCGGCTTCAAAGACTCAGTCATTTTGGTGTGGCTTCACTCAAATTCAGCACCATGAGATTTTACACTGTGGTTTCATGTATGGGTGTAGGTGTAAAGACATAAATAGCTGTACATTCTGTAGGTATATGTGGAGGCAGGTATGTGTATGTAAGGGAAAGACATCCTGAACGTGCAGTGTTTAGTGTCTCAGACCTGCAGTCAGTGACCTCCTCCGGGGCGCCTATACATGCAGGTGCCATCATTTCCACAGAAGTGCTGAGAAAACAGGCCTCAGAGGTTCGTGTCATCATTTCATTCATCAGAGTGACAGATTCGCTGGTAGTTCAGTAAAAGTTTGCGGGTAAAATTAAACTTTTGTAAACTTTAAACTGTTTGTTTCCACTTTGGGCCTTTTTCAGTTTTTCATGAAACTTTATGAATCAATCAGTTATTAGATGTGATCGGCAACCAAAGTTTTTCACTTCAGAATGGGTAATACATCCGCGCTGGAGATTTTTTTATTACTTGAAACAGAAAAAAGAAAGCACCCAGCTTTAACTTTAACTCGTTTGTTCTTTACAACTTTCACCCTGTCAGCAGTTCATGTTTCTGCATGTATCTGAAAGCTGCAGTTACTTCAGTAAAAAAAATCTCAAAAAGCTTTCATGATCATGGAGTTTATATAAAATCTGATCAGTTTGATGACAGTGATGTGCAATTCATTTTCTCCTGGGGCCACGGGAGAAGCTAGAACCAGATAAAATCATTTCTGCTCAATATTAATTTGATCTCTTTGTAAACTGCTGCTGATAACACTAGATCTTACAACAAGGCCCTAATGTGACCCACTGCCGATGCTGTGGGCCTGTGCTGGCCCACAGCATTGGCAGTGGGTGAACTGTGGAGCTGTTTGGGGAGGAAAAACACAACATAGCCCATGTGTGCTCCAAGTGGGTGTCACTACACAGACCCCACAGCTGTTTTGCCCTTTGGGACCTTGTTTGACTTACTCACAGAAAACCCATGTAGACCCGCAGCAGTTTTGCCCTTTTGGAACGCTAATAGGGAAGTCTATTGTTATCCCACTATAGACTGCCCATAGAAAACCCTGAATCCCATGATGGTTTTCCGTGGACCATCCATAGTGGCAAAACTGCTGACAGCTCATGCTCACTTTGGGGCCCAAATGTAATAAGTGTGGATTGGGCCCTTTTGGGCTGCATTGTATTTTCTAAAACAGACTCATTTTTTTTCATCCCTCCCTTGAGAGCATGCTCCACAGTACAGTGGTTTATGTGTTTGACAGTCAAGCTACTGACTAGCAGCTTTTTTTTTCTTTTTGAGTAACATTATGGTCCACGCACCATACAAGCAAATGTTGGTCATGTACGGTCCCCTCACATGGGCCCCTGCGTGTCTTCTTTGCTGTGATGTTATTTGGCTGTGGTAAATTAATATATGAAAATAATCTGTGCAGGTGTTATTAAAGTTCATCACTTCAATTTTTACACTTCAAAGATGAAAAAAATCAATTTTTGAACATATTAAATACAACAGTGAGGAACATATCTCACATCACTGACAGCTCAGGATTTCATTTATCTGTTAATTTTTACAACAGTACAGTTTAGACGTGATAACTTCTTTATTACATGTTTATCCTCCACTGCGACGCAAACTGCACTCCAAGGTTAGATTAAAGTGACAAAACACAAAGATTTTATTATAATTTTATTGTCGTTTCAGACACACTTTAATCAGCAGCTGTAATCATTTGTGCAAGCTGACAGTTCCTGAAACTTGCGATCAGTTTTTATATAATTAGAATAAGATAAAGGTAAACTACAATAAACTGATAAGCTCATGTGTTTGTACTTTTGGGCTGTTAGATAAGCATGAAAAAAACAGGGTTAAGTGAAGAAGCACTATGTCAGAACAAAGTACAGTTTATATTTAAGATGATTTTCAAAATAAATGTAATAAAGAAGGAAATAAAGTTGTTCAAATCAGAATACTGAACTGCTGTTTATAACATGATGTTGTACTGAGCTAAATATGTTTTTAAATGTCTATAAAGGCAGTTTATTTCCTTATTTTATCTGTTAGGTGGACATACATGTCTGCGGCTTTCCTAATCCATTTCTGTCATTTTACAAACAAAAACAGCTTGAAACTATTTAACTTTAGCAGTTGCATCTATTAGCTCTCAATGGACTCTGTTGTCCAGATGCTGATTTATTAAAACTGATATTTTTCTATTACTTGAGTGATTTATATTAATGCAGGTACAGCTAATCAGTACAGTGCGAGTTCTCTAATTATTTTTGCAGTTTTTTCTTTTAACTAAAATTATGACTTTATATTATAGATTTATATTTAGTGTATTGAAGCAGTCATAAAAACAAAACCATAATCTCATGTTAACTTAGCTTGAATCAGAGACAGTTTAGTTTTACATTCAGTCACAGGACTGAAGTCACAGGAGCTAAAACACTTGTTTGAGGAACAGGGTGGCATAAAGGAGCAGTACAGTCATGCAAAGCTGTTCTGTTGGAGGAAAGCAGAACAGCTTTGCATGAAGTTAAGCTTTCAGACCTGAAGCCATCTTTCAGGCTTCACCTTCACTTCTACTATATGGCAGAGCAGCAGCCTGACTGTGTACATCCTTATCTTCTTTGTATACATTCTATATGTTGTGTGTGTGCAGGTGATGCAGAGTTCCCTCCTTCTCTGCTCCCAGTATCTTGAACCCCCCAGGATCCAGAACCGCAGCACTCAGCATAAACAGGTGGCTCATCAGATTCCCATCAGCGGCTCAGAGGGAGGCGACTGAACACATGAAACCACAGCTGAAGATGTTTTGCGATGCTGAGTGGAGATAGGAACCTCAGGCGTGTGGTTTGGTGGGGGCGGGGGTGAGCTTCTTCTCCCAGATAAGGTGCAGCAGAGAGAGCGCAGCACGTCCTAAGACTGAAGCCTTGTGCTCTTTCAGCACAGCGGCTTCCTTAAATCTTTACCTCCATGAACGTTGTGCAGGCAGCTGCTCCTGCCCCGCCTTGTGTTGCTGCAGTCGAAGGATCGTGCCATCTCCTTCTTCCTTCCATGATTTTCTCCAGGTTGCCTCCTAAAAGCCGAAAACTGCATGTTAACCACAGCTGCCACCCACAGATGCATTCGAAAGCTCGACGCCCCACCAACACCTCACCTTCGTACCCACCGGGTGTTATCTCCACCCACCACTGCCTCATGATACACAAATACAAACAGCATGTAAACACAGTCAGTGCAACAAACTAGGAGGCAAATATCCGCTTAGAACCCAACATCAGTGGCCACAGCTAGCCTCATCTGAAGCTAGCCTATTTTTAGCCTAGCTGTTTATTATACAACATAAATACAGCACTTCTACATGTTACCTTAACGACAAAAAAGATGATATAACGTTAGCGTAACAGCTAACTGTCTTTGAGAGGGTTCTCCCTCCCTTGGAGATTTTTAGAAAGCAGATGAATCCAGAAATCTTTGAAGGAATCTAAAGTCTGATTTCTTCTTCTACATGTTCAGTTTTTAACATGTTCAGTGTTTGCTCTAATTGTTGGTTGCATCCATTGATCAGCACATTTCTCTGAGTCATACTCTCATGTGCTCTGTCACTTCCCACCATACTTTCCCCCCTTGATAAATTCAAAAGTCAAACAGGGTAAAACCCCTGTTGGAGCCACCTTCCACCCAGCCTCACCCAGTCAGTAGTTCCCTGGTCTTGATTTAAGTTGTGTTTCCTTTTCATTGTGATAGTTTCTATTATCTTCTGCATAAAGTTGCATAGCTTGTGGCTTTGAGGTAATTTTTGCCTCTTGACAGGAGAGTAGGCACCCAAACAAAGGTGTCATGTTAACTGCAGGTCACCCCAATGACAGCCATCCTCTCCTTCTCCACCGCTGGTGGATGTGAGCGGATGTCAGAAACGTGACTCACAGTTTGAACAAGCCCTGATAAAATAAAGTTTGTTGTTGTGGGATGGAAAAATGATGAAAGATTTTGATCAAATCAAACTACCAACAGACTGCATGTTTTCCTGTTGGAGGCCGTGCTCGCACCACTGCCCTGGGAGGTTGTTTGAAGCTGTGATGGTTTTCATGGCTCAGCGATGGAACAGCTGTGATTTTCAGTCCAGCGCACTTTTATTTTGTTGTTAAATACACAAAACTGTGAAATACACTGAGTCTGAAGTGTTAGTACAGTCAGAGATCAGATCCATCACAGTTCATACACATGACAAGACATTTTCCCCGTGTGTGAGCGTGTGTATTTTGCTGCAATCAACGTGATTTTAAAACTAAACTTAATTCAGTTTGAACGTTGTTTCATGCCGGCACCAGGATACTCGAGTCGTGAAAAAAAAGGAAACTGTTCTATCACAACTCAAACCGTGACCTTGTTTCTGTTGTTGAGTGACTCGTTTGGGTGCCTAAACTTAACCAGACAATGAACACAAGTGCAACTTTGAATTTCAGTCTCTGACGTGTCTGGAATATGGATTTTCCCTCCTTAAAATGGGATTTTTGTGCAGAGATTGACGGATAAAGGTTTGTGTTCATGAAAACATGAATCGACAGGTTACATTTAGTGTTTCTCAGGCTTCTGTCAGAATGTGTTCGCTGGGTTGAAGAGGCTTGTGAAGCGTCTTCTTTTTGCAGTTTGTATCTTTGTTGCACATTCGTCATGTCCCGCCATGCCTGCAGCTTTGTGCACCAAACCTTAAAGTAACTTCAAACTGCAGATTTGCTGGTTGTTGTGAGGGTTAAACCCCGCTGGTGTTCCTTCAGACTCTCTGAAAAGTCATTAGTGTTGGATTTTTCCAGTTTTGTGCGTTTTGAACCTCATGACTTGTGCTGCTGAAGCCATCGGAGGCTTAAAATAAACCAGTGCTGCTTCAAACTTTAACCCCTTTTCTCCTCCGACTGCGGTGTTTGTGCAGTTCCTGCTGCCTTCATACCGTCGACTCTACAGATTAGAGGTTGAGGCAGCAGGTATTGCACCACAGTTTTCCCAGCATGCCCTGCGTCACGACCTGAAACATGCAGCGCGTCTGGCCCTGTAGCTGAGAAGGAAACAGAGCAAACCACGCTGAGGCTGCGGGCTGCAGAGAAACTAAATACTCATTTAGGGAAACAGAGAAGTTGTTGGTGTGAGTGGAATGAAACAAGACTACAAACTGACAGAAATCTGAACTCCTGACGTCAAAGCTGATGTCTTTAATTTTTCTGTAAATAATGGCGCGTTAACATGTGACCAAGTTCGGGGTGACCGGCAACCTTGCCTCTGAATTTGAAGCTCGTAGTAAACTAAAACAGATGCTGGCCTCATTTGAAAACAAACCAGAGTAGACAGGAAGTGGTTTGTAGGTTACTGGTTTGACTTTCAGCTCCATGGTTGCTGTTTGGCAAAGGTTCGCTCAGAGCTGCACAAACTTCATCCTCTCAGAAGTCTGGAAGACGACAGGTCTGCGCACAAAGATGGCAAAAAAGATAAAAAGTGTACAGTCTGGTCACAGCAGAGAGAACATTTCCCACAGACTGATAACTGCTATTTTTACCTTCTGGCTCTTTACATCCGGCAAGTTGAGTTTATTTATACAGCAGATATGTTTATAGTCTGTGCAGTTTTTGTCAGCTCTGACTCTGGACGAATAACAAACCCCCAAAACGAACCTTAGACACAAAGCTCCACATCGCCTCACCACTGTCGAAAGAATTCCTGTTTTCACTCTTTTCCACCTCTCATGACACTCAAGTTTACACTCAGAACATTTGATCTGAAGTCAATATACCACATAACACAAACACTTGTGCCGTACTGTGGGTCCATCCCTCTGCCCGTGGCATACCTGTGCAGACCTGCTGATGTTTAGTTTAAAGGTGAACACGAACTCTAAAAACAGCAAAAATATCACCAGTGTGATTCTAAGGGACAGAAATATGAGAGATAACGCACACACAGTCTGTGAGCACAGTTTCCATCTTTTTTTAACCCATTGATTTGTTTTGTTTTTCAGTTGTTTCTCACTTTCACTCACGGCTCGGTCAGAGTCAAGAAAAGACGCAGCAGGTCAATCGTTAACAAGTCGGGAGTGAAAGACCTGTGGGACGTACAGCACAGAAATGGGATAACGGGACCTTTCGTGTTCTTCATCCCTCTAAAGAAGAAACAAACTATTAAGTGAAAGTGGAAGCCATGTTCTCAGGTACTGCTACGCTCCTCATGTTAGAGCTTTGACATTCTAAACATCTAGATGATTCCAGAAGGTGTGAATGCATCCGTCTCTCCGAAGCACTGCTGCTGTTCTCGGTCTTACTAACACGACAAAAACAGTGACCTGTAATCATCACCGAGCTGCTGCAGCATCTGTCTGACCCCAGATCAGCTCCACCGCTCATTAAATCATCAGTGAGTCTGAATGTTCAAGACAAAACTTCATTCATGCTCATTTCTTTTCATTTCTTTCTGTTTTGGGGGCAAATCTCAGCCCTCTGCAGAGGAACGTTTTCTGTCTGTCAGTCAGTGAGATCACACATGAGCAGGTGGGATGGATTTCATGAACCTGGTCACAGTTCTGGTTGTATGACTTCACGGGGACTTTCTGAGGGCAGACTTGTAGGTGGGGAGTGATTTGGGAGGGGGGGGATCTGCTCAGGGGGTCTTTAGATGACTAAAGTAGGCATGTGTGAATGTAACCAGAGGGAAATGTGGTTTAAATATATGCTAAAGATGTATTAATAACTTTCACCTTAATGTGCTTGTGAAGAAGAAGCTGTTTTCCTCCATCAGCGACTTTGAGCAGTTTCTTCACACCTTCATCTCGGGCGGTGTGGTCCCTGCTCGGGTGTCAGTCTGTGGTTACTTTCAGGACTGCAGCTGGTCCAAACACTGCTTCTTCACCTCCAGTCCCTTTTAGAGTTCTCTGCTTGTTTTCCAGTCATTACTCTGCACCCGCTCACCGCTCTGCTCTCTGAACTTGCACGCTCCCTCAGATCTCAGAGGTCTGCTGGAGGGACGGTCCTGATCGAGGTCCAGGTTAAAACATCAGCTCGTCACTGTTTCTGCTCTTAAACTGAGGAGGGACTGAGTCTCTTCACATCAGGATACTTTTACACGAGACTGAGCACTGATTTTTTATTGTATTTTATAATTTTTTAAAGCTTTTTATTATGCTGCTAGCTGTTTGATATTGTCTGGTTTGGGGTTTTTTGTGATGTTTGTTGATTGATCTAAGATGATTTTCTCCTGTCTGAGACAATAAAGTAATCGAATCTTATATTAATTGTTCTTTGGTCTGCAACTTTTGATTTTATATTCGCTCAAAAATAAATGAACTCAAACATGTTTGCTCTAAATGTGTAAGCTGTGAGCTTCATTTCATTTGGTGTCAAAAAGAAGTTGCTGTGTCCATGTGACTGAACCCTGAATGTTCCTAATAATCTGTAATCTGAGAGTTAACTGTCCGTCAGCCTTCTAACCACACAGACCCCGCAGTCTCCTAATCAAGGATGTCTTCTGATTTACAGAGAATCTTGTAAGACCTCCACTACCCAGCATCGCCCCCGCCTCCTCCTCCTTCCTCTGCAGACTAGCCACTCCTCCTTCCTCTCTCCCAGCCTGCTGACGAGAAAAGCTCTCAGCTGGTGTGACGGCGGGTTATGAAAGAGCAGAGCGGCAGGTGAGCGTGTGTGCAGCTGGACGGAGACTCGGTGAGGCGATGCAGTTCGGCTGGAGGATCGCCGTGATGCTGCTGCTGCTGCCAGCTGTGTGTGAGGCTCAGAGCGGAGATGGAGACACCGACATGGGTAAGAAGATTTTATAACATGCGGTTAGCACAGGAATGTGGGAGGTTATCAGAAGCACCGTGAGGGTTGTGATTCTTTTACATTAGTATCTTTCACGGAAATAAAAATACAGAAAAATATCAGAAAATGTAAAGTTTGGATCTTTGATGGGGACTATATTAGCAGCACATATTATCTGAGATGAAGTATTGCACCTGTGGAGCACTTACCTGAGCATAATGGCTCAAAATTAAAAAGCTTCAAGAAGAGACTCTTTAAAATCTTTAAATGACTTTGGGCTCAAGTGTGGTTACGGTTAACTTTGAAGACCCGTGAACATTTGTATCTCTTAAGACAAAAACAAATGAATAATAATCATTTCAGGAGTTTATGAGTGACTCACTTCATCTTTGAGGCACAAATTCGGAAGAAAAATGAAACATCTTTGAAGTCCCATCATCAGCTTTCAATATCCGGGATTTACTTAATAATCAGCCTTCTCGTGCACATCGGCTCATAGGCACAAACAAAATCAGAAGCAGTGATGTTATCAGCGTGACAGTTGGAAGTAAACACAGCTCCGTCTCTGAGCTCGTTGGGCGCCGCTGATGCTCTGCTTTCTGTTCCATCAGAGCTTCACTCGGTTCAGTTTCTGCACAGCGGTGGACTGGATCAGGTGCTTAAAATTCCTCCGGTGGTTAAATCTTCCCACATAACTGACAGTTTAGAGGTTCTGCTTAGTGCATGCAGTTTTAGTGTACTGGAAATACCCTACGTAAGCCATCCATTTAGCAGTAAAAACACATAAAAGCAGTTTATAATAAGCAATGGTATAAATAAAGTTACATGCATGTATTTAAGGTGAGCAATGATACTGTTCAGTGTTCAGGCAGTTAGAGTGAAGTAAAACAGTGACTGTAAATAACTGCAAAGTCAGGAAGAAAAGTTGTGGTTATTTTAACAACTTGTATAACACGATTTAATCATGCTGGCAGCTTCAAAGTGTTGTGGTGTTGAACATGGTTGTAAGGTCAACATGTCAAGTCACTGGTGAGATTTTGTCATGCAGCATATTGTGTTTGGTGAACAGAGACATCTACAGCCTCAGCGTTTTCTCCGTTCTCGCTATGGCAACCCGACCTAGTTTATCGTCCTGGGGTTGCCAGAGTGAGGGGGGGTCTAACCTAGCTTTCATAGTGTGGGAGGCGGGCTACAGGTAATCAGTGCTAACCACTGCACCCCCCTGTCCCAGATTAAATGCTTCCAATTAGTCTTATAATTAAAAACTGAAGCAAATTCTGTATTCATTTTTATGCAGATGATGCACAGTCAGTTTTCCTTCAACAAGTTACTACAGCATAATTATTTTTATGTTGCATCCTGAAAATCAAAGAGAATTATTTAAAAAGTATCAAATTGGAATAAAAATGTTCTCAAAGCACTTCATACTGTAGTGACAGGCAGCTGCAGAGGCGGGGTTTCAAAATTATGCTGATGATGCAGTTATCTACGTATCAGGAGGGACTCCAGTGTGCTGCTGAGTTATGTGATGGTTTCTCAGTAACTTCTGATTAGAAAGAAATCAGTTCAGCTATTTGGATATAGTCTATCACACCTTTCATGCTATGTAACTGTTTGTAGTAACCAAGACAGCAATAAATAATGTTCATATTATACCAGAAGATAATAAATTGGCATCAACATGAAATTCAGTAAACGTATAATATGTTAAAGTTTTACATTTTCATAAATGAAATCACCCAAGATCTACTCAATCAACACACATAACCACAGGAGGAACAGTCAGTCGGGCTTTGAACAAGCAAAACAACATTTATTCAGTCTTTTTTCACTCTTAAAGATCTGAAACACTTAGAGATAAAAGCATAAACTGGTGTGAATGACAAAGACAAATATTTGATCAGTGACATGGAAGTTTTCGATGTAGTTTGCATTTATGTCACTGCTGTTTCCTTTCCTGATTGTTTTCATGTCTGTGTTGGCATTTTGTATGTAAAGCTTAATCTTAAATCAGCTTAAGGCACATGGACTGCAAATCAGCCATGGTTAGACATCTTTGGTAGTATATGATATATATATACTGCTAACTGACAGAAAAAAAATTAAAAAGAAGAATAAGACAAGAGTGCAATACTCAAAAAGTGGAGAAATGTCTGAAAGTGTTTTTTCTCTCAGAGCCCAGAATCAGCTGCACATCTCACATCATGGTAGAAAGATGCAATTTGACCTGCAAGCTGGCTGAAGGCAGAAATGATGACGAGGACGATGAAGACGGTGGAGGTGATGGAGGCGACAGCATTGAGAGGATGACCCTGTGGTAAACCTTTGATATAATGCTCAGTACTGTGCTGCATGTCAGAGGAAATTCTGATACTGATGCAGGTCACTGCTCTTCTGTTCAGCTACCTTGATTATGACATCAGCGTAAAGAAGAAGTGCTTGGAGACATCCAGTGACACATTCAGCTCCCCAGACCTGAAGCCCTTGTCGGAACTCAGTCTGACCGTCCAGTTAAAGAGTGGTGTCAACATTTCACAAACACTCTACCTGAAGAACATAGGTAAACATGGCATCTGGTTACATTTTCAGACTTTACAAATACTAATAAACATCAGTAGCTGCCTGGTGAAGAGTCACCACTGCACTGCCTGTCAGACTTTATGTTCATTTCTTTTTTTCCAGTATAGAAATGTAAAAGTGTTAATTTCTGCCTGCCCAAAGCTGCTGTCATTACTGTCCTCTCTCTGTGTGCTGTCCCTGCAGTTAAACCAATGAGTCCTCAGGTGTTTAACATCACCTTCCAAGAAGAGTCTAACGAGGCTAAGATTTGGATTCAGATTCCGTACCACAAAGACTACCTGAAAGTGGACAACCAGGAATTCCAGTTTAGGATCGAGACAGCTGAGAAAACCCTGGTACAGTGATCTAAAAAGTATATTGTAGCACGAAAAGAAAAAGCTCAGAAGTGGAATCTCATATTCTACTTCAAGACTTTCAGGTTTTCGCTATAACATCAGACACAGTTTCTCCTACAGAGACTGTTGTATTGTGGGTTCTTTTTAATGTTAAACAATCTACTGAGTAAATCTTTCAGTGTTTGGTTTGCCCAGTTAAACCAGTAGGAGTCTCGGAAGCTCCTGTGACGAGCTATTAACTGGAATGCAGACAAATCTGAGAGCACCGTCTTACCTTTTCTCTGGTAGAATGCACCTGGTTCCAAAGTGATTAGGTCAAACTGATTTCCACAGTTTCTCACGCAATGCTAAATTTTAAGCATTCTCCTGATAATTTAATGGTTCCAATCACCAGTTTCAAACCTTACTGTGTAAAACATGTTGTTTCTTTTGTAAATTGTAGTCCCAGTAGAGTCAAAAGGGACCAGCGCTACATTACAGGTCACCTGGCATTTCTCATACTTATTGTATCTTGTACGAGGATGTGCTTCAACACAAAAAGCCTGTTTTACATCAACAATATCTAAAAATGTTTTGTAATGACTGAAAGTTCTTTATTTTCTCTTTGACCACAGACTGAGAACACCTCATCCCAGGACTTCATAAAAATTAACTTTGAACCCTTTGAAAAAGGCTCAAAGTGTTCCGTTAAAGTGCGAGCGCGAACACTCCCAAAGACTTTTCAGGGCACGTGGAGCGAGTGGAGTGAAACGTTCACTTTCCTTACCCCTGGTAAGAACAATAGTCTAGTCCTGCTGCACGACCTTTTTTAAACACATATATATCAATAATGATTTGTGTTGTTCTCCTTCCTGAAGAAAACCCCCAGAAGCAGACCAGTGGAGTACAGGTGGAAGTGTACCAAGTCGGAGTGTGTCTGGTCTCTGTGCTGGTGGTGACCTTTAGTATCATCGTCCTCTGGAAAAACAAGTATGGTGTCTGCTTTCTGTCAGAAAAATCTGTGTAGTGAGTTTCCCTCACTAAGTTTCTTTCCTTTTTATTCCACAGGATATTTACCTACATGTGGCCAAGCATCCCGCATCCTAAACAGACTCTGGTGCAGATCTGCAAGCCAAACAATGTGAGTTATCCTACTGACAGATTAAAAAAAACAACTTTGCAAAGCAACATCATGTCATGTGTGTGCGACAGGACCACTTGTAGAAATCACAACACAAAATCTATAGTCAGTGTTGTCTTTGTGCACGGCGTCATTGCTGGTGTGCAGTGCACTTAGATGAGATTTCAGGTGGTGGTACCCCTACCAAAGAGCAATTGTAGTCAAAACTGTGGCATCAACATAGTGCCATAAACATTCATATTGAAGATACGTTTCTATTGACCAACTTGCTGAGCTATGCTGAGCACACCAGCTTATAAACACAGTTTGAAAAACCTCAAGCATTGCTTTGTTTTTTGATGTGACACCAGGATTTTACAGCACAGTGAGCGGTGCATCAGTTGTACTGATTAATGCTGACATTGCACTCTTGACCTCTCTGGTACAAACGATATCAAACAGGAACTACAGGTTCATGAAACTCATTTTGACATGAATCTTTTGAACTTTCAGTTTGACTGGTAAGAAACACAAAAATTAGCTGTCTGCAGCAGACATTTAACTAACTATGTGAAATTCTGGCGTGCCTCTGCACCGCCCGTTGGTTTTTGCTGTTTGGCATAGTGATCAGTTTTTTTAGAGGTGTTAGATCAAACTGCTTTTAACTGTTGCACTGTAAGGCAGTTAGAACCAATGTATTTAATTGTAGTTGTTAAGACAAAGAACATGACAAAGGAGCTTTTGATTGGCCGTAGACAAATATGATGTCATTCTGGTTTTGCAGCCTCTGTTGCTGACCTTCAGACCTGAGGTGTTCAGTGATCTCAAAGTCTACCCTGTGAAGACGACAGCATGTGAGGAAACAGAGCCTGCGATCAGTCCTGCATCTGCTGCTGCTTACAGCGCTCAGTCGAGGGAACCTTGCTCCACCGAGAGCTCAGATTGCAGGAGTACTGCCAGCGCCAGCACCGAGGAGCTGGAGATCTCTGCCTTGTTGAGCAGGAGCTCGTCTGAAGCAGAGGACAGCCTGTCGAGCAGCAGTCCGTCCCCCGTTCACATCCTCCAGCTTGGGGAGAGACCCGAGCAGCCTGAGCAACAAGTTGAAGGCAATGAGTTTGAGGTGTTTGGAGTGAATCGGCAGGAGGAGGCTTACGTCACCATGTCCAGCTTCTATAAGATCAAGTAGGTGATGCATTGGTGAGCTAACAGGATCAGAGACTGTACTTATCAAACTTCAGGATGCTCTAAAGCAAAGAGCTTCCAACTTCGCGAGGTCTTCAGAACAAAGTGAAAGAACAGGAAGACAAACATGCTGCCTTTTAGTCCGGATGTGCCTATCTACCACTTATATTTTACCTGGATTTCAATGACACTGGACCTCTGTCCAGAGGATGAAACCTCTGGCATTCATTACCAAAAGAAAAATCACTGAATGGAGTGCTGAAGTTTGTTTCACTTTACAGAAATCAAGCTTTTACTGGTGAAGCATCTCATCTGGATTCCCATTTGCGCATAAACCTAGGAGGATAAATTCCTTCAAGTTTTGTGATCCTTTGACATTTATTTTAACTCCATCTTGGCATTTTGTAGCAAATATACACAAGAATTACTCAGTTTCTGCTATGACGTTTGGTTCAGACATTCCCATCAGGATGAACTGTGATAACATTTATTAATTTCACACCATCGTCATTCATTATGTTACACATCCATCACTTCGTCTCAGCTGCACTCTGAGTTTAGCAGAGTTTTTTAAGCATAGCAGCCTCAACAAGCTGCTAACATGAGTGGAGACTCTTATTCCCCATTGCCACTAAAGTGGAATGGGTTCTTTTTCTGATTTATGAACATATTTTTGCATCTTTTGCACCAGCATTTTAACTCAAAATAAATCGGCTCATCTTTGTATAGAAGCTGGCTCCCAGCTGGGACTTTAGAAAAAGGTTTTGAAGTGCTAGCCGTGATAGGATTAGCGGGAGTGTCACATTTTACAGGCTGTAAAGCGAGAATAGACAACACCTTATGTTAGAACCCTTAAATCCTTAGTTGGAAATTCAATTCAGTTTTATTTATATAGTGCCAAATCACAACCTTAAGATCACCTGAAGGTGTTTAATATTGTAATGTAAAGGCCCTACAATGGTACAGAAAAAAACAACAACAATCAAACAACCCTATGAGCAGGCATTTGGTGACAGTGGGAAGAAAACCTCCCTTTTCATAAGAGGGAACCTCAGCAGAATCAGGCTCAAGTGCCGCCATCTGCTGCGACCGGTTGGGGGTGAGGGGAGTCTCCATCAGTGACTCTTTTCAAAAAATTCACCAACGTGTAAATTTGTACTCACTTTGGTGTTTCTCTCTGTTCCTGAGTCATTTTCTTGGACAGTCAGCCATCAACAAGCTTGCTAAGAAAAAAACAGAAAAAAATTCGTTTTATGCAGTGGAGCTGCTCGAAGCTCATATTCAAAGACAGCAAAACATAGCGTGTGGTTAATTTTTGTGACTCATAAACCAAAAAACATTTGAGACAACTAAAGTAACGATGTGTTACACGTTATTCTACCAACATGAACTTAGTTTGTCTCTGCTCATTTATAATCAGTTTTATTTTAATATGTTTAGTCACTGCTGTTATTTTGAAAGACTTCATTGTGATCAAGGAAATCTCGGCAGAAATGTGATAAATTGGCTGTTATTCTTGTGCTTGTACCAACAGATTTATTTAGCTTTAATCTTTCACTTGAACCCAAAATGTAGCTTTGAGTAGAGCAGGCTGTTGACCTGCAGCTCTGAAATATAGGATTTATTTTGTTGCTTTGAGGCCAACTGTGTTTTCATACATGTTTTTACTGACATACCTCCACATGTAGTCATTTGTCGTTGGAGGAATCATATATACCTGTGTTTTTGCCTGTTTTACTACATATCATAGAATAGTAGTTTTCAGATAAAACTACCTCCCAGGCAGCCCAGCGTCTAAATGATCACTTCATCTTTTAATTCAGCATTATGGATCGTGTTGGCTGCCTGGGAGGTGGTGAACAGCTTCAGTTGACAGATGAATGACAAATGAAAGTTAACTTGATATTTAAGAGTGTGGCTCACCTAAAGAAACCCTTTAAACCTCTAAAGTACATCTATATTGACCCAGTGTACTACCTAAATGGCCAAAACACCCAAATGAAAGAGCCTTCAAAGCACCTAACTGGTTGCTAGATCAAAGCTCCTACTTTACCCATCTAAAGGGCCACAAGAAATAACTAAAATATTACTAGAAGCTCGTACTGGAGGCCATTAAAACCACATAAAACATCCCTGATACCTCCTGTGTAACCACAATCCCCGTAAATGAACCTGAGTACATTCTCAGTGTCCAAAAGGAGCCACTACAATTAACCAAGGAACCACAAAGAGACCTATAGAGCCCTATAAAGAAGAACCACCTAAACGATCTGTGGAACATTTTTATCGGTTAAAAGGACCTGTAAGATCTCTACAACCTAAACTTTGAGTCACATGACCACAACCTGAAGGACTCTTGGGACCTGCTTTTTATTCTCCAGGTGTTGTAGAAATGAATTTAATTAAACTCCGGCTCATGGATTTACTCATAAATTCTCAGTGCTCCACCTCACAAAAACCACAGTCTGGTATAAGAAGACCTGCATATCAGATTTTTCAGTTTGTCACCATCTGTGTTTTATTTTTTTCTCATTCCTGAACCAAAAGATTGAACAACATCAGTGAGGTCATTTAAAGCTGCTTGTATTTAAACTCATCTGCACTTCAACTCTTTGGGAACTAAAACTCATGCTGCAGCGTTCACCATGCAGGTCAAACAGGATCACATGTAAAGCCTCCTAAAGCTCGTCTGAATCACAGTACAACACCCAAAGCTGAGGGTTACTTAGAAGTTACCATGTTTTTGAAGGAAAAGCTAATTTGCTTTAATTTATAGTTAAAGTGAACATAAATAATAACTAACTAAATCATGAAACGTAAATTTGTCTTGGAATATCTACATCAGACACAAGAATGAAGAAGTTTATCACATTAAAAGGCTGACTCATTGTTAGAAAAACCCTCCAATCATGTTAGTAAAGGTGCTGTACTAATTAAGTAGTTACACACTGGCAATCTCCTGACATCTTCAGGCCACTAGGCAAAAATGTGCATACTCACTTGTTTGGCAAGTGGTTGCTAGCTGTTGCTGGGTGAAATCAACTGCATGGTTGCACTATGTCATTGCTTTGGTCACTAGCAGGCTGCTACGGTCGCCTGCAGTTTGCATGGAAGACACAGACTTGTCTGCAAACACTTTTCAACTGCTTTCTGAGTGGAAATGAAAATGAAGTCAGACACAAACTGCAAACGGTGAATGTTTGAATTCAGAGTAAAAGTTGTGCCTCAATTAACACATTTCAAAAGGCACATCTTTTATTTTGAAGGGAAACTTGCTCTGTTTCCAGTTTGTGTCTGACTTTTTTACAGTTTTACTTCCACTCGGCAAGTAGTTAGTAAATGTTTGCAGAGAAGTCAGCAGCCTCCATGCAAAGTGAGGCGGCCGCGATAATCTGCAAGTGACCAAAGCCACAGTCACAATCAGCAACCTTCAGCAGCTGCTCACCAACCGGGCAGGAAATACACACTTTTCACCAGCAGCCGCTGGTTGACAGTGAGTCACTCACTGGTCTCTAGGCCTGTATGACTGTGGCTTTAGTTTCAGAGCAACTGCCAGCAACCAACAGCAACCACTTGCCAGCCGGCTGGGGAATACACCTTTTTCTCCTAGCAACCCGTGGTTGCCGGGGGCCGGCCACCGACCGGTCTTAGCAGTGCTCTCTTGAGAGTAATACACACCAGTGTTATTTTGTTTGTTTTCTTCTTGTGGCTGCAAGGCATCATCTTCATTTCTTAGAACACGAACACAGCCTGAACACCACAGCCATTTTAAAGCTTCACATCTACACAGAAATTCTCCAGAGATGCAACTCGCCAGATTTAGTACACCTATAATCAGTATAGCAGTTTTTAGGTGTGCCATCATGGTGGGAAAAGGTTTTTCTAATAATCAATAAGCCTCTTAATATTATCAAACTCCATTCGAGAACATCACGTACCATTAGAAAATAGATGATTGCTTTACATGGGCCTCTTTACACATACATAGATATTCCATTAAAAGAATGATTAGTTAGATAGCAATCACTTAATTAATCATTATTTCTATTTAACATCCATTTATGACTCTCTCAATCAGCTTTTCCTTCTGAAAACATGACATTTCAAAGTGATCTCCAACTTCTGAGCAGTCGTGTACGTCAAGTCCACGCACGCTCAGCTGTCTGTAGGCGGGTTGTGGATGCGTTGCTGTAGCAACTGTTTCTGTTTGTAGTCATGGAGATGCTAAACCCAATGCTGCTGCTTCAATATCTGACACAACCGACCTCACAATGGCTGAAACAAAAACAGGAATGTACGCTTTGTACTCAGAAACAAGAAGTCTGTAATCTGTACTAAATACAACGTAAATACTTTATGGAAATGTCTAAATGTACTTGTGTTGATGTAATGTGGAATTGTTTTTATTTAATCACAATGCATATCAGTGTATATTGTAATAAAGTGGAAAATGAAATCCTGCTGTTTCCCTGTGATGTAATTAGTGATAAAAAAAATGTGCACAGGATCCAAAATGACAAAAGTCAGACCAATCTGTGTAACTGCATTTATTTAGAATATGACTTCTAACTGATAATATGACAGAACTCAGGCTACAGATCTGATCAGACACGTCAGTATGATCATTTAAAACAAATCCCGTTTGTCGGAAATCCATGAGGTGCTTAGATTCTGGAGTTTTAATGTGATTCACAGCTTCCAAGCGTTTTTCATCATTAGTATAAAGTAGACGTCGCTGTCGATGGAGGCGCTGACACCACTGTAATAGTTCATAAACTCATCATGGGTCACCTGCCAAGTACAAGAAACCTGCTTTAATGACAGCTTTAATACATAGAGATCAAACACAACAGTGCATAAAAGTGTTACTATGAAGACAAACAGCAGAGATGAAGAGGAAGGGTCCAACTTTAATCAGTTCATTGGTTAGATCAGAATGAAACAGTGGTTGGTTTCATCTTGTGTGGCTTTAAAGTTTAAAAGGAAAATGTTAAAAAATGAGGCGCCTCACCTGATTGACATCCATCCATCCACTCGTTCATCCAATCATCCATACAATTTAATCTCTTTTTTCTTGTTTAAAATTGGAAAAAAAGTGACAAAGTAGGCCTATTTTGATTTGCTCAAAAAATTATAGAAAAAACAAAAAAAACCTCAAATCAATATAAGGCAATAATCTCGAGGTGTTCTAATGTGTATAAAAAAATTAAATGAAGCAAAGTATGAGGGTAACATTTCTAACAGTTATGAAATTCCGTAAAAACAGCAAACACATTAAATTACAGTCACATGGCTCTTTAGGCAGAGGCCATGTGAATCTAACTGTAAATCTTTAAAGACAGATTTATGGATAGATTTGAAGTCATTTATGAAAGAGAGGAACTGTTACTTGGGGTATACTTATTTAATAAATAAAGAATAAAAAGATTTTTAATTTTTCTTCACCTTATTTTCCACATTCTCCAACATATGCATGATATTATGGTGTCAGATGTTCATGCTAAAGTTTAAAATATAAAGGTAATGATATGTAAAAGCACTGGGTGCTGAACCAAGGCAGACTTCACAAATCATCCAATCAGAAGAAAGTTGATTTAAAAGTAGGAGGAGCTAAAGCAGCTTGTTTCACACAAAGGTTGAACTGCAGACTGCATTAAGTCCCAGTATAAGATAAAGAAGGATTATTAAGTGTGAATCATGCAGAGCTGCTATGGCAGAGTGCAAGAATAATAATGTGGAACAGGAAATGATGAGAACTGATCACCTCTGAGCGAGTTTCATATCTGCATGGAAACAGCGCGGCCGTGTTTGTTTACACAGCAGTTTGTTTACATCCAGAAAGTGAAAGAGAAAAAGCTGATTGGTTAGATCGAACCACAGTAAGAAGCCAGAGTGAAGCAGCCTGCAGCGCGTGGACTAACACACTAAATGAACGACTTCACTGCTGATTTTGTATGTTGTATGGTTCTTTGAGTCCATCTCATTGGAACACATTGAAAGTAAAACCATACAACATACCCTGCAGAACATTACCAGATTCCCCAGTGAGGAAATTTAATCACAGCTTTTCTACAATGGAAAACATCTCAAAATGGAAATACTCGCCGCCCTCCTACCACCACCCAAACACCACGGAGCTCGATTACCAGAACGGCGCTAACTCAGAGTTTCCAGGCATTTCTCATCATCACAATAAAGTAGACGTCTGTATCGATGGAGGCGCTCACACCAGCGTAATAATTCATAAACTCCTCCTGGGTCACCTTCAGAGAGGAGCATACAGCTTCATCAACGCTGAGGAAAGTTTCACACCTAAAGTCTGTTTCAGTGCAGGAGCTACTGGTCTGTGGGCCACAGTCACTGACCTCCACCCACACAGACACCGCCTGACTGGCATTCCTGTCAGAAGCTCGTTACCTTTCCGTCTTTGTCATACGGAGAGTCAAAGCTTTCCAAGAACGTCCTGAAGACCTGGTCCTCTGTCCACTCCCCGTTCTGGTACTTGGGGTGGTACTTGGCGTTGTAAACACCCCGCAGGTCTTCGATGGTGATCACCCCGTCACCCGTTTTATCCAGCTTCCGAAACGCCTGCATGACCACCTCCTTCCGGGCCTTGGACATCGGTGGCTGCATTTAACAGAAGGGGAAGTTAAAGGAGCGAAGATTCAGTTCAGTCCAGCTTACAGCACATCATTCAGTGGTTTGAAACAGACGATCGCTCACTGTAGATAAAAACAGTCGTGCCATGCAGGAGCCTTCACAACTATTTCTTATTCAGAGCAGCTGTCTGCCTGGAAACACGAGCACTGAAACCAGAGTTGTTAAAAACGTATGGAAGGAGGACTTTGAGGGTATTTTTTAGTTCTGGCTGACTGATGGGAGGCGATCCCATCTCATGCTCTCATCGTTGGTCTGATTTACCCTCAGAGTGATGAGGAACTCGTCGAAGTCGATGGTCCCGCTGCCGTCGCGGTCAAAGTGCTGAAACAGAGCTGTGGCCTCGTCCTTCTCCATCAGCACCCCGTAGTCGTTTAACCCCTTCATGAACTCCTTGAAGTCCAGCGAGCGGTTGTTGTTGTCGTCCATCACTCTGAAGGTCCTGACAAACAAAATCAGCAAATCAGACAGCAGCATTTCAGTTTTATACCATCAAAAAGAAAAACTTTATTTAAAAAAAACTATAACTGTCTGTATGTCAGTTAAAGTAAAGAGGTAGTAAACTGTAGTTTTAGTCCTGAGTCCCCTGATATTTGAGCTGCTTTAGAACTGACAAGCAGTTTCACTTCTGTCTTTACTGCTTTCATGTAGCTTTAGAAAACAGAAACATTAAAGTTAAAGTAACTCTGAGTTTCCGTCAGTCAGCGCTGGATGAAGGATTCAGATCTGATGTCTGAAGTATGAATACTGTCATTACTGACTGCAGCTCACCAACTGATCTTATAAACCTTAAAAGGCTCTTTGTGTTTTTAAATTATCATCCTCAGCTCAAACTGAAAGTACTCCAGTACTGCCGTGCTGGGAGTAAATGTGTGTATTACAGGACCTGAGGTTACTGCAGAGTGTACAGCTGAACATCAGCGGAGTAAAAACCACAAGAAGAGCAACAACACGACGAAGACAAACACAACAACATCCTGCAGCCGCGCCGACTCAGCGATGATCTGACAGGAAAACCTCAGCGTAAACATCGATGTGAGTTACTCTCATCTGACCCCGAAACCCGCCGCCACTGCATTAAAGGGACAAATCACAGCCCGGGAGAGGACCTACACTTCACTACATTTACTCCACTGCATTAAAGAATAACTGCGAATGTCTGCCTGAGTCATGAACCGATCTGAGGGAAGGGCCCAGAACAAATACAGACGACTGCAGATGGAAGTGACAAGCTTCGGTTGACTATAGAGGTCCCTATAGTTTCTGATCATGGAGAAAAGAGACCTGTGAAGGACTCTGAAGCAGTCTGAAATTAAAAACACAAATTTAATTTACTTCTAAAGAGAAAAAAAAATGTTTCTTTAATGGTCCAGGGGTTTTACATTAGGGGGGCTAACCCAACAGAAGATTTAGCAGCTTCGCAGCAGGTTATCGTGTTTGTAGAAGCTGATCTTTGTTGTTCAGTTTGAAAAAATGGAAAAAGGAACGAGTGACTGGAGTCGTTTTTCAGCATGATGATGAAGCTCGGGCATCTTTACGTGTTTGTGAACTTTTAATAATTTTGATTCTGTTTCTTAACTCAGATTTTTTACATTGGTAAAAACATCTTTATAAACACAGAATTCCCTTTTTTAAAACGATGCAGGAACAACGGGCCCTGGACTGGAATGTTGGATGTGTGAGCACACGTGTGAAGTGGGCGGAGCTCACCTGCCCAAACCTTTGATCCCAGATGAGCCTCGAGTCAGACACTGCAGCCGGAGTCTCTCTATGGGGTCTGAACACTCGGACAGCTGGCGCTTGGCGTTCATCGCCATCTCTCTGTCGTGTCTCGATGTGCCCGCCATCCCTGACATCACACGGACCAATCAGGTTTCACTCTGACAGCTGATCTACGCCTTAACTCACCTACAGTGCACTGTGTGTGGCTGTCTGACCTCAGCCAGATAAAATATAAAATGTTATATTTAAAAAAAACTTTTAAACATCACCTCCTGGAGGTGTGACAGACGTCTCCTAAATCATGTTTAGACAAAGTGTCATCCTTTGACCCGCCATGACCAGCCAACCAGGACGCTCCAGAAAACCACATTCATGGATGTTTTTCTATCCCTGTGATCATCTTCACTGTTTACTGTGTGCAGGACCAGACTTTAGATTGAGGACACCACCACACCTGACTCCCTATTAGCCCTGTCTACAGGCTCAGGTGTGTTTGGACATGAGGGCTGTGGTCAGATAGTCTGTTTTGATAACTGTTTCTTCATTTCTTTCGTATTTCTATGAAGATCATGTCACGGATCTGAGTATTGAACACTGAGATCGGTATTGTGGGACTCTTTCTTATTAATTCTTATTGATTATTATCCATCCTGTGTTTTGGTTTTAGTTGTGAGCTTGGCCATTTAGAGCTTTTAGTGTATTACATTTAAGTTTTTCTGTATTTTACTTTTCCCTGTGTTTTTCTCTGAGCTGTCTGGATTTAGTTATTTTGTGTCTTGGACTTTGCATAAATTCTGCTTTGGACTTGATCAACCTAATATCAGTGCTTCATTGTCCATTATGAATTTCTCACATGCTGACAGCATATGAACCAGTGTGGCACATGAGGTCCTCAGAGTCTGCTGGTAATTTGCAGATAAGTGCAGGATGAAACTCTGTGAAGACACAACTTTCATCTTCCACTCTCTGAGCTGTTGGATCAGTTTGAACTGAGAACCTGCGAGCAGCAGGACGGGTCAAAAACTCTTCAGTCTGGATTTTTACTGAGTCTGCGTTATAAGCATTATTTCCTTTATTTTATTTACTGTGATTTATCTTTACTGTAGAAGAGTGACATGGTTATAATGACATTAACTATGATATTTTTTAAAAAAAAATCAATATTATCAATAATGCACATATTAAATATTTAAATAATGCAAACAATTTTGTAATCTTTCTTTTTACACGTTCACTGACTCTATGAACTTACTTATATTGCTATTTTACCAAAACATCAAAGAAATGAAAATAAACGGTGAAAGCCCTCTGTATTTATTGTTTTGGCTTTTAAATGAAGTTCCGTTCAGCCTTACTTTCATGTATTAACTGATTAGATTTCATGTAAATACATTTAAATCTAATTTAAATTTTAATGCTGCTATATTCAGCATTTGTCTTGTTTTATTTATTTTTGTTGCCTTTGATTTTATTGATGCAATCCTTTTGTTCTTATATGTTAATGTTATATTCAAGTTACTTGTACTTTTTTTATTATTTCTTTTGTTTTTTCATATTACGCTTTGTCTTGCTGTCAGTCATCTGAAGGCTATTTTAAATTCACTCACCTGGATGAGAGGTGTTAAAAGAAGAGAGGCTCACTGAGTTTGTATATAAACTGATCCAGATATTTATTAAAAAACTGATCCACAGATCACACATCTTCTTACACTGTAATGTTGCTGTCAATTTCTTGATATTTATTTATAATCACATCTGTCAACCCTGAATGTTTATTACTTGGTGACTTGTATATATTGTGCTATTTCTCATATCTTAACATATTGTATTGATAAATAGTCTAGTTTGTTTTTGTTAATGCTACTGTAGTGGAGCAACTGTAACCTGCATAATTTCCCTAGGTATTAATAAAATATTCTGATTCTGAAAGACAAACAGATCCACCTGCTGGAGGCTGGAAGCACCTGCAGGCTGAACATTAAAAATTAAAGAAGGAAAAGTTTTCATTTCATTCCAGGAAAGAAGTTAAAAAGGAGAGCAGGTCCACCAGTGTGTGTATAGCTGACAATATCAGCAGCAGTTTGTAATGAAGCAAAATATATATTTATTTACGAAATGATTGATAAAATTAAAAACCGTATTATTTCAGATTTGAAGTACATTATATCACAGTACCACACAGAGTATTTCTATTTTATTCTACAAATAAAGTTTGTACAGTGAAATATTTCAGATTTCCTTCATTTTTCTGACAGCTGCTGCTACTTTCAGCAGAATAACCACATGCGTTAAACAAACGCAGACAGCAGGATCGTTTTCCTGCTCTGTGGTCACACTGAATCATTTGAATGTTAAATGAAGCTTCAGCCTCCTTCACCTTACTGCTTTGCCTCCACTAGATGACCTCATGATATTATATGTGTGTGTGTGTGTGTGTGTGTGGAGTGTATGGTGGCATTGTGTGCATTTATTGTGTCGTCTACGTGCAAACTGTGTGGACCTGTGAAAACAGTAGCTGCTCTTTATACAGACATACAAATCAACAACAGCCGAGGCTCCAGCTGTTAGTGTGAGGCTCTCACTGTTGTGTCTGCTCCGTGCTTTTATTTTGAAACCTCCACACTTCCTGCTGATTCTTGTTCATCCTCAAAGGTTCTGATTTCTAAAAGCGAGAAAATGAAAGCGTAATGGATGATCTGAAGGTGTGTTACCTGTCCTGGTGTGTGTCCGCTGTCTGTAGCTCAGTGAGGCTGAAGAAGTAAGCAGGAGGCCCGAGAGGATGAGGATCAGTGTCAGCACAGAGAGGAGTCCGATTGAGGAGTTTTAACACTTCAACCTTCAGATTCTCGCTTTCTCCCAGTCTGCCCCTCCCCAAACGATACTCCGTTACCATGGAGACTTGCTGCCCCATTCTGCGTTGTGATTGGTCCCCCCCATGCTAAGTGGGAGGAGTTCCGGTTTTTCTCAGTGAGTAATCGGAGGTGTATGTTTAATTCAACAGAGACCAAATTTATGACGTTAATATCCGCTAAACTGAAGAGACTGTGATAGTATTTTTTTTAATTAGGTATTTTCCTTTTTCCACAGTCAAATATATTAATAAAAAACATGTGATGTGGAAATATATATTAGAATGTATATTTTAAAATATATAGTACTGTGAAAAAAGTTTTAGGCAGGTGTGAAAAAATGCTGTAAACAAAGAATGCGTTCAGAAATTTAAATGATTGTTTATTGGCCACAAATTAATTCTGCAGCAGAGCAAATACCCCAAACATACAGCCAAAGTCATTAAGTCTTTGCTGTTTTGAAGGCAAAGGGTGGTTATACCAAAAATTGATTTGATTTAGTTTTCTCTTTCATTCATTCACTGAATTAAGTTATGTTTGCTTAATAATAATAATAATAATAATAATAATGATAATAATAATAATAATAATAATAGATTGCATTTATATTGCGCTTTTCTAGACACCCAAAGTGCTTTACAATTCCACTATTCATTCACTCTCACATTCACACACTGGTGGAGGCAACCCACAGTTGTAGCCACAGCTGCCCTGGGGCAGACTGACAGAAGCGAGGCTGCCATATCGCGCCATCAGCCCCTCTGGCCAACACCAGAGGTAAGAATGATAAATGTCACTTTCATTGTAAACAATGATTATTACTGTTTAAGCTGCTTATGTTCTTTATTGTGATATAATTGTGATCAAACAATTTGTTACTGCAAACAGCAAGTTACTGTAACTGTGGTATCTTGGTAAAGCTACAAGGAATACCATTTATTATTAATACAGACACCTCACCCTCACTACTGGAACTTCAACATTATGCACTCCATACTGTATAAATACCACTGTTTTGCACATACCAACCTCTGTATATTTTATATATCTTATTTTATTGTTTACTTTATTTCATTTGTAAAACATGTATATACACACTATATACACACTCACACACACACACACGTAGAAAAACATATTTAGTATACACATTCAGTAATGTATATACCTTTATATATTGTACATATATTTATTACTTTAGATTAACCATTTTTATATTTTGCTTGTTTTACGTTATTGTATTTTTGCAAAACTCTGTTGCTTGTGAAGCTCGCACACAAGAATTTCACTCGCATGTACTGTACCAGTGTACCTGCACATGTGACGTGACAATAAAAGTGATTTGATTTTGATTTTTGATTTTTGATTTGAATCGAAGTTAATGAGCTAATGTTAAGAACACAAGATGGAATAGAAATTAATTGTTCTGCACTGTTTGTGTAGATTGTTTTTTTGAACTGCTAGAAAGGATTCTGGATGACCACCGATGGCGAGCCCAGTCCAAATGAGATCCTTAATGATCTTGAAATGGTGTGGCCAGCCATGCAATCGGATTATGGGGATTTGCCTGAAGAACTGATTCAAGCCCAACCTTGGATTTAGGATAAGCCCGATGCACTATTAGTCCTACCCGGGTAGTAGATAATAGGATCTGCACACTGACATTTCCTCTACAGTACACCTGTTTGGGTTTTGACAAACTTTGAAGGACAATTCAAAACTTCAGGACAGGAACACTTTAATCTGCTTTATTCATTCAAGAGAGCTCTGATACAATTCAGTATATGTCTTTTCATTTCAGTGTCTTATTTTATTTTATTTCATTCTGTTTTACATCTATTCACCCTTAAACAGCAATGCCTACTGGCTGAAGAAGCTGACTGCACTCCACGAGCGTCTGGCAGCACAAATGAACCAGCTGCTAGTTAACGAGAGACACCCGGAATGGCTAACCGAAGGTCGGATGGTCCTGATCCCCAAGGACCCCAAGAAGGGACCGGTCCCATCCAACTACCAACCAATAACCTGCCTCAGTACTACATGGAAGCTCCTGTCAGGCATCATATCGGCTAAGATGAACAGACACATGGGTCAATACATGAGCGGGGCACAGAAAGGGATTGGCAAGAATACCAGAGGCGCAAAACACCAGCTACTGGTAGACAGAACAGTCAGCCGAGACTGCAAGACCAGACTGACCAACTTGTGCACTGCCTGGAATGAAAAAAAAAATCCCTCCACACGAAATAACAATGATAAGAACAAAAATACAAAAGATAGAGATCAGACATGTTTAATCTGATTTACTTAAGACTACGGGGTTTCACAAGGTTGATATTTGGCCTTTACATTTTTTTTTTTTATATAAATAAGATTTGATAAACTTTACAAATGGTACTCATTTGTATTGCTCTGATATAGAAGTTTAAAAAAATGGATTTGGCATGTCTGTGGGCCCGAAAGGTAGAGTCAAACCCAGGACCATTGCATGAATCAACCAACTTTGTTCATTAACTTACATGCTCCCAAATATTTAATTGAGCTAGTCACTGCATGTACAATTCTCAAATGATTTCTTTAAAATTAGAGTCAGCCTATATGAACTCACAGTGGTTAGGTCAAATAACTAAATGAATTATAGTACATTAATTAAAATTTAACTATTAGTTATTATTTAATTACATTTGATGTGGTATTAAATACTTTTAGCCTCTAACTTTTATAAAGAGAAATTTACTTGAGCCTGAAGAGATTGAAATCAGCTTGGCAGTTGTTCTCACACACTGTTGTACTGATCATTAAACAGCAGGGGGCATCCTTACTACATTTAAAGCAAAGAAACTGTTTCATTATCATGTTTGTACCGCAGAGCTGCTTTGGTTCCATCATCCACTCTGCTTCTCATCTCCTCCAGTTTCTGGACCTTCTCTGTGTCTCCTCTCTCCTTCATCTTCTCAATCAGGAAGTCCAAGTGGACAACAGTGGATGCTGAATCAGCTTTCAGAGCGATCTGCTCCAGTCTGACAACATGTTGGTAGGACTCATCCAGTAACTGTGACTTCTCTGCTGTCAGCTGTTTCATTTCCCCTTCGAGATTTCCCAAAAGACTCAACATGTTCTCACTTTCTGATTTATTCTTCTCGTACTTTTCTTTCATTTCTTCGTTGGTCTTCTGAACTTTCCTTGTCTTGGTCACATATCTCCAATTTCCTTTCACATGATCTGAGGCAGGACACTTCTCACGACAAACAGTGCAGCGGCCATGTTTAATAATCTGACAGTATTTAGGATACCAGGCCTTTGTGCATGCAGGATAGTGACAGGTCTCCTCACAGACTGTACAGCAGACAGCTCCTACATAAAAAATGAACCACATTCCTCCATCAATCGGTTCTTTGTCTTTGTAGACCTCATCAACTTCTACAGTGAAGTTTTTATTCTTCTTAATTTTTTTTTCATTTTTTTTCAGAGCTTCTTGAATCTGTCTGATTTCTGTTTCTTTCAGTTCAGTCAATTTGATTTTCTCTTGCAGGTTTTGGATGCAGGCTGTCAGTCTAATGCGTTCATTCAAAACATGCACAGTTTTCTCCAGTCTTTGAGGTTTGGACTCTTTCAAAAAGGCAGTGAACTTCAGCATTCCTCTTTCTGATATTTCATTGACCACTTTCAGGTCTCCTTCCTCTGTTTGGTTTTCATACTGGCAGTTATTAAACAGAAAGTGAACAACCTGATTCTCCTCATTTTTGGCACATTTTGTCTTTCCAGTTTCAAGAGCTTCAAGAGCATTTCTAGGTCTTTTTCCATCTGAGTGTGTGATGAGAGCTACAATGTTTTTCTCCAGGTCTTTTCCAAACAGAGACATTGCTGAATTTAAAACATACATCAGTCGGTCACTCAGTCGATTATCTGTTGCCTTCATTACCAGACCCACTGCATGAACTTCATGGACTCCATCCTCTGATTGAAACATCTCCAGTGACCTTTGACTAATGATGCCATCATGTTCGATCGTTTTGGTGTTTCCATATCCAGGAGTATCGATGATGGTCAGAGAGTAGGGAAGAGTTTTATCTTCAAAACCAAAGATCTCGTACACGATCACATCTGATGTCTGACTTTCTGCTTGCTGTTTTTTCTCCTCCTTTACGATCTGAAACCAGACTTCATCCTCCCACCTCACTCCTATGCTGTAGTTGAACAGAGCGTTGATCAGAGTAGATTTTCCTGCTCCTGTTTCTCCCACAAGTAAGATGGTTTTATTTGTCTTGTTTAGATTTTTTTCACCGACAGTCATTCTGGTCAGAGTTCCAAACTTCTCCTTCTTTGGTTTCAGCTGGTAGACAGCAGGAGGTCCTGAATGGATCAGATCACTGTTGGACGTGATGTCTTTGTATTTGGATGAGGGGTTTGTATTTCTGGTTAAAAGAAAAAAAAAAAAAGAAGTTGAAAACATTCGAATACGTATGTGTTTTGTTTGTTGTTGCTTTTTATTTAATCAATTCTTTTAACGATAATACTAATACTAATACTACTAATACTACTACTACTAATAATACATATTATTTAAAACGCCCAAATAAAACAGGCATAAAAACCTGAAATACAATACAATAATAAGAGTAGCAGATAGAAAGTTTAAGATCATGGATAAGTTATATGGAGTAGGCAGGTGGAGTAACAGGTGGGTTTTGAGGTTGGACTTAAAAAGAGGGAATGAAGTGATGTTTCTGAGGTCAGGGGGTAGGGAATTCTAACGTCGAGGGGCCGAGTGACTAAAGTCACGAGGTATGGTGGGGAGAGAGAATGAATATATTCATTCTCTCTCCCCACCATACCTCGTGACTTTAGACTTTAGTTTAAAATACTCCTCCATATGTTTAGGGCTATAGCCCTAAACATATGGAGGAGTATTTTAAAATTAATGCGAGATGTGACCGGGAGCCAGTGAAGCTGCTTCAGAATAGGGTTGATGTGGTGGGTAGAGGGAGTCCTAGTGATAATACAGGCGGCTGAGTTCTGGACATGTTGAAGCTTATTGATGGATTTTTGTGTAAGGCCAAATAAGAGTGATTCGTTTAAGTAGATTCGTGCATCCATGCCCAAAACACTTCACCCAGGCAGCATCCTTGTGAGATGCTCAGACCACCTCAACTAGCTCTTTTTGACGTGGAGGAGTAGCCCCTAATCTCTGAACTCCTCACACTACCACTACTCTCTCTACATTTTGCTGGAAATGCGGACCAAGCTTCTAGAACAGTTGTACATGCATCGTGGCTTATAGCAATGAGCCAAGCAACCTCCACTCCAGAGCTACTCACCAAGGATAATCCGAGGGACATGGCTTTAGTTCCTTGCAGCTGCCTTGGCAAATGAGGTATAGAACATTTTCTTTTCTGAACAGATTTGTCCTTTATTGGCTTCCCTTCATTGGCTCCCTGTTAAATCTAGAATTCAAAATCCTGCTCCTCACATACAAGGTCTTAAATAATCAGGCCCCATCTTATCTTAATGACCTTATCAGGGCTCGTAAAATCGCTAGCCCGACGTCCCGGGGCTAGCGATTTTTCCAGTCGGGCTACCAAAATCTAACTCAGCCCTGCCCGTCGGGCTATCATAGGAATAGAGCATCAGAACAAATGCAAGAAATGCATTATTGCTCAGTCTGCAGTATCTTTCCCAGAACAAACACCAATTGCAAAAAACACACTAAAGATAAACCAAGTACAACAAGAACTCCTGAAAAATCTGTTTAGAACAGCGTACTATGTTGCAAAAAGTGAACTACCATTGGCAAAATTTAGCAGTCTTTGCAAACTTCAAAAAGCAAATGGCCTAGATCTTGGTTCCACTTACCTCTTACCCGTGACTTCAGTGGAAATGTCAGATTCAGGATCTGACACAGACTGATTCATGTTCTACACAGTTCTTACAAATTCATAGAAATTTCTGTTCAATTTGAACCAAGTACTTGAGTTGATGGTTTTAATTTTTATACAATTTGTGTTTTAACAATTTTTTGATTGATGTTTTGTTTCCTTTACAATATTATACTTTAATGTATAATGTACTTAAATGTATAATATTGTAAAGGAAACAAAACATCAATCAAAAAATTGTTCTCTTTTTTTATTCAGGCTACTTAAATTTATTTTGGGCTACCAAAAACTGAAGAGTGCCTGCCCGAAGGGCTAGCAGGGATTTTGAAATTTTGCGAGCCCTGACTTATAGTACCATATTACCCCGTTCGAACACTTTGCTCTCAGACTGTATGCTTACTGAATGTTCCTGGAATATTTAAAAGTAGAATGGGAGGCAGAGCCTGCCAGGTGTTGCATACTTCTGTGTACTTGCGGTCTCGTGGACTTGTGATACGTCGTCAGTCGAAGACCACATACTGTTCCAATTCAAAGTACGCATCAAGCCGAGAACGGGAAAAATTCCCGGATGTGGTTTTGCTCCTCCCGTTTTATCGAGCATTCATCGGTGGTGGCTTGTGTGGACTTGGTACAGCCAAATATCCCAGAATGCATTTTGTCCAAAACTCAAATGCGGCAATGGCGGAGGAGCGGCTAAATACTAAATATTACTCTTTCAGGCAAGAATGTAGCTGTGTAAACTTCAAATATCTGCTTGATTTATCAAGACATCACATATTTGCAAAAGTGTTCCAACGTTTGTGGAGACATCCATTACTCTCCAGCTCGATAACAGACTGGGAGGTCAAGGCTCACTGGAGCTGATGAGAACAGTGGACTCCCGTCACATCGTTTTCAAACACCCCGCGGTGTTTCGCTACTCAGGTTAAACATGATATATAAGTCACTTAGATAACTTCTAAATGTTAATGTTTGGTTTATTTCAGTGTGTTATTTGTTCCTGAGTAAATCAGTTTGGCTGAGATTAGCTGACTCTGGATTTAACCTAAAGTTAAAAATATTTAAATTCAGGAGGAAACATTTTCACCAGGACCCAAAACAGCATGTTATTAGGTGGAGATTCTGAAGGCTGCTCCAAAAATGATCAGATTATATTTTAAATATTTGTTCAGTTCTCGTCCAAACCCCAGCAGCCGTCTATTGTAATTTTTGAGTGTCCACTAAAACAAAAATAAAGGCATTCTAACATCTCACCTGTTTGTTTTTATTCAGGCATACATGTATACTATTTTTATTAATAGAGAGCTTAAGCTTGTCTTTCTGTCATGTAGTGATTGTGCTTAACTGTATGAGGCTTATTAGACATTATAAAACAGATGATATGTAAGTGATATGAAGCAAATTTTGCCAAAGTACTTAAGATCTTCTTAAAAAATCTACAACATCATGTGTAATTTTTTTCATATCATATGTAATTTCCATTGCAAATATGAATATTAACAGTTAAATTAAAAGGGGAGGGCAGTAAAAACTCCGGAGCTGTGATGTCATCAAGTACACTGGCGTTCCAATTGTACATAAATCGCGCCACGTTCTCGCGTTATCAGCAAGTCCGGACTCCCATGCGAACTTACAAAGTCCGGACTTGCCGAGAATGCGAGTACAGACACTGTCTTTACTCTTTTGCTAGTTTAGCTTAGCTTGTAGCTGACTCGCAGGCATCACGGCCTCTTTATCTGTCCCCCCTACAATTTGCTGCTCATTGTGTCAGATGTTTGGTTACTTGGCCTCCTTTAGCTTGTAATCATACTTGTAACAAATGTAGCCTATTTGCTGCTCTGGAGGCCAGGATCACTGAATTGGAGACTCGGCTTTGGACTCTTGAAAAATTCATGGCTAGCCAGGCGCCTGTAGCCAGTGCAGCTGAATAAAGCGTAGGCCCCGATAGCTGTCTCCTGGCAGACTGTCCTGAGCACCTGGGGAAACAGAATGGCTGGGTGACGGTGAGGAGGAAGCATAGTCTTAAACAGAAGCCCCAGGTACACCGCCAACTTGTTCATGTGTTGAAGAGTTTCAGTATTTGAAGAGTTTCAGTCAGGTTTCAGAGCTCATCACAGCACAGAAACAGCTTTAGTGAAGGTTACAAATGATCTTCTTATGGCCTCTGACAGTGGACTCATCTCTGTGCTTGTCCTGCTAGACCTCAGTGCAGCGTTCAATACTGTTGACCATAATATCCTATTAGAGCGATTAGAACATGCTGTAGGTATTACAGGTACTGCACTGCAGTGGTTTGTATCATATCTATCTAATAGACTCCAGTTTGTTCATGTAAATGGAGAGTCCTTTTCACATGCTGAGGTTAATTATGGAGTTCCACAGCGTTCAGTGCTAGGACCAGTTCTGCTTACATTATACATGCTTCCCTTGGGCAGTATCATTAGAAAACATAGCATAAATTTTCACTGCTATGCAGATGACACGCAGCTCTATCTGTCCATGTAGCCAGGTAACACACACCAATTAGTTAAACTGCAGGAAAGTTTTAAAGACATAAAGACCTGGATGACCTCAAACTTTCTGCTTCTTAATTCAGATAAAACTGAGGTTATTGTACTCGGCCCTGAAAATCTTAGAAATATGGTATCTAACCAGATTCTTACTCTGGATGGCATTACCTTGGCCTCCAGTAACACAGTGAGGAACCTTGGAGTCGTTTTTGACCAGGACATGTCCTTCAATGCACATATTAAACAAATATGTAAGACTGCTTTCTTCCATTTGCACAACATCTCTAAAGTTAGAAATATCCTGTCTCAGAGTGATGCTGAAAAACTAGTTCATGCATTCATTACTTCCAGGCTGGACTACTGTAATTCATTATTATCAGGATGTCCTAAAAACTCCCTGAAAAGCCTTCAGTTAATCCAAAATGCTGCAGCAAGAGTACTGACAGGGACTAGAAAGAGAGAGCAGATTTCTCCTGTTTTGGCTTCCCTTCATTGGCTTCCTGTTAAATGCAGAATTGAATTCAAAATCCTGCTCCTCACATACAAGGTCTTAAATAATCAGGCCCCATCTTATCTTAATGACCTTGTAGTACCATATCACCCTATTAGAGCACTTCACTCTCACACTGCAGGCTTACTTGCTGTTCCTAGAGTATTTAAAAGTAGAATGGGAGGGAGAGCCTTCAGTTTTCAGGCCCCTCTTCTGTGGAACCAGCTTCCAGTTTGGATTCGGGAGACAGACACTATCTCTACTTTTAAGACACGTTTTAGTCACAAAAAAGTTATTGATCATTTAGTAAAGATAAAAAATAGATTTCCGTAACCTTTCAGAAGATGAATTACTTCAGTTTTTATGTCTAACACTTTGTATACAAATGTTGTGATGCAAGTGTCTTTAGAAACTCATTTAGTTTCTATCATGCCTTAACCCAGTAACTGTGCAATTCAAGTGGTTTCATGGCATTTAAGTTACTCTGACAGCAATATGCAATATTCATCATACAGTATATTTTATTTCACCTGCTTTATCAGCCTTTAAAATGCCCCTCTTGTTGTTATAACATGCATGCATGTATACGACATTCCCTTAAAAAGTTTGTGGGGGGGTTTCAAAAGAAAAATTTACAATTAATTTTAATATTATTGAGGAGTGACAGAAAAAAAGAGAATTTGAATAAATAAATTCCAAATGTTTCCACGCAGACAGAGTCATGTGAAATATTTCGACGAGTCATTCAGAGCTTGAACACACATGAAGAACACATGGTATCAGTCAGATGAAAGGCTAACTGATCATTGCAGAAAAATATTTCACTCAAGATCTAGAATTCATCCTAGCAAAGAAACAGCAGTCATAAAGGTTAAAATCATATGGCCTCTGACAGTTAGACCTCAGTGCTGCATTTGAGCCAATGCATCATAAAATTTTATCTTTATTTTTTCTGTCCATGAAGCCAGGTAACACACACCAATTAGTTAAACTGCAGGAATGTCTTAAAGACATAAAGACCTGGATGACCGCTAACTTTCTGCTTCTTAATTCAGATAAAACTGAGGTTATTGTACTCGGCCCTGAAAATCTTAGAAATATGGTATCTAACCAGATTCTTACTCTGGATGGCATTACCTTGGCCTCCAGTAACACTGTGAGGAACCTTGGAGTTATTTTTGACCAGGATATGTCCTTCAACGCACATATTAAACAAATATGTAAGACTGCTTTCTTCCATTTGTACAACATCTCTAAAGTTAGAAATATCCTGTCTCAGAGTGACGCTGAAAAACTAGTTCATGCATTTATTACTTCCAGGCTGGACTACTGTAATTCATTATTATCAGGATGTCCTAAAAACTCGCTGAAAAGCCTTCAGCTAATCCAAAATGCTGCAGCAAGAGTACTGACAGGGACTAGAAAGAGAGAGCAGATTTCTCCTGTTTTGGCTTCCCTTCATTGGCTTCCTGTTAAATGCAGAATTGAATTCAAAATCCTGCTCCTCACATACAAGGTCTTAAATAATCAGGCCCCATCTTATCTTAATGACCTTGTAGTACCATATCACCATATTAGAGCACTTCGCTCTCGCTCTGCAGGCCTACTTGCTGTTCCTAGAGTATTTAAAAGTAGAATGGGAGGGAGAGCCTTCAGTTTTCAGGACCCTCTTCTGTGGAACCAGCTTCCAGTTTGGATTCGGGAGACAGACACTATCTCTACTTTCAAGAGTAGGCTTAAAACTTTCTTTTTTGCTAATGCATATCCTCTCCACACAGACAAGCATAAACACACTCGACTATCACTAAATCAAATTTAACGCATACACAAACGCGATTTGTAATGACGCTAGTTCAGTTTACAATAGGGCTCATTCGCTCGGGCACAAAGTGGCGGTATCCTCGTACACTGGGGAGTAAACTGCCATTAAACGAAACAGAAGAAGAAGCACATGCGCGGTAGGGATCAGGGAGTCCTGATCCGTAACTATCTTTTTTTTTTTGTCTACATTATATTGAAATGTTTCATTACTGCAAACATTTTAAGAGATACTTATTATTGTTAACATCTTAACAGATACTCTGACCGGTAACTATCGTAAAATGCTTCGAGCGGAAGTAGTGGCCTTTCGCACATGTGTGGTACCGATCGGGTTCCGGTACAGATCGGGTAGCGCGACAAGCTACAATATGTGTAGGCTCCTGGGGGATTCCCATGATGCATTGAATATTTCTTCTTCACTGACTATGTGTTCATAGACCTCTCTGCATTGATCATACTTGTTTTTATTCTCTCACTCTCATATTTTGGCCTGTCTGCCTGAGTAAATGCTAAAATTTTAAATGCTGTCTTTTTCTCCCATAGTTTGCCTTTTCTCGCTTCTATTTCCCATCACCCCCAACCTGGTTTTCATGGAGCTTTCTTTTGGTTAAAGGGAGTTTTTCCCTTCTACTATTGCCAAGTGCTTGCTCATTTGAGGTTGCCTGATTGCTCTGTCTCTCTACTATGAGTGTTTACCATATAAAGCGCTTTGAGGCAACTGTTATGCAATTGTTGCTATATAAATTGAATTGAAATTCCTCCATAAAAGGAAACAAATCCATCTGTCTGCTTGTCCAGTTCGGGGCCATAGGCTGAGAGGCAGGGTACACGTTGGTGAGATCACCAGTCTCCCACAAACTAACAGAAAGACAGGCAACCAGTCACTCACATTCACAATTTTGGGCATTCTCCAGTTTACCTAACCCTACCATATGTCTTTGGACTGTGGGAGGAAGCCAGAGACCACGGAGAGAACTCATGAACAAAGTGAACATCTGACTCATGAGCATTAACAAAGCATTAACAGAATCTGGGTACGTAGTGTTCCCCAGTAAGCAGTTATTATTATTATATTTTTATATCTCACAAATTATTGTGTGTCATGATATTTATGCTTTTGAAGAGTGCTAGTTTTAACGTATTCCTTGTTGTTTTCATGTAAATGTTTGTATTATATGGGAATTAGACATGTTCTTAGGTGCTTTTAGCTTCTTCTCACACCCTCATCAGTGCAGAACTCATGGCAATAGTTAAAAAGGTTTACACATGTCCAGCCATCCTCAAGAATAAAGTAAATTCTCAATGCTAATCATATGATTATCCTGCAGAGTGATCCTGAAAAAGTAAGATGCAGCCATAACACAAAATAACTGATCATCGTCATATAGTCATGTAATCATCATATAAAGATTCTTTGTATCTAATAATACTTGGTAGTAATTTTTTGTTACAATACATTGAATCTTTTCACATTGTAAAGTTACTTAATTAAGAAAATACTCAGAATTTTTCTTCTCCTACTTTTCTGTTTAATGTTGGTAGTTTGTTGATAGAAAGAACTATGATTGTCTGTTTATGGCAGTAGTCAGAAATATGTTGGCCAAGTTCCCTGCTTCTGTAACTGCTTTTCCATGTGCTGTTTGTATCTCAGAGCTGCTCTGGTTCCTTCATCCTGTCTACTTTTTATCTCCTCCAGTTTCTGGACCTTCTCTGTGTCTTGTTCCTCCTTCATCTTCTTAATCAGGAAGTCCAAGTGGACAATAGTGGATAAAGAATTGTCTTTCAGAGCGATCTGCTCCAATCTGACAACATGTTGGTAGGACTCATCCAGTAACTGTGACTTCTCTGCTGTCAGCTGTTTCATTTCTCTTTCGAGATTTCCCAAAAGACTCAACATGTTCTCACTTTCTGATTTATTCTTCTCGTACTTCTCCTTCACATCTTCCATTTTCTTCTGAACTTTCCTTGTCTTGGTCACATATCTCCAATTTCCTTTCACATGATCTGAGGCAGGACACTTCTCACGACAAACAGTGCAGCGGCCATGTTTAATAATCTGACAGTATTTAGGATACCAGGCCTTTGTGCATCCAGGATAGTGACAGGTCTCCTCACAGACTGTACAGCAGACAGCTCCTACATAAAAAATCAACCCCCACATCCCTCCATCAATCGGTTCTTTGTCTTTGTAGACCTCATCAACTTCTACAGTGAAGTTTTCATTCTTCTTCATCTTTTCTTCAGCTTTTTTCAGAGCTTTTTGTATCTGTTTGATTTCTGTCTGTTTCAGTTCAGTCAGGTTGATTTTCTCTTGCAGGTTTTGGATGCAGGCTGTCAGTCTGATTCTTTCATTGAGAACATCCACACTCATTTCCATTTGTCGAGGTTCTACTTTTTCAACAAAGGCTGTAAACTGACTTATTTCTGTTATTTCCGTTGCCTTTATTCGCTCTTCATGCTGGCAGTTATTAAAAATGAAGTAAACAGGCTGTTTCTTCGTATCTTTGGCACATTGAATTTTTGCTTCTTTAATAGCCTGAAGAGCATTTGTAGGTGTTCTTCCATCTGAGTGTGTGATGAGAGCTACAATGTTTTTCTCCAGGTCTTTTCCAAACAGAGACATCATTGCATCACAGACATACCCCAGTCGATCATTCAGTCGGTTATCGCTTGCCTTCATCACCAGACCCACTGCATGAACTTCATGAACTACATTATCTGATTGAAACAACTCCAATATGTGTTTTGTGGTCAAGTCATCATGTTGGGCCCCTCTGGTACTTCCATACCCAGGAGTATCGATGATGGTCAGAGAGTAGGGCAGAGTTTCATCTTCAAAACCAAAGATCTCGTACACGATCACATCTAATGTCTGACTTTGTGTCTGACTTCTCTTCTTCTCCTTTACAATCTGAAACCAGACGTCATCCTCCCACTTCACTCCTATGGTGTAGTTAAACAGAGCGTTGATCAGAGTAGATTTTCCAGCTCCTGTTTCTCCCACAAGTAAGATGGTTTTATTTGGCTTGTTTGGATTTTTTTCACCGACAGTCATTCTGGTCAGAGTTCCAAACTTCTCTTTCTTTGGTTTCAGCTGGTAGACAGCAGGAGATCTTAACTGGATCACCATACATTTAGAAATGATGTCCTTGTATTTGGATGAACTGTTACGGATCCTGTAGAAAAAGTTGAGATTTGCTGAAAATACCCCAAAACTGTAAACATTATTTTGTTGATATGTTGATACCATGACTGTTGTTGTAGACCATGTTATTAACATTGGTTTGGACATGTGCAAAGAAGTTACAGTGGGCAAAGGGTGAATATGAAGGCATAAAGAAAACACAAAGACCAAAGAGAATATTAATGGATGTAATGAAGGAGGACTTGCAGAGGATAGCTGTGCCAGAGCAGGGTGTTATAGACAGGGTGAGATGGAGACAGATGACCCACTGTGAAGATCCCTAAAGGGAGCAGCTAAGAGAAGAATTAACCAGAATAATTTATAGACATATTTTAGACTGTGGATAGAGGTTGAATATGCTCGAGAACATATAGAGGACACATAATCTTCACAGAAAAGAATACAACTGGGATTTGATCCAAAAACTCTCTTGCTTTAAGGTGATAGTGCCAACCACTCCAACACCATGCCACCCTTTCAGCAAAAGAATGATTAGACACAACCAATCACTCATTTGTTCACGAACTTCAGAGAAAAGACTTTTTGACCATATTATTTGTTTGCTGAAATTCTTTTAGTGATTTTATTTTCAAATGTCACCTTTTTTTCGATCTGTTACTTCACATTTGGTTGTAATTGTTTCAGTGTACATTTCACCCATTGCACCAAGTAATATTAACTACTGATGTGACTGTCAGTTGTGACTTTAAAACTTAACACCATGGGTGCTTGTGCCTTTAGCTCTGGAACACTACTCTGAACTACACCTTCGTCAGCTCAACTCTTTGACGCAGTTTAAATCTCATCTTCAAACCCATTTGTTTTAATTTGCATATCAGATGCCAATAAAAAACATTATCACTGATTATATTATTGATTATATTATATTAGATTATATGTTGGATTAACTTTGGCTAGTCATGTCAGCCTCAGCTGAAGTCATTGTTCTCATAAGAAATATTGAAGTTAGGTGTAAATTTAGGCTAACTACAGTTGTAATCATGATATCATCTGTGTTCACATGTCCTTGACAGGATTTCAGCAGAGAAGTCATCAAAGAAGTTTATGACTATGTCATACCCTTTGTCATCCAAGGCAGTGGAGCAGACCTGGCAACTAGCAAGTATAAACTAGACAAGAAGGGTTGTCTTTAAAAAATTTTGTTGCCCACTTTGTGTGGTTAGAACTTTTGGTTAGAATTTTTGCACAATATTCAAACTGCTGACCTCTGGATATTTTATTACAGATATATATGTATATATATATATATACATATATATATACATATATGTATATACACATGAAAACACACACACACACACACACACACATATACATACATATATATACATACATATATATATGTATATACACATGAAAACACATATATACACACACACACACACACACACACACATATATATATATATATCTACATGTACAAATTTGGTATACATATTTAGTAATGTGCATACATTCTTGTAAATATATTTATTCTTATAATTATATTTGGCTTGAATCTTATGTTTCTTGTATTTTGCACACCACTGTTGCTTGTGAAGCTTGCACACAAGAATTTCAGTCATATGTGCTGTACCAGTGTACCAGCACATGTGCGCATATTTTGTTACTGCACTGGTTACAAACTGGAGTTGCAGGTCTGGATGATACAATATGTTGTGAGCTGTTGGTCAATCAGACTGTATATGTTGAAGCTACTGTAATCAGTGCTTAAAATTATATAAATGCCTTGTTTAAAAGAATTTATGAGTCATACAGGTTTTATTTAAGACAGTAAGTATAACAAGGGAAAAGAAAAGAAGGAAATACAAAACATACACAGAATAACGTTGTATTGGTAAATGAAACATTATTTATCACTCACTGTCTCTCATTACTATCATTCACGGCAAATAAATCAATAAGTGATTATTTTGGGTTTCACTATAAATAAGCCAAAATACTGTAGAGGCCATAACTTTGATTGAAATAAATATTAATAAACTGAGCTTCTCTTTGAGCTGCTTCATCTTGCAGAAGAAGTGATTAAGAGGCATTTAAATGCAGCCATTTTATTGTTTTGTTTTTTTCAACTTACGCTTTATTCTGTTTGACCTGGGATGTCCTCAGCATGGCAGAGTCTTGCCTCTTGTCAAGCTGAGTCGAATCTCTTTCTGAAACAAAGCATTTAAATTATATTTAAGAACAAAAAAACCTTGGAAATCATTTTCATACTCAACTAAAACATTTCTTCTAAATTCTTTTAATTTTCAGACAGGTCTCTGGTGTGATTCCAGAGTAGATTCTGACTGCAGTCTGGAAACAGAAAATAACACTTTGTGGAGTGTTTGAATAACTGTCAATAGTGTATAAAACTGACTGTAGTCAGTTTAAGAAGGGTCCTGGCAAAACATGGAGATGCTCTGGCAGCAGAATTCTGCCAGGAATTTCGGGAAGAGAATTGGATCATCACTGGGCTGAGTTTGACTCGTGTCATTCATCAGTCCCCAGAAAGATGGAAGTTCAGAATGATTTTTGGACCTAAGGGGGTTCAATAGATCTTTGAGATCCCTGCGTTCTCGAGAGCTGAGTCCCATGCCAGCCAGTTTATTGAGCTGTGCCCCTTCTGCCTCCCCCAGAATGGTGAAACAAAGGCCGCTGGGACATTTTGAACCTGGGTACACAGTAGAACAGATGAGCTGTTTGACTGTAATAGAGCTAATTACAAGGAGATACAGGTTACTAAGACAAGGCTTTCTCATTGGGGCCATGGTTCTGTAGATATTTATAAATAGTTGTGTTAATGGGACAGTATGTCTTCTAAAGTCACTGTACAATGGAAGAGTAGACAGATAGAAAGGTTGGATACATTATAACCAAGTTTCTTTGATTGGAGAAATGACTCTTCTGGTCCATTCCTCTTACAAACACATTCCAATCAAAATTACCGTAAAAAACACACACACACATAGTACTGTGGTCCCCCATTTATCGCAGGAGTTATGTTCTAAAAATAATCTGCGATAGGGGAAATCTGTGAAGTAGTCAGCTTTATTTTTTACAATTATTATAGATGTTTTAAGGCTGTAAAACCCCTTAGTAAACACTTTTCTCAGACAGGCATGAACATTTTCACACTTTTCTCTCTTGTTTAAACACTCTCAAAGTTCAAACCTTCATAGAAAAATAAGTCCAGTATTATAGAATGAAACCAAAGATCAAACCCTGTTTTCAGGTCCAGAACATTTGTTTGAGAAATAAAAATATATAAGTTTTCCTATAAATAATAATGATGGATTTAAGAACTAGTGAATTATTATTATTATTATTATTGTTATGATGAATTATTATAATTATATAATACTTATTATTACTATTAATGGCGCTCTACAGCCATGTACCATATTTTTCGGACTATAAGGGCACTTAAAATCCTTTAATTTTCGCAAAAAACGGCAGTGTGACTTCTGTATGAATCGTGGTTGTGCTTACAGAAGTCAAAAATCTGTCAAAAAATGTTTTAGTACGACTTTGGTAAGCGACGCAGCCGCACCGCTTGATGGATTGTCGGAGCATTATGGCTACCGTAGTCAGGAGCCTCGCGGAGTAATACGTACTGTGCTTCAACATAATATTATCGTATTGTGTGTGTATAAGGACCCCAAGATGGAACCTGTTAAGAGATATGCTTACGAAGCGGATTTCAATCTCAAGGCGATCAGTCACGCAGTAGAACATGGGAATAGAGCAGCTGTGAGAGAATTCAACGTTAATGAATCAATGGTACGGAAGAGGAGGAAGCAAGAAGAATGAGTAAAGTTTGACTTATCTAACTGTTTTGTTTTGGTTAATGTGCCTTATAATCCAAAAAATACAGTAACTTCTACCTTACTTTAGCGTGTCCAGTCCAAATTTTTGCGCAATGGTTAGCATCTTCCTCTGCCTTTTGGGTGCTACCGCAGGAGCCTTTGACGGTGCAACACGTTTCATTGACATTGTTGTGTTTGTTGTGGAGAAAAATTACAAACATACAGCACAGCACTTCAGAGTCACACTGCTAGCGATTGAAGATTTATGTAAATTTGACAAGTTGAACACATTCTGTAGTGTACAGGAGACACGGCATGGAGGAGATTGATTGACAATTGTCTACAGCCAATCAGGAGGCAGAACACAATGAGATGTAACATACCCATAGTGTTAATTAGTGCCTGGTCACCACTGGTGCTGTTTCTTAAATTCACTTCATGTCAGTTGTACTTTGGGTCCCCTTACATGCAGTGAACCTGGACTCTTGTGTAACCAACTTTTGGAGCTGTTCAAGCTTTTATGGATTTCATCTCATTTTGATCTTTCTACAATATTTTTAAGGCTTAGAAGCAAACAAATCTTGCACGAAGCTTGTTCTAATCATTTTTTTAAACGGTACCTTTTTGAACACACACAAAGTACAGATGGCCACACTGTGCTTACCTTGCACTGCTGTGCAGAGGTTTGTCAGTTTCTCCACCAAATCTTTTCTTCTGATCTTCTTTAAGATTTCCTTTGCCACCTCGACAGACTGCTGGCTGTAGGTCTGTACTATCATATCGACTGTTTGCATCCTGTTTGCATCCTCTAGATTGCTCTTTGGGATATTTGGAAGGCCTTCTAAGCAGCCCGAATGCAAGAACCACCTAAAACTCTCAAATTCTTTTTGTTCTAACTCATTAAGAGTCTTTAAAAGCCGCTCTTTATAAGCCATCCCCCCATCCTGTTTAAACAAAATGGAAAAATTCAAGTCAAATGACAACCAAATAGACAATCAGAAAGATTCTTCAGTTTACTTTATACTTCTCATTAAATAAAAAAAAAAACTTTTTGATTTCAATTTATTTTTCTTTAATAGAAAAAAGGTTGTTGTTTTTATGCTACATACTTATGTTCATCTGAAAAACATGTTTTCTGAGGTCCTTATGCAGTTTTGGAAAAAACTAAATGCATCTCACGATTTTGCTTGTAGGAGCATCCTTGGCTGTTATAACTTTTGATCATTTTGGCTATGACTTTTTCAGTCTCTCACCTTTAGTGGGGAGTTTTTCCCCACTAAAGTTTCTTCACTCCATTCGTTTATGCACAGTTCTCTTAAGGTCCCGCCACAGCACTTCATTCAGGTTGAGAATGTTGACTGGGGCATTGCAACACCTGGGACTTTGCTCCAGACCAGACAAATGCCAAAACCTCTGCTTTTATAGTGGTGCTAACCAGGCTGATATTCAGTGAATCTAAGCCATTTGATTTGCAATGCCTGTTACCTTCCTATTCCTATAGATACAGAGGATGTACTTACGTTTTCCACATGAATGCATTCAGTCGTGTGCATTTTTTTCTTTTTTGCCTATATGTATGGAGATATTATACTTTATATCTAACTTGTCAAGCATTAATTGGTGTCCTTGGTTTAGAGGTAAGGTAAGGGTTGGAGTAGTGCTCTCCAGCCTTGGTCTTGTTGTTCTCTTTGTAAAAGAATTCCCTGAAATATTATTTTAAAAAGAAAGCTCAAAATAGAAGTTTATTTTATGAAGAACAAAGTGCATGCACATGCTGTTTTGTTAGTGCAACCAGTAATATTTTGAGATCACTGCAGAGTCTCTGAATGTATTTTATAATGCATATAACACCATGGTAGCATGTATAATATTTAGATATGATCTGCTGCTACAATGCTGGCACTAAAGGTCAAATAAATGTATAAATATGTAAGATCTCCTCCCTGTAGTGCGAGTGTGAGCAAATTTATTAGACCACCCGTCGTAAAAGCAAGAAAATACAAATATTTTAGAAACATGCCAAAATCTTTTTAACACAAACATTATGTTATTTTGTTAGACAATTGACAAACTGAATTAATGTTTTCATACCCAAAATTAAGCCGGCACACTGAGAAATTAGAAATCAATCAAGTAAGCAAATAAATAACTCTAAATTGGCATCTTGCATAAAAATAATAATAATACTAATTGAGTTCAATTTTATTTCAAAATATCAGATGGTCACTCAATGAAGGCCATTGTTGAATTAAACTCTAATAATTAGAATAGATAATATGTAATTTAACCAATAATTTTCCCCTTTGATAGAACCTTTACTTACCAGTGAGCTTTATTGTCTGGAACACCAGCTGGATACCTGTTTGCCAAGTCAAAATGAAACCAAGTATGCTGACCTCTCTTTAAAATGTAATTTTGTTATACTAGACATGTCTCCTGTTTCTGTAAGCTGTGACGACTTCCTCATATGGTTTGTGTTCTGTGAAAAATGCCAGCATTGTCACAACAGACCACAGCCACCACTGAAAACTCAAGATAAACTTGCACATCTTTTCAATTCATAAATAGTTCTTATAATTTCTGATTGTTCTTTTAAAATTATTTTAGATGTTACCAAAGATAGAGGCCTTCTAAGACAAACAAAAAATACTGTTTCTCATTATATTGAAAGTTAAAAAAATTTAAAACTCATAATGGTCAGTCGGTATAATAACTGGTGTTTCTTATAGAATGATATTTTTTTTAAAGAATATCGCCTTTTTTGTGTCAGTCTTTCAGTTTTGAGTTCAGTTTCATTTTATTTTAATTTTTTTTTTAAAGTTTAATAATGACACTAAATCTAAGAAGTAAGAAGCTCTTTCATGAAACTCTTTTAAGGCAAAGAACTTTACCTTTTCATTAAAGATGGACAAAGCTTGTAGTAGTCAATGCTGATGTACCTTTCTATAGTTCAGAAAGGAGCAACTCATCTGCAGGCAGCAGTCTCAGCAGACACACCCTTAACACCTGCTCCTCGTTCTCAGACTCTTCTGTTGAGACACACACATTCAAGGTTCAAGGTTCTTTATTTGCCATTTGTGCATAAAACCAGCAGTCAAGGCACATTGAAATTCTTATCCAGAGCTCTCATAGTCATAGGAAGCATGTCAGGAAAATAAACAAAAATAAATAAGACAAGACAATATGAATGTAAATTATAAATTATACTGTGTTTACAAGAGGGTGACAATATCTACACAACCATACCATAGTTTATTTATATAGCACCAAAAGTGCTGTACTGTAGAAATATAAAAAAAAAATACAATAAAAACATATAAAAATACAATACGAATAATACAAGAATAGTATAGAATAATACAATAAATAAACAACAATAAATAAATAAAAAATATAAACATGAAACATAAAAATATACTAAATATAATAAATAACAATAAAATAACAGTTTCACTTACCCACTGAGTCAAAGGCCAGCAAATAAAAATGAGTTTTTAGTCTGGATTTAAAAACCACCACTGATGTAGATTGCCTAATAGGCAGAGGAAGATCATTCCAAAGCTTCAGGGCCACAATAGAGAACGCTCAGTCTCCTCTAAGTTTCAAACGGGATTTAGGAACTGAGAGCAACAGCTGCTCCGCTGACCGGAGTGAGCAAGGGGGGACATAGGGCTTCAGCTGATCAGACAAATATACAGGTGCCAGACCGTTTAAAGATTTAAAAACCAGTAAAAGGATTTTAATATAGATCCTAAATTCAATTGGAAGCCAGTGTTGGGAGGCCCAAACCGGAGTAATATGCTCAAATTTTCTTTTACCAGTTAAAAACCATGCCGCAGCATTCTGCACCAGTTGCAGGTGTGACAGAGTGCCTTGCCAACCCCTACTAAAAGGGAGTTGCAGTAATCCAAGCACGAGGTTATAAAAGCATGGATGACAGTTTCCAACGACTGGGACTGAATGAAATTGCTTCCGTTTTATGTTCATTAAAATTTTAAAAAATTTAGAGTCATCCATGACTTAACATCACTGAGACAATCAAGCAGAAGTCCAACTGAGGAGCTATCAGAGTGACTGAAAGGTAGATAAAGCTGGCAATCGTCAGCATATGAATGAAATGAAACAAAAGATCGCACCTAGTGGAAGGAGATACAATGAAAACAGTAGTGGCTCAAGAATAGATCCCTGTGGTACACCCCATGGCAGAGGGGCCGCAGAGGATGAAGCTGAACCCAACTTAACACAGAAGCTCCTGTTAGAGAGATATGATTTTACTCTGCTCTGGAGGAAAGCAGAGTCTCTGATCTGATGTGACCTGCAGTCCCAGGAATCTGTGGCTTTTGACCCCCTTTTCCTCTGTCCCTTTGATAATAAGAGGCTGCAGAGGGGGAGGATTTTCCCTATAGTCCAGTAACATTTCTTTCTCTGCTGAGGATGAGGTCATTCTACTCTCCGTAGACAAGTGTGCCCTGTGTGTGTGTCACCTGGAAGGCAGTTTCCATGGGGTCACTGGAGGCTTTTGAGAGTGTGTCTGTGTTCAGCCAGTCAAACCTGGCCTAGAAGGCTGTCTGGAAGGGTGGCATCTCAGGTGTCTGTTGTAGTTGTGGTTCCCTCTGTAGTTTGTTAGAGATTTAATTCCCTGCCACATGCTGAGCGTGTTGTGGTTGAGGTAGTAGCCTTTAATTGTTTGTAAATGGGCCCTTTTTGCTGCTCTGATGGACTTCTGCAGCTCCTATACTCCACTTGCTCTCCTGACTTGAAGGCATCCCGCCTTTCCCTTTATGTGCCCAATAAACCTTTGACAACCAATATAGTCACTCACAGTCTCTGTGTATTTGTGGATGCCATCTGTGGCTTCTTTGAACATGCTGCAGTTTGTGGCCTCTAAGCAGCCCTGCAGACTAACATTCACACCATCAGACTTTGTCTTGAGCCTTTTGTTGTAAACTGGCTTGAGGCAGATCACTAGGTAATCAGACTTTCCAAAATGGGGTTTTGGTTCAGTTGAAAAGGCATTTCTGATGTTACTGTAGCAGTGGTCCAGTGTTTTATTTACCCTAGTGGGGAAGGTCACAAACTGATGCAGTTTAGGTATGTTTTTTCAGAGATTGCAGATGTTAAAATCTCCCAGCATGATAGCAGCGACATCAGGATACTTGATTTCATGTTCAATGATCATGTGGTGTAGCTCCTTCAATGCAGCCCCCTCCTTAGCAGAGGGGGAAATATACACAAAACACTCCACAATTTCAGAACAGAACTTAGAATGATCTTACAGTCAGTGCAACCACGATTGTTTGACGAGGGCAGCCGTTTCTCCACCTCGAGCACACCAGTCCTCCTTCAAGACCCTGTAGCCGTCTGGTGTTTTTTGCCTTGTAGGGTGGCTTTCCCCCAGCCAGGTTTCACAGAAATACAATATGGACCAATTCTGAATATCCTTCTGCGTGGAAATCTGAGCATGGAGCTCGTCCATTTTATCTTCCAGAGACTGAACGTTTGTGAACAGTATGGCTGGGAGGTTTAGCCTTCTGTTGCTAATCAATTGCCAGAGCCTTCGGTCAGCTCCTCCCTGTCTGCCTCGCCTGGACTTCAGCTTCTTCCCAGGAGGACTCCCTCTTGGGTGCCTAGCATTGAGTCAGCATAGCCTGCTGGCTCAGGGTAGGATTCCAGCGAGAACAGGTTGAAAAGTCAGACATTGTAATAAGGTTGCCAGATCATAAAGAAGTTTTGTATAGTGTGTCTTTACTCGGCACAAAAAAGTAAGAAGGGGAAGAAAAGAAAGAGCTAACTTGGCTCAGAGATCACCCCAACATTACCTTCTAGGCAGCCATGTTGGCCAATCACAAAAACCAAGTGAGGGACATTTTCTCTCTGAAACAACCCAACTAACATAACATCTAACATAAAAATTAAACATACCCGAGCAGCAGAAATGAGCTTCTGCCAAATGGTGCCTAGGTTTTCAGGTTTTCATTTAACTAGTCCCGACACTGGCAGCATTCAGAAGGAGGTCAGAGCTGAGTTGGATTCAATATTTCAAATTTCAAATTCAGTCCAGTCCTACGCCTGGTTCAGGGCCTGAATAGCCTGGAGAAAAAAGCTCCTCCTCAATCTTTCTGGCTTAAGGGAGCAAAAGCGCTTCCTTGACCTCAACAGTGAGAAGAGTCCATTCCTGGGATGGGAGAGGTCTTTGGTACTGTACCACTTAGTGTAAATAGACTGCAGGTCAGGAAGCTCTGAGCAAATTATGCTTTTGACAGAATCATTCATGATAGTGATAGTGAAGCTCATCATCAGCTAATATTCAAACTGATGGCTGCTACCAGGATACCTACTAAATGAGGTGTCTCCAGCTAAGGAGAGGCACTGGGGCTCACCAGGAGCTCTGGAAAAATTATGGATGTAATCACATGTTGTTTTGCACCATGCTCAAACATGAGTGTCCCTCATACACGGTTTAGTCAGTTAGTCTCAACATCTCAGCTCCTCTTTCTTCTTTTCTCACTTTCTTTCAGGCATACTCTAATCCTGGAATTCATCTTACAGAGCACAAGTGTCATGATTTCATGTATTTTGTGGTTTAATTGGGGAAGTGGTGACATAATGTGCTCTCACATATTTAATTCCCGAGCTGATTTTTACAGAGACAGCTGCTGCTGAGGAGTAAGTGGAGATTTGGATGGATGGACAGAGTTTCACACCATGGATACTTCTTTTCAGCCCTTAGTCAGTTTAAAGGTGGAATTTGGCAAGCAATAGTAAAGAACATCATCAGCTAATATTCAGACTGATGACTGCTAACTGGGACCAAACCAAACAGTGAGTATGTGAATAGAACAGCCTGCTCTGCACCAGTTTGTGTGTTAATGTAAACTGTACAATAATTCTGCCAACTAGCAGCAGCTTTATTCTGTCTTGTATTAAACTTTGATTTGATTAGTTGTTAACAGAAGACACACTAATGAAGTGCATCTCACTGTTGAATAGAAATCATTCAAACTTTTCAATTCTGCTTTTCTGAACTGGACATTTTCAATTCTTCTTTCTTTGACAAAAATCCAAAGACAAATCATCATCTGCTTCTCTTTCTTTTACCACAGAAACATGAATGACCCACAGCTTCCTCCAGATTAATGATTACCAGTCAGAAATGCTTCTGGTAGGCGCAAGCTCAGCAAGAAGTCCATTCTTACTTAGATGTTGCAGAATTTTCTCATTTTAAAAGAAAAAAGAGTTTGATTCTTGTTGACTGGACTATTTGTATTTGTTACCAACAACATCTTATCAGTAACCTAAAATGCTAATTTATATTTACTGACCATTAAAAGCAGTTATTATCAAGTAATTACTTATACTTAGTGTTCAAATTTGTTTGAATACTGCTGGTATTTCTAATTTTACTACAGCCTTTTTAAGCTCTGCCCTTTTTGATTCAGATTGTACGGATACTAACTGTTATACACTCCCCTTGGTTGATGGCTTTGCTAACTCTATGCTTTCCACCTGTTGTTCCATCTCAGACACTGCCCACATAGCAAAATTGGTATGGCCTGGATCTGGCCCACACATGGGCCAGCACAAGGCCAGTTGCAGACACACTGGTGGTCCTGTGCTGGCCCATGTGTGGATTACCTCTGGCAAACCTGATCTGGGCCGCCAAAGGGCCATCATTCTATGCAGTATGTGGGCCATGTGTTAGTTGTGTGCAGCCACGGGCCAGTTGCAGACACACTGCTGGCCCTGTGCTGACCCAGAACAGTTTCAGCTCTGGCCCCAGATATCAGCCTAATGTGTACCTTAATCAAGCCATGTAATAACAACATGTGCCAGAACATAATAGTGCAAAAGTAACATGACGAAACTCTGTTCAGAAGGTGAATGGACGGATTCTTATATAGCACTTTTCTATTCTCTCGGATTACTCAAAGTGCTCTATACAACATGCCACATTCACCCAATCAGACCCTGCCATGACACCAGTCAGTCAGAAGTACCAGCTTGATGCCGGATCCGGGGAATACCTGTTTTCTATGACCCTGGGCCACATACACCAAACCACAATTGGGCCAGAAAAGGCATGCCATCACATAAACAGTGTCATCATTGCCAGACCTGGCCAACATCTGGTTGACATACCACTTACCATGCCAGAAGTCAGCCAGCAGTGCCGGCTTGACACCAGATCCGGGTCAGACCTGCCTGCTATGTGGGTAACTGGTTTAATTCCTGCCTCTTGGATAGATGCTGATATATTGGGTCCTCTATTGTTCTCTTTGTACATGCTACCCTTGGGCTCCATATTTGAAAAATACAATATTTCTTATCATTGCTACGCTGATGACATTCAAATTTATTGTCAACTGACTCATGATCTGTCTTCTTCACTGCACTCCTTGTTGGATTGCTTGAGAGAGGTCAAAGATTGGCTGTAGGATAATTCCCTCATTTTAAATGAGAAGAAAACTGAAATTATGGTGTTCGATAGCCATATTCCTCGAGACCAGCTTGTTGCCCTACTGGGGCCCCTTGCGAACTCTCTCTCTGATTCTATAAATAACCTGGGCATCTATTTGGACAGCTCCTTTAAGCTCAATAAGCAAGTATCATCTGTAGTTAAATCTGGCTTCTTTCATTTGCGCCAGATTTCTAAAGCTAAGGGTTATATAACACGCAGGGACCTTGAAAAACGTATCCATGCTTTTGTGACCTCCAGGTTAGACTACTGCAATTCTCTTTACTGTGGTCTCCAATCTGTCTCTCTTCATAGGGTACAGCTTGTTCAGAACGCTGCTGCTCACTTTCTTACAGGAGCTAGAAAATTTGATTCTATCACTCCAGCTTTTGTTGATTAAATTGGTTACCAATCAAATATCGCACTGAGTTTAAAATTTTGCTACCCACTTTTAAAATTCTGAATGATATTGCACCCAGTTATCTCACTGATCTTCTCAATCTGTACACTGCTTGCTGAGCGTTAAGCTCATCAGGTCAATTACTCCTGGCCCAACCTAAGTTTAGGCTGAAGACCAGAGGCAGTCGTGCCTTTGCTTCAGCTGCACCCAACCTTTGGAATAGCCTCCCCGCTTCTATTCGTGCCTCAGACTCTGTCCAATCCTTCAAAACAAGACACAAAGCTTACTTATTTAACCTGGCTTTCCCGACCAGTTAATACCCTTATTAAACTTATAATTAATTTTATTGCTGGTTTTTAACTTCTTAGTTAACATTTTGTATTCCTGAACTGATCTTCCTCCTGAATTGAGGTTCGATACCTACTTTACTTAACTCTTCTGGTCTATTAGTGCCTACCTTCTCTCTGTGCTAGTGCTAGTGCCCGAGCTGTACTTTGTTAATCGATTTATGGTGATTCTCTGTATTACTGTGAAGCACTTTGGTGTGCCTTTGGGGTTTTAAATGTGCTTCTCTTTGGCTCTCAGCGAAGGCGGTCGCATTTTTCTCCTCTCCTCTCCTTTCCCTTATCTTCCCTGCTTAGTTCTTATGTCCTTGTCTAGTCTCGTGTTTTTTGTATTACTTTCCCTGGAACACTCTCTCACAGTCTGTGTCTAAAACCTAAAAGAGAATTATGGATTTGATCAACTGGTCTCTGAATGCTATTGACACCCTTTTCTCAACGAGAAGTCTGGGCTCGGGAGAGCCCGAGTGCCCTGGAGGGACTTTCCCTGCTGGATACACGATGGACGGGTGGCAGAAATGGGGGATCGTGTGCCTGGCGGGACTGTCGATCGAGGACGCTGAAGATATCTACCTATTCGGAACCATGATAACAGGGTTCTTGCTGATCGGAGCTGGGCTGGCCCTGGCTTATCGGAGAATTAATAAAGCGGAACCGGCTGTTCAAGCCCCCACAAGGCTGCCCGCTGGGATTGAATCGATGGGACGAGGTGCGGCTTCTCAGAAAGGGCTCACGGAAGGCAACATGGTCAAGAGCTTGGAGGCGCTAGCGGCTGCAGTGAATACTCAGAATAACATCTCTGAGCGGATATTGGGATACATCACGGATCAGTTGGCTGTGGTCGTGAGGTCTCAGAATCTGCTCTGTGAGCAAAAGAGTGACAAGATCACGGAATCGACGGCTAATAACATCATGGAGAAACTCGCAGCTATCCAACGGGAGATTGAGAGACCAGTGTCGGAGTGTTAAAAACAGCTCGAAATTCTCATGAGTTGTTTGTAAAAGAAAAATCACCATCATAATGCGGCTACCCCTTCGGCGCCAGCTGTGGGCTCAAGGCTGGAGCTGAACAAAAACTCCCTGATAACGACTGTGTTGAGTCTGTTCTTCCCATTCCATGCAAGGCCACCTGGGTTGGCTGGAAGACTGTTTACTTAGCCTGGCAGGGCGAAGGACACTGTCTCAGCTGAACTCTGGACATATACACACACACACGCACACAGACATATATACACATGCAGATGTACACTCATCCCCCCTCCAAACGCCTTCGACGCTTATTCCCTTCCGATGCTGACGGTGGATCATGGAGACCAGCGCATAGGCTGCAGGCCCAGATGTACTGTCTACATCGGCTGTCTCTCACCCTTTACCCATCCCTGTTGCTTGTCATGTGTTTCTTTGGTGTATTAAGAGTTTTTTCATGTGCTATATGCAAAGGTGTTTTTTTCTGTTCTCAAACTGATCTCCCTGTTGGAGCTCAGTCTGGGGGGAGTTATTTTTTTCTCCTTATGTTTCCTCATGTTGTGCTTTCCCATGTTATACCCCTCTGACCTGTCTTCCCCATGTGATGTTTGTGTAATGTATGTATGGTCGGATGGGTAAGATGGCGCCGCCATTGCGTGCAATAGGTCGGCAGCCTTAACATGAAATTTCCCCTTGTGGGACTAATAAAGGTATATCAGTCAATCAATCAATCAATATAAATAAAACTGTATTGTATTGTATTGTATTGTATGTAGCCTGGACCTTGGTGGAAGCCTTTGAAAACTCTGAAGCTTTCAGAAAATGTCAGTATCTGATTCTCTGAGAGTTAATCTGATCAGATTAAACTCACAGCAGTGTGTTAACTCATATGATAGTTTTTGTAATGACCACTAGATGGAGCGAGAGCTTCATCATAATTAAAGGATCCTGTGGAGACTTATGTGACATTGTTAAGGCTTCTTATCAGATGTGTTTTATGCTGAAACCAGTGAGAATTAAACAATTCATCATTCTGATAACATGTTTACTTCATGTTCATTGAGCCAAACATATATTTACATTATTACCTCACTATTAGATCTGAATGAAAACCTGCAACATGAAGTGGAGACTGAAACCAAACTTTGTAGAAACCTTTGTTTTTAGTTTAAATGACCAAAAAACATCCAATCAAAATAACAACCTAGAGAGTATCAAGGCCAGAAGTAATATCCCCCAAACTCTCCTCAGACATGCCATCAGCCACACCTCATCAGACGCAGATAAGAAGCAATTAAACCTCAACAACACCCAGACACTCTTACACTGTCAGTACAAGGCAAGTGGGGATTACAGAGGATGTAACACCTCATTGCTGTCTTATATTATTTACATTGTTGACCCTGTTTTTACCTCTGAGCACAACATTAATCTCTCATTAGCACAATCCAATTTTAGATCAGCAGTTAGCATATAGACTTTAAGATTACAGACTTTAAGATGAGATTTTCCTAAATATGATAGGTAGGCAGCTCATTATAATTGTGATATGTTCCATACAGTTTTTATGATTTTCTGACTTGCCCCCTAAATTGAAACTTTTATCTATTTCCAGCCTTAATCATCCATCATCATTCATGTTTTTAAACATTCTTTTTTATTCTAATACAAAAACTGTTCCACTTGTTCCCTTCACGTAATTTCAAACCTTTAATAACCAGGAATTTAAAAAGTATTTATAAACAACTTGTTAAAAAACTCAAAATGAACATGAAGAGGTTGGAGACGCGATGACTAAAGTGGAGTCTGCAAACAAAAAGAGTCCAGGAAAACCGTCAAATTACAGGAAACATGACATGAACCATAACAATAATGTAAAGAACTTAATAAAGGTATGTTACTTTAATAGAATATGAATTCTGTTGGTTATTTTTGATGTTATCTTTGAAAGATGACAAAGTGAAACAGGAAACAAAATCAGAGAGAGACATTGAATTAAAGTTCACCAATTGTGGAATCAGCGATGGACATCAAAACTATGATGTATTCACTTGACTGGACACTGAACCATCACAAACATCAGCTGCTGTAAAAGCACATTAACAAAGATCAGAGCAGCTGACATTAAGGGTTTGTTGTGGGCTGCATCAGGCTGAGTCCCTGCACAGCGAGGCACAGAACCTCCAGCAGAACCTCTGGGGGCAGCTCGGGTCGGTCCCAGCCGTCACTCAACTCTTTCAGCTTCTGATCGTTCAAACAGATGAACTCGGCCACCCAGCGGAGCTCCCCTCCCTCCTGCAGGGGGACGGGCAGGGACTCTGGGAGGTTGGCCCGACCATCCTTCAGCCCATCCACCTGGAGAAACAGAGAGGGAGCTGTTCTCAGATCAGATTCAAACATGAGGAAGACTCCGCCCACAGGCTGCTGACACTGGACAGAGCTAGTGGTGATATGCTTTTACACTTGTGGGATTTTCTGTTTAGTTTTAGTTTTAGTTTATTCTTCTTCATTATAAAAACATGACAGAAGATGTTTTAAGATGCCAGACTACACATGTTGAGTGTGCCGAGTCTGTAGGATAAGGTGTGATGAGGCTGGCAGCTGTTGCGAGGAGCATGTAGATGAATGTAGATGAATGAGTGAATGGACCCACCAGCTGGTCGAGGACTCTCAGAGTATCTGGACTGCAGCGAGTCAGAAGTGGCGGCACTTCGTCTGGCAGAGCTGCACAAACATGAGGAAAAAAGACAAAGTTTGATGAAGATGTGACGAGCTGAAACGCTTTGCTTCAAATGTGTCGGTAAAACTCTGAGCTGAGCTCTCACACACTCCCAGCTGCGCACCTTTATCTCAGCCCCACCACCTCCAACTCCCATACCACACCTGATGTGGAGGATCTACATGTTACTGGATGGGATAAATGTCTCAGAGCAGGTTATCTGACTGGGTTCAGTGATCAGGTACTTATAGCTGCTCACCCTCTCCACTTCAAGCCCCCCAGCTGCTGTTTGTCCGGAGGCTTGAAGTGGAGAGGGTGAGCAGCTTTAGGTACCTGGGCATCTACATCACTGAGGACCTCACCTGGACACTGAACACCACACAAATGATCAAGAAGGCTCAGCAGCGGCTGTATATCCTGAGGAGGCTGAGGAAATTTGGTATGTCGGCCAAGATCCTCGGCAGGTTCTACATCTGCATTGTGGAGAGCACAGTGACCAACTGCATCACTACATGGTACAGCGGCACTACTGCTATGGACCACAAACGCCTGCTGAGAGTGATAACAACTGCGGAGAAGATCATCAGGGCTCCGTTGGCATCTCTGCCAGAGCATCTACCATCGCAGAGTCTAAAGGAGAGCTGCCTCCATTCTCAAAGACCCGACACACCCCCAACATAGACTGTTCACTCTTCTGCCCTCGAGACAAAGGCTCAGAAGTGTGAAATCCAGAACATCCCGACTCAACAACTCCTTCTTCCCCACTGCCATCAGACTCTTGAACAGCTGACCTATTTCAACAGTAATACTAATTTTTGCACATCAGGTCATCTTGCATATTAAGCTCATAGCTCTTTTGCACACACATCTATTTCACACTTAAATTTTGTCTTCATTTATTTATTTATTCGTACTATTTGTATTTTATCTGTTCTATTTCTATTTGTATATATTAACTGGGCATCTGTGTGTGGACAGCACAGAAAGAATTTCATTGCAGAGAAATGCTTTTCTTTGTACATATGACAATAAATGCTTTGAATCTTTGAATCTGACTTACTGTGCAGGGCGCTGACCAACATGTGAACAGCATCCTGCTCACTTGTGGAGATGTTTGAGACAATGAGAAGGTCCATGAAGGAAGAGACAGCCTCAGACTGAACACACTCAAACACTCCATTACTGCAGTGATCCAGCTGAGAGGAGCAGAGGATTATTATTATTATTATCATCATTATTATTATTATTAATAGTTTTGGAGCATACATGTGTGGAAAGCAAGAGCTGGGGGTGAGCTACAGAGCAGCTTGCAGATGGGAGGAAAGTGACACAGCTTGACAGCGTGGTGTACCTGAACTAAAGCTATAATCAATTTATGATCACAAATACATATCAGCAGGTCTGTTCTTTGTTCAGATAAACAAATAAAGAATACAACAGTCCTGCTGTCCATCTGCCAGTAAGAGAGAGAATTGCTAGTTTCCACCATTGCATTAACTGATAAAGATGTCAGTGAGAGATGAAACCTCATGAGGAGCATTTTGTAAATATTCTCCTTACTGTTTTATCCAGCAGAGAGAGATTGTCTCCATCCTCTACGAGCTCGCTGAGTGTTTGCAGCAGATCACAACGAGTCGACTCAGGAAGATCTGCCAGCGGCTGCAGAAGAGCTTCCTTCATTTCCAGTTCTGCAGCAAACAAAGAAACAGCAGCAATGAGCTGACCACACTGTCAGTAAATGAAAACAGAGTTTGTGCTGGAACCAGCAGTTTGTTAAACAGCAGGTCTTAAGTCTCTAAAGATAACAAACTGATTATTTCAGAACTGTGAAGAACTCAGCAGATTTAAACACACACTTACCTTCTTTTACTTTTTGCACAGTTGGATTGCTTACGTCGTCACCAAGGAGCCAATCTGGAAACAGATCTCAAAATCATTATCACCTGAAAATCAAATGACTTCCACCAACCTCCACAGAGTTTGAAGTCTTTACTCTTACAAAACTGAACCACAGACAAACTCACATTTGACAATCAAAGTCTGGTCAGACTGACTCTTTGTTTATTCTTAGTTTTTTTTTTTCTACTGATATTCAACTGATAGCTACACTTTATTGCCAAAAGTCAATCATCTGACATGACACGCATAAGACATCCCATTGTTAATCCATAGGGTATATTATGATGTTGGCTCAGCCTTTACAGATAACTCATGCATGTTTTCATGGACCTACTGTGTGCAGTCATGTTGGAACAGGCAAAGGAGGGATTTACGACAAAGAGAGAAAGAGCATAAGGAGTTTTTTTTACTGATGAAAGCATTTTTAAATCTGGAAAGTGTCTGAAGTGTCTGATTTTAACAATGCCGCAGACTAAATAAACTCTGAATATACTCGGCAGAGATTAAATCAGCCGACAGTCTTAACTGAAAGCTCAATGCTCTGTCGTCTTTGGTTTACAGTTTGATACAGATGTTTTTCTCTCAGTAACAGTGAGCCTGTGAGTGCGACTGTGAATATAAATATGACATCAAAGTTTTTTTCAAATGTGTAACAGAAGAAAAGTTCAGACCACCTACCGAGTAAGCTACGAGTCCACGGCTCACATGAGATCTCTAAATGAGAGAAAAAGAGAAAGACTGCTCAGTGACACCAACACACACACACACACACACACACACACACACACACACACACACACACACACACACACACACACACATTAAACACAGTGTTGTGCTCTTACTCAGCTTCTCATCCTCAATCTTTATCTCCACCAGGCCGTAAGCAAAGATGGATTTTGCTGGCACAGTGAAGCTTGTCTCCACCTTACTGCTCCCCTGAAGAAACACGTTATTATTATTATTTTATTATCATTTAGACCAATAATACATCTGTACAATCACAACGAGAGGGAGACAAGGTCAGAGACTCTTTACTATGACTTTGAGAGTTCTGAAGCTGCTGACGGCAACCGAGCCACAGCAGGCGACCCCACACGAACAACAGATATACTCAGAGAACTGGAGTTATAGAAAGTAACAACTATTTTCACTATTTGCAAATAATTTCTCCTTCTGCTCAGTGTTTATTGGCAGTTGACAAACAACGAATTGGTGCATTACCCCCACTAAGTTGTATCAAGTGTGCATCAAAATGTCACTTAAAGATTAGATCCGATCATACAAATGAATTTATCAAAGACAACTAAACACTGCCTGATAACTGTTACTGCGGGAATTATTTCTAAGTAAATCAATTAACTCTAGTTTCAGTTTAATTCTGTTTAGGTTTTGAATCAGTTCTCTCATTTCAAAATCATTTCATGGTCACTTTAACAGTAGAAGATTTATCGCTCTTTGTCACTCATGTTTTTGTTACTCTTTAACTGCACTGTTTGTTACCTGCACTGCTCTCACATGCCATCAAACCTGCACGTTAAAGCCTGTTTAACGTCCAGTCACAGTGAGCTGTGTCTTCTTACAATCAGCTGCACCAGATATTTTCTGGACAGGTTCAGGCCTGCAGTGCCACCCCAGATAAATAACACCTTCAGCCATGGTTTAAGTCCGGTGCCAGGCTTTAAGCCTCGTTTAGTCTGCATTTCTTCACTCAGTCTGAAGGAATCATGAGGTGACAGAATAAGTGTCCAACCCTCTTGACACACGAGTTATATGGATAAAAGCTTCAAATACTATGTCTGTAAATAAACCAAAAACATTGGCATATTATACACTGATTGTAACAGTCAGTCTGCTGTTCATGTTTGTTGGATTTCAAATAAACTACCTTAGTGTCCCACTTAGCAGGTTTGTCTCCTTACAGTGGCCCTGAAATGACCTACAAGGTCTTGGTTTCTCCTAAAACAGTCTATGGGTTCCTGCATGTGAAATCAGAAACAGATAGTCTCGTCCCTGCAGACCACTGAATTCACTCACTCACCTTTGCAAAGACACTCAGCATCTTTACATAAGAAGTGAAAATGGAGCCATCAGTCGTAGACTTTCTAATAACTTTGACAGGGCTGGAGTTGTAAACTATTTGAGAAACAAACATCAGTTTATCCTTCTCTTTCAATCCCAGCACGTCCAAGCTGTCCTTATGTATTTTCCTGGAATCAGAAGGAACCAACAGATAGGAAAAGGTTGGCTTTTATTTTGAAAATACATAAATAAATAAATAAATAAATAAATAAATAAATAAGCAAAGAGACAGACGTACCTGCCCTTGAATCTGCTCACCACAGTTTTAACATTGGCCTTCTTTGTCATCATGCTGACGGGCTGAACCAGACCATCCACAGAACTAGTGCTGGCATTAATATAAGCTTCACCTACATTACTGCATTCTCCACCTACACCTCCACTCCCACTCTTCTCTGCAGTGATCTTAAAGTCCTCCACCAAGACTTCCTCGGTGTAATCTGGCAGGAGAACGGAGCATCATTTTTTATACTGGGTTTCATTTTTTCTGTTTCATATGAGGTCAGCATGCTGCCATGCAGGTCAGCTCAGTGAGGGTGAACTGTTTAGGAGACACAGGTTCATGAGTGGCAGGGTTAGTGGGTTTAGAAACCTTTTATTCAAGGCTTTACAGCGGGGTCATACCCGATATTAGTCACATTATAGTTGCACTTTTTGGGGGTTCAGCATCCTTTCTGCCTGACCATGGTGGACTTGCAAACCTTAAAACTGGCTCTCGGATTCACTGAGGTGTTATTTGGTTGTATGCCAACGTTCCCTTGGCTCTTTAAAACCTGTAAAGCAAAAAGGGGCTTTCTGAGCTTTCTGCTCGAAAATGACATGCCCAAAATGAATGGAGTATTTTTCTGCAATTACCAGCTGTATATAAATAAACTTGGTATCAAAATAAAGCTAACATCAGAGATGTAAATATTGCAGCAGATATTATCGTTTCAAAGTTAGTGAGGCTGGAACAGAGAAAAACTATGTTAAGTTTTTCCTCACCTAATTTAGGTTTGGATTTTATTGCATATAACCACTTATAACCAAAATATGCTTTGGTTCACATTTAACTCCAGAAAACCAGGAATCAACATATGAACATTATCTTTGCAAAGACTTGTGCTTCTGAAGTGAAACAGTGTAAAATTACAGCACTTTAAATGAATAGATACCCAGCAGTTTTGTATTTTGGCACATTTTGGCACCATCTGTCAGCTAAAATTTTCTTAGGTACTGAACAGCAAAAATAATTTAACTTAATTTACTGGCCTAACATTTTTGAATATTATTTGAAGAATTACCCACACACTCAGGTACAATGCATCTTTTTTTACTGTGCTAATCAAGATCTGGAAATGTGTGTTTTCCCTTTAAACTCTGAGGGGCTGTGACTTCAGCTTCTTTTGGCCAATTTGTATGATCAACATCTCTTTTGAATTGTTTGAGCCAAATGAATCACAGTAATGTGGCGTTCTTCATGTCAGTTCCATCAATTAGAAGTTGCAAGGTGAAAAATACACATGACCCTAAATTACGACACTTGCCCTGGTCCAATCAAATGTCTGTAACTGGGCAGAAAATAGTGATTTTTAACAAAACAGCTCTGATGCGTTTTGGAAGATCAAGTTAGGAAGGAAACATTCTGTAGTGCCAAATGGATGTTTACACAGTAGAAACAATGAACACGGTAAACCTGATTTTCACATTATTGATTGTCAGTCATCAGAAATGTTGTGAGATGAATCTGTGAGATTTCTGTTTTCTAACCGGTATAGTTTGTTCAGTTAGCCGGGGCTCCGTGCCAACGAGGCTTTGTTGTGTTTCTTTACCGAAATGATGTAACTGCTCTTTTATCGGATTGTTGTTTTCGCCAGGTTTGGTGGTTGTAGAAATGGTTTATATGAGCTTTTAGCTGAGATTCAGAGGTTTCAGAGGTTTACCACACATGCCGGTGTTCTGGGAATCCATCCTACCTCACAAATCATCCTACTGGTTATTTCTGCGCATGTGCTGCGCATCCACACAACTCAAAATTAAGTGGCAAGCCGTCGTATCTTTGTAAATATGAGCTACAAGTATACTTTGATGGGTAAAGTTAAGTGGTAAACCATCCTGCTTAAATTTATGCTGGAATTATTGTGTGACAGCAGAAATGTGCATAAACTACATACGGTGGGACGGTTTGCCAGAACACTGGGACTTACATTACCAAGCCTGTTACAGCCGATTAAATGGGAAATTTCCCCTTTGCTCCCAGTACCAGGGGCACTGGGTCTCAGGAGGGTAAATTTTAAACTGTCTCCTAAACAGCTCACCAGGTGAACCTGTTGACCTTCATTCATAGAACCATGGTTACTCAGTAAACCCTTGTTTCTAGATAACGTACCTGGAGAGAAGTTTTCCTCCTCCATGAGCTCAGGCAGGCTGCAGTGTATCACTTTGTACTTCTGTACTGGCCAAAAACTTCCCTCAGTGACTTTGACCAGAGTCAGCAGATCCATTTTACAGTTTAAGTTATCATTAGAGATGAGGTCTGTTTCTCCCAGCGTCTGGACAAATGCTTTGGCTTCAGCAGCAAACATCTTCTGTGGAAACAAGAATAAAAGTTCTGTACGTCAGCACAGAAGATTTCCATTTTTTTTCTACTTTTATGGCACAGGAAGCTCTTGAGGAGAGTAGTTTCTGGTTATTTTGCAGGTTTAGATGAGTCAGTCAAACCAGATGACTCAGTTAAAATATAATCAACAAATACGAATTAACACGGAAACTGAGATTAAGACACTCATCTGGTGTCTGTATGGTTGGTGCAGATTTTCATACCAGGTGACCTCCCTCATGCATCGCTACAGAATTATATGTCATAACAAATGCACAAGCAAAAAGATAATCTGAGCAAATAATTTCATTTCATGGGCGAAATTAAAACTTCGCTACAGTTTCACACTCTCTGCATTTGGAGAGGAGTGCTGCTGGCACGACTAAATTTACTTTTGAAAGTTTGGAGGCAGAGCCCAAAGGAGGACGGGGTCACTTTGATGGACATTTCAGGTTACTCAACTCACTGTGGGTTCAGGCACCACTGTAATATTTCATCCAGGTAATGTTTTGGGTTCTCTGAACAGACAGACTGTGGAGTAGACTGGAGAGTAGGATATGACAGGCTGTCATTTGGTAAGTAGCTCATTGGTCTGAACTAGTGTCTAATAAAGAGATGTTGCATCATGCTGTGGAAATCTACAGGCTCTTATTACTACATTACACACCATGCTTGTAGCTGCTGTGTGATAAGTGTGCTAAGTTGTAATGCTTTGTGGTTATATCTGTCTTTACCTATCCTAAATCCTATACTTATATAAAAGTACCAATACTATACTTCACGTACATTCTGTAAAAGTACATTTTTACTTAAGTAAAAGCACAAATGTTATTCATGAAAATAATTCTATTCTATATCATTGTTGAGTAATTAAAGTGTAAACCACAGCTGGAGCTAATTCACTGAAGCTAAACCACACAACAATTTATTAGCTCATTTATATTTTATATCAATTCTGACAAATAGGATTAGAGTTCATAATGAAATATTTGCATGAATAAATAAAATAAATAAAAAATCAGTATAAAAGCATTGATCTGCGCTACACATCAGTCTTGAGGATTTATTGACTTTTTGAAAGTACGTTTGCCAGTTTACCTACAGCTGTTATTTACATTGTGCAGCCGTGGGTGTACTGGTTTATCACTAAGCTTGACTTAAATAATGAAAAGCATCTTAAAGACTTTAGAATTCTAACTTATAATTGCCAGATTCTGATCCACGCTTATTTTCATGATTGTTTTGGGGGGTTTTAATCATAGAAGGTATTCTAATACCTCCTCAAAAGTCCTCCTCAAAGTCAGGTGGGAGTTTAATGCAGCGCTGCCTGAAAACAACCAACACTCAAAAGTCTCTGAATCTTTCTGAGGTTATAACAAAAAGATGATGTCATAACAGTGCATAGTTATGAGTTCTGAATGAGCAAACAAGCTCATTCAGAGCTTTTTTGCTCACACAGAGCTGATCACCTGCACGTCTTTACTTCTGAACCACTCAGCTTCTTCAAAATGCTCATTTTACCCCGATCATCTCACAAGTTAAAGTCATTAGTACGCAGATTTTCCACCACCTTGTTTTAGCCCACAGTGGTTTCACTGTCAGAGGCAATAAATGTATTTGTTTGTTTTTTTAATATGGCTTTAAATTTATTGACTCCTGCAATAAAAAGTCAGTAATGATCTCATTGACGGCATTACTGGAAGCTAAATGACATCTGCTTGCTTTTTGTTTTGTTTTCCTTTGCATGTACATGTGAACACAGAGGTCCACTTGCAAACTGCTCTAAACAGGATCTCCATCAACTCTCATCTGAGCAGAGATAAGATATTTTTCCACATTTGATGCTATCGTTGTGGGATTATCCAGTAACATGAAGTTTTAAAATGATTTAAAAGTTATGGCATTCACTTTGTTATTAATGCGAGTGCACATGATGACAAGAATTGAGATACTAAGATTTTATCCAGGAATAAAATCTGCTCCAACTTTCTCACCTGCAGAATCAAAGTTATGCAGAGCTGATGCATCTAAAACCAAATATGATGTGCAATACACTCAAATATGCTTTACCTACAGTGTTTTATTACTGTTTAAATGCATGCATACATGCAGATGTATCAGATATAATTTTGAACTGTTCATCAGGCTGTAAGCATGTAAAACTTTTTCATGCATGTGTCCTGACAGCAAAGTTAACGTGAAACATGAATCTTAAAGAGTTTCTTACCTTCAGCAGATTTTCACACCCAGCGGCTGAACCAGTTCAGCCAATGAATCACTGCACATTCACACGTGTCAGGGTCAGGTCAATGTAGAGTGCAACAGCTGGAGCTCCCACAAAGCAACAGGAAGCTTTTTCTAAAAAACAATTCAGTTAAAGCTCTGCTTTTAACACATTTAAAACGAGAGAGGAAAACAAAACAAAGCCTGTGTTTGAGTCTCTCAGCTCTAAAATATCCTGCAGTAACTGTGAAGCGCAGCGGGGTGTGTGCTGAAGACGGTAAACACGTTGCAACAGAAAAACCTGTTGGCTCATTTTACAGCTAGGAAGACCTGTAGGAACCTGTGAGACTGCTTTTTTTAAACTCGCACTTTATACACAATAAATTCTTCAGTGACACGTTCAGTGATTGCTGATTACTCTGGTAATCTGGTAATCTCTGTCCAAACATTGAAGGACATGACTGTGCATGCTGCAGCCTGTAAATTCTGCTGAACTGTGATGCAGCAACACAATGCTTTTGGTTTTTTTTCTTGGGAAAAATGAAACAAAGAATTTATTTAAGTTGTGCAAATCTACATGCTGTGCTCTCACTTCCTTATATAGACCCTTTCCAAAAACTTAGAATATCATGGAAAAGTATATATATTTCCATAATTCCATTCAAAACGTTAAACTTTCATAGATTATACATTCAGAGCCCACAGCTTAAATGATTTCAACTACTTAGCTGTTTATTTGTACATAATTTGGGCTTCCAGCTCATAAAACCCACAAAAACAGGAATTCAAAAAATTAGAATACTGTGAAGACATCACCCCAAATTTTACACGGCATGAATGTTTTAAATTGAGTGTCACACTCAAAGTACCTGCAGGTTTTCCCAGATGTCATTAAATTGCTTCACTTTGATCCAATTGTCTCAGTTAGGTTCAATATGGGGAAGACTACAGACTTGACAACTGGCCAGAAGAGCATCACTGATACCCTCCATAGGATGGGAAGCCACAAAAGTTCATAGCTAAGGAGGCTGGCTGTTCACAGAGTGTTGTGTCCAAGCATATGAAGCGAGATCGATCAACTGTAGACCAGACAACAAACGACGGAGGCCCAGAAAAGTGCAATCAAACGATGAGTTTATTGACAACGGAGAACAACCATCAGCATATGGCCTTTTTTGGTCTGTCAAAAATACACTGAGTTCTGGTTTTATAGCATAGAGGATCACACCCCCACATACACGTCAATACAGGTCAAAAATACATTATGTCCAGTCATTGTTTACAGACAAGGGTACATCTTGTACATCTCTAATAACTATAAACAGACATATAACTTCTCTCTTTGATAACACCTTCCTTTTAAGGTAATAACTTCAAGCTTCAGGGCCTCTAAGGGCTAATAATGGACCCTCGTCCTCAATCACTAAGTAGACTGAATTGGCGCAGGTCTCAAATAAGAAGCAGAAGACACTTGGGCCTTCGCTCAGGCCTGCTACTAGATTTATGTGTATTGTAAGCATGCATGCAATTAACCTGCTATGTTCTCATCTTCCTTCAACATGTATCACCTGGACACTCTCACCAGTGAAGCTTAAAACCCTCTTGGATAGAACATCAACTCTAAACAAGCACAGTTATGCATTGTGTATAAAATAAACTCAACCTGTGAATAGAATGAATGTGATGACAAACATATTCAATGCAATATGAACCCTGTAAACAATATTACTGATAAAATAATACTGTAGAACATGTTATTAATGCATTTATCATAAGGCAGATTATATGGCAGCAATAAAAGAATCTCTAAATCCCAACATTCCCTCTTTTGACATTCCAACAAGGAATGTCACCACACTTCATGTTGTATCACTCCCTGGCCCACTCTATGGGTTCTAAGTTCATCTGGTAGATGCCCTCAACCCAGCCAGGGTTAGGAACCCTCGCCATTACTTTTACCAACAATCCTCTGACACAAGGAATGATACAACAACTAGCGATGACCAGTATTCCCAAAAGTACAGTCAAAGAAAACATCACTGACATAGCCACACCTTTCCATTGTCCAAACACAGATGTCATCCAGTACGCCAGCAGATTTTCGATACCTAAGTGTTCATGCATAGTTTTAGACAATTCGATTTTGCTCTCCCGTCAGTGAACTCGGACCCAATTGTTCTGCGAACCCCATCATGGCGTCCCTGGTTTGGTTAGAGAGTCTCAGCAGATTCCAATGAACATAGTTACTTTCAAATTCTACCACTATCAGATTTACCAGCTTGTACTCATCTGGAACTCTCCTGGGCACTCCAATAGAGTCTAGGTTGGAGAGTTTAACCTAGGGTCATATGCATGTGTACCCTGGGTCCCTCTTTCGGCCAAAATATGTCTCTTACCTCTGGCGGCTAAGGTACGTGTGTTGTGTTGTGGAATAGCCTTTACCTGCCTAACTGAAGCACAGGCAACACAGTCAGATACATGTTGTTCTCTAGCATTTTGAGCCACCCAATCAAGCCAGAGGTTACTGTCCTTGAAACCGGTGGCACGCTTTATCAAATCCTTAGGCTTCAGTCTGGAGTAATCTGTCGTCAGAAGTAATCTCTCTTTTGGTTCCTGTTCCTTTTGAGCTACTGTTCTCGAAGTTACCATCTGATCAGTCAGAATGGTGATTAAGCTTTCTGCGAGCGGCTTAGACTTTGCATCAACTAAATTTGCCCTAAGCATATCATGGGGTGATTGCAGACCCATACATCATATGCTCTCCAGCTACTACTAGCTCCTGTACACTTAATGACGTCACACAAATCAAATGTGAATGAGCGGGTAGACCCTTTACCATAATTCAACTCTATGCCATTATTCATGCTGAGACACTCATCACCTTTACCTGACACCTCGCGCTTTTGTCTTTTTACCGATCCTGTTTTAGCAACTACAGTCTCAGGAAGCGCTGTGCTGGACTGGCCTCCGTGTTCAGACAAGTGGTCCAGAGTGCCCTGCAAAATATAGACAATAAACAACACAGCCATAGTTAATATCATTGCATACAATAAACATGTAGTTGTAAGGAACATTCTAATCAGTTTTCTCATTATGTGTCTCTGATTCGTGTGTTTGCATCATGTTATATAAACTTTATATCCTGGAATGAAACTCCCCTGCTTTTGTGGAGTCCTCAACTTGTCACCGCTCCTTTCTGCTGGCGTGGCGACCTTCTGCGCTGCTCCTCTTCTCTCTTCGGCCTCCCAGGTAGACTACTGGTTGGCCCGTTGCACAGGTGAGAGGATTTATTTTGCCTCTGCTCGTTATCGTTGACACCTGTGTTAGTTAAAGACGAGTTTTCCTCTGGCAAGCTCTCATGTGCTGGCGCACACTGCGACCAATGATACCAGGTATCGCCTTTCCCTTTCAGTTGAACTGCTGTAGTTGTTCTGGCAACGACCTCATAAGGACCCGTCCAGCGTGGCTCCTTTCACTGCTGGAGTTCCTCGTGGGCTCAAATTCAGTTCCTTGTTTGCAGACTATAGCATAGCCTGCTTTCGATCCTTCTTCATCACGATGACAGCAGCCATCTCTGAACCAATCCTCAGCTCCAGGGATAGGTTCTGCTTTTAAATCTTCCCTAACTTTCCCTTCAACTTCTGCTTTCTTAGTACAATCATGAGGTTCTCCTGATTGATTCCTTCATGTGTAAATGTCAGATTCGGAGCATCTAAAACTTTACTCAGTCTCTGTTGTGCTAATGATGTCATCGTGAACGCCTGCGAGTTCACATATGCCACCACACTATGTGTAGTCAGAACTTTTTGGTGGGTGTTCTCTCACTACATGTGCTGTTTTCTATATTATTTTGGCAACCCCTGCTGCATGCTGTGCGCATATAGGGTGCCTTGCTTCTGTTGGACTCCACCTTATGCTGACATACATAAGTACCTGTCTTTCTTTATTCAATCATCTTCTGGGGGTGAGAGACCTCTGCACAGCTCAAACGCCAGTTGCAAGAGCTCTCTAACATTAGAATCATCAGCTGTGACTTATATGGTGTTATTTCGGTACTTTACACGTCACACAGGCTTGAACGTTGTTTATATGGGGAGTTCCTCTTTTTGTGTCTATATCTATTAATATGCCTTGTGCACTAAAACTTCCTGTTTTTCAGTCTGGCTGAGCTCTTGTTTGTAAGTCAAAGGTGGCCTTGCTCTACAAGCCTTCATTATTAAAGTACATAAAACAGGATAATGAGCAGATACACATTAAAAATATTTCTTTTATTCCTAACACCAGTCCCCCTTTTTCATTTCTCACTTGAGAAATGAACTAATTCCTAATTTATCACATTAAGTTTACTTCAATACAATTCAATTGAATTTTATTTATATAGCGCTAAATCACAACAAAAATTGCCTCCAGGCGCTTCATAGATACAGAGAAAAACCCAACAATCTTGTGACGCCCTATGAGCAAGCACTTTGGCAACAGTGGGAAGGAAAAACTCCCTTTTAACAGGAAGAAACCTCCAGCAGAACCAGGCTCAGGTACGGGCAGCCATCTGCTGCGACCGCTCGGCGTGAGCCAACAGAGGCTTTGAAGAGAGAGACCTAATATTTAATAATCCACATTTCACTGTTTTAATCTTCGGTTCAGATGTGGATTCTGTATTGTTCTTGCTTTGTTACTATTGATGTTTAAGTTGTTTTATTGCTAGATTTGGTTTGTTGCTGTCTGTTTGGGAGCTGACATAGTCTCTATGGATAAGGGTGTTTGGCAGGGTAGCATCAGGAGAGAAGCTCCAGAGAGGCATGTTCCCTGTTAAAGCTAAAATATAACAAAGAAATTATGCTAAACAAACAAAACCTTTCAATTCCCCAACCCTATCTGTCTCCTCAACGGGTTGTATGTTTTCAATGTTTAAAATAAATCAAACAAATAACTTAAGCTGTGTGACGGCACCTTGCGTTTACGCCAGGCTGTGAGCTGCCCTAAATCTACTTGCTACACCCCCTTTTCACCTAGTTTAATTTTTAATCCTAATTTAAACTATTCCTGACTTCCCTCAGTGCACACTGTAAAGTGTAAAAGATACAATTAGCTTTCTCCTGGTAAAAGGTCCTACATTATTTCTCTACCTTTGGAAACATCCTCTATCGAGTTAACCCATTTCATTGTTCAAACTTAGGCCTGATTTCTTCGCCCCTTTAACGGGTAGCGCATATCCAGTCTGAACACTGTGTTTGGGCAATTTACGAATTGTTGCAGGATTTCTATGTTATGTAAAGTTCCTCTCATCCCTTTTATGCTTCCATTATAACCTATGTCTAACAAGCTTTTGATCTTCTTTGTAATATAAACAACTAGGTGTATTTGTGCTCTGTTTTTCTCCTTTCTCTGGTTGGTTCCGTTCGATCTCAGGCTTCCAGGATTCTTGCCACCCCTGTGGTTGCTGTGGTCCTGAATCTTCTCCTGTAAAGGATAGAAAACAAAAGCCTCTCTCTGCTACACCTCACTAATCTACTATATTCATCTAAGGTTCCTTTAATCATTCAAAGTTGTTTCACCATATCATGTTCTGGGCTCTGTCCTTTATATTAACTTTACTTAATCTCCATGCCCTTCGTGTGTGAGCAACACTTTAGTTTTATTAAACACGCCCAGGGTAAGATATAAACCATCACCATCTAAGCATAGAAACAGATCAAAAAGAACCACAAAACAATTTCTATATCTAAATTATCAAAAACCCCAAACGTCATAAACGATCCTAAAACCCATTTCAAATTAAACCTTAAATCCTGTAACTCCCCCTTTTGTGACACATCTTATGTGTTACAAACTCAAAATCCTTCACTCGAGCTTAGGAATTAAAAGAAAAAGGTTAGTCATATCATATTAAATATTCATGCTCCGGCCCTTCAAACCTGTGTTTAAGGAATGAAATCAAATTAATCATTATGTCAAATCTTTTCTTGGCTCCATCCACAGCCTGCATCCTTGGAACTTCCTAGAAACAAAACCTGTATGTTAACCAGAACTTCACATTTCATACTCAGTTTTTCCTCACTTATGATCCAACCTGTATTATAAGAAAGGAAACTTAAACCAGAACAGTTATCAGTCATGTGTCTAACCTTAGTCCAGTCTTTATCTCAGTGTCCAGTCGGTCCAACCTATGGTCTGCCTCGTCCGTCCAGTCACCATCCATTTACACACATTCACTCACATGCATTAACATCAGGTCTTGCTGACAGTGGAGACTATCTCGCAAATAATCAGGTCTTCACTCTCAGCAACATGCGCTCATTCATTTGTTTTATTTGTTTTAGGAAAATAGTTCTTTCTGCTTTTAGACTGGATTGGCTCGCGGCAATCCTTTTAGACAGAGACTTAGCCTTCTCCTCTGGCCATTGTAATCTGGAGAAGGTCACCGAGAATTTTCAGCGCTGTTATCCACTCTTTGCAGGCCTGCTTAGAACAAAAATGAGAAAAAGAGAGCTGATTATTGGCTCATCCAAACACAAACAAAATCACCTGACAGGTTTTTTCTAAGTGCACTGTTACAAAAATGATGACCCCTTAGACATGTGCATGTTTGATAAAACTCCCTCTATTAAAATAAGAAAACAACACAAATCTAACCGATAGAAGTAACCCATCACTACAACAACAACCTCAACAATCTTAAACACAGAACATTTTGCCACAAGTTCTTCAGGGTCCTGACACTCTCAGGTCAACTAACATCACCTCACCTGCTCAATACACAGAAAATCTCGTTAAACACCACACAACTTGCACACCATCATCACTAAATTCTAAATTTTCTCTCCTGAAAACTTACTACCACTAAGCGAGTTGGACAACATGATAACAGACTCCTATGCTAAACCTGCTATCTGATTTCATGAGCTCTTTTTATTCAAGGTTAACGCATTTTCTATTTGTGTGTGTGATTGTGTATATGTTTCTTTTCGTGGTTTTTTCAGACTCCCTCACAAGGTTCCACTTAAACAGTCAGTTTTTCTCTTTCCAAATTTGATCTCCCTCCTTAAATAACAACATTCCTTGTCCTCAGCCAGAAGTTAGAGCTTGATTTTCAGGTTCAGGGAACAATTCACCCTGAAAGACAGTGAGTGTCTCCCCTCTTGGCTCATCACTCGTCATTGTTAATGACTTTCCCCCTCTGCCCCAGCGGCTTTACCCTTAGTCCCGTCTCCTCCAGTGAGTCCAGCTCACTTAGGGACCTAGGTTCAAGCAATCGTGACTGCGCCTTGCCTTAGGTTGTCCCAGGGTTTCGAGGTGGGATCTTACCCGTCATGGGCTGTCCAGCCTTCCATGCTTCGCCTGATATGGGGCCAAGTGGGCACGGGTCTATGAGGGGAGGGACACACTGACTCTGGAAATCAAAGGAGTGTAACTGCTTTCTTCATTCATCAGTATATTAAGCTATCTCACTTCTTGATTATTCCCAACATTTCACCTGTAACAATTGTGTACTGTGTTTTCAATTCATTAATGTAAATGTTAGTTCATGTATTTATTTTCTCAGTCTTTCTTTTTCTAAACATGTAATAATATATTTTATTACTTTTTCTTAAGACATTCAGTCTCTAATTGCTCTGTTTTCATGCTGCAACGTCTCTCCCCAGCTATAATCAGACTTCCTGTTTGACGCACACACACTCTCTCAGGCCTCCTCTATTCACGCACTCCCTATGAGTTATTATTACTTATTATTATTTTGTACAAATCACACAGAATCATTCAAATCAAGTACTCACAACATTCACACACTTAGAAGCACTCAAAATACGCTTTCCTAAGAGTATTTTATCAAACATGCTTGCTTAGAATCAAAAAGAGCAAGTAGACAACACTCAGTGCGTCTGTCCTCTTAAAAGAAGAGAATAAACACATATGGGACAATTCTCCCCATCTTAGACAAAATGTGACCTTTAATGTCCGTTTCCAAGTCATGTTCTTCTCTACACACGACTCTTGGCCTCCAGGGCATAAAACTTTGAGCATAATCTTTTACTTTACAAGAACCCTCATACTAAGACTAAGACTGCTATATGTGCACTTCTTTCTTTGACAAAGTTGTATTTTGTATTTTCTTACTCAGCTGTATATAGTATGGTATTCTATTTTATTCTATTCTACTTTATTTTATTGCATTCCAGTGTTTTCTAATTTCTGCTGCATAACTTTGCACTTTTGCTTTAACAAAACAAATTTCCCAGCTGTGGGACTAATAAAGTCATCTTTATCTTTAACTAGCCCTAACCTAAATCCTGTCTCATCCACTGCTGAAATTCTAGTTCAATGAACACGTGTGTTGCAGTTTTAAAATTAAAAGAGGAAGTAACTCACACCCAAGTACTGTGTGTGTGTGTTAATGTCTGTGTCCCTTTAAATGAAAAAAGGTGAACACATGTGGTGAGTTTTCCTCAATTTACACAAAATATGACATTAAATATCCTTTTCTAATTCCTGTTCTTCTTTAAACACCATGAATGACCTCCAGCTCATAACCTTTGGACTTATAACTCTGATATAAGTCCACACAGCGCACCAAGCACAGAGAAAATTCAACCTCAGTGCTTCAGAATTCCCCTCAAAATTCAGAAACTGTTTCTGTCATTTATCTCCCCACGAACTTCATCATACGGACCTCACCGGGTCCAGTAATCTTCAGCACACGTATCTCACTGCAGCCAGTGAAGATTTAAAAACAGTTTATTGTCTCAGTTTACCCAGTATTAACTTATCAGGTGGACCGCAGCCGATCCATACATCTCAACACAATCGTGTGTTCACCTTTACACAACTTATTCTTTACTTGTATCACAACACATCTAGTAACATCATCAGAATTACTTCAACATGGTAAACATTGATTTTCCTTTAAAATCAACTTACCCTTAAAACTCGAGATCACAGCTGACTCGATTCTCTGAAATCCTGAGTCAGTTAAACACCTTGCTCAACTCACGGTGTTCTTTTCTCGGACCCCTTCGTCCGAGCTCACTCTTTTACCCCGGCATCTCCCCCAGATTGTTACGAGATCTTCATAAACCCAAAAGTAAGCATATTATTTCCCTAATCAAAAGTGAAGCCGTTCCTCACACAGTAATTCTTCATCCAACAGCCTTTGTGTTTTGAAACTAAAAAGAGGAAGGAACAGCGCCCAATTTTAAACTGGGCATGCTGTCACTGAACAACACACACACACAGACACAGACCCAGGGCAATTCTTCCTGGATCATTTATCAACGTTCGAACAAACACAGTCCGCCTTGATTATTTTCTGGACCTCAGCAGATCCACCAAAATTCATATAAATATATCAGCCATTAACCGATTTATTTCTTTTCCTCAGACCACGCCGGATCTGTTACTTCAGCACAATAAACACTGATTTTCCTTCAAAATCAGTTTACCAAAAGCCACAAAACCATTTCTGACTCGATTTTCTGAACTTCTGTGTCACTTAAACATCCTGACAGCACCAGGTGTTTCTGTCGGACTTCCTCATCCGAACTTAATCCTTTTACTTACAAATAAGCGTCTCCCAAAATGATCCTCTTGATCATTAGCTATTCACCGAGCCCACAACTCTCGGCAACACCACCTGACATATGCCCACGCCGGAGCTCCTCTTTGAAGTCTCAAAGAAGTACAGGATCTCCAATCCCGTGAGTTTGACACTTATTAAACCATAAGCTGACCAATAACTCTTATATTCTTCTCTATTCCTAAACATGCATTGGTCTCTTTTTCTTCTTTACCATGAAATACCATATAACCTTTTAACTCAGTACTGTCTGTTTCTCAAAGTTTCATTATCCTTGCTTCAAAGCTTCTCATTACTTCCAAGTTACTCATTCATTACTTCAACGTTTTACTTTATTCTCGAGAATTCAGTTTTACCTCTACTGCGCCAATTTAGTAGTTAAGATCATCTACTCAGCGAACAGATAATTTAGAATTCAGCCAATTTGCACAAATTTGCTTATTGAACAGGTTTGTGCGTACCTCTTAATCTTTTTTAGACCGGTCTTCTGTTCGCCTCATATCAGATCCAACCTTCGGCCACATTAGTTCTCTCTGATCTAATCTAGAAACTTCACGGTCTGCCGTACACAGAATCTCTTTTCCCTTTTCTTTGACAAGAGATACTCAAAAATTCTGCAAATTCTCTCCACTCAGGAGGAGGCTCACAGCTTTATCTCTTACTCTGTTTCTGGTTGGATTAAAATAACTCTTATATTAGAATCACCCTGTCCAGTGATACAGTATTTCAAAATCACCAAAGGCACGCTCACAAAACAGGAAAATGCTTCAGCAGCCTTAATGGGATCCCCGTGGGCCTCTCACTGTCTATTTCCAAGCACCTATAATGAAACACCGGCACAATGAGCATGCCTTTTTATCTACCCCTCATTTAATCAATGTATCTATTCTTTGTTAAAATTAAAAGGGGAAGTGACCGCACCCAAATTTTAACTGCGCACTTTTCCCCAGCAAAAAGAACGGAAAAAGAGACTTTTACAGCCTCTCTCACACACAGCCTGCAGCCGGCTGGCACTTAAATCATTTCAGACAGTTTCTTACGTCACGGTTTCCAGCTGTATGAGTGGGTCCCTACAACCCGGATATACACACCGCTGCTCGTCTTTAAGAGACGTCAACAGGTCTGCAAATTCTCCAGATATATCAACAAAAACACAGCTTTTCTCGGCCCACGGTGGTCCACAAATTTTTCACTGACCACAGCGGGTCCGCAAATGCATAGGTAATACTTTTTAATCGTCTCTCATAGCTCACAGTATTTATTCTCAGAGTTACTTCAACACAACAGACCTTAGTTTCACTTTACTGCTCGGCTGGCTTTACTGCAAAACCTCAAGCTCACGGCTGGCCTGAGTTTCTCTTAAATCATATATCAACTTCCTCGGACTCTTGCGTCCGGTATTTTACTCTTTTTCTCACAATTAAGTGTCTCCCTAACAATGATCCTCTGCGATCACCAGGGCTATATCTGAGGCCACAACTCTCAGCGGGGCCCTCCCCCTAGTATAATCCTAGGAAACGTCTTTCCCAGGGAGGGAGTTCTTCAACTCCTTGACTTTAGACACTTTTAATCTCTTTTAATCTCTCTTATTTCCTTAAAAACAACGTCTCTAGTTACTTTTAGCTCAGTACTGCTTTTTCCAAGCGACCATGAACACAACACAAATTACTTTTAGCTCAGTACTGCTTTTTCCGAGCGACCGTGAACACAATACTACTCTTAAGTTTCACTTTCGTTGCAACAAAGGTTTTCGTTTCAAACAAAACTCAAAACAGAGATCAACGGATGACCACTTGACTACATATTCTAGAATTATAATCCACTACAGCACAATTTCAGTTTAAGAGGTTTGTGCCTTACCTTTTTGTGGGCCCAATAGTCAAGCGATCACCGTGACGTCTGCCGTTCAATCACCTGATCTGGCCTCGACCTCCGCCGACAACAAACACCTGTACCTCTTACTGCTGATCTTTAGTTGCCCGCATTCTCCACCAAATGAAGCGAGATCGATCAACTGTAGACCAGACAACAAACGACGGAGGCCCAGAAAAGTACAATCAAACGATGAGTTTATTGACAACGGAGAACAACCGTCAGCATATGGCTTATTTGCTCTGACAAAAATACACTGAGTTCTGGTTTTATAGCATAGAGGATCACACCCCCACATACACGTCAATACAGGTCAAAAATACATTATGTCCAGTCATTGTTTACAGACAAGGGTACATCTTGTACATCTCTAATAACTATGAACAGACATATAACTTCTCTTTTTGATAACACCTTCCTTTTAAGGTAATAACTTCAAGCTTCAGGGCCTCTAAGGGCTAATAATGGACCCTCGTCCTCAATCACTAAGTAGACTGAATTGGCGCAGGTCTCAAACAAGAAGCAGAAGACACTTGGGCCTTCGCTCAGGCCTGCTACTAGATTTATGTGTATTGTAAGCATGCATGCAATTAACCTGCTATGTTCTCATCTTCCCTCAACATGTATCACCTGGACACTCTCACCAGTGAAGCTTAAAACCCTCTTGGATAGAACATCAACTCTAAACAAGCACAGTTATGCATTGTGTATAGAATGAACTCAACCTGTGAATAGAATGAATGTGATGACAAACATATTCAATGCAATATGAACCCTGTAAACAATATTACTGATAAAATAATACTGTAGAACATGTTATTAATGCATTTATCATAAGGCAGAGTATATGGCAGCAATAAAAGAATCTCTAAATCCCAACACCATTGATCTGTTAGGTTTCATAGCGAGACACGTGAAGTGTGGTATGATCAGTTTGTAACTTCCTCCCTCTTTCTTGGAATGCATAAAGGAGTAGGAGCATGACTTCTGTGGCAGAGCTGGCATGACTGTGAACTGTGATGTTTGATGTGTGTTGGCTCTCCTGCGCGCAGTAATAAATAGCTTGATCACAGCAGATTTTATTTACAAAATTCCACGACACGCCGCCCCCCCCCGAACCTGAATTGAATATTCAGAAGACATTTGTTTAAATACTTCTAGAAATCTGAGCTGTTGGTGTGGTAATAATATTAGAGCTGGCAATCTTTCTTACTGAATCTCTACTCTGAGTCATGTTACCTGAGATTAATTCTATGTTTACCTGACAGCCTGGACAAATGTGTTGTGTGAAGGATGTAAATCAAATCAGATCTTAACTGCTTACATTTAAGGAGCCTGGTCATATTTAATTGTAATATGAACCAATGATTTTCTGATTGCTGATTCTAAGAGAGTCTTTGTGGAAATCCTGTTTGGCTTTTTGTCATTTTACTTCTCTTTTCCGTTTGCCAGAACAGTTCTCCACAGTCGCTGTCCACATGGGTCAGTGGGACCAAGCAGCACTCTGCTAATGTGTGGACTCTGTCCAGCAACATCCAGCAAGACCCAGGCAGCGTTTTCTATCTCCCAGCTGCAGTTTTTTGTTTGTCTGTGACTGGAGAGTCAGATTTTTGTTGAAGCTGGAGGAACAGAGAGGTAAGTCAGTTTGCAGAGATCCCTCCCATCCTGGCTTTTATGTGCTAGATTTCTTATCTGAAATATTTCAGTGACTGCTGCTTATACCACAGGTTAATACACGCTACTGATCCCTGATGGGAGAATCATCACCTCTGCCAACAAAGAAGCCTGGTGGATATTTGTTTGCAGTCTGATGATGGGACCTCATGCTCTGCATCTTCAATGTTTGTCTCTTGCTTATTATTGATACACAGTAATGTGAAGTATGCTTATATCTAGTATAACTGGACCAATGTGGTGCTCTTCCTTTATGGAGGCTGTTGAGTCTGAATGTTGGATGTTGTGTATCTCGTGTTCTCTGGGCTTTGTTGTCCTCAGTCTTTTTGCAGGATCAGAAAACAAAACCAGGAGGCCTGTAAATGTTTCTTCTCCAATTGGATGATGATAAGACTGTGACACGGGATGCCACCTTTAGTCTTGTGATGAAGCAAAGCTCAGGAAGAAGTGTGATTAAATGGTACCCACATGTGTGCTGCTGAGAAGGATGTACAGGGGCGCCTGCAGCCAAATCCAAGGCTCCTCAGGTTAGTTGTAGTTGCAGAATGCTATAGGACTGAGACAGCTGAGGCATCAAATGTTTGATTAAATGGATGAAAAAGAGAAGTTTCTTCCCTGTAATTATCACTTTTTAAAATCTGTAGCAACTTCAAGTCTGTCAGCGTGCTGAGGTCACAGAAACAAGAAAAGCAGCTTCAGACTTCAGAGTGTTGTTTACAGTTTTCTGTCATCATGATCTCCCCTGAAGTTTATCAAGCAGTAAGTCCACAGTACTGTAATGATGATTCTGACTTTGGTCATGGTTGCATAATATTTTAATAATATACAATTATTTTTTGTAATTCATATTTTTCTGTTAATCAAAAATTTACTTTGTGAAATTTGTATTTGAGAATGAAGAATGTGACAATATATTTTTGTTCAATATTTAATTCATTCAGATGCAATTGTTAAATCAAAAATAAATAAAAATATATTCTAATTTACCAAACTAATTTATCAAAAATATATATACATATATCTGTATTAGTTGTTATACATTAATTTGACAGCTGTATTGAAAATACCATATTGTATTCATACAGAATCAGTTTGGTATCATTGTTTGTCTGATTGCTGAAACTAAGAGCTAGTTTTGATCTAAAGTATCCAACGTTGAGCTCTAATGTTTCTTCACCCTTGTGTGTGTGATATGTGATTTCCTACATGCTGACAGAGCAGAGCAGCAGTTTGTGCTCACAGATGGTGACGGTGTGGAGAGACGGTGGTGTTTCCTCAGAAGAACTAGCAGAGTCACAAAGGGCACGAGTCCTTCTCACCACCTTGACTTGTTGATCAGTGGATACACTTGTCTCCCCTTTAAAGGAGACACTCTTAGAGAGAGACGATCCGAGTCATCCTTAAATGTTAGTGCTTTCAAATACACAAACATTTTTAAAGGACAAAATCGAACATCCCACTTTGACTGTAATACAATTAAATCTTTGCATGTATGTTTTCAAACTCTCAGATGGGCAGGATATCACTATTGGACTGTCTAACCTGCAGGAGCAGCACTGAATAACCACTACACATGAGCATGTTCCTGCAACATTCAGCAGCTCTGCTTTTGGTAAGTAGAGTTACCTAACTACAGTAACTCCAAACACATGCCATCCATTTCTAACGGCCTGGTTACTTCCTGTCAGTTATTTTAGAAACCATGTGGTCACCTGACCTAACACTGTTTCTTCTTCTTCCCCTTAATGTTGAAGTGTCAAATGTCTAACAGCTGGAGAGGAAACTACACCAGTGTACTGGGATGTTTCAGCAACACGTGCCAGACGCTGTTCCTTCATGGTGACATCACCAGAGACAGCCCCGCCCACCTCAGGACCTCGCCATTGATCATGATGATTATAATGATGACAGCGAGCAGAACTAAGACTGTAAAAATCAGAATATTTAGATGCTTTCTAATTATTAATGAATACTGAGAGCCTCTTTCTGTGTTTTGTCTGTTTTTTTTTTTTTTTACCTCATTTGTTACTAACAAAGTTCACCAAACTCACACAGTTTACATTCTGTATGTTTCCATCTTTACCAGCCACACTCTACCTGCAATTAAGCAAATAATCCTTAGAAATCCTCGTTTTTCTCTTTTGTAATTGATGATAATTCAGTGAATATACTGCGCTGCTTCCTTTTATTGCGTCACACATTGCTTTAAGTTTTTCCAGTGTCCAGTTATTTTTTACTGCTGTTTGAATTCTCTGCATGTTTGACCCTGTAGACTGTTTGATGGACTGCTTGTCTTCCTGTTTGTAACCGCCGCCTGTTTTTGACTAAAGATTTGGATTTCTGACTTTAACACAGCCTCTGCGTGTCCTCCCTTTGTGTCCTCTTCCTCTGTGAATGTGTTGCATGTGTCACAGATTCATTTTATTAACAGCTTTCCCACAGTCAGTTGCATCAGCATTCATTCACAGCACATTGCAGAAGGATTCAGATTAATACAGTGATCTTATAGTCAGAATTATCCTGACAGACTGTAAATTATCTTTCATCAGGTCAATTTTAAAGTTCAGTATTTCAAAGCAGGAGTTATGAAGAATCATACTGGCATTAGGACTGTAACAATATGTACTTACAAAGTCAAAGTTTTTTAATTATGCTAGAATATTGGAAGACAATCAACTTTTAGTGTTTTCTGCATATTAATTATTCTGAAATAGAGATGGTGACCCTAACTGTACAGAAGCACTAAACAACTGACAATCTAACAAACATTATTGGCCTGAGCCGTCATGCACAGTGAGTCTGATCCTGTGCTGTGAGAGTCTGACAAGCATGTTTCTGGTCAGTTTGGAAGAAATAATATCACAATGTTGATCTTTTTTTAATATTCCTTCTCTTTTACAACATAAACTGTGATCAAAGCTACTTATGTTCACAGCATGTAATAATACTGACAGTCCAGGGCATTGTGGTCTGTTGAGCTAGGGTTAGGGTTAGCAATTCAGACATATGTAATCAATCTCTTACTGGATATAACAAACACCTAGGAATTCATATTATAATTTGATTTTCATGAAATATTCATATTCAGTATCAGTCATTTTATATTATAACCATGTATCCACCCAGGCTCATGGTGGGGCAGGGCTCTGTCCTGGGATGCTTGAGTGAAAGGTAATGTACACCCTGACCAGGTATCCAGTCTGTCACAGTTGTTTTCAATATTTGGTTCTAAAATATGAGTGAAAACAAAAATCCAACTAGGATTCTTGCATATGATGGATGAAAGCTGTCTTTGACTGTATTGTCCAGCTGATCCATCAAACCCCAGCAGGTGAACCTTATTCATGACATAACACAGTAACAATGTAAAGAATTAAACAGCAACAGTGTAAATTTAAAGTGCATTCTAAACTCCTCTTCAATAAATTATATGGATGTGCAGTGAGTCATTCAGGACTGTAAAACGTGAACTACAGAACCCAGAGTCTTCATTAAATCTGTGGTTGCTTCGTTTTTCTATCCTATCTCAGATACTTTAAAGGTTTTAGTAAAGTTGCATTCTCATGGTGAGGCAAAGTGTTTTATATGTGTGTGCGTGTGTGTCATGAACGGCTGTAAAAGCCCTTTAATTACAGAACAAAACGGGGTTTGAGTTCGAGTTACGGCAGACTGGCTCTACTTCTAAATGGAACGCAGCCTTCCTACGGCGGACAGCTAACAACAGGAATCGGACGCGGTCCACCCTAGTCCACAGCAACCACCATAGCAACCGCCTAGCATGACTTTAAAAACATATTCTGTCTTCATAACTATCAAAAACGTGAAATGATTTGTAAAGTGTGAAAGTGTTACAGCTGCAGAGAGCTATGGCGGTATCTTTGGAAGCTGTTTACATAGCTAACAATATACGATGTAACCATGGAGACAGTCAGTCACGTGAGCTAGCGGTGCATGTTTACTACAGTGAATAAGGTGATTGTGTGCACAGCGTCCACACGCTGCACAGGGTAAAGACATTACTTCAGTATTGTTTTATATTTATATATGTTTGCCTTCTGTTGACCATCACCTCAGGTTCATAAGGGTTCACCATTACAGTTTCAGCATACAAATGCACACTGTTAAATATGAACACATTCAAAAAAACTCATGTCTCAGAAATAACCACAGCTGTTCATGTTTGTCATTAAAGTTTTATTTGTAAGAAAATTGTGAACTTCAAATTGTTTATCAAGTCAAAGAACATTTGACAAGTCTGAGTCATTCCTTTGTCCTGTGAGAGCTGGAATAAATATATATCCTGACAGTTACAGTTGAAACAGTAGAGACAGGTAGAAATGGGCTCAGATTAATCTTTGCTTAGTCAGACACGTCCTGTGTTGGCCTTAACCCAAATTTCCCTCGGGGTCAACCTTCAGGATCAATAAAGTTTTATTGAATTGAATCATATTAAAAAACAAACAATAGCATGATCCGTGTGATTTTGCATCCATTTCCAAATCGTAGTCAAGCAGCCCAGTCTCATAAATAGGTAACAGAAATGTCTCTAATGTAGACGTGTACAGTCTAGTGTAAGCATTAAAAGATCATAAAGGAAACACTAACATTTATGTGAAACTAGTTGTAATAAAAATGAGCAGGTGATTTACAGATTTATAAGAAAGAATCTGAAAACAACACTTTTTTTGGTCTAAGTGGTCAAAGTAGAAAACAGAACTGATGTTCAAGAACAAACCGTAGCTGCACTGATATTACACATCTCCATTGTTGTGGTGAACAATGTTGCTTTTAAAACCACATGCAGTGTGTGACCATGACTGTCCACTGAGACCATGAACGCCACTTCGCTGAAGTCTTCTTCTTTTTCTTCTTGCCATCAGAATGGAAGCAGACAGAGCACGAGCTGCTTTGATCTACTGAAAGGAAAAAGCAGAACATCTGAGCTGAAACCATTAAGATAGAAACAATCGTTCAATGCAGTCTCTCAGGTAGCTTAGCCTGTTACAACTGTTGATACAAGCTCAGTACAGTTAACACAGTGTCGGGGAACTCCAGTGTGGGAACTAGTGGCTTTAGGTTTGTAGTCATTTAACTTTCATCCATCCATCCATTTAATTCAGGAGGAAGAAATGTCAGGTTGGTGCAGGCTGGCATTTGCTCCCATGCTGTCTTTAACCAAATGACTTGGTTCACTTTATGGCTGGGCTGTATGTGGGGTTATATCATGTTATTTGGGCAGGAGTACCTGTCCCCAGTTAGGCTTAGAAAGTTTCTCCATAAGCAGAGCTTCTAACTCTTATAGCTTTTAGCACATCTGTAGCTGTGCAGGCTGACAGCTTTTTGGTGGCTCTTTTTACCCCACACTGGTTGTGAGTGTGTAAATAGCCCCACTAGTCTTTTGGGTTGCAGTTAACTTGGGAGGAAGGGGTGGGTCTGCCATGACTAGATGAATAAAAATGATCTGGGATACATAAATTTCATAATGCATGCATATATCTCTATCAGTTAAACCTGGCCTGAGGGCTGCCATTTTTACATTCAGTTATTTCTCTTAGAAATGTTGGATCTAAATAATGAATGTGTTACAGTTAAAGTGACACTGGTCAATGTAAATGGCTCATTGGGACACAGAAACCTTTAAATTAAATCCCATCACCTGATATCGAGTGTCAAACAATATCAAAGCTGTAAAAGCTGTTTACAGTCAGAATTTATAAAAACTATGATTGTAAATAAATTCAAACTAGTGAGCTTTTCTCTTCGTGCTGAATATCAACACTGTGATTTCTCAGACTGTAAGATAGAATTTACTAAATAGCTGGATGAACATGAAAAATATGTCCATAATCACAAATGACCATGAGAGTCACCAGAATTAATTCAACTGGACACTCAAAAGACGTCCTTAAATGCTCTTTAAGTGGCAGAACAAATGAACAAACAGTTAATCGCTTACTTGAGATGAAATCTGCTCAGCTACTTTGAAAACAGCTTCTAACTGGTTCCTCCTTTAACAGGATGACTGCTCAGGGGTAAGGCCATCATGCAGTCCAGCAACCTTTATGGTCCTGCTTTGATTCACCAGGAACTATTAGGGAAACCTTTCAGCGCCTCCTGTGAAAGACACAGGCATAAACACAAACATTTATTAACATGTTCCACAGTCTTCCAGTTTGATTTTCTCATCCTGTGGACAACAACGTACAGAGATGCAGGTTTATGTTAACTTTTGTAAGGTTTCTTTACTGAACATATCCAGCTGCAGCTCCACTGTGATCCTGAACTGGATAAGCACTTAAGAAAATGTGTCAATAAATACATCAGCTTACTATATTTATCCAAACAGACGGGACCAATAATGCTTCACTGAGTTAGAGACTTTAACAGTCTCTTCTATGTAAGAATGTCTCGTGCTGATATACCAGCAAACTTGACAACAAAGGTTTTTCAGACTACATGTAGCTGTCCTCTATGTCAGCTCACACATTTACATTCATGTCACACTTATTTCTGCTTTCCCATTTTTAACATTATTACTTACATTTTGATTGGATACCTTGAGTTTGTAAAAGATCAGATTACATAATTGGGATACAATTCAATACAATTCATGTATCCAATTCAGGGTTGCGGGAGGATGAAGCCTATCCCAGCTGATACAGGACAAAGACAGGCTGCCAGTTATCGCAGGGCTAACACAATACGTGTGACAGAAAATCCACTTAGATGTTTGATATTTCTAATAATAATCATAATTATGACTATTATTTGAAATATTATTTAAAGGTTTCTTTATAAATACATTTCAATTTTTTTATAACCCCTAGAATATAAACCTGAGCTGTTTCAAATTCTGACCTCTGACCACGGTGACCAGGCTGTGTCCTCACTGCAGCTCCCTCTTGGAAGTACGTCTGCTTCTTGTCTTCCCCCAGTGATGACCGCCTGCCCTTAATATCACGTACTGTACCTGAGGAACAAAACAGGACAAACACTTGCCTTCATTTAAGAAGTACATTCATACAGAGGTAATCTATGGAAACACACTAGTTCACCCTTTGGGAGGAATCAGTTCCTGTGAAACATTTTTGTAAATGAACATCGTGGAGAATGAAATGAGTTCTTCAGGTGACTCAGCAGTCCCACACTGACAAATGAAACTTCTGTGGAAGAAGAATCTGGATTTATTTTGATTTCCAATCAGGTTAAACTATTAAGGATTAAGCAACAGTGCTCATCTTTGCTCTTCTGAAATCTGTGTTAAACAACAACAAACATAAATTAGTAACAAAAATACAGCTGAGTAGAGGCTTTACACACCACCAGCAGCCATAAATTAATTAATTAATAAATAAATGTAAATTTTAATCATCAAATGTTTCTGAGCCGTCTTCAACCTGCTTTTAACACATTAAAGTCCCACAGTCAATACAGCCTGACTCAGTCCTACATGTTCAGCACACACAGAGACACAGAGGGACTGTTTAAAGTTTAGTGTTAACCTGAGTCACTGATCATTTACAGTATTACAGAGTCTGGCAGTCTTTGCATGATGTCCACGTCACTGTAAGTTTCTAGCTGACTCTCAGGTGTGACAGGTGTGCCAGCAGGAAAGAGTAATAAGAACCTGCATCCTGAGGTTTGTCCTGCAGGATTAAAGGAGCCAGGCTTTGTTCACACAGCTAGGATTGTATTTTACACTGACCCTGGGTCAGTATAAGTATCATACAGTTTAAACGAAGCACTGAAACTTGCACATATTTATTACAGATGCATTGAAGCTAATCGAGATATTTACTGTCAATCTGTGGCTGCGATTAATCACTTTACTGGAAACTTTATTAACTAGTAACTTCATCAGTCATGACAGAAGCTAATATTTCTGTCCCAACATCGTTTAAACAGTAACAGCTTTACTACAACATAAGCTAACGTTTACACCGTAACTTTAAGCTAGCACCATAAAGACGGTAAAACACGTAATAATATCTACAAATGCATCTTAAAGCTGTTATATTAGCACTCGGTGTATTACTAACATAACCACATTAACATTATTGACACTCGCTGACTTTTAATAGTCATTCTATAAATGCTGTCCGTTTAAATGGTCTTACCTGTAACACTGCTGTATCCACCGGATTCCAGCCAGAGTGGATTCTGGAGTCTTCCACGCTCCTGTTAGTGATCCTCCATCTGGATGGATGATAACAACCTTCTGAACAATCTAGCAGGTGGATGCCCCATATCTATGGGACTGATTTCTGCTAATAACGCCCATTGTATGGACTGATAACAGCCGAAGCGGGTGAATAAAGTCACCGTGTCGCTAGCTGTGCCATTACCCAGCATACACCTCTCCCTCCATAAATGCAATAAACGATACAAAAGTAATAGCCTATAATTAATTTATCTGCTGTATCTGCTGTTTCTCAGGTAGTTGCTTACATTATATAATATATTGTGTTCAGTATACGTCACTACAATGTGATTTCGGAAATATATAAATATACGAACAACAGGCTCTTGCGCGGAAATCTCTTTTCGTCGATAAACAACGATTAGGGAGCTCTATAGTATTCAATAGGAGGACCCTGCACGTCAATTCTCGACGCGAGGGGGGTACCCTGCGCGTCGATAAGTGAAGCAGAGGGAGCCTGACCATGCGTCACACATTTGACGAGTTGGGAGTGAGAACGTGTTGGCAGATCAGCTGCTGTGCTGGTTTAAAAGTAAAAACTGACACATGGAGACTAGATGAGAAACTAACACCTTAACTCATCCACACATAAATAAACCCTGAGTGTTTTCACTCAGTTTAATGTACCATCCAGAGCCAGCAGGGGGCGCTCTGTCGGTCTATTTGATCATATTGCTCAACCAGTCAAACACAGATGGGTCACAAAACAGCTGCTGGCTGATGGAGGAAAATGCTCTGCTCTCCTGCTCACAGAGAGGAAGTCACTCCTGTGAACAGCCTGGTCAACACTCGTGGTGCATTTATGTGCACTCGTAAATCTAGCCATCTATAGCCCAAAAGCAGAAGACACAGAATCAGTTTCCACTCTCAGACAGCTTCCCCTCCACAGGAGGTCTGAGCTGGTTCTCCTCATGTTCCTCTGAGCTGATGCTGGGAGCTGATTTCATTCAAGTAAGTAAAGCTTATTCATTGAGTGCTTTTCACAGACAAACAGTCACAATAAATACCAGCATTAAGTGCCAAAATAGTGAAATATTTAATAAGACAATATCTGTGTGTGTTTCCTCTGGGTTGTAATGGGAACTTTATAATTGTTTCAGTATATTTAATAGCTCCACTGTTACACTGACTCATAGATCTGAGCTGTAAATGTGTGCAGGTGTGAAGCTGCTACACAAGCTCTGAAAATCACAATCAATAAATAAACTGCAGACGGGCTTTTGATTTAAAATAAATGAAATAGAAGAAAAGCGTTATATTAACCTGTCAGGCTGCTTCATGCTGTTAGAGATATTTATATCGAAATATAAAAAAAATAAATATGAGCAATATTTGAGCTTAAAGAGGTTCAATGAATCATCAGCGTGTTATAATGAACAGCTGCAGTTTGCCCGTTTCACCAGCAGGGAGCGCCACAGACTGAGGTTAGAGTGTTCACAGTCAGTGATTTATTACAGTTATTGATCACCAGAGTCTGACCTGCAGCTGTGGGTCCATCATAAATGATTCAGAGTGAGGTCAACATGAACACCTGATGATGTCACACAGACCAGCACACTCACCTGATTTAGACAGAACATTGCTGTACCAGAGACCAATGTTGTGTTGGCAGTACCTCTCCTTCTCAGCTCTCCATCCAGCCAGGAATGCCTGATCATTGTTCCAGGTCTCTGCTTTCTTCACTCCGAACTCAGTGAATCCAACAAACTTCCCCACATCACTGTCAAACCTGGTGACCTCGATCTTGTTGTAATAGTAAGATCTCATGTACTTGATGTCCTTCGACTCAGTGGAGTTAAAGTCACAGTGAGACACCACATACATTTTGAACCCATCTGAGAACAAACACAACATCGGACTGTGAGCTGATCATACCTGCTGTGTACAGATGTACAAATAACTTATGTTGATCATGTATACATCTATCTACTTCATGTATATATCTATTTACTTCTCCAAAAGTTGAATCTGTTCATCTGGACGTAGCGTTTTGTGGGAGAAACGTTTCGTCACTCATCCAAGTGACTTCTTCAGTCTCTTATAAACCTTATAAACAGTACATTTGCATGAGTGAAACCAGCCCACTGAAGGAACAATGGGCTGTGAGGTCAGTTCCTTCATCATAATTATGCAAATTCCCATGACCATTGATCAACAATGGGAGTTTGCATAATTATGATGAAGGAACTGACCTCACAGCCCATTGTTCCTTCAGTGGGCTGGTTTCACTCATTATGCAAATGTACTGTTTATAAGTGTAGGAGCCGTTTTTGGGTTAATACCTTATGTGGCCGCTAGAGGTCACCTTTTTCTGTTTTGTTCATGTAAAGGTATTTAAGGTAGACGCACGTAATCAGCGTCAGGTGTGTCGTTAATTGTACGAAGGCAAACAGTTTGTGACCGCTGCGCTGTTATGTCAAGATGGTGTTGGAATAAAGAACAAAAAGGACAAGATAAGTACAGCTGGATTTATTGACTGTTTACTTAATTCATACATACCAGTGACATCGCGTCACCCCCCGTTAACGACCACCTCGGTGGCTTCAAGCGTAGGCTTAGCCTCTACAATAAGATTGAAACCTGCAGTCAGCTGAGACTGAAGAAGTCACCTGGATGAGTGACGAAACGTTTCTCCCACAAAACGCTACGTCCAGATGAACAGAATCAACTTTTGGAGATTTACTTTCCTGGATGATTGAGAATGCATCAAGACATCTCTCTACTTCGTGTATACATCTATCTACACTGTTAAAAAAAACATCGTAAAACAACGGTAATCTTCCGGCAGCTGGGGCGCCAAAATACGACCGTAAAATAACAGAAAATAACTGTCCCGTAAAAATACGGTCATTTTCAGTAGTGAAAATAGAGTTTGTTTTTGTAATGTTACATGAGATTCTGCCTTTTCCAAGTGCTTTTAGACATCAAATTAGGAACATTGTAACGTGATCAAACAATGAAATTACCTATAAACAAGGTGAATGAATGTGGCAATATGAATCATAATACGTAAATGTACAGAAATATACCGTTAACAGTTGGTTTAACTAATAATGGATTGCATGGCCTGGGACAGACTGCCGTATCGCACCATCGGCCCCTCTGGCCATCGCCAGTAGGCAAAGTGTCTTGACCAAGGACACAACGACCGAGAGTGTTTGAGCCAGGGCTCGAACCAGCAACCTTCTGATCACAAGGCGAACTGCTAACTCATGAGCCACGATCGCCCTAACTAGCAATGATAATAATACTTATGTGATGTAACACAAGCTTATAGGGATCATGTTATATACTTTACCGTAGCATTACATTTGAATCCAACAGTTCAATCTTTCAAATAACGGACAGATATTTGTGAAATCATGATACATTTGTAAATGTATTTTAACAATCTAAATATGCATATGTACAGACAGATACATTTAATGATCATGACAATTATGTTTCATTACATTACAGTGATTTAACATTAATTTACATTTGAAATGTGAAGTCAAAGTCTATTTACGTAACTTTAATGATATTCTAGAAGAACAGAACAAAACTGTAAAATGCACGATTCTTTCCTACGGTCGCAGCCATACCCGCGACCTTGTTGTTGTTAGTTCACATTCATTGGCCGATGCTTAGCGTCATGTTATTATGTGTCCCAACATCCAATGGCATATCACAATGTTTTCATGGCCACACCCTCACCCCAGGTGCAGAGGCCTATTTCTGTTCAGGCATGTTGTGAATACTTTGAGATTTATATTAATGCAAATCCTACCTCTACATTTATTAAAAAATATATATAGTTATCACAGCGTGGCCGTGAACTGATTTAGATCGTGGCAAAAGAATCTTAACAAATCAGCTCAAAGATATTGAGCTTGTTACTCAACCCCAAGCTGGTAGAGGGAGCTCTTTATTTAAACACTCTGAGGTGTTTCCATGTGCCTCAACCTTCAACAACAGCAGAACAGCAGTGACTCATGGTACATGAGTGACATGAGTGACATCCCGCTACAAAACAACAACTGTCAGTGACTCTGCACCACGGCGCAAACACAACATTCAAGATAACAGTTAACAGTAACTAACCATAAACAATAAAACAAGAACATCTAAACAGCATCACATGTCCCAAGGCATGATGGGAGAGAACTAGCTGTTTCTGGATGTATTTTTACGATCTAAATATGCATATGTACAAACAAATATATTTAAAAGACAAGTAAATTGTGTTTTACTATATTTACAGTGATGTTATGTTGTTTTACCTTTGACATGTAAGATCACAGTCTGCTTATGTAAATTGAATGATATCCTAGGAAGACAGTACACAACTGTAAAGAATTACAGTAATATACTTTGACATTACTATTTTTTGGAACAGTGTAACATGTTTAGTTTTAAAGGACACCTTCCTGCCTTTAGTCTCATCCAGAAGTATCATCCAGAAGTCTGCACGATGGGTTTCATAGTTTGTAACGAACCTTTGACAGTTAAACATAACATGACCGAAAAAGCAAAAAAAAAGAGAAAGAAAATCACACAAATTATATGTTAACCTCATTTATTTTTAGTTAAGTAAACTCTAAAAATTCTAACAGATACCTGGTGCTTAGAATACAGTTGAATAACTATTAAAAAACAGATGATATAATATTTCTGTCCAGGTTGCAGTCTTCATGATGAACATGCTGTTGCAAACTCTGCTCCTCTCGGTGGAAATGTGCCTTCTCTTCCCTCTTTGTATAAAAACATTTTAAAAGTCAGTTTAATCTCAAAATTCACTGTTAAATCCAAAACACACCAGATAAAGAAAAGCGAATAGTTCAGTCTAACACATGTGCCAGTGAACCATTAAACGTCTGTAAAATCTGCAGTTATGAAACTTTAGCCTCAGCCAAACTGATTTGCTCAGTTGTAAATAAAACAGTGAAGTAAACGTGACCCGACAGACAAAACCTGAGTGAATTAAGTCCAGCGTTTAACCACTGAGAGCTAAAACTCAGGTGAGGTTTCAAAGCTGTGCCGTGATTGGACATCAGCCGCTGATAAAGTGGCTTCGCCTATGAAGTGCTCTATAAGGAAACAGCAGCTCTGCGCTCGGGAGAAATACTATATTTACTTATCGTGTGCAGAAAAATGCGCTGACATTGCGTTATATCGAGCACCGACTGCCCAGTTAAACTGTGACTATCACCAGGTAACGTGGGCGTGTTTCTTGAATTAGCAGCAGGTGTTAAACAGCTGACAGTAGAGGAGGAGGATGCATGCAGGTAGTGATGGCCAAATGAAGCTTTCTGAAGCTTGTATTGAAAAACGGTTCATTACTCAAGGCTTTTCAGCACAGTCCTCTCTGGTGACATCTTGTGTCCAAAAGTATGAAGAGCAGCTGCTTCATAATGATTGTCCACTCATTGGATATATTGGGCTGCTGTTGTGTTGCTTTGAACGCGTATTTTTTGGTGTTAAAAACATGTAGTTTATTTGTTTAATAAATAATTCTGACGCACATTATGCAGTATTCTGCTGTGAGGTCCTGCCTCCATGTACTTATGCAGTTAATCGCTAGACGGGTATTTTTATAAATAATATTATATTAGGGAAACTTACATATTTTTGACCTGGGGGCAGAATTGATTTTGAAAGGGGAAATGCTCATGAACTTGCAAATTCAAAACATGATGCATTTAAGGAAACCCTTTCTCATTTTTATTCAAGAAGAGAATTTGTTCCACTGTGCGATGGCCGAACCTCCTCTTCGTGGAGATCATTTCTCCTGCCTTAAGGAGAATGTCTTCACATGGCACAGAAGAGGCTGCAGTGCAGAGAAACTGGTAGAGAGGCAGTTATACAGTCTACCTGGGTCCTACAAACTATCAGCTAAAGAGAATAAATAAATTAAATTGCTGCACAATTTGTAGACTAACATTTTAAGATTATATTGAAAATAAAATATATCTTTTTATAACATTAAATGTTACGAGTCAAATGGAAGTCTTTCTAAAGTTATTTAATGATATTTATATTATGAAAAGCAGATTTTTGACATTTTAAGTTTGTCCCGTTTTCAGATAAAATAAAGACGCACAACACAAAAGCAAACAGCCAGAACACAAAGCTGGAAAACCCACCGACCAGAATCAACTCAAAACACTCCCACACAACAGAACCAAATCTCTCAGTAGAATGATCAGTGGTTCACTATCTGCCACCATCAAAACACTCCACAAATCCCGCGAATGATTCACTTCCTTCCATTTGAATCAGGTACCGAAGCAGTTACGTCGTAATGAAGCTTCGGATGTCACTGGTCACGTGACTTTTGCCAAACGAAGCAAGCCTCGACACAGTGCTTCTGAACCAGTGTGATGTTTTTTTCGACACACGCTCCGGAGCGTCAGCTTCACGCGGGCCGTCACTACATGCAGGTAAACTGAGGGTCTGCTGAGCTGATCGCTGGTGTCATTAGAAACATGTCAGCTCGTTCTTTATGTTACAGAAGCACAAGTGCAGGCGGAAAGAGACGATCGCTCTGTGAAAATGAGAATCTGCGAATGCAACATGTGGAACACAGAGAGTGGAATATGTAAACAAACTGGTTAACGTACCCCCCCTCAAAACAAACAAATACACACAAAATAAACAGTGAAGCTGGAACACCGGGGCTGTGAGCTCGGTGCACTCTGCATGCTGACTGTTAGCAGAGCAGTGACATCTCTGAAAACATCTGAGCACTTTTGCAAACATGTTCATTCGCGGCTAAAACACTGTTAAAAGTGTAGTTGGTGACAGACAAACGGGGTATTTTAAAACTACACCACCACCATTGCTGCCTGTGATTTGAAATGCATTCTGGGATACCTGGCTGCCCCAAGTCCACACAGGCAATTGATGATCTAGGATCGACCTGTCTTGACTTACTTTGCACGGCAACCAATCAAATGTTAGAGAAGCTGAATGGCAGCGTTAAGCCCGCCCACTTAGTTTGATGGGTGAGGCTGACAGAAAAAATTAATTCAAGTAGAGTGCCAAAATGAATAAAATAAATAAATCATTAAATAATTAATTAAATATGACAATAATTAATTAAATGTGTCAATAATTAAGTACATGTGTCGTAAATATTTATGTAATTAATTATTTCCGATTTTAATTAATTACTGCCACATTTAATTAATTATTTAATGGTGTATTTAATTAAGTCATTATGGCAGTCCTGGCGTTCCATAGGTGACTAGCATATGCAATTCAATAAAATTGAATTGAATTGAATTGAATGGGCGCAACCCACAGACTCAACTCTGCTGCTCAACCCACAAATAAACAGGTTTTGTAATTGGACAGGATTCACTGCAAAGAAGAATTAACCTCCCTCTCGTGTTAGCACCGACCCATTTTAAATTTCAAATGCATAAAAAACCCACATATTTTGTTTATTGTATCAAGGCTTTTTGACTTTGTCGGGAACCTCTACAAAATCCTTTCTGCAAAATAAAACAACAAAAAAAATCTTTTCACTAAATTATAAAAGGCCCTAGCTGAAATTATGACCTTTGTGTTGTTAGGGTCGGTTTCGACCCAGGTATAATATTATGAGTATAAATCAATAATTAGAGCCAAAACTGAAATCATAAGTGCACTGTCAGCTAAAACACTGACAGCCAGCTCCTCTCCCAATCATATGAGCTTTAGGGGATTCTTATTTTGCATGTTTTTTCCAGTATACCTGCACAAAAACAAAACACAATAAAGACGGGCATGTCAAGACACCAAAAATGGTGATATCTTTTGGAGCTCAGTACCTCATGAGCAGGGCAGCTGCAGCAAACCTCATCAAAATGACCCCTGGAATCATAAGCTTTGCTCTGAGCAAAGTCAGTGACATCAAGAGATGTTTTGAGCAATTTATGCCACTGTCACTGAAAAGAATCATCATTACTATGATAAACCTTGAAGGAAATGAAGTCCATGTGGAAAGATATTGATGAGGAACACCTGGATGCTTTCACTGGTGTTCTTCTTCTTGCTGGAGTGTACAGAAAAATCTGGGAAACCTGTGATGCCAAAACCAACTATGCCTGGAATGTACAGATTTTCAGAGTCCAAGCTGTGAGTGGCACCCCTGAGAAGAACCAGTTCAAATGTGTGGTCCTCAGTATGACCACTAGACTGCAGGGTCACTGGATCAGCTGTGATATTTTATTTTATTTTATTTGCCAGATATGACCTCAGACAAGAACTTCACAAAGGAAACAAAGGTGTAGCTGTATCATCAGGAAGTGATGAAAACCCCACAATTACCCACGACTATAACCAAAGCAAAGGAGGAGTGGACTTTCTTTGTTTTTTGGTTTATATTAAAGTTCTACTGCTGAAAAAAAAAAACTTTTTTTGGCTTTTCTTAATGTAAATACCTATGGGTCAAAATTTACCCGTAACACCACAGATGTCATTAACATGAAAAACTCAATAAAACAGATTTAAGAGATGTGTCCTACACCCCTCAATAATACTCAGGTAACACAAAAACTTATTATTTATTAATGTGGTTCTCTTGAGGTTAATTTTACTATTTTTTTAAAATTGAAATTCAGTGAGTGATTCGTTCGTGCTACGATTCAGCACAGGAGGGAGGGGTGAGTAGCTCACATGTGCTGTTAGCATGTTAGCAGAGCGATGCTACTGTGGACCGAGGAGCTGTTGTCTTGATGTGAGCTTCTACTCAGGGTTGTTTCTGCCAGTTCAGAGCAGAAATGTTTTTGTTAAGAAACTGGATGTTGTGTTTCCCCCCTTGAATAAGAATACTATGTACATCATGGGAAGCCTGCAGGAGCCTCAGCTTACTGCAACATAAATAAGGGAAGATTCATGGTCAGCTGATCCACCCGAACTGTATTATTTGTCAAAAGGAAAGTTTTAAGGCTAATCTCAAAAGCAGAGACAGGTGTTTGAATTCATACTGGAAGCTGTTTCTACAGAAGAGGAGAGCTTAAGGCTCTGCCTCCCTCCCAACCTTAAAGTACTCTTGGAACCACAAGTAAGGCTGCAGCGTGGAAGAATATCAGAAAGACTTTGGATGAAATTTGGCCCTTCAACTGGATGGAGCAGAAGACAATGTTCAGAGTAACGTCAACAATCAAGGATAACTCAAGGATGACTTTGTGAATTTGATGCAATATTTGAGTATCTGTGTTGAACTTGAGAATAACTCTCCTTTATTTGTTGTTGTTATTATGCACTGCCTGTGCAAATTTGTATATCACCCTGTAAAGTCGGTGTGGATTATTGAATATTAGGTCTCTCTCCTCCAAGTCTCTGTTAGTACATGACTTAATAATTGACCAACAAATCGGTCCTGGACAGTTTTGTCATTGTCACATACTAATATGTTAAATATAATGTTAGCTATTCAGTAGTTTGACACAAAAAAATAAATTTAACTTCAGGAGATCTTATGCACCTGAGGCCTCAAGTGTCTTCTGGGCCAGCGTCCTTTGGAAACACGTGTGGCTCTGAGCTCTCCCGTGCTACATTTATGCCGTCTCTGATCACACATATGGTTGTTTAACTTTAAATGATGCTCTTAATGTTAAAATACAATCATTGCTGTTTTTATGAATTTTCAAAATGACCATATTATAAAATAAATCAAAACATTATTTGATTTTTTCATTAGCTCCTTTTGTGTTTCTGAAGAAACAAACTTTAGGTTCATATATTTGCTGTTGTTTAGTGTTTTATAGTTCAAACTTCAAATGGCAAAGTCTAAATCTTTTATTCGTCCTGAGAGCCTCATTCAGTAAAAATCTGTAATATTTCTTGTTAGACACTCACAGTAAAACAAAACAACTACCAGATGTTGAGAGTAGTCCTGAAAAAATGGACATACAGCAGATTTTATGACACCTTTACAGCTAAAAACAACAACATAATTCCCGGCGGCCTGTTTAGCATTACATATTTTAAAAGAATTAAATCCTGCCCCTCGTCTCTTTGTCGCTCTCTGCACCACCACACTCTGTCTCTGAGCGTCTGTCCCCCTTCTTTCACATAATCTCACCTGCTTGTCCTCCTGCCTGTTCTGCGTGCGAGACAATCCCTCAGTCTCTGTCTGTCCCTCCTCGGATGTTTCCCACGGACCCCATCACGCCTTCCCAGGGCATTTCAGTTCCTGGTTTTCCTGGCTTGAGTTAAATCCTTGTTCCGCTGGTGGTTCCTGATCATGTATGTGAAAGAAATAAATCTGTAGTTCCTGTGAATGTTGTACTGAGTTTGCTTTTCTCCTTTAAGAGTCCTTTAATCCAGCTTTTAATCCAGATTGTGCGTTTCTTTGTTGCTGATGGGTTGGTCACCATCCACCATGGTTACTGTGGTAACCTCTCTTTGGGGGTCAGTTGTTATGTGACATATGAAAGATAAAATTGATCCTGTGTTTCCTCCTCTTCAGTGGGTCATGTCTTAAAGATAACATCATGTTGTATTAAATAAGATGCTGAAATATATAAACCACAAACTGGTCACGGAGCAAATCATCAGCAGTGTCGCTGTCTGCTTTACAATCTGAGTCGCCTCCTGCTCGCTGTTAGAAACACTTCATACAGTGGGGCAAAAAAGTATTTAGTCAGCCACCGATTGTGCAAGTGCCCCCACCTAAAATGATGACAGAGGCCAGTAATTTGCACCAGAGGTACACGTCAACTGTGAGAGACAGAATGTGAAAAAAAAATCCATGAATACACATGGTAGGATTTGTAAAGAATTTATTTGTAAATCAGTGTGGCAAATAAGTATTTGGTCACCTCAAACATGGAAAATCTCTGGCTCCCACACACTGTAAAATCTAATTAGTTCCCAGAACTCAAAAAAATTATGGAAACTCGTTGCCTCAAAAAAATTGAGTAAAGCTTAGCTAAAAATGACTAAGTTAGGACAACTTATTTACTTTGAGTACTCTGTACAAGCTCATTTGTTCCCAGAACTCAAAAAAATTGGATCAAGTTTACGTAAGATGACCAAGTTAGGGCAACTTACTCATTTTGAGTACACTGTACAGCCTTGTTAGTTCCCAGAACTCAAAAAAATTATGGAAACTCGTTGCCTCAAAAAAACTAAGTAAAGCTTACTTAAGATGACTGTTAGGACAACTTATACATTGCAAGTCTGCAGTATTAAGAATAACTTGATATTTCTGACTGTACAATACTAATTGTTTACCTACTGACAAACATGTTAAGTTCAACTAAATGAAAAAACAATTTGTGGTACCATGAATATGATTAAAAATAATTAACAACAATGTTTGTAATGATGTTAAAATGAGCCCAACTTTTATTTTCAAACACAACAAAGTATAACAGCCAACATACTGGACACTGTTCTGCTGAACAACAAACAATTATATTGCCATCACTGTTATAATCTTACAATGAAACAAAGTCTCAGATGTAATTATTCTGAAAATAAGTTTAGGTCTACCACAGTTTGTTTTGTACTTACATTACTTATATAATCAAAATAAAATATTTATTGTTCTGTCACAAGTGCAGTCTCTAATTTAAACAACACATTTGTTTTCCATTCCAACACATGAGCTGGAATGTTGTATTATTTTAAGGATGCTTGTTTCCTTGTGTGTGTGTGTGATCATCATCAAACAGCCCTACAGACACAAAAACGTGAAAATATAAACAACCAGACTATCAGCAGTGATTTAAGTACTTTAAGACCTCTGTGAACATCATTTACAGTATATATCACAGAATTTAAGGCCTTTATAATCACAGAACATACAGAGAAAAGTACTAAACTGAATCAATTTCAGCTTTTGTTTTTCATGATGTATATTGTATTAATAATTAAACTTCATTATCTGTATCTTTACCACACATTTGCCACACAGGTGTAGATACTGTAGGTTCAGTGAATGCTTACATTGCACTGATTAGAATATACTGGACATCCAAAGCTAAGATTCAGCGCACTGTGTTAGAGGCTGGGATTTGATGAATTCATCATATATACAACCTTTGATCATCATTTATGTCCAGTTGAGAATGAATCTGTGCACTCACATATTAAATGAACTGAAATCAGTAGTGTGATCTCCAGTCTTGATATAAGGAATGAGAGAACTGACAGCTGTTATTTTAATCAGCCTGTCTCAGTTGTTTTAACTCTAAGTACCACAGAGTAATGTGGTAACATCTGGACTGACGAGTTTACTGTCAGCATTTGTAATCGCTAGTTTAAAGGCTGTAGGTTGCAGCCATTGCTCTAACACTGTATAAATGTAACAGGGCTCAGTGCTGGTTCTAACAGTCTGAGCTGCTTCCAGCTTTATTTGTGAAGAGCACAGCAGCTTACAAAACACGTAGCGAGCTCGTACAGCTGCGACGTAAAACTTTCATTAGCTAAAATGACCTTAAAATAACTGGGCTACGTGCGGTGATGCTAGCGTTAGCCATGTTAGCACGTTACCTTCAACAGGTGGTCAGACTGAGTTAACGGGCACTCAGTCAGAGGTTGGCTCTCCGTTTCGCTGCAGGCTCCCTTCATTCTTCACATATCCGTGTCGAGCCGAGTGTAAATCCCGAGGCTGAACGGCCTTTGTACAAGCACACACGCTTCGTAGCAGGGAGAAGCTATGAGCTAGAAAAATCCAGGCTGGCAGACAGCCTGTGTCTGACCAACCAATCAGAGAGCTCCTTACATCCCACGGTGTGGCTAATTTGAATAGCCTCCAGCAAGTTGTTAATCGAAGAGTTAATCCAGCAGCTAATCCAGGAGCTAATCCAGCAACTAATCCCAGAGCGAACAGGAAAGGGAAATGGATTTTGAACTGCAGTTTATTAAATTGCAAGTGGGAAAAGGATTTTGAACTGCAGTTTATTAAAGTGCAACAGAAAAAAGATTTTAAAATGCAGTTTATTAAAGTGCAATTGGAAAAAGGATTTTGAAATGCAGTTTATTAAATTGGAATTCAAAAATGAATTTACAATTGCAGAATTTATTCTACAATTCATTATTAAAGCACAGAAATTTTTATTTCGATGTGCGTGGCTCTTGTGGTCCTCCATAGCAACAAGGTAATATGCATTTAGTGAGGCAAGAGTGAAAAACCGTGCTCCTGCAAAAAAAAAATAATGGTGAATCAAAATGAATGTCAGTGGTAATCTTCGGACCATCCAAAGGCCTAATTATAATAACAATCAAATATTACTTCAAATGTATTTTATGGAAAATTTTTAAGTTTTTTGGTTTTTTCGGCTAAAAAACCAGTGCGCTCATGTAACGGAACTGGGATTTAAACGGTTACAACCCCCGAAATATAATTAAAACTTTATATGAATATTTCAGGGAGAAGTGGTTTTAAAAGACTGACCAATTTAAAGTGGAAAAAAATATTAATATATAATATTTTTATAGCACTTTTCATGGTGTGGTCGATTTTTGACCTGAGGACCTCATAAGGATGTGTTTTTGAGGATCTTCCAAGGGGTAGGTAGCACAGGAACAGAGCCGGAGGGAGAGAGAGAGAGAGAGCCAGGGACAACAACGTCACATTAGAAAGGTATAGTGATCATCCACAACTATTTTCAGTTGCAGATGATAAAGGATTCAGAAAGTTTATTCATGCAGGCCCATATGACAGAGAATATGCATCTTCTTTTTCATATTTTGTGGTTGTGGTTTGCAGTGTTTTGTGTTGTTTCATTTTAAATTTGTTTAAAAGGAAAAAGCTGAAAATTTAAATAGTTAAAAGTTGAACAGTGACTAGTTGGTTTTTGTATTATATGATTTATTTATTACATTTTATGTGGAGTGAATGAATAAAAGTATATTTACGGTGGCCCCTAGAGACAAAGCACGTACAAACTTCAAAACACGTGAAACCTCAGGCTACATCCACACATACCCGGGTATTTTTTAAAAACGTGTGCACCTTTCGTCCACACGTAAACGGAGATTTCTAAAAATGACTGTCAGGAAGGATATTTTTGAAAACTCTGTTTTTGCATTTACGCGTGGATGAGGAAAACGGAGAAAACGCAGCGTCACTGTGCGCCACGTTTTGTTTCTGTGAAATGAATTTCTACAATACTGTTACTGTTAATTGTACTCTCTGCAGTGTTTAAATGCTTACATATACACACAGTTACTGTCCCTCCACACATACGACTCGGTTCTGCTTCTACGCCCCAGCTTTGTTTACTATTTCCCACCGAGGCTTCTACACTTCTGATTGGCCAACATTTCTACACGTTTAGGAATATATCGCCACCTGTTGCTTTGGCATTCTCCTAGCAGCGTTTTCCTTCATTTCTGCATTTACATGTGGACGGGATCATTTTTTAAAACGAAAACAGAAAATCTCTGTTTTCAAAAATACCCGTGTACGTGTGGACGTAGCCTCAGAAGCACGTAAAAACTGCAAAACATGTACAAAAGACAACAGAAGTGCTCCAGAATGCTAGGCACAGTGTTGAGCTTTTGTTACCTAGAGGCTACACAAGCCAGCAAGTACCAACGACCGGTGTGTGGTAGTAAGAGGTAAATGAACTTTTTTTTTTTTAATTATTTGAATATATATGAGTGCTTGTGTATAAATATACAAACAATACACATATGCTTTCAATTGTGTAATTTAAGTGATCTAGGTAGCTCTGTTTTGGAAGTTCAGTTAACGCTAGAAATGTGTTTTAGAGTTTGTACGTGCTTTTTGGAGTTTGTACGTGTCTCTAAGGGCCACTGTATATATTTATATATATATATATATAAATATATATTTATATATAAACATATGTAAATAAAACCACTTTTTTTTACATTAGTAATTCCTTTTGTGCATAATTTTATATTATTGTAAAAATAATTAAAGCAACAAAACAACCTGAAGAGCCGGTTCGGAGCCGAAAGAGCCGGTTCTCTAAAATCCCATTACTACAATGAACAGGGAGCTGGTCAGTTTATATTTTCCATACTATGCACATGTCTGGCAGAAAAACACAGAAATTAATATTGCAGGTCACTGGTAGGCAGGTTTACACCACGTATGATTCAATGAAAAATATAACATTTGTAAATGCAGTTTAATGTATGGCCTTTTTAAAGGATTGACATGTGTTTCATAACTGATTGATAATATCACAATATTCAGCTTTTTCAAGCAACATATAAACATTTCTGTTTATTGGTAGTGTGAATGTAGAAAAACAATCAAACTTGGGGGGAAAGATACCAACCAAACTGTAGTTTTTACTAAGATCAACATAAAATTGTCACAATCCTGGGTCTTTTGACACAGCGTTTTGAGTTTTAGTTTATGTTCAAGCCCTTCAGGTTTTCTAAGTTCATTTTTTATCATGCCTAGGTTGTTATACTTCTTTGTTATTAGATTCCCCTTGTGTCTTCCACCCATGTTAAGTCTCCCTAGCCCTTCATGTATTTCATGTCTGTGTCTTACGTTGTCAGGTTCTGGTTGTCATGTCTGCGTCTCATGTTTCCTGTTTTATTTTGAAGAGATCTTGTGTTCCTGTGTTCATCGTGTTTAGTTTTACTCTTCCACTGTGAGGTCGTTATGTTCATGTGTTTCAGCTGTTCCCCCATGTGTTCCCACCTCCCTCATTAGCCTCCTGTGTGTATTTAGTCTGTGCCTTCTCATTCAGTCTTGGTCGGATCGTCTGTGTTATTCCCATGCCATGTCCTGTGTTCATGTTTTCATATATCCTCCTCATCATTGCCATGTTTAGAGTTTTGTTTGTGTTTCTGTTTGCCAGGGTTTTCATAGTTTGTGCTTCCTTTCTAGTTTACCCAGTTTAGGTTATTGCTTAGTTTGCATTGTTTTTGCCCTTTTATTTTGTACTGTTCAGTCTGCCTTAATAAACAGCTCATCTGTTAAGTTTGAGTTTTAGAATGTCTGCACCTGGGTCCACTTTTCACACTCCACGCAGTTTGCCTCGGCTGTGACAAAAATAATACTAGTTGGTGCTGACCTCCTATCAGCACTCTGAATTTAAATCACAGCAGTAATAAACAGCAATATTCTGACAGAATGACCTGAAAAATGTCAGCGAAAAAGACGGCGCAGCACGGCAGTGCAGCGTGATCTGGACACAAGCGATGAAGGCACAACTTGTACAACTATGGCAAGCTCAGCAGAGCCTTTTCGATGTGGCCTCACAAAATTATCACGACCACAACAACCGTGTAAATAGATTTACACTGCTGCTCAATCACAGCTGCCTGATCATGTTTTTCATTAGCAATTTAGCAAAGTTGATGGTGGTGGTGCGTGTCTGTGTGAGTGAAAGACAGAGAGGGAGAGCGAGCGACAGATTTTCTGTTATAACCTTCATTTTATGGACGCACAGTGTGGGTCCAGGTCGCATCAGAGCATTGGGTCGTATAGTGTGAGACCCTGCATCGTGACCTATGAACTTCTAACCCTTGCGAGTCAATCGTGCAGTTTGAGCAGGAAGCTGAATATACAGATCTGCAGCACCAAGTGGATTTCCAGAGACATCCCATTCATTTTCTACCATAAGCAGACAACAGAGTTCAAAGACTGTTTCATCACAGGGGTGTTGACATTTTGGGCTACACTCTTCCATACACACAGTGGTCTCCTCCATGGAAATATTTCAGTCTATCCTCAGCACTGTGCAGCTCTGGAAATGAGTACATTACTACAGGTCGACCCGATGCTGCACTACCACTTGGCCGGATTTTGTGCGAGTTGCATGTGTTCACAACTGTTATGTATTTAGTAAAATCAGTTTATAGTTTTGTGGTACTACTTTCTGCGCAAAGTAGAGAACACCAAGTGTGGTGTATGTGCGCATTGATATGCCTGTGCCTTTCATTAGACTGGTTATTAAAGTAAGTTACTAACAACTAAAAAAGCGTTGTTACTTACCAGTTAAGTTATAAGAGAGAATATAACAGACTGGCGACGAGGATTAAAACGGATCCCCGATGTGCATTGGACGACAGAGAGGGGGAAATCCTTGTGAAAGTGGCCAAAAGGACACGAAAAGGGTTAGGGCCAAAACAACTAACCCTCCGTGTGGATGCTAACTCACCTGCCTGGCTAAAGCGCTGCTGAGAGGACGTGAGTAACATCAATTCTTTTAAGTGAAGGACGCTTATAAAATACCGAGAAAATGTCAGGAGGCGTTGGACAAATGGACGTTTTTGATAATGGCACAGAGGATTGGACAACATATGTAGAGAGAGTTGAACAGTATTGTCTGGCTAACAAAGTAGAGGATGAGAGAAGAGTTGCTGTGTTACTGAGTGTGATGGGAGCGAAAACATACAACTTGTTGCGCAGCCTCATCACACCGGCCAAACCAGCTGACAAAAGTTTCAAGGAGATCACAGAAGTGCTCCAAAACATTTCCAACCGAAGCCACTGGTTATAGCCGAACGTTTCCGATTTCATAAACGAAATCAACTAAAGAATGAGTCCACATCGGAGTACGTCGCGGAACTCCGGCGGCTGTCGGAACACTGTCAGTTCGGGGAGTGGCTGTCAGATGCGCTGAGAGACCGTTTTGTCTGCGGCATGAACAATGAGAGCACACAGAAACGACTTCTCACAGAGGATAACCTCACCTTGCACCGTGCATTAGAGATAGCGATATCGATGGAGACAGCAGCAAAAGATGCCGGAGAGCTTCAGGGAAAATGCACGGAGCCGTGTTCTGTAAACAAAATACATCCGCAGCGCAATAATAAATTACCGATGTGCTTCAGATGCGGCAAAAAGTCACATGACGCTGCTAATTGCTGGTTTAAAGAGAAAGAATGCCTGCAATGTAACAAAAAGGGGCATACACAGAAAATGTGCAAATCAAAGCAGTATGATAAAAAGAAAAACAAAATGTGGAAAAGAGACAGAAAGCTGCATGAAGTAAACGCTTGCAGCGATGGGCTTTGTTCCTGGGTGCACACACCTACACCACTGAGTTCAAAGGGACAAAGCTACATGGAAATGCAGATGGACTTTCACATCTTCCACACATGCAACCCACTGAAGAAAAGACTGATCCAGCTACTGTGTTTCACGTTACACAAATGGAACCCCTACCTGTCACAAGTGCTCAGGTGAAAAGAGAAACGAGCCGAGTCACAATCTTGTCCAAAGTAGTAAGTGTGGTGTATGTGCGCATTGATATGCCTGTGCCTTTCATTAGACTGGTTATTAAAGTAAGTTACTAACAACTAAAAAGGTGTTGTTACTTACCAGTTAAGTTATAAGAGAGAATATAACAACAACTTAATCAAGTTCATCCTACATGAAAAACAGCACAGTATAAGTGTATGAAACAGACCATGTACCAGTGGATTTAGCCAGAGTTGAGGCTTATTAACTCATTAATCAACAGACAGAGAAAGTGACCTCTAATTAATGTAAAACCAAGCAGCAACAACAAAATAGCACTTTCACTAAACAGCACATGGACACAGGATGGTGCTACATGACAGCCCAACACTTTATACTCAGTGTGCAATGATTCTACAATATATTTTCAATAGAGAATTTACCAAATGATAAGATTGCTTTCTGTAACCGTGCCCAAAAGACCACTAGGTAACGGACTCCATAGTAATTAAAACCATGTGGCAATAAAAAACATAAATAATGCTCCATGCACCTGTGCTGAGACAGGTGCAGTTACTTCCACTGATAACATGAGTACAATTCCATCAAAGTATTAAAGTGGAATCCCAAAAAGTTGATTCTGTTCATCTGGATGTAGCGTTTTCAGTGTGAGAAAAAAAATCATTCCTTACCTGGCTGATTTCCATTACAATGGAAATAAAATTCATATTAAATTGAAAGAAAAAAATTCTAATAAAACTACCAGAATAGAATAGCCTTTATTGTCATTGTACAGGGTACAACGAAATTGGAGTGCCACTCCCTTGGTGCAAAATGCAATAGTAAATATAAATATAAAAAGTACAATAAAACAATCGTAAGTACTCAAACAATAGTAAGTACGATATATACAGGATAGCAGCATAATATAATGACAGTGACAGTATGGTGTAGCTAAGCAGGTTCAATTGTTTTTGTGCTTATTTACTACGGTGATAGCTCTGGGAAAGAAGCTATCCCTGAATCTGTTTGTCCTGGTTTTATGTGACCTGTACCGTCGGCCTGACGGTAATTACCGAGAGTTTGCAATGACCTCCAGGCTGGGCAGACAGCAGCCATATTTATATGTTCTATTTTTGCAGCTAAGACATTACATAGCATGAGCACATGCTTTTACCTGAATAAAATTGAGAAAGCAGAATTGGATAAGACTTTTGTCCAAAAAGTCCCCTGTGAAGTGGCCATCGTCCTGAAAAGTTTGAAATAAGTTCATCCAAAATTGTGCACTCTGTTTGCGTAGGGTAGACCACCATCCTTCTATATGTTGGTTGGCTGTACTTCTTCTGTAAAGGAAACTTTTCTCACCTGCAAAACTGTCTGTGTGGTTTCTCCGTAAGAACATCTGCATTTGTTCAACACAACCATTTTCTGTACCTCGGTCAGCACGTAACCTCTCTGGACATCCATTGATGAATGAAACTGTTTTCAGAAAATAACTTGCAATCACTTTAGGGTCATTGTTTGTGGTAAAAGACATTTCCTGACAGTGAGCAGTGTGGTGGTCTTTGGTGCGCAACACTATTTTGGGGGAATCTTCAGAGAATTCTGTTTGAAAGTCATCATTTGTCTGTTATTAATCTCTGTCTCTCTTCCACAGCATGTCTTTATCCTGTTTTCCTTCTTTCACCCCAACCAGTCGCAGCAGATGGCCCCGCCCCTCCCTGAGCCTGGTTCTGCCGGAGGTTTCTTCCTGTTAAAAGGGAGTTTTTCCTTCCCACTGTCGCCAAAGTGCTTGCTCAAAGGGGGTCATGTGATTGTTGGGTTTTTCTCTGTATTTATTATTGTGCTATCTACTGTACAATATAGAGCGCCTTGAGGCGACTTTTGTTGTGATTTGGTGCTATATAAATAAAATTTAATATAATTGAATTTTCAGCTAAATAAAACCTGCAACAGTACTTTGCACTGAAAGACTCCACCAGACCAAACAAGCTATGTAAGCCTAAATTATCACCAGTGACCTTTACCACACTGCCACGAACATAACCACCGAATAGTGGAATCTCAATACCATCGCTCTCTAACACTTTAATGTCTCGAACAATAGGAGCAAGAATTTCACTAAAACCATAACCTTTCAGATCTTGTGCATGAAATAAGGCACAAAGGTGTATGTTGGCCAAAAAAGAATTCCATTTGGGAGAGAAGTTTCTTAAGGTGAAATATACTGCACCCAACTTGTGAATACCTCGCTTGGAACCAAGAGGATTAGCAACCTCAAAGTCATCATAGAACATTTGGATCTGAACTGTGTGCTTTTCTGTTGAAAAAAGAGGGTGAGTCTTCAATGGAGATCCATCAGAAATATCTCTGAGTCTTGAATCACAAGTTTCTGATTTTTTTCAACATTTCTCCAACATGCTGACTCTTAAATATTGATCCAATGTTGATAAAATTGGAACATGCATGAATTTATCTTGAACAACTGCCTGGTCATATGTTCCGGTCTTTTTATTTCGCCTTGTGTCAAATCTTGAGCCAATTACACATTCAACTGGTTCTACAGTTTCCCACTTGTCTGATAAATATTTTGACCTCTTGTATTCCGAATTAAGAACTGAGAAAGGATTCTCTAACTCATCAAAACATGCTTCACCTTTCTTGCACATTTCTGTTTCTCTTTCATTACTAAAGTCAAAGTCAAAGTCAACTTTATTTGTCAATTCTGCCATATGTACAGGACATACAGAGAATAGAAATTTCGTTACTCTCAAACCCTAGATGAAGTAGCAGCAATAAAAATAATTAAAATAATTAAAAAAAAAAAAGTAAAATTTGAATAAATACAGTACAGTTTTACATATAACAAAAAAAAAAAAAAAAAAAAGCTATACAATATACCATATACAATATTCAGGTAAGGGTAAATGACATTGGGTGTAGACCAGGCAAGGTAGTGCAAATAGGCAAATAGTGCAAATGGAGATTTGGTAATGTACGGTAGGAGATAGTGTAACAAAGTCTTATGAGGTAATGGCAGTCCAATGCTCCACAAGGTGACTAATAACTGGTGCAGGCCAGTGAGTGAGTCAGAGAGTGTGTGTGTGTGACAGAGTTCAGTGAGACCGTGGAGGAGAGAGGGGAGAGGGGGCAGAATCGGGAGGGAGTTAAGCTTCCTGACAGCCTGATGGATGAAGCTGTCCTTCAGTCTGCTGGTCCTGGCCTGGAGACTCCTCAGTCGCCTCCCTGACGGCAGCAGCTTGAAGAAGCTTTGCAATGGGTGCGTGGGATCAGCCGCTATGCAAAGGGCTTTTTTAGTGAGACGGGTGCTGTAAATGTCCTGGAGGGAGGGGAGAGAGACACCAATGATCCTCTCTGCAGCTCTCACTATGCGTTGGAGGGTTCTATGACAGGACGCATTGCAGGCTCCAAACCACACAGTGATGCAGCTCGACAGGATGCTCTCGATGGTGCCTCTGTAGAAAGTGTACATGATGGGGGCTGGTGCTCCTGCTCTTCTTAGTTTGCGGAGAAAGAAGAGACGCTGCTGTGATTTCTTGGCCAGTGCTGTGGTGTTGTACGTCCAGGAGAGATCCTCTGTGATGTGCACACCCAAGAACTTGGTGCTGCTCACTCTCTCCACAGACACTCCGTCAATGGTCAGAGGAGCATGTTGGGTGTGCATTCTCCTGAAGTCCACAACAATCTCCTTCGTCTTCTCCACATTCAGAGAGAGATTGTTGTCAACACACCACGTGGCCAGGCGTCTCACCTCACTTCTGTAGTCGGTCTCATCCCTGTTGCTAATGAGACCCACCACCGTTGTGTCGTCCGCAAACTTGATGAAGAGGTTGGAGCTGTATGATGGAGTGCAGTCATGGGTCAGCAGAGTGAAGAGGAGGGGGCTCAGCACACATCCCTGCGGGGCCCCCGTGTTTAAAATGATGGTGCTGGATGTATTACTGCCGACCCGTACTGCTTGAGGTCTTCCGGTGAGGAAATCCAACAGCCAGTTGCACAGAGAGGTGTTGAGCCCCAACTGGACCAGTTTTTGAGTGAGCTGTTGGGGGATTATAGTGTTGAATGCTGAACTGAAATCAATGAACAGCATTCGAACATATGAGTCTTTTTTGTCCAGGTGTGTGAGTGCTGAGTGGAGTGCAGTGGAGATAGCATCATCGGTTGAGCGGTTGGGCCGATACGCAAACTGGAAGGGATCCAGGGAGGGGGGCAGGACAGTCTTGATGTGTTGCATGACTAGTCGTTCGAAGCACTTCATCAGGATGGGAGTAAGTGCAACAGGACGGTAGTCATTAAAGCAGGAGGGAGATGACTTTTTTGGAACCGGAATGATTGTGGTGGCTTTAAAACATGTGGGGACGACAGCCTGGATAAGTGATATATTGAAGATGTCTGTGAAGACATCAGTGAGTTCCACTGCACAGTCTCTCAGTACACGACCAGGAATGTTGTCAGGACCCGGAGCTTTACGTGCATTGATCCTGCTGAGGGATCTCCTCACGCTGTCCGGGGACAGAGTCAACACCTGGTCGCCAGGAGGGGGTGGGGTCTTCTGTGCAGTGGTGCTGTTTTGGACTTCAAAGCGAGCAAAGAAAGTGTTCAGCTCGTTCAGCAGGGGGATAGTGCTATCACAGGTCTGTGGTGGGGGCTTGTAATCTGTGATGGTCTGAATGCCCCGCCACAGGCTCCGTGAGTCTCTGCTGTCTTTGAAGTGATGAGATATTTTCCTGGAGTACTGTCTCTTAGCCTCTCTGATACCACGGGAAAGGTTGGCCCTAGCTGTCCTCAGGCTCGCCTCATCTCCATCTCTGAAGGCAACATTCCGAGCTTTCAGCAGCCTGTAGACCTCTCCTGTCATCCATGGTTTTTGATTTGCCCGGACAGTTATGGTTTTCGTGACTGTTACATCCTCAATACACTTGTTGATGTAGGCAGTAACAGTCTCTGCGTACTCCTGGAGGTCAGTGGTGTTGTTATAGGTGGCAGCCTGCTTAAACATGTTCCAGTCTGTGGTGTTAAAGCAGTCCTGTAAGGCCTCTGAAGACCCTTCTGGCCACACCTGTATCCGCTTACGAACCGGTTTGGAGACTTTAACAAGCGGTCTGTAAGCAGGCATTAGCATGACAGTGATATGGTCTGAGGCGCCGAGGTGGGGGAGGGGAAAAGCTTTGTAGGCTCCTCTCTGGGTGGTGTAAACAAAGTCCAGTGTGTTATTTCCCTTGGAAGTCATGGTTGTTGTATTTTGACATCCAGTCCAAGATGAGAAAAGCATCAGGATGGGCTGTCTGCTGCTCACTGATGTGCTGGTACAGTTCATTCAGTGCCTCACTCCTGTTGTTGACATTGGAGGAGGGAGGGATGTACACAGCGCACAGTAATATGGCTGTATATTCCCTCGGTAGATAGAATGGCCGGCACTTAATAACCATAAACTCCAGCACTGGTGAGCAGTGTTTGCAGACCGCAACAGCATCGCGACACCAGGCATCGATGTAAACACAAAGTCCTCCCCCGCGGGTCTTACCTCCCGCGACGATGACTCTGTCAGCACGGTAGCATGTTAGCTGGTCGAGCTGAATGGCGCGGTCCGGGACACTGTCGCTGAGCCATGTTTCCGTGAACACAAAAACACAGCAGTCCTTTACATTCCTTTGAGATGAACGTAGCAGTCGGATGTCGTCCAGTTTATTTTCTAGCGAGCGTACGTTGGCCAGAACGATAGAGGGGATGGCGGGTTTGTGTGGGCTAGCCGCTAGCCTAGCTCGGATGCCACCGCGCTTACCCCTCTTCTGCTTCCTCTCACACCGCTTGAGGCGCTTCCATTGTGGGCGAAGTGCAGGAGTGGGGGTCGGTGATTGAGTAGGCCTTCGGAGCAGACCCAGATCTTTCAGCTCCTCAGTGTCCACAGAGTTTAACTTAAAAAGTTTGTTTCTGCCGATGTCGAGAAGAAATGTTCGGGCATATCTTCGCTTGCACACAGATACACGCGACGAAGACTTACAAAAACACTGCAACTTACAGGACGAAAAACACAAAAAAGTAGTTTGTTTGGGAGAGAGAGAAGCCGCTGCGTGTGCACGCGCCGCCATCTTAACAACATCTAAACACATGCTTAATGACTGTTTCTTTAGCATGTTGTTGGATATCTTGAACAATTTCTTCCATGGAATTCACTACAGAATTCACTACACTTTGGCCTACACCTGCTGCCTTTAGATCAGAAATAACTGCTGCACAGCTATTTACAAGGTCTTCTGAAGGTAATTCCGACTCAGCCTCTAAATGTTCAGGCACCACGTCAACATTAGCAGCATACTTGTGTCCGTAACACTTTGAACTGGTGAAAAATCTAGTTCTTCAGAATCAAATGAACTGCTTACGTGGCATTTGTTCAGGTGCTTTCTAAAGCCAGAAAAACTACTAAAAGAACGTGAGCATCCCACTTGGCCACATTTGAGATATAGTGTCCTGCTAGTACAGAGACCATGAATTACCCTAAAGTGTTTTACAAGGCTGTTTGGTCTACCATGATCACTTTTGCAAAGAGAGCACTTCATTATTTTGATCTCAATGGATACTAACGCACCATTCTTGCTCGTAACTCTGCAACTCTGGGAGTTTCCTTTGTTTCCCCAACATCAATGTTGTAAATGGTTGTTTGCAGAAAAGTGAAAAAGTTGGTCAGGGATGAACTGTATGACGTATCAAAGACATAATGGGCCTTAAAGAGTTAATCAAGGGCTCCTACTGAACCTGTCGCTTTACATGGAAGTGCACGCTTCAATCACAATGAAGAAGGTGTGAATGCTGCTTCTTGTGGGTCCCTGAGCAAGAAGGTAGGGCTGACTGCTTCGTGTGATGTTGTCTAGATGCTGCTGTACACTGGTTCCAGCCTACAACAACACATTAAACAGCAGTATTTAGTGACTATCCCATTAGATTAGATCACCTTACTGTACATTACAATGGCAGTGATGGAATATATATTTTAAATAACATACCTTTGGGAATTTGATGAGGTTATCGACAGCTTGAGATGCAGACATCTTTCCTGGTCCCTTTCGCCCTTGTGCAGATGGCGGTAGCAGATGTAGCAGCAGCAAGATAGCAGACATGTCACTGTCCCAGCCTACAGACGAATAAACAAAGAATTACTCCAAAAATACATTCAATAGACAGAATTACCTATATAACCAACAATGGCAAATAAAAGCAGTCATACCATTCTCAACTTCAGTAGCTGACTCAGCATTGCACATCAACTCCAAGAGCTCTGAGGTGGAGACAAGTCCATGACTTCCCTTTAGTGGTGTGCGATACTGCATATTTTGGTATCAATCCAATACCAAGTAAATACGGGCCAGTATCGCAGATACCAATACTGATACCGATACTTTTCAATAAATAGGGTGGATGCCTCATTGAATTGCTAAATCGCAATTCATTTTCATGACCTTAAGTGGTTTTTTTGTGATTTTTCCTTTTGTATTATTAATTACTTAAAATCCGGGACATAATTAGGAGAAATAATTAATTTATAATTAAATAAACAATGCTTTATTATTGTGGCGGCTGTGGTCTGCAATGCTGCTGCAGGTGAGATGGACTCACCTTCACTGCATCTACAATGATGCCTCACCGGCTTAAAACCTGTGCGCTGCTTGTGCTGTTGTTTTTGGTGTTGATGTGTACAGCTGGCAGCAGGAGGGCTGCAGCCGTTTAATGTAGGCTACTGTTACAGCAACCGGGGGATCACTGTAAAGGTGGACAGCGCGCGGCTCGGGGTGAGCCGGAGGCTGGCGCGCCAGCGGGACCTGCCAAGCTGGAGATGGAGGTCGAGGTGCGTGGGGGTCCTGCCTGAGGGCGGCATGCTGTCCGCTTCGGCCGTCTGCCCAGCTGCCTCTGAGCCCCGGTTCACTTCCACTCCTGCTCCGCCGCCTCTGCTTGCCATATGGGTGGCCATCAGGCCAGCTCCCGGGCTTCCACTGGAGGCGTGGGCGACCGCCAGAGTGGACACTTCCCCGTCGCTGGGCCGGGGCATGGGGCGCCGACGGTCCGGGCCGATTCCCTCGCCTGCTCGTGGGGTGGCCGCTGCAGGTTTGGTGGTGGTGATGTGTACGGCTGCCAGCAGGAGAGCTGCAGCCGTTGAATGTACTATTACAGCAACCGTGGGATTATTGTAAGAATAAATGGTGCGCGAAGCATGAAAATGCCATCGGGTCTGCCGTGGTGGCGATCTTTTTTTTTTTTTAATCTTAAGTGCACGCAAACCAGTAAACAAATTAAAACAAATACTGTTGATAAACTATAATACAAAAATGACAATAAAAATTCTCAACAACAAAAACAATATATATTATTAATATGTAAACAACTTAACAACCCCCAAAGTGTCTAAGTCACGTGACGTGTCAGCGCAACACTGAAACATAAGAAGTGTGCCTGCTCTCCGCTGTCACAGGAGCCGCGAGTCCAGCGACCTGGCTGTTGCCGAAAGCACAGCGTAGCAAACAAGCAGAACTCAAAGTAAAGAATCGATCTCACCAGGCAAGTATCGATCCGATACCGATCTTGGGATCGATACTATCGATATTTGGATCGATCCGCCCACCACTACTTTCCTTTGATTTAAGATCGATGGGCCATCTCTCCAAGAATTTGTTGGCAGTGACCTCATCAAATAGGAGTCTGAAATCTTGTTCTATCTATAATGCAAAAATAGAAGATAAGAGAGGTGTAATGAGTGAAATTGCAAGCTGCATGGAATATTTCGGTGATTCAACAAATGAAGATGTCTTACCAGTCCTGGTGTGTCCAGAAACCGCGAGAAGACTATGAAGACATCTGCTGCATTCTTATCATCGCTGACCATTGAATGCCGATAAATGAAGCTTTCATCTTTTCACGGATAGTGTCTTCATCCGCAGAGTGTCTCAAAAGAGCAATAGCTGCTTTTGCATCCTCATCTGATAACACTGTCTCAGTGGTGAGTGGTCTGGATCGACCATGGCCTGGCCCGCCAACTTAAGAAAAAACTATTTGATTGACTCCTGCCTACAAATTAGATCAGAATCATTTAAATCACAAGTGAACTTACCTTTAGGAGATTTGGAAGCTGAGACACTTCTTTCCTCTGCAGCTTTTCTTTGAATGGTCTTCAACCGCCACGCAAGGTATCCTAAACCGCTCTCTGGATCATAGTAATGTTCCTATGTAATTAAATACAAGCAGAATGTTATCAACATTTCTGAGACCTATGTGTTTAATGTTGCAAAGTCCCCTTTACTTACATATCCATGTTGTGAATATGGGTCTTCCAGATATGGAAACAGAGCAACAATCCCCTGAGCATACGTCACTCTTACACTTTTAGGGGGAGATGTCCTAATGTATAAATTCAGTGATGACCGTCACTCAATTGGCATTGAACATCACAATTAAAAATAATACAATACTAAAAATGTTTCTTTATAGACTACATTTATGATTCTTACCCATGTGTTTCTGTCATCTCAGCAGCAAGTATGTTTATCATCTGTCTTCTGGTTGCATCTGTCAGAGATTTGGTTTTTGCATACTCTTGTATGATGTGTTCACCACCAGGCTTTGTTGTTAGGATTTTTTCAATCAACTTAAATAGACATAAAATATGAAGTCAGATATTTTTTAAACCTTGAGAAAAACTGGAAAACACTTCACATCAAACATGCAAATTAGACTAACAATGTTCACTACCCACAGCTTTTGCCTCATAGTTTATATGGCATGGCCTTTTAGGTTGTCTTCCTTCAGTGGTGGCTGCTTCTTCTGGAGGGTCACACATTGTGAAGTCTAGAATGACTGTATCATCAGATGGAGAAGATGATGATGATAGAGATGCACCTGTGCATTAAGGAGCATGACCAAAGCAGAAGCATTAAATTTAACTGTTAATGCTCCAATCTCAACCTTTAAATTTAACATATACGTATGTGAGTGATTACCAAGTTCTTCATTGCTCAGCAGGACTCGGAAGGTTCCAGGTGACCCCTTCACTATTTCTTCAAACACCTCTGCGTCTACTTCTGTGTCAGACTGGTCAAACACCTTCATATCTAGCTGTCTGCCTTCTGGTATGTTAAATTTTAGGCACACTGAAGTAAGGTAAGAGAAAAGAAATGTTACAGAAATTGTTACAGAAAAAGGCCATGCATTTTCTTATCAAATGGTAGAGTAAGGCTATGTCTTCACAAAATATTGATGAGATGAAGCTTAAGCATATTGGTAATTCTCATTCATTGTTGAAGTAGAAACAATTATCAACTTAGGTAGTTGAGTAAGAATATAATTAAGCTTGTAATTAAGCTGGTATATTGACCAGGTAAACATTGTAATATTGTTTTATCCTGATATTCTAACCTTCTTTCATGAAAGCATCAAATCTCAGGTCAGACAGCCTAACATACTTCTGCTCCCCACCAAACAAAACACGCAGCAACATATTCTGTTAACAAAACAAAGAGGAAAAAATTAATAAAGGAAAAAGTTAATATTACTTAGCAGCTACAGTATGAAGAAATAAGTAACAGATTAACTGCTAATAAAAATCCTTTATCAACCAGTGTTACTGCAAATGAACCAAGTGTGACTAATATCCAATATTGTTTAATACTTTACAAGTATTGGTCGCTCTTACTGGAAATTCGCTTTATTTATGTGAACAATTAATGTATATTAACATATCATTAACATTGCTGTCAGTTAATTTATACAAAATACTCTAAATTAATTCTAAATTAGTGTATGCCTTTGGCATTTGCTTAAAAGAATATAAATCAGTAGAGTAAACTTTATGGTAATGTTACCCACTTTTTCTGATAGATCGTTCGAAGCTAATTAGCCATTATTAGCTTACTAATAAACGGTAATTTAGTTGTTAAAACGATCCCATTAGACATGTGACAATAATATTATCTAAGCTGCACTTAGAAGAAATACATAGTTAGCATGTTTTAGGTTAATCTTAACTCAGTGAGAAGATAACGAACATTTGAACTTTTAGCAACTGTTAGCATGTAGCTACATGACAATATCATTAAACCTATGGGTAAATGCTGCTAACATGTCCTCACTCGACATCAACTATAAAGAGCTATTTAGTTTAAAAATAATTATTAAATAATGTTACCAGTATGGGAATGTTAAATTAACTTACCTGACTGTGGCAGCTCTTCAGAGAAAATTCCACATGTGTCACACAGCTCTGAGACCGCGCATGCAGACTGGTACTAATCAACACTGTGTGGAGTTGTCTTCACTCCGTGTCTATAGAACTTTACACTGACTTTTAACTCTGACGTTAGAGCTGGTTTACTCCTCACAGAGTTGTAAATACTCTCTCTAGGTTAAAATGGGTTTACACTGAAATATTGACTCTCCATTTTTTACTGTGTAGTATGTCTGCTAAGGATGTTCTACGACACTGTGGTGGCGTCTGCTGTCTTTTATGCTGTGGTCTGCTGGAGTTGTGGAATGGCAGAGAGGGGCAGGGGGAAACTTAACAAACTGGTCAGGAGGGCCAGCTCTGTCCTGGAACGGTCTGCTAAAGTCCACTGAGCAGACTGGGGAGGAGAGGATGTTGTCTAGGCTAGCATCCACCATGGACAACACCTCCACGCTCTCTGCATGAGACTGTACGAACACTGAGCAGCTCGATCAGCAGTAGACTTTTGTGTATAAGATATGATTTCAATCTTGAGTTGACATTACAGAGTGCAGGAGAACGTGATGTGATTCTGACATTATAAACAGTTAACTGTTTGCTCATTTCTTCCACACTAACGTATACACAGTTACATGCACAACATTAGTTTGTGTTAGCTAACATGGTGTGAGGGGATTGTCAGTCGACCACGATCAGAACAACAACCGGGGCTGTGTCGGTGGCTGTGTATGAACACCATCCATTTTTCTGAGTGAAATATCCGCATAAACCTCCATTACAGTTTCTCTCCTCCATTGTACCTAGTGTAACTTACTTGTACACAGCAAATTACTGATGTTGGTAGGCGGCAAGCACCTGTAATACAGCTAAACTGCCTTGGAAAAAATTTATATAATACAACAATAAAATAAAATGCAACAACCCCATCTGGGATGATCCTGTGATCAACAACAGTTAAAACGTCAATTCACCTAGTATACTGTAACATCGTGAAACATGTTCATTCCTATGTAACATTATAAGCTAACAAGCATGCTAACAGCCAACCGTAACTGATTTCTGTAGAAATACGAGACACCAAACTGTCTCTCTTTTTTTTACTCACTTTCTACTCTTCCATTAATAAAATAGCATCTTCTGGAACCCCTTGGCCACGCAAAAAATCACTTATATCCACCATATTTCGTGAGTTAGTTCTCCACCTGCACAACTGGACCCATCGCTGTTACTGAAGCTGGATGCTTGCAGGTGCCCACCTCCGAATTCTGAGAAAAAAGTCAGAATTCTGAGTTTTTCTCACGGCCATGGCGTCTCTCCAGCAGCGGCAACAAGAACAGTAATGTCCTTGCTTACGTGCAACATCCTTATGATCCATTCTTTGGCAGGTAAAACCATCATGCTGCGAAATAACCCACAGTCGGTGTTGAATTTCTCCATGACAATGTCAGGTGCATCAGACTCATGATGTGACGCTACTGATGATGTTTAATCCAGAGGTGAAGTAACTGCTTTGCCAAACCCTGAAACACATGTTAACACCACAGGTAAAACACCACTGCTGTATCAGTGAACGTGGCACATGGCACACATTATCATCATCATCAGTCTTCAGTCTCAGCTGACTGCAGGTTTTCAACCTTATAAACAGAACATCTGCACGACTGAAACTAGCCCACTGAATAACAACGGGCTGTCAAATTTGTCATGAAATGAAACTGTCCCTGTATGAAAAACATAAAACGTATTTAAAAACCAAGTAATACTTTCATAATCCAAGCTCTTTGGACTTTGGACCACAAAGTATGCTGAAGCAGTGAGGTTACAAAGTAGGCTGGGTTTGAAGAGGACTTGAAGATTTCTCCATTCATTTGATGAAAACAGGGCGTTGTTGGAGTGCTACTGCGCAAATAACCCTGGCGGAAGGGGTTACATGAATAGGATGGGGGACCTACTAGTTACTAACGGCGTTAGTAAAAAGTAATCTGAATAATTACTATTTCTATGGCTACAACGCCGTTTCTAAGAAGAAAATGCGGTTTTTAATGTTATTCATTGTTTATGTTTACTGCGGAAACGATAAAAACTGCATTTTCTAAGCAAAGCCCTCGAACGCATTTTTGTGAGCAAGAACAAAACAAAAAAAAACACATCCTTTCCTATTGTTGGAAAAATGTACCATGTCGACCAATCAAAAAACTGATAAGGCAACATGGCGTTTGGTCGTTTAGGGAGAAGGGGATGTTTTAGGAGTGACCACAGCAAGAGAGAGAGAGAGATTTGTGACGTTTAGCGTGTTTGGAGTCAATAGTTAGTGTGTAGTGTAGTTGATAGTTGTGTTTTGTGTGTCAGAACAATGATGCGACTGCTGAATGTCACAGTTTTGCCAAAAAGCCACCAAAGGCAGACTGCATTGTAAACGCTATGATCCCCCTCCTGCTGTCAGGCTTGCAGGGCTGTGGTGTTCTCTTTAACGTTTAGTGGACAGAAACTATTTTTTGCAGTGGCACAAATAATTTGTGTGACTCTTATTTGATGCAGAACACCTGATTGTTCTGTAAATAGTTTGAAATGAGTTTATACGCTGTATGCATATCAGGCAACCGTTAACTTTTGCAGTATTTTTGTGTGGTGCGTTTTTCTGTTTTAACAAAGGGGAACCAGACATCCTGGTTAACTTCTATCGCTGCACCATCGAGAGCATCCTGACCAACTGTATAACAGTCTGGTACGGGAACTGCTCTGCCTCGGACCGGAAGGCGTTGCAGAGGGTCGTGAAAACTGCCCAGCGCATCGCCGGAGCACCACTTCCTGCCATAAAGGACATCTAAATGGTAAATGGCCTGCATTTCTATAGCGCTTTACTCAGTCCCTAAGGACCCCAAAGCGCTTCACACTACATTCAGTCACACACACATTCACACACTGGTGATGGCAGCTACGTTGTAGCCACAGCCACCCTGGGGCGCACTGACAGAGGCGAGGCTGTCGGACACTGGCGCCACCGGGCCCTCTGACCACCACCAGTAAGCAAACATGGGGTTAGTATCTTGCCCAAGGATATTTGACATGCAGCCTGGAGCAGCCTGGGATCGAACCACCGACCTTCTGGTTAGTGGCTGACCTGCTCTGCACCTGAGCTACAGCCACCCAATACAGAAAGTGGTGTCTGAAAAGGGCTGGGAAAATCATCAGAGACCCCAGTCACCCATCACATGGACTCTTCACCCTCCTGCCCTCTGGGAGGCGCTACAGGAGCCTCCGGACTAAGACCACCAGGTACCGGAAAAGCATAGTTCACATTTCTGTAAAACTGTACATCTCAGATTTCTGTATAGTTTTTCATATTTATATCCTGTTCATAGCCTGTACATAGCTTGTACTCACTACAGCCTGTACATACTTATAGTTATAGAATATTCATAACATACTTCACACCGTGTACATTATAACATACCATAATAGACCCATTTCTGTAATATACTTACACATCTATATTATTGCGAATATATATTGTAATATATCTATATTATTGCTAATATATATATATAATATAATATGTATATATAATATAATATATATATATAATTAGCTATTTATATATATATATATATATATATATATATATATATATATATATATATATATTGTAATATATCTATATCACGGCTAAAGCACTTCTGGATGGATGCAAACTGCATTTCGTTGCCCTGTACCTGTGCATGTGCAATGACAATAAAGTTGAATTCTAATTCTAATTCAAAGGCTTTTGAGTCAACCTAGGATGCGTTGTTTAAATTTCACATGGTCTCACTCATGTGAAGTGAAATATGCATATTTTTGGTAATATGCTGGTAAAGCTTGAAAATGGAGCTTGAAAGTGCTTTAAAATGCTTGAATTTGACCGTGAAAAAGGTGCACGAGCCCTGTATGTGTCTGAAACACATTATGCTGTGTATTAACACTTGTATGTTCTACTGAATCACCTTAAATTCAGCACATTTATTTATTTTTTATTTCTAAAAGTTATTTAAAGCATATGAGCTTCAAACATTCAGTCATTTTTTATCTGATTTCGATGATGGTAAATATATGGGAACGATGGAGCATTCTAAAATCAGGCTTGTTTTCCATTGGTGGATTTCTCTTCAGCACACAGTTGGTCCAGATCTGGGCAGGTGGAGTCAGTTGATGACTTTTACATTACATTTATAGATTGAAACTATATCATTTTCTATTAGCTAGGCCACCTAATTTTTAAGGTGGCCTAGCTGACCACATGTTTCTCTCTGACTTGCAGCATACGTGAACAAGTCTCTCAATAAACAGTTTTTTGGTTCCTCACTTTGTTACAGAATGTGAATAATTTTCAGTTATGTTTAGCAGTTTGTGCAGTATTCTTCTTTACACAATCAGCTCCAGGAACTCCAGTCTGTCACCAGTGGGATTTAAAACTCACTGACTCTAATGCTGCTGTCCTAACAAATGGCTGGAAAGCAGATTGAAAATTCCATAAGAGACTAGTAGAAGATATTCTGCATCTTGGTGCAGAGATTAAAGTAGTAGCTCCCAAAATTTATCTGATAGCCCTATTTTTGCCATCTGGCACACACCTTAAGAAGTGGAATCTGTTTCCTCTTTGATAGATGTAGCCATTGTTACATTGTACTACTCTGTTTTGTGTTCATTATGAGGTGATGGTTTCTGCACCATGCAACAAACTGGTTAATCACTTGCCTGTTCTAAGCTCTGTCTCCATCACTGAAACACCCCAGAGTTATTAATGTGACTATTTAGATGTCTATTGAACAGTCGTCTTCGATTCAGATTGGATAAGGTAAAATATTTATCATTCATTTGATTTTTGAGTGCCTACTTGGTTAATCTTTTTGTAGATAGGTTTTGCCATGAATGTTAGGTCTATAGTCTGACCTTGCTGGAGGTTTGTCATTGTGAATAAAGAGCAAGACACTCTGTACGGTTCTCACGTGCTCGCACGGGAAGTCTGGCAAGATGTTCAACCGACTGCAAACTGACTCCCCTTGCTGGCTCTTTTATTGACCACCGTGCGTTACACAAACACAGTCAAACTGGTTTAAACTGGTTACACAATGTAAAACTTATATAGTGTGCCATAAAAGCTAAGGCCCTGTGTGCATACATGTGCAAGCATGTGTGTGTGTGTGTGTGTGTGTGTGTGTGTGTGTGTGTGTCTCCCTGCTAGCCAAACCACTTGACCAAAACCCTAATTATCAAGTGGTCATCTCCCCTCATCCGTATATGGCTTAACTGTACTGGTTCACCATACACAAGCGTAGGCGAGCCCCTAAATGGCAGGAAATGACATTCCTTACTAGATAAGGTAACTAAAGAATGTGCCTGCAGTTAAATGCTACACCTGCCTCCTTCCACCTGCATCTATATGTAACAGAGGAGGAGAGAAATGTCTAAATTAACAGACAAAGTTACAATCTTGAGCACAACAATGACAACTTTTACAAAATCACTCCAACAATGAACACTCATGGTCTTCAAAGAGTTCAATGTAGGAGGTCAAACGACTTGAACAGCATAACCTCCAAAACATCTCCAGTAGTATCGCAAATCTGATTTTGATTGTGAAAATGCACTATTTTATTTTTCAGGACCAATAGATTGGTGAATGAGTGAGAAGCTGTGGTTCACTGCATTTCTTTTTCTTTTAAATTGTATAACATTGACTTGTTATTGTTTTGTTGTATACTGTGAACTTTTTTCTCAACATGTTCTCTAAATGAAAAGAAATTATCACATAAAAAAGCATACTGTTTTAAAATGTCATAATAATCAGTATTAATAAAAAAGATAAACTGGCTTTGTTGTGCAGGTGATTTAAATTATACCTTACTGGCAGTATCCAAAATCCCATCTGGGTAAACACACTTGGGGCCACCATGGAACCCGAGGACAAATATAGTTGGGTCCCAGACCTGCTATCAGACCTGCTAATACCCATCTGGGCCCCAAATAGGAGTTAGAGGCCATGAATAAACAAATGTTAACGTTGACCTGCAGTACAGGGATTTGAGGTTTCAAACAACTGCAAGAGTATCTACAAGGATGCCAGAGCATTACTCCTGATGGCCGGTGGTGGTGATAACATACAGAGGAATGGTCCAGGCACATAATGGAGAGACAAATGTCGGGTTTTATAGTAACATCATTATGGCAGTGTTGTGGGTCATCTGTTTTTTATGCATCTGTGCCTGCTGTACTCTTTTAAATACAATGGTTGGCTGTGTTTCAACGTAAACAGGGTGGTGTGCCAATGAATTTTAAATATGCATATTCTGCATATTCTGCTCCAATCTGGACAAAATTGTTTTCACATATTTTGAAAATAATTTTTAATTCACAACCGTATTTTTAACTAAAATTAATGAAATTCTTATGAAATGGAACATAGACTACAACATAGACTATTTACATAATATCATTAGTCATGAATCGGGACATTTGATAATATTTTAGAAGTACAACAACATATTCTTAATGCCGTATCCAACCTTTTCAACCTAATAGATTTACAAGAGGGAGAGAGACGCCCACCGTCCTCTCTTGTCGATGTTGTAGACACAGCGAGAGGACAACTTAAACTTATTATATCAGAAGAACGTCTGCAAAGCCTCATCAACATGAAATTTCCCAGTATGGCACAGCTTCTGGGTGTCGGCAAAAGGACAGTATTTCATCAAATGCAGCCTGTAGATGCTGCAGGAATCCTGGAGAGGATGGCGTCTTCAGGCTGTGTTGCCAGAAGAGTGCACTCTGATTGGTCCACGTGGATTCAAACCATCAACTCATCAGGTTTGTGTACAGTATGTGTTTGTATGTTCAGTACGGTGGACACTCTGTAACTATTTTCATTTCTGATCTGAGGATAAGGCACTTTATCTGAACAGTTAGATGATCCAGGTAACATTTCTATTTCTACAAAATAAAACAAATGTTTCCATTTTCTAAAAAAACAAACACATTGATGAATTCAGACAAATGTTATACTTGGACATTTTGTGTTTGTGTTTTATTTTGCTGTATTTTTTTTTTTTAGATATGTAGTTGTTTTATTTGCTGGGATTGATGGCTATTCGTGAAAGGTAAATAACCTTTTTATCACATAAGTGGTGGTGTTGGCCAGAGGGGCTGATGGCGCGATATGGCAGCCTCGCTTCTGTCAGTCTGCCCCAGGGCAGCTGTGGCTACAACCGTAGCTTGCCTCCACCAGTGTGTGAATGTGAGAGTGAATGAATAATGTCATTGTAAAGTGCTTTGGGTGCCTTGAAAAGCGCTATATAAATGCAATGCATTATTATTATTATTATTATAAAACGTCATTGTTGAAGTAAAACAGTATTATTTACATGTACAATCGTTTTCTCTAAATTAAATTACTTAATTAACTCCCCTTAAAGAGAGGGTGTATTCTTCTTCCACTCCTTTGACAAGAATAAAAACGTGATACATGGTATACAGAGGAAGAGGAGACCAGGGTGCTGAACATGCTCGCTGCATGTTTACTGTTGGTGGTTGTGGCAGAGCAAACAGAAACAAGTGTTCACAATCAAAGGTTGGTGACAAAACTATGCAGGGCTTTGCATATGCATATATCTTCTACACCCAGCTCAACCATCACATTCACCAGCCTCTTATTCAATGTTTACAGTTTTCCTAGACATACATACATGTTTTATTATTAGTAATAAGTGTCACTTGTTACTTGAAGCAAAAACCAGTGCAAGCCTGGATTTGGAAACGAATGTATTCTTTTCATATGTGTTATTTTGTAGAGTTTGTGGTGTGACGTGTGGATGGCTGTAACCAGTGTTTATTATGGGCTGCTCTGCTCGACCCCTCCAACAGCCTCCACCTGTTCTGTGCTCACTACATCTTTGTGAAACGTCTGCAGAAGGACCTCTACAAGAATGGGTGGGATAATCACGCCCTACGAACAGAAGAAAATGTTACTTATACTGTTCATAAAAAAAGCAAGAGTATTTTTGGGACATTCAAGAACATTTCACTTTGGACCTCGACTGTTATCACCAGTGCAGTGCCCTCTGGGGCCAGAGGCAATGGCAGGACTGAGGGCAGCAATTCATCCTCTTAGTCCCTCTTTGAGAACGAGACCTTTATGAGAGAGTTTGTCTTGTAATGACACAATTGTAACTCGCTCAATCTTTAGACGTAGTTCCAGATTATTTGATGAATGTCATTTTTTTTAATTGCGTCAAATGCTGTTTGTACTTTTATAACTTAAGTTTAAAATAGCCACATTTGGTTACGTTTTGTAACTGAGTTGATTAATTTCTTTCAAATGTCAATAAATGCTCAAATTCTACGATATCCTTTCAATGACTGACCAAACCAATTGATCAGGTGGAAGAATATTTATTTTCAACTGAACAGACTAAACATCACTACACCGACCATGGAAAACTTTAAAGTGAGAGAAAAAGTTTTACTTGCTTCATATAAAAATACATTTCAAAAAAATAAAATTCACTTAAACTCTAAAAGTCTTCAGACTTACAAAAATGAATTTGAGATACAAGTTCAATGTTAGATTCATCAGGTCTTTATGAAAGCAGTCCTCTGAATAGTTTTTAACATTACAAGAACCAATACTGGGTCAAACACGGTGTCAGGGTTCCTGGGTCGTTATTCTTTTCAGCTGCTCATCTTCTGTTTATTGTTCACTCATTTCCTGTTTTGCTGTGCCAGTTCCTGTCCTGTGTCATTAGTTTAAGTTCAGCTGTGTGCTAGCCGGTTTCTCATTATCATTCATTATCAGCCAGTGTATTTAAGTCCTTAGCTTCATCAGTCTCTTGCCCTGTCAATTCCGTATGTGTTCCTCAGTTCAGTCATCCAGTCAGTCTTCCTTTTCTTTTCCGCCTCCCACCGCGGCTCAGTGGAGGGTCCCTAGCTCGGCGGCTCAGCTGTTTACGCTCAGGAGAAGCGAGGCTCATCTGCTATAGCTAGCTCAGTCACCAGTCCAGTGGTTAGCTCAGCCTCCCATCCAGTCTGTGGTCCAGCCTCAAGCTCTGTTCCCTGATCTACAGCCACAGCATCCAGAGACGGCTGTGAACGCCCTCTCTTCTCAGCCAGAGGTTTCCTGCTGGCCCTGCCTCGTTGGTGGCTCCCATGCCGTGGCCTGCAGCTCTGCCACCGGCGGCTCCCACGCCATCGTCTGGTCCTGCGATCGCCATGCCACCGTCCCGTCCACGTTGGGTTTGGCGTCGGCGGCTACCTTGCAGGTTACTGACTGGACTTCTTCGCCGTCGCCACCTTCCTCACGGCCGGACTCCGGATCCACCCCAGTGCCACCGCTGGCAATGCGGGTGCCCTCCTGAAGGGTTTCAAATCAGTCGCTGGCCATGTGGCCGCCCACCAGAACTGTTCCCGTTTGGACTCTGGACATCCACACTGCGATTGCTGACACAAGGTGGGAACACAATATGTGACTGTGAATCCATTTTGGTCTCTGAGAACTGAAATAGGTTTTAAACAGCAGGGCTACAGTGCAGTGCTGCCTAGCTCGTGATTTATTGAGTGTCAGCTACACACGGCTTCTCCCTTCCCACTGTGACAGCTGGTGTCATAATGCCTGTAAACTCGGTGGATGAGCTCATGAGTGCCACAGGAAAGAAGCACTTATGTGATGTCCAGGCATCTTATCTTTGCAGCGATATTCAAACCTTGCATGGATTTTAAATTGGCCCTTTCTGATGGAAGCCATGGTTTGTGTAGCATAATCGCTGGGACAGACATCCTCAGTAGTTTGTGTTTGGAGCTCCAGTGTTCCTCCTGGTCCTGGTTTTGTATGTCCTGGATCCCACACGCACAGCCCTCTTGGTCTTCATCCTGATGACACAGATACCACTTATATTTGACCATAAAACCACAAAATCTATTAATATGCAACACCAGTTTCATCCTTTAGTTATGTGGTCGTTTGTCAAAACACTAAAACCTCCTCACAAAACTAATTCAAATTTTATAAAATGCTGTAAAAACAAAATAAATCCTGAGATATTTACCCTTGTGTCATCACTGTCATCTCTGGGAACAAACAGGTCTGAACAAAGACTTTGGTGCCTTCCAGTCACCTCCAGAAGGTGGTAGATCTTCATGCTGTTTCTGATCTGCTGTAGCATTGGAGTCAAACACCCCGTAGTATTCTGTTAAGGTTCAAAGTTATTAAAGGAGGGATGCCGGAGACAACCCAAGATAACACTCTTGGTACAACGAGATAAGGTCAAACGAAGATTTTAATGAACACACATGCGGGAGATGAATACTGTACGCAGACAGCATCGATCTCAAAATGATGGAGCATTGCTCAAACTCTTACAGCCTCTAGTGGCCCCCACCTAGTCGTAAAAGCTAAACATTCACATTCTTTCTCTCACACGGCGCCTAAGTTATGACCTCGGCTCCCTGTTTATCTGCTTCCAACAAGGTGGTGGGGGTAAAACTCCTGTGGAAGGTGGTCTGTCTCCTCTGCTATCAGAACAGAAAGGCCCTGACTCTCTGCACACAATATTCTAGATAAAGGTCTAATCATCTCTTACTTTACTCAGATTGCACAGAGTGTATATTTGTTAATAATTTGAATTATTTTGGATAAGGATAAGTGTAAGATAATGGGTAATTTCAGTTTTTACTTTATAATTTTGTTTAGCGTAATATTTACAGTTAAATTGTATTTCTTTCCTTATTTAATTTTTACGTACTGTTCCTTTAATACATGGCAACTGTGCACGGGGGAGCGACTGGCAGCGTGGAGTAACAGGGCTTTAACTAGCTGTGGAGTCAAACAGTTTTCTTACCGTGTTTGCAGTGTACAGGAACATTCAAACGGATTACTGTATTTCAAGACTGTGGAAATAAATGTTTGTCTGTTTGTTTTCAACTACAAGCGGACTTTGTGGATTATGTTCAACTGCACAAGGACACGCGTATGGCCCGACGACCAGCTAGTGCTTCCGCGGTAATAGTCACATTCTTTTAACTCAGAAGTATAATGGAAACTAAACTACATACGCATCACACCATCTAGACTAAGGGATATAATGTGACCTACAGCAGTATAGTGCATCACAAAACAATATCATCCATTCACAATAAATCAGCAGTCTAATCTAATACAAATCAGTTTAATAAATCTAATAGTTATCACCTCTTCAGGAGAATAAAGCAAACTAAAACTACATAATATTTTCACCATCTTTAATTAGGGTATAACGTGGCATAAGATAATATAATAATCTCACAATGCCCAACAACAGATCTGTTTAGAAAAGCAGTCATTATTCAAAACAGATGTGCTCTAAACCAGAGATTTAACTTTAAATGTTACTGTCAAACGTTTTTGGTTTTATATTGTGTATTCAAATATGCTGCGTTATTATACTGTCCTGTTTATCAGTCCTGTGAACCACAGCTCACAGTTTCTTCAGTGAGGTCTGTCAGGTCGTCTGCCACTTCCACCTGCATCATATAAACAAAAACAATAAATGATTTCAAGTTTTTAAAAGTCAATAACTATAAACGCACACACACACTTTGGTCAGCTGGGGAGCATCAAAGTCTCCTGAGAACTTCTCAGGAAGCATGGTGGTGGACGTCCCTGTGCACTCCTGCAGTTCAGAGCTCTTCTTCTGTCGCTGCCACTGAATGAAGTCTCTTTGAACAGCATCACTGCAGTAATCCTAAACTCTTTGCTCGTATCCACCTGACTGGAGCACATCTGCTTCACTGAGAAGAAAAATGATGAACGTTCCTTAAAATGAAAGCAAATGTATTAAAAACAAGAGCAGATATTCAAATCCAGCCTGAATAAATCTGCCAAAGGATCTGGTATGTTGATGGCCCTCACAGACTGTGCTGGTCCTGTGAGTGGAAGTGTCCTCAGGTCTAAACTTCATGAACAATAGCAAACATTCACATGATGTAACTGATGATGTCTTTTAACTGATTTCACTGGTATTTACATTTGGTTATATCATGTGTTTCAAATATACTGTAATCAATATAACTTCAAAAATGTGGACCAAATATTTATTGTATATATATACTGACCTCAAACCAGTAATGAGCTGTTCTATAGCCCACATAGAACATCTGTATGTTGTGTGGAGTTCTTGAATGAAGACTCCTGCTCAAGTAATAACATGGAGCAACATATTTATTTAATACAGTACCTCGAGGCTGTTCCCATGCCCCATCCCTTGTAGGTAAGTACCGCCCCCTAGCCGCGCATGATATATAATCAATATAGATTAGACCACACTATAAACATGTGTTTAATATCTATTAATATAAAAGGAACCTTTCACCACACAGGCTTGCATGTTGACTGAGATTTCACACAATTGTTGACATGGAGTGCTGGGATATGCAGAGGCATGCTTTCCTTGCACACCTGACAAGAAGCCTTTGGCATGCTTTTAAATTCAGTTGCATCTGATGGAAGAGGAGTGAGGTTGAGGTCCTGCTGCAGCAGAACAATAAACCGGAGCATCTTTCCTGCACTGGAAACTCTGTGGATCAGTCTTGCTGTGGAGCCGTTTACATCAGGAGGAACTGCTACAAGTTTGACCCTGACCAGTTAAATACAAAGATTATTGCAAAAGAACATTTTACAATTTTCACGTTTCAGTCCTATAAAAAAAAATCATTTCAAAGAGGAAAATGATGCCATCCTTGCACTCCATCCATTCTGGGATATTCTTCACGGGTCATTTTATTCATCTAAAACATTACATAAGGGGACAACACTGGTGACACTCTACATAATTATAATACTTTTATCAGTGCTAATATATGAAAAGGAATACCTACTATCATTTGCATATGCATTACAGTGATTTGAGATAAACATGGTTTTTTTGTAGCCTAAATGCATTTCTATTATATAAAACTGTGAGACCTTACTGGTATATGGCTCGTATCATCAGTCAAGATGAGGGACCTCTTTCCCAGCCTCGGCTCAGCTGCAGCTCCTCAGCAGGAGTGTTGGTACAGCCTTTATTCACTACATATAGATGCACACTGAATGGCTTGCTGGATTTAGGCCTCAGTGGACTACTTTGGAACGGGGAAATTAGACTTTTTCTGCCTTTTTGTAATAAATCCTAGAAATGACCTATATGTGAGAAACAGAAGTAACTTTCAGAATGCAGGAAACTTTTTTTTTTTTTTACTAATCAAAATGATTAAAAGTATAATTTTTGCATACAATTACTAACCTTGCCATCTCCTGCACTTCCTGTTTGGGGGTCTGTGCTTGCTCTGCATTGTATTGCACTGTGGTATGAGGTTGCTGAATACTTTGGGCTCACCTGTTGATGATGATGATGAGATCTTGTGCCACTGCTACAACACTAACCTCTAAGAGACACAGATGTCACTGAATTTAGCAAATATTAACTGCATGCTAGCTTGCTACAAGGAATACGCTAATGTTAGCATTTTACCACAACTTTACCAGATGTAGCTAAAAAAATCTAAACTTATGTCCAATCCACTGGTATAGCAAAGAAAGATGATGGAAAATGATTACTTATCTGCAGTTTAGAGGATCCACCTGAACTTGAAGCAGCCACTGAAAAAAGGCAAGAGAGCAAGTAATGGCCAAAACACGTGAGCACACACTGAGAGATGGGAGCAAAAAAGGAAAGAAAACAACAAAACACAGAAAAAAAAACAAACATATACAAAAATACATGAGCTCTGGGTCCTTAGAGCCAGGCCATGACACAGACAGCCTTCTGGACTCCCTGTACTGAGTATTATGGTGTTTGCAGATGTGATGTTGACTCAAACCCAGCTTTAACAAGAAATATATACGAACTGATGCATTTCCCGATTTTAACAGCTAAAAAACATATAGGGTAATCTCAGCCTAAAAAATGGCTAATCTTTAAACAAACCAGTTAAATTCATTTATTTCATAGAAATTAAAAACTAAACATGTTTGAAGTGATTTCTTTGTGACCTTTGCTAATGTGGACAGCTTAGCTAAGCGTGTGCCCGTTAACAGCTGATTTCTAGGTGGTTATTATTTGTTCATTGTGTTTTTAATACAGTCACATAGATTATGTTGATGTGTTATTGATTTGACATATACGGAAGCGTAGAGCTGCCACCCAGGCAAAAGAAAAATAGAAGTATATCTCCGCCATTATGACATTTTCTGTTCCCAAATCCTAGCAGGTGTTCCCATCCTCTTTTCAACTTCTACTATGAAATATCCAGCAATGACTTTGGGATCATTGTTTGTTGAATAGGCATGAAGCCAAATCATAACTCTCGAAAAGCCATCGATAGCTCCATTTATACAGATTCCAAAAGGCTTGAGTTTGTCATAGGAGTCAACATGCCACATGAAATTTGGTCCGGGATTTACATACGCCCGTCGCATTAGGCGATTTCTGCGTCGTTGCTCAACACCGTAAGGGTCAAGATATTTCAGTAAATGTCTCACAGTACTCTGCGTGACAACATAACCTGCCTGAATGCAGTTCAGGTGGTGTAGTTTGTATCCATGGAGCCTCCCGTGTCCCTCCAGTTGATCAATAAGAAATCCTGCCACCTCAATGGGATCGGACTCATTCTTTCTCCTGTACAGTCCCAAGCGTTTTAGGTTTCTTCTAAGTGTCCGCATGCTCATCACAATACTGTCCAAACTGCTCAATAACAGCAAAATCTCCCCATGCCTCAATCCAAGCATAAAATAGAACTTAATTAATTCCAATAAACGAGCCATTTTCTCGCACTCTTCACGATGTTTTATCATATCATGCTCGAACAATAAAATATATGTAATAACGTGAAAACTTTATTGTTCAAACAATATAATTATCACGTTCGTACAATATAATATTTATATTGTATGAACGTGATAATTATGTATATTGTAATAACGTGATATTATGTTGTACAAACATGAAAAGTATCTTGTTAGAACAATAAACTTTTCACGTTATAGCGTGATATACTTCTATTTTTCTTTTGCCTGGGTGGCAGCTCTACGCTTCCGTAGACATAAGAGGTTAACACTGTGCGTTTAAATCAATAACACTTTAAGTGTTGTTCACCTGCCTCGCACAGTCACAGCCCGATGTTCAAGGAGTCTGTCTGAGCGCGCTCATGAAATCTCGTGATGAGAGCATGACAGAAGCGGTGTATTTAGACTATTCCTGAAAAACCTGGTAAGCCTGTTAGACTCATTAGAGATTATGGACTGTCATCCCATAACAGTTTATGGTGATTTTAATGTTTTATCCAGTGCAAACAAAACAATCGTGGAGCTGTTTGAGTCTAGAGGATACACACAGGTCACCACAGCCCCACTACCGAGAGGAACACTCTGCTGGACCTGATTTTCATTTCCCAGCAACGTCTCTGTGAAAACCTACTATAGTTACCCCCACCCTGCACACTGCATAATGTGATGATACATGATGACCTGTGAATGCTTCATCACAGTATAATGTTCACATTTTTGGAAAATACATGTAATAAATGTGGCTTGAGTAATGATATCAGTACAAGATTCACTTACAGTAATGTAGAAATGTCAGAAAACTCATTTTACACCAGTTTAAAACCAACAGTGTAGACATTTCCTCTCTGCAGCCAGGCTGACCAGTCTCACTGGGACCAGAGGATTGTCCACACACAGGTTCTTCGTCCTTACACAGTCCTCCTGTGTCGTCTCCAACCTTCACATGTAACGTCCAACAGTGTGGAGATCACAGAGGCTTCATCACCGTAGACAGAGTGTGAGATTCACATCTGGAGCACAGGAGAGCTTCTGTCATGAGTCTTCCTTCGTCCCAAAGCAGTCGGGGTGAGATCACAGCAAGAAGGGTTAATGACATTATATTCATGGAAACATGTATTCATTCTTTGTAAAGTGTTTTCATGTGACTTCAGGAGCGTTACAGTGTATGTTAATGTCTATACTCAGGTGTCCTTCCTCTGTGAGCTGAGACACATGACAGAAGGCTGATATATTGGTAGCAGCACTATTAAAGGTATTCATACATCACTGACAGACTGACCGTGCCTCCTCTGTGCATGGTCATGATCCTCCCTAAACCAGAGTGTAAATTAACATTTTCATTATGTCATTAAGTATCAGTGCAGGATGACTGAAGAAGTCACATGACTGAGGAAAAGTTTCTCCCACAGAAAACATCACGTCCAGATGAACAGAACCAACCTTTTGGGGATTATTTAACATATTGATATTTTATTTAAATTACAAAGGTCTGCAAAACCAAAATTCAGCTGCATGGGAATTTTTTTTTGTAAATTTGATGGTTTTCAGGTTGCTGAATCCAAAATGATCTCCATTTCCCTCCATCACTCACAGCTTTTCTTTTTTTTTTTTGCAAAACATGAGGAGTTTACATTAAAAACCACAACAGCGATGAAAAAAATCCACATTTTATTACAATTAACTGTGCATCATTTTTCTGAATCCTTACCGTTCACTATGAACAAAATTAAGCTGTTGTTTCGCTCCTAATAATATTAACTTAATGTAAGAAATCATCATTGGATATGTTTTTGACTTGTGTATAAACTCATCTGTTGTTTTTAACAGTACAATTACTGATAGTAAATGACCGTATTGATATATGTATGTGTGTAGGGTACTTAAACTTCAGATGTGTAGCCTTAGTGTCAACTTGGCTAAAAGAAAACGCTCTTCTCATATATGAGAATATTTGAGACTCTGATACTGTTATAAATAATTCACACATTATACACGGTTCATACAAGTCCTTGAAATCATTGAAAATGCTTGGATTTTAATATTGTCTTTTCAAGGTTTGAAAAGTGCTCGAATTTCAGATGTGGTGCTTAAAACTGCTTGAAACTGTAACTGTATTTCATTTACAACATCAAAGAGCATAGTCTGACTACTTTAGATGTTTTCAGTGGGAGAAACGTACTACTTTACTACTACTATCTAACTAAAAGTTAGAAAAAATGAGTTGCAAAGTGTAAAAGCTAAATTTCTTTGTGCGTAGCTGCAGCTTTTTCATTAACTTGGTGCGTTTGGCAACACCTTAGGGGGAAATAATGGTAATAAGAGGGACTGATCCATATGTGCTGTAGGAATGTTTAGCTTGTTTTAGAGTTTAGATAGAATGTAGAATTATGGTAGAGACACTGACACTGCCCTGGATATAAATAAAGGCCTGACTGTGTCATGAACTTAGGAGTAGATCTTAGGAGACCCTCCCCAGTTGAACTGTGAAAGTAAGACAGAAAGGAGTTAATGTTGAGTGGAAATTCCTCAGGGCATACCTGTGTGGGGGTCTCAACATTTGTAACTTGATAACTGTGGTCTGGAAGGGAGATGGTTTTTATGACCCCTAGGAAGAGACACACACACACACACACACACACACACACACACACACACACACACACACACAGTGCTTAAACTGTTACACTCACACATCCACATGCACACTCACTCACGTGCACTCACACATACACACGGGAATGCGCACACACAGGCACTCATGTGCTCGTGCATACACACAGAGGCAGAGTTTGGACCACACTGTGGGGGGTTTATGATGGGGTCGCCTCTATAAAGCTGGCTGTGACTAACAAAGGGGTGAAGATCTTTACAGAAGAACACCGGCCTCGTCTTCCCTTCTAGAAGTGCATGCTTAAATGAAGATGAATAAAGATGAATAAAGTTTTTGTAAAAATGACTACTGGGTCCGCTGCCATCTCTGGAGATAAAAAAGAACCGGGGTAAAACTGATTTCCCAACAGTGCACAAAGACTAGACGCTTTATTGTTGTACTGTATTTCCCTGGCTGTCATTCAGAATGTGTTTATTGTGAGCAACTACACGCTAAACAACTCACACTGTTTTGTTTTATTTTCACATGGTCTTACTGAGGTGAGGTACTGGTCTTCTTCTTCTTTATTTTTTATATGGTGCTGGAAAAGCTGGAAAATGAACCTTGAAAGTGCTTGAATTTGACGCTGTAGGTGCATGAGCCCTGTCTGTGTCTTATGCTGTGCATTAAAACTTGTATGTTCTACTGAATCTTTGTTCAGCACAATTATTTTTTCATATTTCCAAAAGGTATTTAAACGTGGCCTAACAACACATGGGGTTAGGGTTAGGGGGGTTAGATGACTAAGTCAAGGCAACTTATTCACTATGAGTACAGAGTAAAAACCTATTTAGTTTCCAGAACTCAAAAAAACTAAAGCTTACTTAAGATGACTGTTAGGACAACTTATACATTGCAAGTCTGCAGTATTAAGAATAACTTGATATTTCTGACTGTACAATACTAATTGTTTACCTACTGACAAACATGTTAAGTTCAGCTAAATGAAAAAACAATTTGTGGTAACCTGAATATGATTAAAAATAATTAACAACACTTTTTGTAATGATGTTAAAATGAGCCCAACTTTTATTTTCAAACACAACAAAGTATAACAGCCAACATACTGGACACTGTTCTGCTGAACAACAAACAATTATAATCTTACAATGAAACAAAGTATTGCGGCTCCTCCAATCTATGGCCGCGGCAGGCTAAACATGAGGACACAGATGACGCGCAACAATAAACGCATAAAATACACTTCTGTAACATTTGCTCCTTTATTCCACATGCACCGTCCAATATACAAATCAGCACAGGGGATTAACAATTACACAAATGCACAGGCTGCACAAACAAATAGCTGCAACTCACAAAGAATGGCTCTAACTACTATGCCAAACTACGACTTGGCCTATGGCATCAATTAGTGCATTACTATACCAAAACCATCAAGTTACAGTCAAAATCTATCAAATCATTCAAGCTGCGCTCAAGCTGCGTTCAAGCTGCGGTCAACAGAAAGTTTTGCCTCATGCTCACCCTACCTTCTGCTCATCAACATCAGGTGCTGTGAACAGGTGAGTGCAATCACATTTATCCTCTACCACACCCATGAGACACGCCCCACACCCGTGCACCAATACAGTGAGTCCATTTAACCCAACCCACTTAAACAGACAAAGAGCAACTCATATGGCTCCTACACAAAGTCTCAGATGTAATTATTCTGAAAATAAGTTTAGGCCTACCACAAGTTTGTTTTGTACTTACATTACTTATATAATCAAAATAAAATATTTGTTGTTCTGTCACAAGTGCAGTCTCTAATTTAAACAACACATTTGTTTTCCATTCCAACACATGAGCTGGAATGTTGTAATATTTTAAGGATGCTTGTTTCCAGTCCAGGCATCACTGCCTGAATGACTGTCATGGATCGAGGTGATCCAAATGTAGGTGCAGAAGAAAGTCTTCCCTTAAGTCAGACCTTCCCAGAGTGTGGGGCACACACCTTAGGGGGGCACAGAGCCATTGCAGTGGGGGGGGCATGGTATGAAAAAGGGAAAAAAAACAAGGCTTGGACACTGCTAGCACGGGGTGCCCAAAGAAACGCAAAGCAGGAGATGAAGGTTTTCCCTTCGTCGGGAGCTTCGTCGGGAACATGCTGCCAAAACCCTAGAAAAAATAAATGAAAGCAAACACAAGGTTGGAGCCGCATGTAGACGGAGCATTGCTTCAGGAGTGGAACTAATAAACTCTGCGGGTCATTCAGTGTCGTACTTTGCCTTGAGTGTATCATTACACTGCAGCTCCATCTGAATCTGCACAGGTGCAGTTCAAAGTCCGCTGACTTGGTTCAACATTAATGCAACAGGGAAAGTGAGGCAGGTTGCACTGGTGCATTAGTGACAGCTTCACTTGAAATGCCTTCACAGCATCATACATGTCCATGAACTGACAGGTTTCCTCACTGAGCTCAAAAACTCGATTGAGAATGTTTATCCAACTCAGCCAGCGGACCTCTGTATGATGAGAAATGTCGGCAAACTCTGAATCTATTTCCCACATAAAAGACTGAAACTGACGGTGATTTAAACTTTTAGCTCAGATAAAATGTACGGTTTGCGTTACGGTGATCATTACATGCTCCAGTTTTAGGACTTTACCACACAGCGTTTCCTGGTGTATGATGCAGTGATGTGCTGTTAACTCACCGGTACAGTTCTCCTGCATCTTTACTCGCATCCTGCTGACTAGTCCGCTTTTTTCACTGTCCGCTTTTTTTTTTTTAATGTTCAATATTTCCTCTCCACGGATGAAGATGCTCAGCTGTGCAATGTCCATCATGTCTGTACTTTCATCCACAGCAGGAGAGGATGCAATAGAGTCTTTGCTTCTTTCACACAACTGTGTTCTTAAATCAGTGGCCATCTCACAAACCCGATCAGCAATCGTATTTCTGCTCAGGCTCACATTTGCCAAAATCTGCGTTTTGTCTGGACACAAGACGTCGCACAGCTTCATCGTGCAGCTCTTCAGAGTGGTACCGGCTGATTTGGCTCCTCTGCTACAATAAAACTTGCTTTCACAGCAGCTTCACTTTGTGATTTTGCTGCTGAAATGTCAGATTCTTCTTTAGACTTCTACTTTCTGTAATTTCTGCATTTAGGTTTTTCAGCTTATCCTGACGGTTTGTCTCGTAGTGCCGTCTTAAATTAAATTCCTTAATTACAGCCACATTAGCTCCACTAATGAGACACACGGGTTTACCAGCATGTCTGTAAACATATGTTCAGTCTCCCACCGGCGCTGAAAGGCAACAACTTTTCTCTCCACCATTGTGAGCGGCTAGCTTCCAATAACAGAAGTTTGACTTGATTGACGGGAATGTTCCCAGTTAGCCTAGCGTTCAGCAAGGAGGCTGCAGCACTGCATTATGGGATCTGTAGTTTGTATATTATTAGCATGCATAACAATAACAGTACATCTATATAAAATGATCTCGCGGGCCGGATATAAATGTACGCTGGGCCGGATGTGGCCCGCGGGCCTTGACTTTGACACATGTGCTTTAGACTCTCAAACTACAACAGAAAAGTAATCAGAGTACTCTGATGAGTAACTGGTGTTACATCAGCTCTGGTCCTCAGTCATAGATCAGTTTGTAACCCACAGAAACAAAAGTTTTCAATTCAGTTCAATTTTATTTATATTGCGCCAAATCACAGCAACAGTCGCCTCAAGGTGCTTTATATTGTACAGTAGATCGCACAATAAAAGTGTAACCAGGCTGCCCCCTGCTGGTCAGGCAGAGGTACTGACCACAGATCCACTCAACTAACGTGTGTGTGTGTGTGTGTATGTGTGTGTGTGTGTGTGTGTGTGCAGGTGAACGGGGTGGACCTCAGGTACGCCACACATGAGCAGGCAGCAGCAGCTCTGAAGAACGCCGGGCAGACTGTTACCATAGTAGCACAGTACAGACCTGAGGGTGAGGACACACACACACACACACACACCTAACCTGTTTCTCACTACTCAAGTGCGCGACTCCGTTCTCACGTTCTCACTAGTCCGTATGTTGTAAGTTCACACGTCAGTCCGGACTTCCTGAGAACGCAGCGCGATCGTTCTACAGCTGGGACGTCAGTGTACTTGATGACTTGATGACATCACAGCTCCAGAGGTTTCACTGCCATCCCCTCGTAATTTTACTGTGATTAATATTTGCAGTGGAAATTTCACATGGTGTGGGAGATTTCTTTAAGAAAAAGGATAAAACAAACCTTAACATTTTATCTAAGTGACTTATATGTCATGTTTAACCTGAGCAGTGAAAGACCGCGGGGGCTTAAAAACGATGGAGTCCGCTGTTCTCGCTCTGGTGACCCTTGACCTCATGGTCAGCTGACAGCTGGTGGGTAACAGACGTCTGTGAAAACGTCGGAGCACTTTTACAAATATGTGATGTCCTGATATTTGAAGTTCACACAGCGACATTCTCGCCTTAAAATATCTTAGAAGTTTATTTTTTAGCAGCTGTTCTCTGTCACGTGTTTGAGTTTTGGACGAAATGCATTCTGGGATATTTGGCTGCAGTAAGTCCACACAAGTCACCACCGATGCATACTGGGTAAAATGGGAGGAGCCAAAACACATCCGGGAATGTTGAAAGTACTTGGCTTGATGCTACTTTGAATTGGAACAGTACTGTTACTGATGACGTATCACAAGTCCACGACAACGCAAATACACACAAGTACGCACAAGTACACACAAGTACACACAAGTACGCACAAGTACGCGCAAGTACGCACAAGTACACACAAGTACGCACAAGTACACGCAAGTACGCACAAGTACACACAAGTACACGCAAGTACGCACAAGTACACACAAGTACACGCAAGTACGCACAAGTACACACAAGTACGCACAAGTACACGCAAGTACGCACAAGTACACACAAGTACACGCAAATACACACAAGTACACACAAGTATGCACAAGTACATAGAAGTACACACAAGTACGCACAAGTACACACAAATACGCACAAGTACACACAGGTACGCACAAGTACACGCAAGTACGCACAAGTACACACAAGTACGCACAAGTACACGCAAGTACGCACAAGTACACACAGGTACACGCAAATACACACAAGTACACACAAGTACGCGCAAGTACACGCAAGTACGCACAAGTACACACAAGTACGCACAAGTACACGCAAGTACGCACAAGTACACACGAGTACACGCGAGTACACACAAGTACACAGAAGTACACACAAGTACGCACAAGTACACATATTGAGAAACAGCAGAGTCTCCTGATCCATCTGTGAGCTGTGATTGGCCTGCAGTGATGCTGAAGGTTGGTCCTGCTCACTGTGCATAACCACCTCTGATCATGTGACCCTTGTACCTGTGTGACCTTTGACCCTGTTTAAACTCTGAGTGTGCGTGTTTTCAGAGTACAGTCGCTTCGAGGCAAAGATCCACGACCCGAGGGAGCAGATGATGAACAGCTCGTCCAGCAGTCTGAGGAACAGCCGCACCTTCTACATCAGGTAACCTGAGCTCACCTGTGACAGCTCCTCCACACTGAGACACCTGGACCAGGTCTCCTCAGGGCAGCACGCCCGGCCTCATTCATCTTTTCTTACTGTGAATGAGTCAGAATGACCTCAGAGTCATGACACCTGTGAACAGGTGTGCTTTACTCCATCATGTGTCACTCACTGTAACCATCAACCATCTAGATTCAGACATGGATGCATCCAGCAGATTATCCCTTTACGATCGGGGGCAATCGTGGCTCAAGAGTGGAATCGGAAGGTTGCCGGTTCGAGCCCCGGCTCGGACAGTCTCGGTCGTTGTGTCCTTGGGCAAGACACTTCACCCGTTGCCTACTGGTGGTGGTCAGAGGGCCCGGTGGCGCCAGTGCCTCTGTCAGTGCGCCCCAGGGTGGCTGTGGCTACAATGTAGCTGCCATCACCAGTGTGTGAATGGGTGGATGAATGGGTGGATGACTGGATGTGTAAAGTGCTTTGGGGTCCTTAGGGAGTAGAAAAGCGCTACATAAATACAGGCCATTTACCAACAAATCTAAAACATGAACACATCAGGAGCAGCTCAGGTTCAGGATGTGTTTGAATGCAGGCTGGAGCTGCCAGGGATCAAACCAACAACCTCAGAGCACGATCCGCTCTGCCTCCTGAAACACAGACACCACGTTTATGAGTGTGAACGGTTTCAGTAAAGACACATGTTTCTCTCTACACAGCAGAGACCAGACAGACATCCACAGAACAGATCAGTAGAATACATTAAAAACAATAGAAACAATTATAAACAACAGTAGAATTATACAGTATGCAATACATACATAACTAATGGATGAATAGTCTGAGCTGTAATAAGCCGTGTATGTATTACACAGTTTAGAATGCATAACTGTTAGTTAATTATTAATATACATTTAATACAAATACATAGTGTGTGTGTGTGTGTGTGTGTGTGTGTGTACATGTTTATATATCTTTGTGAGGACCAACATTTAAATACTACTATACTTGTGGGGACCAACAGCCACTATAGGGACAGGATGCCGTCCCCACAAGTTTGAAGACATGCTTGAGACTCACAATGTGGTTTTAGGGTTACAGTTATGGGTACAGATTCATTTTTGATGGTTAGGGTAAGCAATATGTCAATGATGTCCTCACTAAGATATGAAAACAGGACTGTGTGTGTCTGTGTTTGCCAGTCCGAAGTGTGTAAAGAACACACAGAGAACTCCTAGAATAACTTCTGACTCCAGATCAGCTAAATTTAAATGACTCCCAGTCAGCTGACAGTCTGAGGCAGTCACATGACCTCCTGAGGTCCACACAGGCGATGAGCAGTGTTCCTGATGGCGTGTTGTGTGTCTTTCAGGGCGCTCTTCGACTATGATAAGCAGTGGGACTGCGGCGTGCTGTCTCAGGCGCTGGACTTTAACTTTGGCGAGGTCTTCCACGTGATCGACAGCGCCGACGACGAGTGGTGGCAGGCACGCAGGGTCAACCAGCAGGGGGAGCTGGAGGAGCTGGGCTACATCCCCTCCAAGCACAGGTCTGTGAATGCTGCACACACACACACACACACACACACACACACACACACAGGTCTGTGAATGCTGCACACACACACACACAGGTCTGTGAATGATGCACACACACACACACACAGGTCTGTGAATGCTGCACACACACACACACACACACAGGTCTGTGAATGCTGCACACACACACACACACACAGGTGTGTGAATGCTGCACACACACACACACAGGTGTGTGAATGCTGCACACACACACACACAGGTGTGTGAATGCTGCGCACACACACACACACAGGTGTGTGAATGCTGCACACACACACACACAGGTGTGTGAATGCTGCACACACACACACACAGGTGTGTGAATGCTGCACACACACACACACAGGTGTGTGAATGCTGCACACACACACACACACACACACACAGGTCTGTGAATGCTGCACACACACACACGCACACAGGTGTGTGAATGCTGCACACACACACACGCACACAGGTGTGTGAATGCTGCGCACACACACACACACAGGTCAGTGAATGCTGCACACACACACACACACACACACAGGTCTGTGAATGCTGCACACACACACACAGGTCTGTGAATGCTGCACACACACACACACACAGGTGTGTGAATGCTTCACACACACACACAGGTGTGTGAATGCTGCACACACACACCGACACACAGGTCTGTAAATGCTGCACACACACACACACACACAGGTCTGTGAATGCTGCACACACACACACACAGGTCTGTGAATGCTGCACACACACACACACAGGTCAGTGAATGCTGCACACACACACACACACACACAGGTCAGTGAATGCTGCACACACACACACACACACAGGTCTGTGAATGCTGCACACACACACACACAGGTCTGTGAATGCTGCACACACACACACACACAGGTTTGTGAATGATGCACACACACACACACACAGGTCTGTGAATGCTGCACACACACGCACAGGTCTGTGAATGCTGCACACACACACACACACAGGTGTGTGAATGCTTCACACACACACACACACACACACACACACACACAGGTGTGTGAATGCTGCACACACACACCGACACACAGGTCTGTAAATGCTGCACACACACACACACACACACACAGGTCTGTGAATGCTGCACACACACACACACAGGTCTGTGAATGATGCACACACACACACACACAGGTCTGTGAATGCTGCACACACACACACACACACACAGGTCTGTGAATGCTGGACACACACACACAGGTCTGTGAATGCTGCACACACACACACACACACACAGGTCTGTGAATGCTGCACACACACACACACACACACAGGTCTGTGAATGCTGCACACACACACACACACACACAGGTGTGTGAATGCTGCACACACACACACACACACACAGGTGTGTGAATGCTGCACACACACACACACACACACAGGTCAGTGAATGCTGCACACACACACACAGGTCAGTGAATGCTGCACACACACACACACACACACAGGTCAGTGAATGCTGCACACACACACACACACACACACACAGGTGTGTGAATGCTGCACACACACACACACACACACACACACAGGTCTGTGAATGCCGCACACACACACACACACACACACACAGGTCTGTGAATGCTGCACACACACACACACACACACACACACACACAGGTCTGTGAATGCTGCACACACACACACACAGGTCTGTGAATGCTGCACACACACACACACAGGTCTGTGAATGCTGCACACACACACACACAGGTCTGTGAATGCTGCACACACACACACACACACAGGTCTGTGAATGCTGCAGACACACACACACACACACACACACAGGTGTGTGAATGCTGCACACACACACACACACACACACAGGTGTGTGAATGCTGCACACACACACACACACACACACACACACACACACAGGTCTGTGAATGCTGCACACACACACACACAGGTTTGTGAATGATGCACACACACACACACACAGGTGTGTGAATGCTGCACACACACACACACACAGGTGTGTGAATGCTGCACACACACACACACACAGGTCTGTGAATGCTGCACACACACACACACAGGTCTGTGAATGATGCACACACACACACACACACACACACACAGGTCTGTGAATGCTGCACACACACACACAGGTCTGTGAATGCTGCACACACACACACACACACACAGGTGTGTGAATGCTTCACACACACACACACACACACACAGGTGTGTGAATGCTGCACACACACACACACACAGGTCTGTAAATGCTGCACACACACACACACACACACACACACACACACAGGTCTGTGAATGCTGCACACAGACACACACAGGTCTGTGAATGATGCACACACACACACACAGGTCTGTGAATGCTGCACACACACACACACAGATCAGTGAATGCTGCACACACACACACACACATAGGTGTGTGATCAGTGTCAGTGTGCTGTATTCCTCCTTTAATTCATTTTTATTTATACAGCATGAAATCACCTCAGGGTGCTATACTGTAAGATAGAGACAGTAATACACAATGAAACACAATGAAACTGTGTGTGTGTTTCAGAGTGGAGAGGAAGGAGTGGTCACGGATGAAGAGCAAAGGTAAAATCACCAGTAACACACACAGAGGAGGAGGAGGAGGCGTGGTTTTTAATCAGTAACTCCTCCACACACACTCCTGTGATGATTGTTACATTCTTTGTCTAGGCGTGTATTGAACGCAACAAGAAATTGGCCCACTCCTGCTCCACCAAAGCAAGAACCCAAACAATAGTATCTTCTAAAATACTGAGCAGCCATTTATTTGCTTCAGCAGTGAGCAGTGCCAAAAATAATAAAACTCCCTAATGGTTCCTACGCTTTCCTACACAAAATGAAAACCAAACAAACGACAATTCACTTACCTAACTTTCTACATGAAAAACAGGAGAAAACTCAATCAACAAAAATGGCTTCTCACGCCTACTAGGCTGCTGCAGTGAAGAATATATACAAGGTGAACAAAATACAACACCAGACACACGGTTATACTTGCACATCACATTTACCATAACGAATCAAAAGCACATGCTATTTGTTGGATGGTGGAGGCTAGTAGAGAGGGCCAGTGGCTGTCATCTGGTAGCTAAATACTGGAGGTGGTTAGCCAATTATCCAATCCAAGGACAGAAAGAGACTCCACCCAACTACTCAGCAGGCACGCCCAGGTGTCCAATGCCTAAAAGAGAAAGGGGAAAAAAACCCACAGCCATCCTCTGGTGGGAGGAGTCACGCATAAAACAAAACTCTGACAACATTGGATCATAACATGATAGTTTGACCTCCTGATGATCAGTGAGGAGGAACCTGAGACCTCGGGAACAGGAAGAGGTCAGAGGTCATTCATCGACGCGCTCCATGTTCAGTGTGAGGAAGTTAAATAAAACCTGCAGCCTGTGCTGAAGATACAGGAAGTGGAAGTATCTACTTCCTGTTTGCTCCTCTGTGAGGATCCAGAGGAAGTCACTCAGACTCAGAAACACAAAGACGTCCATCAGCTCTGACCTCATCACAGCATCACAGGAACCTCCAGACTGACAACAGGAAGTGACCTCTGACCTCTCTCACTTCTAACCACGTGACTCAGTCAAACCTCAGACCCTCCTCATCATCATGTCCCCGTCATGGGTCAGATCTTTGTATGATGTCACTTCCTGTGTTTTCAGGTGTTTCTTCTTCTTGCAGGTAGAGAAGGCTTCGTTCACAGCTACGAGCTCATCACTCAGATTGAAGGTCAGTGTCACCAGTAACCTTTGACCCCAGACTGTAACTCAAACTGTTCCCGCCTCTGACTGTGGGTCACATGACCTCTGTGTGTGTGTTCAGTGGACTATGCCCGCCCCATCATCATCCTGGGACCCACCAAAGACCGCGTCAACGACGACCTGCTGTCCGAGTTCCCCGACAAGTTCGGCTCCTGCGTTCCCCGTAAGGCTCCGCCTACAGGTGGTCAAACAGGAACTGAACAGACAGGTTTCTAATGTATGCCTCTCTCTCTCACAGATACGACTCGCCCTCGCAGGGACTACGAGGTGGATGGGCGGGACTACCACTTTGTGGCGTCACGGGAACAGATGGAGCGGGACATCCAGTCGCACCGCTTCATCGAGGCGGGGCAGTACAACAACCACCTGTACGGGACGTCGGTGCAGAGTGTGCGACAGGTGGCCGAGCAGGTGACAACACTTTCCCACAGTGGCTGTTTCCACTCCCACAGTGACCGTTTCCAATCCCACAGTGGCAGTATTGTGACAGTGTGTGTGTGTGTGCAGGGGAAGCACTGCATCCTGGATGTGTCGGCCAACGCCGTGAGGAGGCTGCAGGCGGCACAGCTCCACCCCATCGCTATCTTCATCCGACCGCGGTCGCTGGAGAACATCCTGTGAGTCTACCACTAAAAACATGAGGTCAGACCAAACTGCTCTCTGACTCCGCCCATAAAGGTCAAATCAAGCCAACCTCCCAGATCCAGTAACAGACAGACGTCTGCAAAAAGCAGAGATGAGATTCTGACATCTGCCACCTGGTGATAGACGAGTTGTCGCACAGACCCATGGGGTCCCAGCTGGGCCCCCACGGGAGACCCTACCAGGGGACAACAAGCCCCCAACACCACAGGTTGCGATTTAGGGAGGGGCTCTTAATTTGTAATTCTTAAAGTAAATTAAAATTCATGAAAATCTCAAATGTCATTCAATTACATTTTTTAAAAGAAAATTAATTACATTTTTAAATTACATTTTTTTTTAAAGATTTGCGTCTAACTGTTATTGTTTTGTGGGCGGAGTCACAGAGCATTTTGATCACTGTGAAAATTAACGTGTGGCATTGGTGCAGAGACTTGAACAAGCGCCTGTCGGAGGAGCAGGCGAGGAAAGCTCTGGATCGAGCCATCAAGCTGGAGCAGGACTTCCTGGAGTGCTTCACAGGTAAAACCATAACTAAATAAAGTTCACGCTGCGAGCGTTCACGCTGCGAGCGTTCACGTGTGAAACGTGCAAGCGTCTCGGGGTTTGATGCCATCTTTGCCTGTCTTCCAGCCATCGTGCACGGCGACAGCTTCGAGGAAGTCTACCACCACGTCAAAGTGGTCATCGAGGAGCAGAGTGGACCCTACATCTGGGTCCCCGCACGCGACAGGCTCTGATTGGCCGACCATCTTCACGGGAACTGCTGTTAATGTCACGCCCAGGCTCCTCCCCTCCCTCCAGCGGGTTTTTGATTTCTTCTCTGGCAGGGTGACGGGCGCACTGATGGATCAGGATGTTTTTAATCTGAGACGAGGACTCACAGCTGATTGGTTTATTATCAGTACATAATGAATCAGAGCCTGTAGAGCTGAAAGTATTTATATCATGCTATTTATTTATCTATTTATCTATTTATCTATTTATTGGTTTGTGTGATGTGAAGATGGTGTGTGTGCGTGTGTGTGTGTGTGTGCGTGTGTAGTGTACATACAGACTTGTGTGACTGTAAATAAACGATGGGGCTCAAACACACAGTCTATTTCAGGGCTTAAAGTATCAAACAACCACTGGACTACAACACCCACAATCCTCCTCTGCCTGCACCTCTACACCCCCACACGCTCCCTTTCCACACTTCATCTGCTACTGTCCTCCTCTGCCTGGACTACAACCCCTCAAACCACCCTTTGTTTGGACTACAACTCCTCAAACCACCCTTTGTTTGGACTACAACTCCTCAAACCGCCCTTTGTTTGGACTACAACTCCTCAAACCGCCCTTTGATTGGACTACAACTCCCTGTCTTTATTTCTGCTTCTACTGAACCACCCACAGTCCTCCTTGGTTTTGACTGCAACAACTTTATGCTGGACTACAACACCCACAATCCTCCTCTGCCTGCACCTCTACACCCCGACATGCTCCCTTTCCACACTTCATCTGCTACTGTCCTCCTCTGCCTGGACTACAACTCCTCAAACCACCCTTTGTTTGGACTACAACTCCTTGGACTACAACTCCCTGTCTTTCTTTCTGCTTCCACTGAACCACCTACAGTCCTCCTTGGTTTTGACTGCAACAACGTTATGCTGGACTACATGACCCACAATCCTCCTCTGTCTTGACCTAAACGCACACAATCCTTGGCTGAACACTGAACAGCCCTCATATGGACTACAGCTCCCATACTCCCCTCCTGATGGACAGTTTGGACTGAAACACTTCCATTTTTAAGCAAAAATGTCTGGACTGCAGCACCAACACTTCCCAGTTGTGGTGATGGATAAACTCCACCCACAAATGTCTACAGCACAGAAGGACTACATTACCCACAAGTCTCAGCTGATCCAGGCCACACATGCTGGCTGTGGGTCTGTGCTTGACTACAATACCCATGATTCCCTGCTCAGATGTCAGGGTGGAGACTGTGAAACTAAGCTGCTGAGGGGAAGGCGGAGCTTAAGCTTGAGGTTGGGGTAGCGTGAGGGGGCGGGGCATGTGTCCCGCTCACAGGACTCTGTTACCCACAGTGCTTTGGGTGTAGATGGGTTCCAGTGGGGTTTCCCAGACTGAATATCAGGGTCGTGTGAATAATAATAATTATTATAATGAAAGTAATCCTACTTATAGATGATGTAATATAATCACACACACGTGCACTCAGCGGGGTCACCTGAGGTCACGTTAGTTTGTGAGCACTGACAGAAACACTGATGTATCATTAAATCTGAGTATTGATTAGCCTGCCTCACACACACACACACACACACACACACACAGACACACACATTTATCCACACGCACACACACACACACACACACAGACACACACAGAGTTGAGATGGTTTGATGAGCGGCTCGTTGTATAATGACATGAATTAGTTATAAATGAAACTCTTGAAATATTGAAATAAATTCCTTATAAAAGCTGAGTGTGAGTCTCTTCCATGTTGGATCCTGCATGTTCGTGCACAGCTGACTGCTGACTCCGCCCATCAGCTGAAAATCATGGGAACCATAGATACTGATGGAGCTGAGAACCTACACATGTTTAACCACAGGTCTCAAACGAAACCTGTTCAACAGACCAACAATCTGCAGGTAATCTATGAATCTAATCACAGGTCGTTTTCTGCTACAGAAATGATCCCTATTAGTGCCAACTGTATGTATGCTGAAGGTTACAAAGTAAGTTGAGTGTAAAGAGGATTTAAAAATTTCTCCATTCATTGGAATGGAAATAAAAGTAACAAGTTAAATATTTTAAAAGGTTTAAAAGCTACAGAATGAACAGTAATAGTGGTGTAGTCTTAAAAAGCTGCATGTTTGGATACCAGACCAGTTTCTGGAGAAAAAATTAATAATTAATCAGAATTAATTAATAATTCTGATCATTTATCAGCACTGATAGATGTCAGACCCCATCAGAGGTGTGAGCATCACAGCAGATGCCTTTATGTCAAAGTAACTGAGGATAAAACAGAACATGAAGGAGATTATCCTGGCCTGATTTTTTATAGCAGATAACCCTAAAAATAATCTTCAATTTTGCATAATTTTAAAAAGTTTACATTTCTTTAGTATATTCTTGTCCGAGGTCATTTAAGTAAAAAAACAAAGACAGCGGCCGACAGCGCTGTAAACAAAGGTAGACTGGTGGGAAACAAGCTAATGAATAATGTGCATGAAGTGTGATTTTTGTCATGGTGGAAGCAAAACAGCAAAAGTCAGAGTGAATTAATGATGATGTTTATCAAATGTGAAGCATAGTTTGGATTTTCTTTTGCTGCTGGTTCAGTGAATTTTGGTTGGAGAGAGACAAAACCTGCATCTCGGAATCTAGAACGCATCAGAATCAGTGAGCTGTTGGCTTTCAGCCCCGACGGTGCATCCAGGTATGGGCCGTCAGGTGAGAAAGAAGTTTATTTGCTCTCATTTGCTGCTTGGCGGTTGTTGAAATAGTTTTTGAGCTTTATTGCTTCATTCAAGCTACTCACCTCTCTCTATCCACCTGCACTTTCAACTGGACCACAGACAATCAGAGAGGTCCCGCCCCTGACTATCTCTGATTGGTTTAGACCATGATAGGGGCATAATGTGTGTCTGTTGTTGGCCACACGGAGGCTTTCAGCACTGCAGAGACTTTTCTTTTTTTTTTTACTCAAACAATTGGTGGCACTAGTACCACTTGGGATTTATGACCAAATTGGTCGCACTCTAGATCCCTGCTCCAAGAGGGACAAAGGACCCCCTGTTGATCCTCTACCTAATCACATGAACCAAGGTGTGAAGACAGGTGTGGGTCACAATCAGCCAGGGTTTAAGGTGAGCTCATTGTGAAACCTGGCCCCACCCTATCGTGTGATTTCCTGAGGTCAGATGGCCCAGGATGTGAGCGAGCGTTAAGGCGTCTGGGAAGGGATCTCAAACTGGATTATAGATGGCAAACAGTTGGTGTCGTAAGTCACCACCTCTGTTCAAAGATGGTCGCTCACAGTAGACATAGCTTCTTTTTTTTTTCTGCCAAGCTCCTTAGACCATTACAATGTAACTACAGCACAGCCCATGCAGCAGAATATTAATGACTAACCTCGTATTGTGGATGGATTATCTCAGCATCCTGCCATGTGATTGCATTTGTCCCTAACCATCAGGAACCCTCATGTTAACTTTTATTAAGTCTTCAGTTCGTTAGCGATCACACAGCACATAATTATATACCAAGCAGCCCAACTTCAGTAACCCTACAAACGTCTCTGCTGTTTACTCTCCTGTCCTTATTTATGTTGAGATTGATAGCAGAGCTGTACGTTTTAATTTGTTTTTTAAATCTCTCAACCTGCTGAAATTCTCTGCCAACACAGAGGAGACTCTCAGAAGGTGCCACCAACGGCTATACCTCCTTAGGAAACTCAACTCCTTTGGAGTCAGCACATCCATCATGATGACTTTCTACTATGCCTTCCTGGAAAGCATCATGACCTTCTCCATCACCTGCTGGTTCCACTCCCTCAGCCTTCAGAACAGGAACAGACTGCAGCACACGGCATCAGTGTTCTCTAAAATCATTGGACTGCCTGTCAGTTTTCAGCCAACAGGCCCGTTTCGAAACAAACGAAACGCAAGGAGCCAGAAACCAAAACAGCAAACACAGGAGCCCAGAAAACAACTCAAAACAGACAAACAAACAAAAAAGGGTCAAAAAGGTACAGGCGGCCAGTAAAACAGTTCCGAAAAAGGTTCAGGGGGCCGGCCTGGAGGTTGACAGCACAAAAGTCCAAATCCGGGCAGTTTAGGAGACCGACCGTGTGAAAAGCAACGGTGGTGATGCAGGCGAAGGAGGTCCGGAGGCCGGCCGCGCAGAGGGCAGCGGCGGCGACTAGGCAGATCCACGGCGTGGGAGCCGCAGATGGAGGAACAGGTGGTGGCGCTGCAGGCGACAGTGTGGGAGCGACAGATGGTGTTGTTGCAGGCGATGAAGACTGGACGGGCCCCTCGGACCCTCCAACGAAGGCAGAAGGCTGAACGGGCCCCTCGGACCCCCAGGCGGAGACAGAAAACAACTAAAGCAGTTCCTCGGACCCTCCAGCAGGAACAGACGGCTGAAGCAGTTCCTCGGACCCTCCAGCAGGAACAGACGGCTGAAGCAGTTCCTCGAACCCTTCAGCGTGGACGGAAGACAGCTGGAGCGATTCTCCAGAACCCACAGCAGGAACAACAGACGAAGGCCGGACGGGCCCCTCCGACCCTTCAGCAGGAACAGGTGGCAGAACAGATGACTGAGGAGAGGAGTGGTGGTGGCGAGGGTGCCGTTTCCTTCAGGATGAGGGAACAGGAACCGGTGGAGAAATGGAGACCTCCTCCTCATCCTCCGACCACATAGCCACCAGGAAAAAGGCAGGCGAATGAGGTCCCGGCTGGCGTGGGGAGCGAGAGGAAGTTCGTGGTAGTGTTGAGGCAGGTGGAGAGTGTGTGTTGTCCTGGGGCAGCGGTAAAGAAGTGGAGGTGGAGCTAGAGAGAGCAAGCTCGCCAGCCCTGACCTGCTCCCTCAAGGCAGCTATGGAGCTACCCAGCACAGTGTCCATAGAAAACTGAGTTAGCCGAGGGTTGCTCCGAATGACAGCATCTACTGCGCTTAGCCCGTCCGCCATGGTCCTCAAATCCTTGGCCTGGGCAATGCGGTCAAGAAGCTTAATCATCCGCTCCAACTAAGCGTTAAACTCAAAGGCTGAAGAGTCTGCAGGGTCCATGTTCTGGTCGCGATCTTCTGTTGTGTGACGGCTGTGTGCAGGCAGGAAAAGGACCCAAAGTGCAGACTCAGGAGACAAACGTGAACTTAAACAGCTTCAATGCTGAACTCCAAAGGGTAACAAAACTGAGAATACAAAATAAGCTCACGCAGACAGAACACACAGCAAGATGAGGGTAGGCTAAGGAGCTTGAAAGAAAAGCGTCTGGACTTGTTCGCGGTCCGCGACACGGACACTTCTTCTTCTTCTTCTTCTCTCAAAAACTGAAAAAAAGCCTGATAACATTTATCCCCCGACTCCTTCTGTAATAACCCTACAAGATCAAGCTTCATAGCAATGCTACTGAGATTTTGGACCAATCGTCTCCTCTCTACTGTATTATTACGACACTGCAAAATAACATGCTCCAAAGTTTCATCCTCTCCACAATAATCACATTTCCCTGAGCCATGTTTCCCTATCAAGAACAGTGTGGAATTCAAACCCGTATGCCCAAACCTCAGTCTTGACACCACCACCTCCTCTCGCCTACTCCTTCTTGTGGATCTCCTCACTCCCACCCCACTTTGAATTTTATATAACCACCTTCCCCTCCTGTCTTCTTCCCACCGTTTCTGCCATCTACCCCTCATTTCTAGCTTAATAATACTCTTTACTTCCTCCTGACCAAAATTCACCGCCAGATCAACTATCTCATGATTAGTGGCTTCCTTTGCTAACCTATCTGCTGCTTCATTCACCCTTACCCCTCAGTGAGCCGGCACCCATACAAACACTCCTGACAGACCCATCATATGTATCCTGAAAAGAGTTTGCTGAACCTCTAATAAAATATCTGACCTACCTTTCGAATAACCAGTCTGTATGTAGCCTGAGAAATGGTTAGCCACACAGGACACAATTACTGGGGTTTTTAATGTGCAGTTTTATTGTCAATGACGACTGAATAAACACAAAATGTCCTTTGACCTTTACTTTTGTCAAACAGCGGCCACATGGACTTGTACTGAACATCGACAACACGAGAGGTAACGTGGCAAAGTAACAGAATAACCGATTAAACAAAGATGGGCCAATACAATACGAGGAATAAAGGAAATGAAATAAAATACAAAATACGACAGTGGCCTCTGTGCAGAAGAAAATACAAAGAGCTAAATCACACAAGGCTCCTTTAAAAAAAAGTGGAAGTGTTACATACATTTTTATAAACACTTCCATTCCCACGTGTGGGACTAATAAAGGTTATCTTATTCCACAGCAATCTCAGCTCACTTGGAATACTGGAGCACAGACGATCTTGCATTTTGAAATGGAATCCGTTCTGCTGCTTTTTGCTCAGAATACTCTGGGGCTCACATGTGGGCCTGCTTAAGACTCTCTTGGTGAACAGAGAGCCAGTTCTGACCGTTGTCTGATACACAATCACGGCCTAACAGTGCATCAACTGGAAGGCGAGGCTCAAAACCAAAAAGAAGATAGTAGGGTGAGTACCCTGTTGTTGAATGAGGAGTAGCATTATAAGCATACACAAGCTCAGGTAGATATTCTGTCCACTTTCTTTTTCTTTTCAGGTGAAAGCGTTCTCAGTAGATCATGAAGAGTCCTGTTATATCTTTCACACTGAGCATTTCCTTGTGTCCTGTATGGAGTCGTCCTGGTCTTTTTAACACCATACAACTTGCAAAGTTCTGCTATAATCTGGCTCTCAAAATTTCGTCCTTGATCTGAGTGGAGTCTTTCTGGCACTCCATACTTCATAAACCATTCCCTGAGCAAAACCTTAGCTGTAGTGTCGGCTTTCTGATCCTTAGTCGGAAACGCCTGTGTGAACTTTGTGAACACATCAGTCACAACCAGCACACTTTCCCGACCATCTGATGCTGGTTCAAGGACAGTAAAGTCCACAGCTACTACCTCCAATGGCCTGGATGCCAGAAATGCCTGCATGGGGGCATTAATCTTTGGCTGCGGCATCTTAGACAAGACACACCTTTCACAGTTCTTAACCCAGTTCTCCACATCCTCATAGTAACCTACCCCAAAACACCTCTCCCTTAGCAGGTTCACCGTGCGCTCAATCCCTTGATGCCCCATCTTGTTGTGGACACTCTCTAGGACCTGACCTTTGAGGCAAACAGGCAAAAGCAACTGCCATACTGGCCCACGGAGGGACTCTGGAACAACCCTGTACAACAAGCCTTCCCTTTCCGGAATAAGGTTCCACTGTTTTAAAAGTTGTCTCACCAGGTTGGATAAGGCTGCCCTTTCTCTGTAACTAGGTTTCTTTCCACGATCTCAAAAAGTTCTGAACCCTGTGATGGTAGGATCACTGCCCTGAAATGCTAATAATTCCTCTCTGGTATAGCCTGGGAGTGTAGGAGTATTTCCTTGCTCTGCCACCACTCCTGAGCCTGATTCCCAAGCACGTATCTGTCTCACCTCATAGCATTCAAGATCTTTAACTACAAGATCTGGTTCCAGAGCAGTCCCTCACCTTACCAGGCTGCAGACAGGGACACAGTCATCAAATTCTGAATCTGGATCAGCCTCCGGCTCCCCTGCAAACTTCTGCCTTGAGAGGGCATCTGCAGCAGCATTAGAACTCGCAGGTCGATACTTCACTTCAAAATCGAAAACTGACCACTGGGCGACCCATCTCTGCTCTACTGCGCCCAACTTATCCGTTTTAAGATGGCAAAGGGGATTGTTGTCAGTGAGCACAACAAACTTCGAACCGAGTAAGTATCCCCTAAATTTCTCAGCAACAGCCCACTTCATAGCTAGTAACTCTAGCTTCATGCTGCTGTAATTACGGTCATTCCTCTCAGCCTGGCGTAGCCGGCGACTGGCATAGGCTATGACTCGCTTTGTGTCACCCTGTTGCTGATACAATACCGCCCCTAAACCATTTTGACTGGCATCTGTTTCCAGTACGAAAGGCTGTGTGAAATCAGCAAAACCAAGAATAGGGGCAGAGGTAAGTTTTTCCTTTAACCCCTCAAAAGCTGAACTACACATGGGAGTCCACATTGCATCTGCCCATCCAGATCTCTTTGCACTTAAGCATTTGTTCACCAGGTCATGTAGTGGCCCTGCAGTCTGTGAGAAGCCTCTGATAAACCTCCGGTAAGAACTACAGAACCCTAAAAAAGACTGGAGCTCTTTGGCAGTGGTTGGGACCTTCCAGTCTTTAACAGCAGACACTTTGGATGGGTCCGTCCCCACCCCCTCAGCTGACACTTGGTGTCCCAGGAACTTCACTGTGTCCTGAAGGAAGGCACATTTTTCGAGCTTCACCTTAGGACCAGTTTCAGCCAAGCGTCTGAGTACAGTTTCAAGTCTTTGGAGATGTTCATCAAATGTTTCAGAAAAAACTAAAATGTCATCAAGATACACAAGTAGCATCTGGAAAATGAGGTCACTCATTGTAGCCTGCATGAGTCGCTGAAATGTTGCGGGCCCGTTACACACACCGAAGGGCATCCTTACGTACTCATAAAGGCCAAAAGGGGTTGTGAATGCTGTTTTGGGCCTATCACGTTCGTGCATGGCTACCTGGTGATACCCACTTGCTAAATCTATTGTGGAGAAGAACTTAGCACCCCTCAGCGCATCAAAGCTCTCATCGATTCTTGGGAGGGGAAAAGCATCACGCCTGGTTTTTGAGTTGAGCTTCCTGTAGTCGACACACAGCCTCAGACTACCATCAACCTTTCTGACTAGCACTATTGGGGAAGCATATGGGCTAGAACTCGCTTTGATTATAATAATAATGCATTGGATTTATATAGCGCTTTTCAAGGCACCCAAAGCGCTTCACAATGCCATTATTCATTCACACAAACTTCTGCCCTGGGGCAGACTGACAGAAGCGAGGCTGCCATATCGCCCCTCTGGCCAACACCAGTAGGCGGTAGGGTAAAGTGTCTTGCCCAAGGACACAACGACCAGGACATAGAGGCCGGGGATCGAACCGGCGACCTTCCGGTCACAGGTGCCCTTCCCAACCCCCTGAGCCACGGTCGCCCCGATGATTACTCCCCTCCGTAACAACTTGCCAATGTGTTCTCTCACTTCATTGTATTGTGTGGGGGGAATCAATCTGTAGGGCTGTGTCACAGGTATGTCATCTGTGAGGTGTATTTCATGTTGCACTTTGTCTGTGTACCCTAGGTCTTCATCTTCTGTTGCAAATACAAATGAGTATTTTCCCAGCAGCAAAGCTAGTTGTGCCTGCTGGTCTGTAGTGATGACCAGTGGGTCATCACTACAGGTCATCTGGGTCATCTGTGGGTGATTCAGGCTGTGTGCTTATGCTCACTTCATCTGTATGTGCTGAAATTCTCTGAAACTGAACTTTACACAACTGGTCATTGTCTACAGTGTCGTCCTCAGTCAAAAGTCCAAGTCTAGTCCTGGGTTGCAACCAGATGTCTTCATCAGACAAGTTCATGACCTGAACAGGAAAAATATGCCTCTGTGATATTATCAAGGTTGGCACAACTACCAAACCTCCAGGTAAAGGGGCATTGCCAGGTTCAAGTAGCATTAAAGGACCTGTTTCACTGACAGTTTTGAGCCCTTTGGCCATGATGGTAGCCGCAGATGAGACCAGGTCATGGACAGCATCAGTGAGCCTGGCACATGAAAGTCTGTTTGCTACACTAACCGTTTGTACTCACTGAAAAGCCTGCCTCCAGTTACTGTCAAGGCTACCCTTCATTGTGGTTTTAAACTCTCCATGTACTAGTTCTTGGCACTTTTTAATTACATTAATTCCAAGGAGACAAGGCACAGAGCAAGACAGTGCTGAATCTCTTTCTATAAGAAACCCCCTTTCTGGGATTGTCAGCTCCATCGCCTCTACTTCCAGCTCCACATAGCCTACATAAGGTATCTCCAGTCCATTAGCTGCCGTGATCTTCAGCCATTCAAAGGTAGAAGGATATTTGTGTCTTCTGCTGACCAGTGTTTGTTGAAAAACCCCTCTGAGATGGTACTCACTTGACTGCCAGTGTTGAGGAGACATGATACCGCCACTCCCTGTAGTTTGATTTCTACAGTCCTACATACCCGAGTTTGATTTGTCGACATTTCCTGGCAATATGCCCAACCCCTCTGCACTTAAAACAAATGGGCTGACCATCAGGTGTAAATGCAGGCTGTGGTTTAACTCTTGGCTTGGGGTCTGGGGGAGTCTGTGGGGCACGTCTACACAGTTCCCCTACAGCAGTTGATAGTGCAGTCAGTGCTTTTCCTAATTCTGCTAACTGCTCTCCCTGATGGGCAACAGCCTGTTGCACTTCCTCTAACACTGAAGGGGGATCGTTGTTTGGAGCTGTTTTAGTTACCGAGCATTGGGCCTCTAAGGCTTCGGATTGAACCATGTGGCTTCTCAACCCTTTCGTGGAATGAGATCGGTAATCCTCCATTTCCCAAAGGAGAGCTTCATCCCAAACCTCTAGCAAACTAGAGTGTGGTCTCTCCCTGATAATTTTCCTTAGTTCACGCCTCAGAGTGGCATTCTTTTACTACAGAGCTCAGTATCTGAGAAAGTGCATGGGAATAACCACGGAGATCTTCTCCATCTGCCTGCTTACAGTTGTAAAAAGACTGCAGGAGCTGTGTGACACTACGCCTCGCACCAAACGCATTTCTTAGAAAGGCGAATAAATCACTTGGCCCAACTGATTGACCCCTCATACATAACCTCACTTCCTCAAGTGCTGGCCCACGCAACAATGAAAGTATAAAATCACACTGTTCCTCGGTGCTCTGTTCTCTGGACCTTGTCACTCTTTCAACCTCTTCAATAAATTCTTCAACAGACCTCCCGTCCTTTCCCCATTCCCCCGTAAAGACTTGGACCTGGCGTTCACGTGGAACACAAATGTATGAACGGTTAAGGGCACGACTAGCGCTGTCCCTATGAGCCCTTGTTTCATCAGTTAATCTAATAAGGTCATCCCTCCCTAAACCATAAGACTGAACTCTAACAAAGAAACCAAAGACTAGAAACGATAACTAATATAATAAACTCAAAACTCCGGGTCAACGACCCAGGCATCCTAACAGTTATAAACACTTCAGTTTTAATCCTTTTGTTTCAGTTGTTTGAACAAAGGCACTGTGTGAATATGTCAGGTGACATTCATTGTTGTACACAAACTGATATCCTGTGATTTATCTCTGCTTTAATCCTGTAATACAGTCAGTGTTATTGGATAAACCCCGGCCTTCTTAATAAAATGTTCAAGCCTGGTTTCATTGACATCATATTCACCCAGAAATCTGGACTTCATTATTTTGCCCTCACATCATTATCTGATATCTTACTATTCGTCACTGATTGAAGAAAATAAGAACAACCCCAGGTTTCTCTTCAGCACTGTAGCCAGGCTGACAAAAAGTCAGAGCTCTACTGAGCCAACAATCCCTTTAACGTTAACTAGTAATGACTTCATGAACTTCTTCAGAAATAAAATTTTTATCATTAGAGAAAAAATTACCAATAATCATCCCACAGATGTAATATTATCTACAGCTACTTTTAGTACCATTGATGTTAAGTTAGACTCTTTTTCTCCAATTGATCTTTCTGAGTTAACTTCAATAATTACTTCCTCTAAACCATCAACGTGTCTTTTAGACCCCATTCCTACAAAACTGCTCAAAGAAGTCCTGCCATTAATTAATTCTTCAATCTTAAATATGATCAATCTATCTCTAATAATCGGCTATGTACCACAGGCCTTCAAGGTGGCTGTAGTTAAACCTTTACTCAAAAAGCCATCTCTAGACCCAGCTGTCTTAGCTAATTATAGGCCAATCTCCAACCTTCCTTTCATATCAAAAATCCTTGAAAGAGTAGTTGTCAAACAGCTAACAGATCATCTGCAGAGGAATGGCTTATTTGAAGAGTTTCAGTCAGGTTTCAGAGCTCATCACAGCGCAGAAACAGCTTTAGTGAAGGTTACAAATGATCTTCTTATGGCCTCTGACAGTGGACTCATCTCTGTGCTTGTCCTGCTAGACCTTAGTGCTGCGTTCGATACTGTTGACCATAATATCTTATTAGAGCGATTAGAACATGCTGTAGGTATTACAGGTACTGCGCTGCAGTGGTTTGTATCATATCTATCTAATAGACTCCAATTTGTACATGTAAATGGAGAGTCCTCTTCACCCACTAAGGTCAATTATGGAGTTCCACAGGGTTCAGTGCTAGGACCAATTCTATTTACATTATACATGCTTCCCCTAGGCAGCATCATTAGAAGACATAGCATAAATTTTCACTGCTATGCAGATGATACGCAGCTCTATCTATCCATGAAGCCAGGTAACACACACCAATTAGTTAAACTGCAGGAATGTCTTAAAGACATAAAGACCTGGATGGCCGCTAACTTCCTGCTTCTTAATTCAGATAAAACTGAGGTTATTGTACTCGGCCCTGAAAATCTTAGAAATATGGTATCTAAGCAGATCCTTACTATGGATGGCATTACCTTGGCCTCCAGTAATGCTGTGAGGAACCTTGGAGTCATTTTTGACCAGGACATGTCCTTCAAGGCACATATTAAACAAATATGTAAGACCGCTTTCTTCCATTTGCGCAACATCTCTAAAATTAGAAATATCCTGTCTCAGAGTGATGCTGAAAAACTAGTTCATGCCTTCATTACTTCCAGGCTGGACTACTGTAATTCGTTATTATCAGGATGTCCTAAAAACTCGCTGAAAAGTCTTCAGTTAATCCAAAATGCTGCAGCAAGAGTACTGACAGGGACTAGAAAGAGAGAGCATATTTCTCCTGTTTTGGCGTCCCTTCATTGGCTTCCTGTTAAATCCAGAATTGAATTCAAAATCCTGCTCCTCACTTACAAGGTCTTAAATAATCAGGCCCCATCTTATCTTAATGACCTTGTAGTACCATATCACCCTATTAGAGCACTTCGCTCTCGCTCTGCAGGCTTACTTGCTGTTCCTAGAGTATTTAAAAGTAGAATGGGAGGGAGAGCCTTCAGTTTTCAGGCCCCTCTTCTGTGGAACCAGCTTCCAGTTTGGATTCGGGAGACAGACACTATCTCTACTTTTAAGATTAGGCTTAAAACTTTCCTTTTTGCTAAAGCATATAGTTAGGGCTGGACCAGGTGACCCTGAATCCTCCCTTAGTTATGCTGCAATAGACGTAGGCTGCCGGGGATTCCCATGATGCATTGAGTTTTTCCTTTCCAGTCACCTTTCTCACTCACTATGTGTTAATAGACCTCTCTGCATCGAATCATATCTGTTATTAATCTCTGTCTCTCGTCCACAGCATGTCTTTCATCCTGTTTTCCTTCTTTCACCCCAACCGGTCGCAGCAGATGGCCGCCCCTCCCTGAGCCTGGTTCTGCCGGAGGTTTCTTCCTGTTAAAAGGGAGTTTTTCCTTCCCACTGTCGCCAAAGTGCTTGCTCATAGGGGGTCATATGATTGGTGGGTTTTTCTCTGTATTTATTATTGTGCTATCTACTGTACAATATAAAGCGCCTTGAGGCGACTTTTGTTGTGATTTGGCGCTGTATAAATAAAATTGAATTGAATTGAAATTGAATTGAACATTAAAACAGCAGCAATGTTAAAATGAATAATGAAAGGACTTTGTTGGCTCCTTTAAAGGTACAGAATATTAATTTTAAATATATGTTTACGTGTTTAACTTTGACCAATTTGTTATCAACTGATGATGAGTTATTTTTTATATTCAGTATAAATCTAATTGTGTGTGCGTCACAAATTTACTTATTAGGTAAAAATCATACTCAGCCTTTTTTATGACTTGTTATCTTATGTGCAGCACTTTGTGATTCTATCTAGAAAGGTGCTATAAAATTAAAATTTTATTTTATTTATTTATTTTTATCGGTGGCACGGTGGTTAGCACTGTTGCTGCACAGCAAGAAGGTCCTGAGTTCAATTCCACCATCAGGCCGGGGTCTTTCTGTGTGGAGTTTGCATGCTCTCCCCGTGTTTGCGTGGGTTCCCTCCGGCTACTCCGTCCAAAGACATGCAGCTTGTGGGGATAGGTTAATTGGATAATCCAATTTGCCACTAGGTGTGAATGTGCGAGTGTATGTGAGTGCGAATGGTTGTCTGTCCCTGTGTCCCTGCCTCTCGCCCTATGACAGCTGGGATAGGCTCCAGCGCCTCACTGTGACCCTGAAAAGGATAAGCAGAAGCAGATGGATGGATGGATGGATAATGTATTTATTTATTTACTTAAACTGGTTAAAACTGGTCTACAGACTGGTGTCTGTGACAATAATACAATCTTCAGGTTGACATTAACAGGATGCAGGTAAACAAACACACAGCTCAAAGTTTGAGTCATTTATTTTGGAACAATGACCTCCAGTAAAAATCTGTGATCTGTGTTAATCAGATGAGCAGAAACACCCAAATAATTCAGACACATGGATTACAGGGATTACATCACATGGATTAAACAGCATAGGTGCACATAAAGCATCAAACACAAGAGTCCACGTCAAACATGGTCCAAAACCTTCCCAGTAAAACCACAACAACCACCAACAACAATGAGATCCTGGATCAGGTTCGGAGTCCAGACAGAGATCATCATCATCATCATCATCAGTCTGAACACAGGAAGCAGCAGCTTTTATAACATCAGACAGAACCAGGACCAGGATCCAGGCTCAGTTAGTGGGAACCAGGATATGACCTGGAAGAAGAAGAGACGAGGACACAGTCACCAACACACTCTGAACACAAAGAGATCAATGGCAATGATTCAGTAAAGTTTCATGTTTCAGGGCCTGAACCAGGTCTGAGAGTCCTCCAAAACCAGTAAAAACCTGTGTTTGAAACATTAATCTATCTAACAGGGGTCTGAAAATAAACAGCAATGGTCTAAAACTGGGCGAAATGTTAAAACTTCAATATATTAAAAATACTGACGTAAACCAGATCCAAACCAGTTTTAGGCTAATGTAATCTGGTTTTACTTTTGGACTGGTCTGAACTGATTTCTTTGTGTTATGAACTGGTCTGTGAGTGAGAGTCCTGCTCTGACCTCGGGCCTTCCTCTTGTAGTAGATGAATCCAGCCAGAGATAAGATCAGACCCAGGATCAGTCCTGAGGCTCCGATGGCGAGCTTGTTCCTCTCTGACTCAGGCATGGACGAGTCTGAGGACACACAGGTGAGAGTCACACAAGTCTATACACAGACAGGTGTGTACAGGTGTGTAGATACAGACAGGTATTTACCCCAGTCAGTGATCAGAGGTTTCTCCAGGCTGGCGTGCTCCACCACACAGGAGATCTTCTCTCCAGACCTTCAACACAAACATCAGTGACTCTCAGATCTGGACTTTAAATGTTTAAACTTTAGTGCAGACTTCATGATAAAATTTGTTCTGGTTTCATTATTAGAAATGACGCTCCTGGACCTGATGTGGACTCACCTGGGTGTGTACTCCAGGTGTGAGTGGGTCTGGTAGTACCAATCACCATCTGCCATCTCCTCAGTGGAAGTGACATCAGAGGTGACTTCCTGTCCATCTCTCAACCAGCTCACTTTGATCTTACTGGGGAAGAAGTCATAGACGCTGCAGACCAACATGGCAGGATGCCGACTGTAAGCAGGTGTTGTGGAGTGAAGTTTGACGTACGGCTTAACTAGAGGATATTATGAGTTTCTGTTATTGTTAACGTCATATCATCAGGGATGATTGCATACATGTGCATTAATAAAGATACTGTCAACAGTAGAGTCACATATGACCAGTCTGACATCAGATGATGAATCAGCTGTGAGGAGAAACATCAGCAGCTGTAAACATCATTATTATAAGGTAACACATGCAGAGCTGTATGTGCTGAAAATCTACCAGACTTGAACCTGGATCAGTTTTTATTAATATCCAGCAAAGTGCTGACTCAGAGTGAAACCAGTGTGAATCATCAGTGAACTGTTCCTCCTGCAGATCAGCTGCTGTGCTGGTTTAAAAGTAAAAACTGACACATGGAGACTAGATGAGAAACTAACACCTTAACTCATCCACACATAAATAAACCCTGAGTGTTTTCACTCAGTTTAATGTACCATCCAGAGCCAGCAGGGGGCGCTCTGTCGGTCTATTTGATCATATTGCTCAACCAGTCAAACACAGATGGGTCACAAAACAGCTGCTGGCTGATGGAGGAAAATGCTCTGCTCTCCTGCTCACAGAGAGGAAGTCACTCCTGTGAACAGCCTGGTCAACACTCGTGGTGCATTTATGTGCACTCGTAAATCTAGCCATCTATAGCCCAAAAGCAGAAGACACAGAATCAGTTTCCACTCTCAGACAGCTTCCCCTCCACAGGAGGTCTGAGCTGGTTCTCCTCATGTTCCTCTGAGCTGCTGCTGTTGCTGGGACCTGATTTCATTCAAGTAAGTCAAGCTTATTCATTGAGTGCTTTTCACAGACAAACAGTCACAAAAGGCTGAAATAAATACCAGCATTAAGTGCCAAAATAGCCAATGAAATATTTAATAAGACAATATCTGTGTGTGTTTCCTCTGGGTTGTAATGGGAACTTTATAATTGTTTCAGTATATTTAATAGCTCCACTGTTACACTGACTCATAGATCTGAGCTGTAAATGTGTGCAGGTGTGAAGCTGCTACACAAGCTCTGAAAATCAGAATCAATAAACTGCAGACGGGCTTTTGATTTAAAATAAATGAAATAGAAGAAAAGCGTTATATTAACCTGTCAGGCTGCTTCATGCTGTTAGAGATATTTATATCGAAATATAAAAAAAATAAATATGAGCAATATTTGAGCTTAAAGAGGTTCAATGAATCATCAGTGTGTTATAACGAACAGCTGCAGTTTGCCCGTTTCACCAGCAGGGAGCGCCACAGACTGAGGTTAGAGTGTCACAGTCAGTGATTTATTACAGTTATTGATCATCAGAGTCTGACCTGCAGCTGTGGGTCCATCATAAATGATTCAGAGTGAGGTCAACATGAACACCTGATGATGTCACACAGACCAGCACACTCACCTGATTTAGACAGAACATTGCTGTACCAGAGACCAATGTTGTGTTGGCAGTACCGCTCCTTCTCAGCTCTCCATCCAGCCAGGAATGCCTGATCATTGTTCCAGGTCTCTGCTTTCTTCACTCCGAACTCAGTGAATCCAACAAACTTCCCCACATCACTGTCAAACCTGGTGACCTCGATCTTGTTATAATAGTAAGATCTCAGGTACTTGATGTCCTTCGACTCAGTGGAGTTAAAGTCACAGTGAGACACCACATACATTTTGAACCCATCTGAGAACAAACACAACATCGGACTGTGAGCTGATCATACCTGCTGTGTACAGATGTACAAATAACTTATGTTGATCATGTATACATCTATCTACTTCATGTATATATCTATTTACTTCTCCAAAAGTTGAATCTGTTCATCTGGACGTAGCGTTTTGTGGGAGAAACGTTTCGTCACTCATCCAAGTGACTTCTTCAGTCTCTTATAAACCTTATAAATAGTACATTTGCATAATGACTGAAACCAGCCCACTGAAGGAACAATGGGCTGTGAGGTCAGTTCCTTCATCATAATTATGCAAATTCCCATGACCATTGATCAACAATGGGAGTTTGCATAATTATGATGAAGGAACTGACCTCACAGCCCATTGTTCCTTCAGTGGGCTGGTTTCATTCATTATGCAAATGTACTGTTTATAAGTGTAGGAGCCGTTTTTGGGTTAATACCGTATGTGGCCGCTAGAGGTCACCTTTTTCTGTTTTGTTCATGTAAAGGTATTTAAGGTAGACGCACGTAATCAGCGTCAGGTGTGTCGTTAATTGTACGAAGGCAAACAGTTTGTGACCGCTGCGCTGTTATGTCAAGATGGTGTTGGAATAAAGAACAAAAAGGACAAGATAAGTACAGCTGGATTTATTGACTGTTTACTTAATTCATACATACCAGTGACATCGCGTCACCCCCGTTAACGACCACCTCGGTGGCTTCAAGCGTAGGCTTAGCCTCTACAATAAGATTGAAAGCTGCAGTCAGCTGAGACTGAAGAAGTCACTTGGATGAGTGACGAAACGTTTCTCCCACAAAACGCTACGTCCAGATGAACAGAATCAACTTTTGGAGATTTACTTTCCTGGATGATTGAGAATGCATCAAGACATCTCTCTACTTCGTGTATACATCTATCTACACTGTTAAAAAAAACATCGTAAAACAACGGTAATCTTCCGGCAGCTGGGGCGCCAAAATACGACCGTAAAATAACAGAAAATAACTGTCCCATAAAAATACGTCATTTTCAGTAGTGAAAACAGAGTTTGTTGCGCTAATGTTACACGGGATTCTGCCTTTTCCAAGTGCTTTTAGACATCAAATTAGGAACATTGTAACGTGATCAAACAATGAAATTACCTATAAACAAGGTGAATGAATGTGGCAATATGAATCATAATACGTAAATGTACAGAAATATACCATTAACAGTTGGTTTAACTAATAATGGATTGCATGGCCTGGGACAGACTGCCGTATCGCACCATCGGCCCCTCTGGCCATCGCCAGTAGGCGGTAGGTGAAGTGTCTTGACCAAGGACACAACGACCGAGAGTGTTTGAGCCAGGGCTCGAACCAGCAACCTTCTGATCACAAGGCGAACTGCTAACTCATGAGCCACGATCGCCCTAACTAGCAATGATAATAATACTTATGTGATGTAACACAAGCTTATAGGAGCCATGTTATATACTTTACCATAGCATTACATTTGAATCCAACGGTTCAATCTTTCAAATAACGGACAGATATTTGTGGAATCATGATACATTTGTGAATGTATTTTAACAATCTAAATATGCATATGTACAGACAGATACATTTAATGATCATGACAATTATGTTTCATTACATTACAGTGATTTAACATTAATTTACATTTGAAATGTGAAGTCAAAGTCTATTTACGTAACTTTAATGATATTCTAGAAGAATAGAACAAAACTGTAAAATGCACGATTCTTTCCTACGGTCGCAGCCATACCCGCGACCTTGTTGTTGTTAGCTCACATTCATTGGCCGATGCTTAGCGTCATGTTATTATGTGTCCCAACATCCAATGGCATATCACAATGTTTTCATGGCCACACCCTCACCCCAGGTGCAGAGGCCTATTTCTGTTCAGGCATGTTGTGAATACTTTGAGATTTATATTAATGCAATTCCTACCTCTACATTTATTAAAAAATATATATAGTTATCACAGCGTGGCCATGAACTGATTTAGATCGTGGCAAAAGAATCTTAACAAATCAGCTCAAAGATATTGAGCTTGTTACTCAACCCCAAGCTGGTAGAGGGAGCTCTTTATTTAAACACTCTGAGGTGTTTCCATGTGCCTCAACCTTCAACAACAGCAGAACAGCAGTGACTCATGGTACATGAGTGACATGAGTGACATCCCGCTACAAAACAACAACTGTCAGTGACTCTGCACCACGGCGCAAACACAACATTCAAGATAACAGTTAACAGTAACTAACCATAAACAATAAAACAAGAACATCTAAACAGCATCACATGTCCCAAGGCATGATGGGAGAGAACTAGCTGTTTCTGGATGTATTTTTACGGTCTAAATATGCATATGTACAAACAAATATATTTAAAAGACAAGTAAATTGTGTTTTACTATATTTACAGTGATGTTATGTTGTTTTACCTTTGACATGTAAGATCACAGTCAATTGAATGATATCCTAGGAAGACAGTACAAAACTGTAAAGAATTACAGTAATATACTTTGACATTACTATTTTTTGGAACAGTGTAACATGTTTAGTTTTAAAGGACACCTTCCTGCCTTTAGTCTCATTCATGCACGATGGGTTTCATAGTTTGTAACGAACCTTTGACAGTTAAACATAACATGACCGAAAAAGCAAAAAAAAAGAGAAAGAAAATCACACAAATTATATGTTAACCTCATTTATTTTTAGTTAAGTAAACTCTAAAAATTCTAACAGACAGCTGGTGCTTAGAATACAGTTGAATAACTATTAAAAAACAGATGATATAATATTTCTGTCCAGGTTGCAGTCTGCATTATGAACACGCTGTTGCAAACTCTGCTCCTCTCGGTGGAAATGCGCCTTCTCTTTCCTCTTTGTATAAAAACATTTTAAAAGTCAGTTTAATCTCAAAATTCACTGTTAAATCCGAAACACACCAGATAAAGAAAAGCGAATAGTTCAGTCTAACACATGTGCCAGTGAACCATTAAACGTCTGTAAAACTCTGCAGTTATGAAACGTAACTTTAGCCTCAGCCAAACCAATTTGCTCAGCTGTAAATAAAACAGCGAAGTAAACGTGACCCGACAGACAGAACCTGAGTGAATGAAGTCCAGCGTTTAACCACTGAGAGCTAAAACTCAGGTGAGGTTTCAAAGCTGTGTGCGGTGATTGGACATCAGCCGCTGATAAAGTGGCTTCGCCTATGAAGTGCTCTATAAGGAAACAGCAGCTCTGCGCTCGGGAAAAATACTATATTTACTTATGTTGTGCAGAAAAATGCGCTGACATTGCGTTATATCGAGCACCAGCTGCCCAGTTAAACTGTGACTATCACCAGGTAACGTGGGCGTGTTTCTTGAATTAGCAGCAGGTGTTAAACAGCTGACAGGTGAGGAGGATGCATGCAGGTAGTGATGGCCAAATGAAGCTTTCTGAAGCTTGTATTGAAAAACGGTTCATTACTCAAGGCTTTTCAGCACAGTCCTCTCTGGTGACATCTTGTGTCCAAAAGTATGAAGAGCAGCTGCTTCATAATGATTGTCCACTCATTGGATATATTGGGCTGCTGTTGTGTTGCTTTGAACGCGTATTTTTTGGTGTTAAAAACATGTAGTTTATTTGTTTAATAAATAATTCTGACGCACATTATGCAGTATTCTGCTGTGAGGTCCTGCCTCCATGTACTTATGCAGTTAATCGCTAGACGGGTATTTTTATAAATAATATTATATTAGGGAAACTTACATATTTTTGACCTGGGGGTAGAATTGATTTTGAAAGGGGAAATGCTCATGAACTTGCAAATTAAAAACATGATGCATTTAAGGAAACCCTTTCTCATTTTTATTCAAGAAGAGAATTAGTTCCACTGTGCGATGGCCGAACCTCCTCTTCGTGGAGATCATTTCTCCTGCCTTAAGGAGAATCTCTTCACATGGCACAGAAGAGGCTGGAGTGCAGAGAAACTGGTAGAGATGCAGTTATACAGTCTAACTGGGTCCTACAAACTATCAGCTAAAGAGAATAAATAAATTAAATTGCTGCACATTTTGTAGACTAACATTTTAAGATTATATTGAAAATAAAATATATCTTTTTATAACATTAAATGTTACGAGTCAAATGGAAGTCTTTCTAAAGTTATTTAATGATATTTATATTATGAAAAGCAGATTTTTGACATTTTAAGTTTGTCCCGTTTTCAGATAAAATAAACACGCACAACACAAAAGCAAACAGCCAGAACACAAAGCTGGAAAACCCACCGACCAGAATCCACTCAAAACACTCCCACACAACAGAACCAAATCTCTCAGTAGAATGATCAGTGGTTCGCTATCTGTCACCATCAAGACACTCCACAAATCCCGTGAATGATTCACTTCGTTCCATTTGAATCAGGTACCGAAGCAGTTACGTCGTAATGAAGCTTCGGACGTCACTGGTCACGTGACTTTTGCCAAACGAAGCAAGCCTTGACACAGTGCTTCTGAACCAGTGTGATGTTTTTTTCGACACACGCTCCGGAGCGTCAGCTTCATGCGGGCCGTCACTACATGCAGGTAAACTGAGGGTCTGTTGAGCTGATCACTGGTGTCATTAGAAACATGTCAGCTCGTTCTTTATGTTACAGAAGCACAAGAGCAGGCGGAAACACAAGAGCAGGCGGAAAGAGACGATCGCTCTGTGAAAATGAGAATCTGCGAATGCAACATGTGAAACACGGAGAGTGGAATATGTAAATGTAACAGGGTCATAAATCACATTGTTATAATTACACAAAATGTGTTCTAAACCCCCAAACTCTTCCCTTTATACCTGACTTTTAGGACCTCCAAGCCTGTAGTTATGTTCATTATCAGTTAGAGCCCCTCCTCATTCTTTTCTTCTTCTTCTTTGGTGCAACCATATAAATACAGTGTACCCCTTTTGCCTCTCCCCTTTTCTACAATTCCCCTGTGGGAGAGGTTGGTGTAATTTCTTTCCCAACACTGTAAAACACTCATATAATGCATATTTAGCCACCTGGATGTTTCTGATTGTGATTTTAGTTCAATTATTGTCATTATTAAGCCTGTTTTTTGTTAGATGTTACAAATGTGTAGTATGTGTGTGCCATATGTGTGTTCTAGGGAACGTGAACACTAGCATGAATAGATAATTCTTGCTAGCTTGGAAGTTGTGGTGGGTTAAGCTAACCCTCTTCCCCACTGTTTGTGTTTGGTCATAGGAGCTGGAGTGGGCAAGCTATTTATTTGGAGGTCTTTCTTTCTTTCTTTCTTTCTTTTACCGTTTTTATCAGGTATGTCGGATTTCATGTTGTTGTTTTTGTTTTATCAAATATGTTACGTGTAAATGCATATTTTATGTTTAATGTAATAATAAATGCCAGCCCTTTTCTACAATTCCCCTGTGGGAGAGGAGCTGGAGTGGGCAAGCTATTTATTTGGAGGTCTTTCTTTCTTTCTTTCTTTTACCGTTTTTATCAGACACAACGCAGAAACACACCGGTTACATAAACAAACCGGTTAATGTCCCCCCCTCAAAACAAACAAATACACACAAAATAAACAGTGAAGCTGGAACACGGGGCTGTGAGCTCGGTGCACTCTGCATGCTGACTGTTAGCAGAGCAGTGACATCTCTGAAAACATCTGAGCACTTTTGCAAACATGTTCTATGCTGACAACCTGACCAGACATGTGAAGATTACGGCGCGACATTCGCGGCTAAAACACTGTTAAAAGTGTAGCTGGTGACAGACAAACGGGGTATTTTAAAACTTTACACCACCACCATTGCTGCCTGTGATTTGAAATGCATTCTGGGATACCTGGCTGCCCCAAGTCCACACAGGCAATTGATTATCTAGGATCGACCTGTCTTGACTTACTTTGCACAGCAACCAATCAAATGTTAGAGAAGCTGAATGACAGCGTTAAGCCCGCCCACTTAGTTTGATGGGTGAGGCTGACAGAAAAAATTAATTCAAGTAGAGTGCCAAAATGAATTAAATAAATAAATCATTAAATAATTAATTAAATATGACAATAATTAATTAAATATGTCAATAATTAATTAATTACATGTGTCGTAAATATTTATGTAATTAATTATTTCCGATTTTAATTAATTACTGCCACATTTAATTAATTATTTAATGGTGTATTTAATTAATTCATTATGGCAGTCCTGGTGTTCCATAGGTGACTAGCATATTCAATTCAATAAAATTGAATTGAATTGAATGGGCACAACCCACAGACTCAACTCTGCTGCTCAACCCACAAATGTGTTTTGTCCTTAAACGTGTGGCCACATTTAAGGGGAAATAAACAGGTTTTGTAATTGGACAGGATTCACTGCAAAGAAGAATTAACCTTCCTCTCGTGTTAGCACCGACCCATTTTAAATTTCAAATGCATAAAAAAATCACATACATTTGTTTATTGTATCACGGCTTTTTGACTTTGTCAGGAACCTCTATTTCTTAAAATAAAACAAACAAAAAATCTTTTCACTAAATTATAAAATGCCCTTGTTGAAATTATGACCTGTGTGTTGTTAGGGTCAGTTTCGACCCAGTTATAATATTATGAGTATAAAGCAATAATTAGAGCCAGAATGGAAATCATAAGTGAACTGTCAGCTAAAACACTGACAGCCAGCTCCTCTCCTAATCATATGAGCTTCAGGGGATTCTTATTTTTTCGTGTTTTTGCAGTATACCTGCACAAAAACAAAACAAAATAAAGACTGCATGTCAAGACATGACCAGTCCAAAAATGGTAAGATCTTTTGGAGCTCAGTACCTCATGAGCAGGGCAGCTGCTGCAAATGTCATCAACATGACCCCTGGAATCACAAGCTTTGCTCTGACCAAAGTCAGTGACATCAAGAGATGTTTTGAGCAATTTATGCCATTGTCACTGAAAAGAATCATCATTACTATGATAAACCTTGAAGGAAAAAAAGTCCATGTCGACATGTGGAAAGATATTGATGAGGAACACCTGGATGCTTTCATTGGTATTCGTCTTCTTGCTGGAGTGTACAGAAAAATCTGGGCAGCCTGTGATGCCAAAACCAACTATGCCTGGAATGTACAGATTTTCACAGTCCAAGCTGTGAGTGGCATCCCTGAGAAGAACCAGTGAAAATGTGTGGTCCTCAGTATGACCAGTGGACTGCAGGATCACAATATCAGCTGTGATATTTTATTTTATTTACCAGATATGACCTGGGACAAGAACTTCACAAAGGAAACAAAGGTGCAGCTGTATCATCAGGAAGTGATGAAAAGCTCACAATTACCCACGACTATAACCAAAGCAAAGGAGGAGTGGACTTTCTTTGTTTTTCAGTTTATATTAAAGGTCTACTGCTGAAAAGAAAAACTTTTCTTGGCTTTTCTTAATGTAAATATCTATGGGTCGAATTTTACCCGTAACACCATAGATGTCATTAACATGAAAAAATCAATAAAACAGATTTAAGAGATGTGTCCTACACCCCTCAATAATACTCAGGTAACACAAAAACTTATTATTTATTAATATGATTCTCTTGAGCTTAATTTTATTATTTTTTTAATTGAAATTCAGTGAGTGATTCGTTCGTGCTATGATTCAGCACAGGAAGGGAGGGGGTGACTAGCTCAAATGTGCTGTTAGCATGTTAGCAGAGCGATGCTACTGTGGACTGAGGAGCTGTTGTCTTGATGTGAGCTTCTACTCAGGGTTGTTTCTTCCAGTTCAGAGCAGGAATGTTTTTGTTAAGATACTGGATGTTGTGTTTCCCCCTTGAATAAGAATACTATGTATATCATGGGAAGCCTGCAGGAGCCTCAGCTTACTGCAACATGAATAAGGGAAGATTCAGGGTCACCTGATCCACTCGAACTATATTATTTGTCAAAAGGAAAGTTTTAAGGCTAATCTCAAAAGCAGAGACAGGAGTTTGAATTCATACTGGAAGCTGTTTCCACAGAAGAGGAGAGCTTAAGGCTCTGCCTCCCTCCCAACTTTAAAGTACTCTTGGAACCAGAAGTAAGGCTGCAGCGTGGAAGAATATCAGAAAGACTTTAGATGAAACTTGGCCCTTCAACTGGATGGAGCAGAAGACGTTGTTCAGAGTAACGTCAACAATCAAGGATAACTCAAGGATGACTTTTTGAATTTGATGCAATATTTGAGTATCTGTGTTGAACTTGAGAATAACTCTCCTTTATTTGTTGTTGTTTTTTGCACTGACTGTGCAAATTTTTTTTTCATATAACCCTGTAAAGTCTGGGTGAGCCTGAATAGTTCAATACAGTTAATGCAGCACAATCAGGTCATTTTCAAAAATTCATTACAAATCATTCTTGTTAATTGATGTCAAACTTTCAACACACTCTTCCTCTGGGCCACATTTCATCTCTATTCACTGCAATATTTGCACAAAGATTTAATTGCACATGCATTAATTACCTGGACACACAAAAAATTCCAGATTTAGATTTTAATTGATTAAGATTTGGAGCAAACAACAGAAATGAGTGAAAGTGTGATAACATCATGTTAACATTTCCTCAGAATTATTTAAGAAGGCTTCATTTCTTAATGACAATCAGCTGTTAAACAGTAAAGCAAATACAGACAGATGCATGGAGAAAAAAATTTTAATAAAATAATACCTTAAAAAAACTCTCCTGATGTCCATAAATATAGTGGAATCAAAGGTTATTAAAGTTATAAAGTAACATGTCAGGTAAAGTTCTTCATGTTTGGACTTGAACTTGAGTAAATGTGTTGATCTAGTTTCCAACAGTTGCAGCAAACACATGGAGCAACACAACGAGAACACACAGTGAGGTGAAGTGAGTGAAGTGGATCAGGTTCTCACCACTGCAAAACACACTCTCACATGTAGTGGGAGGAGCAGTGGGAGGAGCAGTGGGAGGAGCGCTCGAGGGAGTGGTGGGAGCAGCAGTGGGAGGAGCGCTGGAGGGAGTGGTGGGACCAGCAGTGGGAGGAGTGGTGGGAGCAGCAGTGGGAGGAGTGGTGGGAGCAGCAGTGGGAGGAGCGCTGGAAGGAGTAGTGGGAGCAGCAGTGGGAGGAGTGGTGGGAGCAGCAGTGGGAGGAGCAGTGGGAGGAGTGGTGGGAGCAGCGGTGGGAGGAGTGGTGGGAGCAGCGGTGGGAGGAGCGCTGGAAGGAGTGGTGGGTGGAGCAGTGGGAGGAGCGCTGGAAGGAGTAGTGGGAGCAGCAGTGGGAGGAGTGGTGGGAGGAGCAGTGGGAGGAGCAGTGGTTTGTAATGAACTGAGTGGGGAGGGGAAGGTAACAAAGCCTGGTGGTGTCCCTGTAACTGTGTCGCTGATCCATTTCTGGTACTGGGACACAGGAGTGTAGACTGAAGGAAATGTCGTGTCGGCTGTAATGGTTGAAGGAGGTTTAAAGCATCTAGGCACACTGAGAACTCCACTCTGCAGCCACACTGATCCACTCTGAGTCATCAGTGGTGCCCCAGAAGTAAACTGTGGAAAGACAGTGATGAAAGTTATCAGGACAGATGTGTAACTCTTAGAGGTCGACCTTTGTCACCTGAGAAAGTTTGAACTTTGTTGGTAGTTTTGTTACAAACTAATCAAATAAATTAAGTGAGCCATTGATCATCCCAGTATAACACAGTCAGGAAAACTTCATGGATATGAACCACTGTGAATTTCAGCTGCTTTGGTGCAATGAAAGTGACGATTCCACAGACAGAAAGTGTCAGACAGCTCGTTTAAAGGAATCAGTTTCATCAAATAAATACAAGTCTTTACAAAAACAACCTCTGATAAACATGAATATTAATATTTATGGACAACTACAGCAACTACAGTACCAAGATGGCGGCGCGTGAACAACGCGAGGCTCAGTGTCTCTCCAGAATCTGCTATTTAGCGGTATTCTATCTACTTTTAACCGGATTATTCGTCCAGAATTGCTGTGCGTTGCTGACCTACAGCAGACAAGAGCTTCTGGACATCTGGACTCATAACTCCAACAGTTTTATCGCCGATCTCCGACTCATCCCAGAGATCTCCAGAACACCGGAGGCTGCCGACTCTCCCCGGCCGGGCGGAAGTGCACGCAGACGGCGCCGAGATCGTAAACAAAGGCGAGGTAGGCGCGGAGGGCTACGGGCTAAGCTAAAGCTAACACCACACCGGCTGCCTTTACCCAGTATTTTCCTCGCCAATGTCCGTTCTCTGGCAAACAAAATGGATGAGATACGGCTCTCCATCACTAACAACAGACGGATTATGGACTCAAATGTCATGTTTTTCACCGAAACATGGTTGAACAACAGCTGCTTGGACAATGCTATCGAGTTAGCAGGACGCCACACACACCGAGCCGACAGGCTAGCAGATGACTCCGGCAAGACCAGAGGTGGAGGTTTGTGCATTTATATTAACAATGCTTGGTGCATGAACTCCACTACTACTGAGAGTCACTGCTCACCTAATGCGGAGTTTTTAATGGTTAAATGCAGACCTTATTTTCTCCCCAGAGAACTCACTTCGATCATACTCAGTGCAGTATATATCCCCCCCGACACTAATGCTAGGTTGGCCATGAAAGAACTTTCTGCAGCCATTAACAAACACCAGAATAAACACCCCGAGGCTGCTTTTATTGTTGCTCGCGACTTCAACCACACCAACTTAAAGACAGTCCTCCCCAGATTCCACCAACATGTCTCCTGCCACACCAGAGGAGACAAGACTTTAGACCATGTTTATTCCAACCTGGCTGGAGCCTACAAAGCAACACCCCTCCCCCACATTGGACAATCGGACCATCTCTCCCTGTTCCTCACACCTAGGTATTCACCACTCATCCAACGTGTGAAACCTGCTGTGAGGACAATTAAAGTGTGGCCAGAGGGGACAGACGCAGTGCTCCAGGACAGATTTAAAAACACAGACTGGAATATGTTCACCCACACAGACCTGGACCAGTACGCCTCATCTGTACTGGATTACATCTCCGAAACCACAGACAGTGTCACCACCCAGAAACGGATCACCATGTACCCCAACCAGAAGCCTTGGATGAACCGGGATGTTCGTCTCCTCCTGAAGGCCCGCAACACTGCTTTTAGGTCAGGAGATGCACACGCCTACAGTACAGCCAGGGCTAATCTAAAGAAGGGCATCAAAAAAGCCAAACACCATTACAAAATGAAGGTAGAAGAACACTTCTCCAACTCCAACCCCCGACGCATGTGGCAAGGACTCCAGACCATTACAGACTACAGGACCACCAAACCCTCCCCCGCATCCTCTGATGTCTCCTTCCTCAACGAGCTCAACAACTTTTACGCTCGTTTTGAGCGAGGGAACCCCACAACCACAACCAAAGCAGATGTGACGCCAGACCACCAACCTCTGACTCTCTCCCCCACCGATGTAGGAGCAGTGCTGAGCAGGATCAATGTCCACAAGGCTGCAGGTCCTGATGGTATCCCCGGGCGTGTTCTCAGAGCGTGTTCTGGGGAGCTTGCAGGAGTGCTCACAGACATATTCAATCTGTCCTTGGCCCACGCTGTGGTACCGGCCTGCTTCAAATCCACCTCCATCGTCCCGATACCCAAAAACTCCAACCCATCTAGCCTCAATGACTACCGCCCAGTAGCACTCACCCCCATCATCACTAAGTGCTTAGAGCAGCTGGTCTTAGCACACTTCAAATCCTGTCTCCCCCCCACCCTGGACCCCCACCAATTTGCATACCACCAGAACAGGAGCACAGAGGATGCAGTCTCCATCGCACTGCACTCTGTCCTCTCACACCTGGACAACAACAACACCTACGCCAGAATGCTGTTTATAGACTTCAGTTCAGCATTCAACACAATCCACCCCTCACAACTCATCAGGAAACTGACAGACCTGGGCATCAGTTCCCTCATCTGCAAATGGTTACTGGACTTCCTGACCAACCGCCCCCAACATGTCCGGCTGGATAACCGCTGCTCATCTACAATCACAATGAACACCGGTGTACCACAAGGCTGTGTGATGAGCCCTTTCCTCTACTCCGTCTTCACCCACGACTGCAGACCTGCTGATGGTTCCAACACCATCATTAAGTTTGCAGATGACACCACGGTGATTGGCCTCATCAGTGACAACGATGAGGCCGCCTACAGGGAGGAGGTGGATCGTCTGGCTGAGTGGTGCGACACAAACAACCTGCTGCTTAACACCGAGAAGACCAAGGAGCTCATCGTGGACTACAGGAGGAATGCTGACCCACATCCACCCATCCACATTAACGGGGACGGCTGTGGAGCGTGTGAGCAGCTTCAAGTTCCTGGGAGTCCACATCTCCGAGGATCTCATCTGGACGACCAACTGCTCCAAGCTGGTCAAGAAGGCTCACCAGTGCCTCTTCTTCTTGAGGACTCTGAGGAAGAACCACCTGTCCTCAGACATCCTGGTGAACTTCTATCGCTGCACCATCGAGAGCATCCTGACCAACTGTATAACAGTCTGGTACGGGAACTGCTCCGCCTCGGACCGGAAGGCGTTGCAGAGGGTAGTGAAAACTGCCCAGCGCATCGCCGGAGCACCACTTCCTGCCATAAAGGACATCTACAGGAAGCGGTGTCTGAAAAGGGCTGGGAAAATCATCAGAGACCCCAGTCACCCATCACATAGACTCTTCACCCTCCTGCCCTCTGGGAGGCGCTACAGGAGCCTCCGGACTAAGACCACCAGGAACAGCTTCTTCCTCACAGCTGTCAGACTCCTGAACTCTGCCTCCTGACATCTGACAGCCTCTGTAGAAATTATCCACACCCTCACTTATCTTAACTGCACTACTGTATAGCTCTGTGTAAATAATCATTCTGTACATACAATAATTTTTAACCTTACAACTGTTTACAACTTGCATAGTTCCCATTTCTGTATAACTGTATATCTCAGATTTCTGTATAGTTTTTCATATTTATATCCTGTTCATATCCTGTACATAGCTTGTACTCACTACAGCCTGTACATACCTATAGTTATAGAATATTCACAACATACTTCATACCGTGTACATTATAACATACCACAATAGACCCATTTCTGTAACATATTTGCATATCTATATTATTGCTAATATATATTGTAATATATCTATATCACTAAAGCACTTCCTGATGGATGCAAACTGCATTTCGTTGCCCTGTACCTGTGCAATGACAATAAAGTTGAAGTCTATTCTATTCTATTCTAAAACAAGTAAACCAAAGTGTGACTAAAGGTGAGATCATCTCAGAGACAGTCAACAACAGATTAGAATAAATAAAGTTGTGCTCACCAAACATGAACCCGTCTGTCTAGTACAGATGATGCTGTCTGTGAGCTCTGGACGTCTGGCTTTGCACACATTGTTTCCCACTATTGGTACAATTTCCTCCTGCAGGTTATTGCTGAAGATACCATCTAGTTGGAGAGTATTTAGACATCAGGCTTTTCTAAAGACTCCAACACAATACTGTAAAATACAATAAATGTTTTGTGATTTACCAGTCAAAGTAAAGCCGATGGCCCAGCTGCTGGTCTCATTGTTGAAAGTGCTGTTTCCTGAGGCTAAGCAGATCGGCTGAATGTAGTCTGTGAAATTCACAGGAGCCGACAGCTTCAGAAGACAAATGTCGTTCTCAAGAGTCGACGAGTTGAATCCAGGATGGCAGGTGATGTTTACCACTGTGCGAGTCACTTCATTTGGGTTTGGACCTGACAGGCTGTTCCGGCCCAGATAGACCACAAAGCTGCTGGATAACGACTGGAAACGTCTGTTTTCCAAAGGTTGCATGAAAGTGTCAGACAGTTCAGTGCAGGTTAAACTGGTTAGTTTGCAACACTGTGGTGAAGGTTACAGAGGTGCGTAGTTGTATTTAACAGCAGCACGTTTGCCATTTAAAGTTTTCATGCTAACCATCTTATGACATCAGTGAATGAGGTCAGTGTTTTCATTTGACAGCATAACTATGACCAATGAACTCTTCTACAACACCATGAAATCCATGGAAGGACTTTATAGTCTTGGATGAAATGAAATGAATGTGGCGTCTGGTTTGATTGTTGTGGAGACAGCAGCTTGTTGTTTTTAAATGGCCTGTGTTTTTACACATCCACCCATCCACACACTGGTGATGCAGCTAAATCGTAGCCACAGCCAGCCTGGGGCGCACTGACAGAGGCGGGGCTGCTGGCGCCACCGGGCCCTCTGACCACCACCAGTAGGTGAAGTGTTTTGCCCAAGGACACAACGACTGAGCCGGGGCTCAAACCGGCAACCTTCCGATTACAAGGCGAACTCCCAACTCTTGAGCCACGATCGCCCGTTTTTAAAAGAAGTGAGAAAATATTTAAAAATATCTCTAGTAATTATTTACTGCTCATAAATATTACACTTCACTTTCACCATCATATTATTCCTCAACAAAGTGTGAACGTGCAGCAGTAACTCACCTTGGTATAAATGCATCTGTCAGCACCCACTGCTCGTTGATCAGAGACCCTCCAAAAGCACCATCGGGCTCTATAACAATGTTTATAAAAGCGAACCAGGGCCAACTTCCTGGTGCTGCATCATGAACTCCTGTGATGTTGCTGCTGCTGTTCACAGCCCTGATTCCACATGCTGAGAAGGGAGAGCACAGTTTAACAGATCACCACATAAAACCACTCAGAGACAGAGATCACACTGATCAGTGCATCCTGAGCGCTGGCATTCATGTGGATGTTATTTTGGTGCACGTGACACACAGATGTTCCTCCTCTGAGTCAGACAAGTGGAAGATTTTACTGAACAAAATCATTTCACAGTTGAAAGAAAAACCAAACTTCAGCGCACTGAAACAAGTGTGGAGCTCACTGTGCACATGATCACTGTACAGCTGACAGAAGGAAGACAAGGTTCATGTGTTTGGATGCTCACCAGGCTGCTGTGAGTGACAACCTGAAAATGAGAAAACAGACAAATCTGTTAAAGCAGTTCACAGAAAACATGTGAAAGTAAGCAGTGATGGTTTTTCCAACTTGAAGAACTGATCAGAAACTGAACAGAACATTATTTTAGGGGGAGCCAGTTAATCTTTCCATGTGTTTAAAACAGCTAATAATAAAATCTGCCTGTTTGCCCTGTGAGCATGGGGAGGCCCAGCCTGGGGAACCTTACTGGAAACAGCCAGAAGTTTCCTTGTGATACAGTTTCAGTGCTGATTGGACGATCACGCTGAGGACGTGATCTTTCTAAACGAATCAAACAGAGCTCTGCTGCAGAGTCACATGACAAGTGTCCTCTGGTGGTGGGCGGGTCCTCTTAGAGATTTAATGTTGGAAATGATCCGTGAACCAAGTCCCTCATTTATTAAGCAGTTACTAAAGTAATTAACTCTTTACTGGTTATTGTGACGTCTTACTGGTTATTGTGACGTCTTACTGGTTATTGTGACGTCTTACTGGTTATTGTGACGTCTTACTGGTTATTGTGACGTCTTACTGGTTCACTGAAACAGGTCAGCGATGATGGCAGTGAGTTCGTCTAACTTGAGAACTGATCACATACTAAACAGAACATTTTAATGCTGACTGTTGTCAATAACCTACCAGTTCATCTTTAAGTCCCTTGTCTTTGTTTTAAAGAAAGAAAACAACATGTTTGCAGAGACAAACTCCAAACCAGAGTCACCTCTGTTGTTGCTGTCAGACGATGTGTTCCTGATCAAATGATTCACAGATGTTCTCACGGTGGACTCACTGAACTAACAAACATGACAACAGGACATGTCTGCACTGTGTCAAAGACAGAAACTGTTGGTATCAAATACAAACGTGTGGATTACTGTGAACATGAAGCAGTGACTGTGGCTGATGTGCTCGGGTTACATTCTAATATTAAATATGATGCTGAATGACATCAACACTAAACAGACTCTGGGGTCAGACAAAATGCTTTTGTCAATTGGTAATCTGTAACTTTCAAAATATGCTGATCACTGTAACTTTCAATGAGTAAATTGTAGTGGAGACGAGCAGACATGTTGCCAGATTTGGGGAAAACCCCTTTGTTGTGATTATGATTTTAATCTTTTATACACGATTGCATGTGAGCTTATTGAAGAGTTGTGGTTTCTGGTCAAGTGAGGGTTAGAAACTCTTGGCAGGCGTTATGATCAGCCAATCCACGGTGAAGATGACTGGAGCGTTGGAAGGAATCGCAATACACCTGCTTACACGACATACTTCTCGATTTATTTTATTATCCTTTATTACTTATATTCTTTTGAGCTAAGTGTTAAGTTTCAGGAGCTAAGCAGTTTCTGTTTATAGTTTGAGTAGGACGATCTGAGTGTGACAGTTAGTCCAGAAAATGACACATAGAGTTTCAGTTGTGTACGTGCTGGCCTTCTGTCTGGGGGATAGGTTACAAGTTTTAACTGGAGAGGCTAGAGGTGAAACTGAGGGCATTTGAGGTCGACACGTACACACACACACACACACAGTAGATAGACTTACTTTTAGGTAAAAGTTCAGATACATTTTGCTTGAAACTGCATTTTGTGCCTGCATAAATAATAGTTTATTTTAGGACGTGCGTCTGCTGTTCCAGACATAAGTAAAAGTGGGAAGTTCGACAGGAAACACCTGGCGTGGAGACGGAGAAAATGTTCTTTTTAAATTGTGTCAAAGTTAACTGAACGTTTGTGGTTTTGAGTTGACGTATGCCGTGTTATATTTGCCTGGTAACAGAAAAAGGGGGCTGTGATTGTCCTACCCCTATAAAATATTTGTTTTGACTATTGTAAGATAGTTCCATCGCTGACTCTGCACAGGGTGGAACTCCGCGCGTGTAATCAATAAAATCTTCGCTTTGATCATACCTCCTGGACCAGAGTTGTTATTTCCTTGTGAGCCCTCCGTACTCCTTTCTCCAATTTTTGAATCTTAACACTGAATGACATCAACACTAAACAGACTCTCTCCTCGTATCCAGGAGGAACATTTGGTTCAGAACAGTCGACATTTGTACCTCTAATTCATTTCACACTTCTTCCACCCCTGATATAATCTCAATGAGAAAATATGAGAAAAATCGTTTTTCTCACCTTTGCAGAAGAAAATGATCAGCACAGTGAAGCAGCACACAAACTGTTGCAGAGCCATCATTAACTGCAGCTCTTTCACATCATCTTAGACTTTAAATATCTGAAGTTCATGTTGAGCCCCACCTGTTAACAGTCATCAGGGCCCCACCAAAGAATCAGGTCAGACTCGTTGGTCTATGTGCTTTTTGACTGCAGTTATGCATGACGCACGGAAATGTGGAGCAGGTTTTTAATTCAGTTTTATTTATACAGCACCAAATCACAGCAACAGTCACCTCAAGGTGCTTTATGTTGTAAAGTAGACCCTACAATAGCAGGTGAAGCAAACTGCCCACACAGACTGTAATCAGACCTCATCAGTTTCTGGTAGTTCTGCACACTTTAAGAGAAACATGACACTTTGTAGGTTACAAATAATCCTGTTAAATTAACACCACAGGAGGTCAGTGTGTGTACATGCATCTCTATGTCTGTGTGTGTGTCACTAGTGGGTGGGTGGGGTGGACCAGGGGCTGGCTGGGCCTTGGCCTCGGTGGGACATGGGCACCTCTCCCCACTGGACACTTCTGCCCCTCCCTGGGATGCGGGGGCTTGTCTCTTACAGGTGTAGCACTTGGATACATCATGCATCTCTATTGGTTTTTCCTCTGATTTGGTTTAGTGACACGCCGACTCTGCTCACAGGATTTCTACTCGGGTTGAAGCTCAGCAGGCTCTCAAACCTGGGTCTTCAGCACAGCAGGTGGGTGTCTGGGAGGTAAAGAGCTGGACAGTGAGTGACCGCACTGACTGAATAACATAACAGGTTGATGAAGTATGATGAGGAGAGGTCCAGGTTACGTACCACACAAGAACTCCCCCCCAGTGAAAATCCAGAAGTGTGGGACCCCTGAGCGTTCTCCATACAATCCCAATCCTCACCACTTTACTGTTCAAGTAGCACCGACAAACAAAAATCGCCCACATGAAAATGTTTGTTTGTGTTTTTAAATTGTAATGATTGTAAAACAAAACTGTATTTTCTATTAACTGAAGCCTTTCATTGAACTCTGTCTTTCTGTCTACACACGTGGCAGCACTGCTGCCATCACTTTGTTTGTATTTAACAAAATAAAATAAAATTAGTTATGCCCTAGGAAGTGATAAAGGAAGGAATACAACATGTGGTAGCCATAAAAATATGATATTTATAAAAGTAACATATTTCATAACTCATCAGATGCGATGAGCGCACAGATCTGGCTTTGGTATTTTGTTTGTCACTAAACTAATATGCAAATGAAATGCTGCCAACTACACCTCTGACAAATATGTGGAGTGTCTGGTTCTGCACACGCAGTAAGCTGCACTGTGAGAATTTTAAATATTTTCTCTGAAGTCTTGAATATATGATGTGTGTATTGATGCGTAAACAGTGTAGCCACATTTACCCGTAATGAACCTCTTTGGCTCCTCAGCTTCACATGAGCATATAGAAGTGTGCAGTTATATTATGAAGAAAATAACAGAAAATAGCAGCAATAAGAATGATGAGAAAAAGTAAGAAATATTCAGAGAATTTAAGATTGTATTTACTCTTTGTGTAAAACTTGTGCAATGACCAAGGAGCTTGGAAAGAAAAGCGTCTGGACTTCTTTGAGTTGCTTGAAGACGTTTCACCTCTCATCCGAGAAGCTTCTTCAGTTCTAAGGTCAAATGGCCGAGAGTCCCAGATTTAAACCCAGTGGGAGTTTCCCCCCAAAGAGGGACAAAGGACCCCCTGATGATCCTCTAATCACATGAGCCAAGGTGTGAAAGTGGGTGTGGGTCACAATCAGCCAGGGTTTTGGGTGAGCTCATGGTGAAACCCTGAAACCCTGGCTGATTGTTGCCAAATGCATTTGGGAACTAATCTTTCTAGCAGTAAAAACAGTGTCCATCCTCTCCCTGCTCTCCTCTCCTCAGCCTCTCTTTGCTGCCTCATGCTGTGGGTGGCTCACTCTTCCTCATCGCTGTCGTTTTGGTCACCCACTGCTGCACTTGGCCCTGGAGTGTCCTCAGGGAGAGAGGATGTTAGGACAGGCCTCTGTCCTCTCACCTCAAACCAGGGCCAAGTAGCAGCAGTGGGTGACCAAAACTTCCCACTTTGGTACTGACCCCCTCTCCTGAGCCTGGATACTTGCAATCCTAAAGGCAGAGGAAATCAAAAAGGACAGCAGGCAAATAAAAACACCACAACAACTCTTAGTAATTGCACATTTATTAACATGTGTTCCTAAGATTTATCTTCTTGATAACACACATACGTACTTTGTATTCTTTAAAGTTATCTCATGTCTTCTGGACTGCAAGGGGGTGACTTTCCCCTGCAGGCCCATCTTCTCCAGAATTTTCATGATCACACACAACAAATAAGAGAAGAAAGGACACCATGGCAACTATGTTAATCCCTAAGCCCAAAGGTTTTCACAGCAGAACACCAGAGGAACACCGTCTGGACATCACAGGTTCTGTACAGCAGCGGTCCGTGAGTCGTTTGGTACCGGGCCACAGAGTTAAGGCTCCGGTGTGAAATTTATGGTTTTCAGGGGTTTTATCGTTTACTCGGGTTCCCTGAGTCTTTTCCTGTGTTGTCGCTGTGTGTCTTATTTTGAAAGAAATATTTACATGTTCCCATAGTGACCAGAGAGCATTAAGTGGCAGAGACGTGGATGTTACTCTCAAACAAACTTTATTTATTCACATACACAATTATACAGAGTACAACATGTAGTGAAATTCTTGGTTTCTTGGCTTGGTTTTAACACGGGAGATTATCACGAAGTTAATAGATTGTTAGTGCTTATTTAGTGCTTATTGTTACTTTTTTAAAATATAGTTTGCTTCCAGTCTAAGAAAGGGCCAACTTTGGTCAGAGGCTGAGAGGAAACTGCACGCTCTGTCCAGAGAACAGGAAGCGTGCAGACAGAAAGTGAAACTAAGCAGAGTTGTTTTGATCGAAACTACGTGTGTCTGTGTGACGTACGGCAGGACTAATTATTTTAGCTTGCAATGTTTTCAGAACTGTGGGTGCTCGTGTCTCCGTTTCCTGAAATGTACAATAAAGATGATTTTTTTGAGCTTTGACCACACTGAGTCCGGTCTTTGTCTGTCGGCCAAAGAATTCAGAAGAGAACCAAATATGATAATGGATTGGATTTATACAGCGCTTTTCAAGGCACCCAAACCGCTTTACAATGCGTTCACTCTCACATTCACACACTGGTGGAGGCTACAGTTGTAGTCACAGCTGCCCACAGCTGCAATATCGCGCCATCGCCCCCTCTGGCCAACACCAGTAGGCGGTAGGTGAAGTGTCTTGCCCAAGGACACAACGACGCTTACCCCCTGAGCCACGGTCGCCCATGATAGGTTCTAGCCAGGACCCTTACTGGATACCGGGTGGGAATCAAACTTGTGACTCTGAAGGTGTGTACCTTAAAGGCTCCGTGTCTGACATGAACCGGTCTGTGGCGCAAAATAAGTTGGGGACCGCTGCTGTACAGCATGGGGGTTAATAGGAACAAACTCATATGAATATGATGTGTACACTGATTTATTCTTGTACATCCACGCCGTAGCGGCCCAATTCTTCACCCCAGTGAAGAGGTGATCGTTTTCTCCTCGTTTTAATAAATTAAGCCGTTTGGTCTTTGTTCCCCACAACATATCACCAATTCGAAAAAATCAAAATTAGCTGTATGTAAGCGGCAATACATGAAAAACTGCGGGACCCGCCATACAAGCTAGTTTAGTTTTATTTAATTTAAAACAAACAAAACATGTCTCTGCAGATGCACAAAGTTTAACAACACGACCGCTATAACAATTTAACTTTTGTACAACCAGATTTTCACACACTTACATTTGGAAGTGTTTTCCTCTCCCACTCTCACTACTGAGTCATCCGCCATTGTTATGAGAAAAATTCTTCTTCTTCTTCTTCTAAATTTACGCAAAACTACTTTCCTGTGTAACCCGCAATTAATCGTGGGATATGTTGGGCCACAACGAATCCACCAGACCATCCTTCAAATCTGGGGAAATAAAGGACACATCTGTCCCCACATTGGGAGGACTCTGAATTAGGACAGTCTTCGTCGTGTCGCTGTGACATAATTGCCACAAACGTGGCCTTCGAAGCATGCAACCCTGAATTTGGACATAGCATGAGGCCAGCGTCTCCCTCAGTCCTTTGTTGGGTCCTCCCTCATGGTTTTGTACCTCCCCCTGGGTTTCCCCTTGTGCTTTGATTTTGCAGGTTTTGTCATTCAGCAAATAAAGGTGGTTGTGAGTGTAACTCCTGTCTCCACATACGAGTCTGCATTTAGGTCCTTTTCCTGCACACAGCCAATTTATTACAGCAGATGCCATTTTTGTCACATGTACCAAGTACGAGTAGAAGGCACTGACAACTGCTCTATTTCATGGAAGTTCAAAACTGTGACCCAAAGTGACTGCCAACACCCAGCATCGCACACCGAAGGACACATGCAGGTTCACAGCTCTCCCACATCTCTACTCGCTGTATAAATACAGGCCATTTACCATTTACTCTCATTGGGGTTTGAACTGTTTTTGAAGCAAGACACAAAATTTGATGAGGAGAGGTCCAGGTGACCTACTACTCAAGAACAGCCACATGACACACACACACACACACACACACACACACACACACACACACACACACACACACACACACACTTTTTAAGGGAAAAAAAGCATGACTAAACTGACAGGACATAACAAATGGATGAGCTTACAGATGACTATCTTGCTTTGGTATTTAGTTTGTTATCAAACTAATATGCAAATGAATGAAAGCTGCCAACTCTTCACACCTGCTGCCAAACACACGTCTGACAAACATCTGGAGGGTCTGGTTCATACAGTCAGCTGTGCTGGCATCCTTTTAAAAAATGAAACTGCTCTAGGAGTCGGTGCTTTGGCCTGAACAGCCTGTCTAGGAGTCAGAGATGGTTTTTAAAAACTGTCTTCTCTAATTTTCTTGTGTGTGTGATGTGTGGTAATGTCAGAGAGTCCACACTAAATAGTCATTAGAAGGAAGCACACAGAACATGAACAAACTGAAAACACTGGGTCACCAGGAACCCTGGAGTTGATCCCCAGAAACATAGTAAAATCCCAATTTTTGGTCCCCACAGAGACATGTAAACATGTACACACAGACACACCAAGAAGCAGGAGGGAGGCAGGCGAGTAAGAGAACAGCTGCTACAACGACAACAAGCTGGAAAGGTGAGAAAATGAGAGACAGTAACATGTAGATGCTGAGGGGTCTGACAGAATGCTTTTGCCATTATGTAATTTGTAACTTCCACATTGTATGCTGATCAGTGTAATTTTCAATGATTAAACTGTAGTAGAGACGAGCAAACATATTGGCAGATCTGAGAAGGAAAAACCTGTGTTATGAAAATGATTTTAATCTTTTATACATGATTGCATTTGAGCTTATTAAAGAGCTGTGGCTCCTGGTCAAGTGAAGGTCAGAAACTCTTGGCGGGCGTGAATGATCAGCCAATACACGGTGAGGAGGACAGGAGCTCTGAAAGGAATTGCAACACACCTGCTTACATGTCAGATGCCTGGAGTTATATCCTTATATCCTTTAGAGCTAAGATTTAAGTTTGTATCATTTATCACTTATATCCTTTTATGTAAGTTTTAAGGTTCATTTAGGTTCATTTTAAGTAAGTTTCCTTCATGGTTTGAGTATTATGATTCGAGTGTGACCTTTAGTCTAGGAGTCACTCATAGTGTAGCTGGGTAAAAGCTCAGGCCTTATGTCTAGCTATGACAGAGGTGTGAGGTGAAGCTGGGGTGCAGGAGGGGTCATGACACATACATAGCACACACACACTCACGCACACACATACACACCATAGTAGATTCACTTTAGTAGGTAAAAAGTTAAGATGTGTTTTTTGCTGCAAGTGCAGAATTGGGCTGGCGTACTGTCAGACGCTTACAGGAAGCGTACTGATGTTCTGGGAGATAAGGAGGCGCTCATGGAGCGACAGCGAAGACGAGCTGAGGGGAAGCACCGACCCGAAGACTATGTTCTTTTAAAACTATGTTAAAGGTTGTTGACAGAACATTTGTGGTTTAGGCTGACGTATGCTTTGTTTAAATCTGCCTAGCAACAGAAGAGGGGGCGGTACAATTCTCACCTCTATAAAGTCTTTGTTTTGACTTTTGGTAAGACAGTTCAATACTGATTGGGTTGTTGAACTCACACGTGTTCATTAAAATGCCGTCTAAGTACACCCGGCTGGATCTGTGTTATTTTTAGATTCCCTCTCTCAATATTTTTGAACCTTAACAATGCTCTTCAGTCACACTGTAAGATAAAGACCGTCTGTGTTTCCCCTTTCACAAGACGTTACATAAGCCAAGGTAACTTCTGTTCGTCCACATTTATTGAAGATGTCATAAAACTCTAGATCTGCTATTCAGAATGTCTTTCTTAGTTTCTTTGGCTTCTTCACAGCATGAGGTGCAAACAGATCTTCATCTTGTTGTCATAAATGAATGTGTGATTGATTTAAATCCAGTGCCACACACACATTACTTATCCACACAGGGAAAAGTAGGTGCTGGGTCACATCTGCACAGGATCATGTTGTAATCACTTCAAATCCCAATACAGAGATTTGTAAAGAGTGCTGTCAGTGTTAATGCGTTAATGTTGGGTTACGTTTGGGGGCGACCGTGGCTCAGGGGGTTGGGATATCTGCAACCCGGTTCAATCCCCGGGCTCTCTGTCCTGGTCGTTGTGTCCTTGGGCAAGGCACTTCACCTACCGCCTCCTGCTGATGGCCAGAGGGGCCGATGGTGCGATATGGCAGCCTCGCTTCTGTCAGTCTGCCCCAGGGCAGCTGTGGCTACAACTGTGGCTTGCCTCCACCAGTGTGTGAATGTGAGAGTGAATGAATAATGTCATTGTAAAGCACTTTGGGTGCCTTGAAAAGCGCTATATAAATCCAATGCATTGATGTGGATCAGTCCGTGTAAGGGGTTACTCAGTGTTAACATTAAGTGCGTTACGCGGTCATAGCGACTAACGCGATTATCAGTTAATGCATCTGGAGCACAGACTGACTCAACATGCCTGAAATGTCTCTGTCGACGCAGTTTGTCCAACGTCTGTCCATTCTGCGCTCCAGATGGGTTGAGTGTGCTAAAAATTTGAATCGCAGCTTGAACGAGTCTACATTAGCACCGCATTAACACGTTAGCGCTGACAGACCTCATTTTAAAGCATGAATTCTAGGAAGAGTAAAACAAGAACTGTGATTTTGTGCTGAAGCACACAGACGGCTGCATTTCAAAGTAGATCTTATCAGTGTTACTGCATGTTATGCTCAGGACAATCTTTAATAATGTTATAATTAATTTTATAATCTGAGTTATATCATCTACTCCTGAAAGAGACAGTTTTAAGAATGAGACAAATTAGCTGATGAAGATGTTTTTGTGTTTCTCTGTTAGCTCGACGATGAAAGACAATAAAACCTTTGACGTCTGTGACCTGGACTCAGGCTCAGAGCTACTGCAGGCAGCATCACACTGACGTGGCCGTGGACTCCATCAAATATACAGTGAAGAGTTTCAGAAGCTGCAGAACTCTAAAGCCCCTAAGGTGAACTTGTGGATCGGCCTGTTCAGAGACACCTGGAGGTGGTCAGATGAGAGTATCTTTCAGATACTGGGACATGGACTCATTTAATGATGGACTAAACAACAGGACATGTGCTACGACTCTGTGAGAAAGATCAGGAAGATGGAGCTCTGATGGGTGTGACCACAGAAAGCCTTTCTTCTGCTATGATGGTGAGTTTAAACAGATTTATCTCAGCTGTTTGTCCAATAAATGAACCGCTGGAATCACTGAGAGGATTTAGGTCAGGATGTCTCTTCAGCCACTTATTCATGCATGTGTGTTGAACTTCTGTCAGAGGTGAAGATGTTTCGCTGATGGTTGGAACAGAGATTTCTCTGTAGAGCGGTTGATTCGTCTGAAGAATCCCTGAAATGTTTTCTTTTGTTCTTCCTGTGAAACTGGACCAAACATCCAGAGACTGTAAGTCCAGATTTAACTCATGTTTTCTCAGATTTGATGCATGTAAAACCATTTTTATGTCATGTGTCATATGAGTTTTATAATCTGATCATGTTTGTTCATAAAGCCAAATAAACCAGTGTGTAAGTGCAAGGATCTACATGACTTATACACCTTTAGTTAACCCAGTGGTTCCCAAACTGTTTTGCTAGGCCCCCCTTTTGTTTTACAAGAAAAATGTTGCTGCTCCCAATGGAGGGAAAACCAGTCCTGCAGGGAGACCTACCTCAGCACTTGTGCAGGTGAAGCCAAAGGCAAGATATGCTTCACCATATTTTCTAGTCTTTGGCTTAGAATGAAGTTGGTTTGGAAACAAATTCAGTGATGCTTCATCTCCTGCTTTGCCTTTGTGTGGTCGCCCATCAAAAACCTGTCCGTTATGCTAGCAGTGTCCATGCATTCTTTTTTTTTTCCTTTTCATGCCGTGCCCCCACTGCGATGGCTCTGCGACCCCCCTAGGGGGCGGGCCCCACACTTTGGGAAGCTCTGAGTTAACCAGTAAGTCTATCACTGTTACAGCTTTCACAAACAAACAAGTGTAACCCGTCTGTAAGTGTTACACCTGTCTATGTGTTGTGTTGTGGCGTGAAAGTAAGAGGCAGGAGACAGTACTGGGTCTTTGGCTCTTTACTGCACATGTGCAACACAGAAATAAGTGTCTGGTCTCTGTGTGTCATTCGCCTGCCAGTACACCTCTCCTGACGAAGGAAAAAAGAGTGCACGCTGTTAAAAAAACTGCAGCGAGTACGCTCACACGCCGCTAGCGATCAGGCTAACTTAGCATGCTAACATTTCAGCTGCGTTCTCGGCTAAAACTCATTAAAAACGTATATTAGCAAACTCCGCCCTCCACAAAACTTATCCCGAACGAGTCTCTTAACGACAAACAAAAACGCGGCGGTTCGGCTGTATTCACGTTGCAGCTTGGGCTCTGAACAAACTTTAATTAGCAGAGAGCAACGGTGCAGTGACTTACCTCCGGCCATGCTGAAAGGAGCGGTGACCGGGGCACACGTGCACGCGCCTACGTCACCACGCAGCGCACGAACGCACAGAGACTCAGATCACACAGGTGGGAGAGTGAGATGCAAAATGAAGTATATAATTAAATAAAGGGTGTTTTGGGTGAAATTCACAAGTATTTAACACATATGTTACACTAAACAACCAAATCCAACATGGTGCCATTTTTGTTATTGGTTGACATTTCTCCACCAATAGGTGGAATAGCTTTTCTGTCTTTACTGTTTTCGCGCTGTTCTGAGAAAATGCTTTTTTAAAGCATTTCTTAACGTGACGATAGTATTTAGCATCACATATTTTTTTTTAATCATAACTCTGGATTTAGCGCCCTGTCATTAAAATTGAAAAACTGGTGTATACTTTGAAGTCCAAACTTTCAACACGGGCTGAAATAGAGACTCAGCATGGCTGCAGCCTGTTGCTATGTCAGGTAAAACTGAATATATTGCACAGTGTCTCTCACCCCCTCCCACATCCACCATTAACAAATGGTTCAGCCCATAGGGCAGACCGGCTTTGTTTCTTGTTGTCAGTAGCAACGATGCCAATGACTGTGAGTCAACACCATGGGCATTTCAGATTTCTCACAGGTGGTTGGTTATTCCACTCTGGAAATGGAATGAAGGTGAGTGTTATTAACCCTCTGTGTGCCGCACCTCCAAATCACATGACTGATTAAAACATTTATATTCACTGTAGCTAGGCTCAAAGTGTTAATTCTGGGTGGCATGAGATCATTTTAGGGTGGCACATGCCACCCCATGCCACCCTTCTAGATCCGCCCCTGCTCTTTCAAGGGCTGCAGAGTTCAGGTGGACCCTCTAAACTGCAGGTAAGCAATCATTTTCTGTCATCTTTCTTTGCTATTCCACTGGACTGGACATAAGTTTAGTTTTTTTTTGCTACATCTGTTGAAGTTGTGGTAAAATGCTAACATTAGCCTATTCGTTGTAGTAAGCTAGCCTGCAGCTAATATTTGCTAAGTTTAGTGATGCCCGTGTCTCTTTAGAGGCCAGTGTTGTGAATAAGCAAACATATTTTGACTTTTAACTGGATTCTGCAGTACAAGTTTTAGTTTCCGTATCCTCATATCTGTGGGGATGCCAGAGCATTACTCCTGTTGCTGGTGGGACTGATAGCATACAGAGCAATGGCACATTCCAGGCACATAACGGGGAGACAAACGTAGGGTTGGTAGTAACGTCGTTATGGCAATGTTGTTTTTTTGTAAATCTGTGCTTATTTTACTCTTTGAAACACAATAGTAACCTATGTGTCAATGTTAACAGGGTGTTGTGCCATCTGTAACTAACTGAATTTAAAATCAGCTAAAATCATCAATTTTTTCAATACAAGCTTCAGAAAGCTTCATTTGGCCATCACTAGGCAAAAGTGTACTTCCAAAACTCAGCTTTATTGCTGTATGGCAAAACGTAACAAAACCCAAAAATACAGCAGTCAGACGGCAGACACAGCACAAATGAGGGTACGCGACAATGACAAACTGAAGCAGGGCTTAAATACACAGAGGGAGCAATCAGGGAATGGACAACAGGAGGGAAACACAGCTGGGGCAAATCAGGCCTAACGAGACAAGGGGAAGCAAAACTAGATACAGCAGACAGGGGAGACACCAACTATGGAACACAGACAGGAAACCAGAACACTAAAACTCTAACCAAACCCCACCCAGAGAACCTAAACTAAGAATAATCCTAAAACCCAAAGCTAGAATATAATGAAATTACAAAATCAAGAACCAAAAACACAAAACACTGGGTCAACGACCCAGGGACCCTAACACTTATTTAATATTTCATACTAGAGCAGACCTTTATTTATACTTTTAACATATTTAGATTTTATTTTAATGACACTGGTCTGCAAATAAAATGTTTTCAGTTGCATTGGATATTTTTGGTAAATGTTATGCTTTTAGGGTACCATATCCAAAATGATCTTCGTTTCCCTCCTCATATTTTATGAGGAGTTTATATTAGGTTGATTTTGATAATAGTTGTCATTGTTGTACTTAAATTTGTAAACCTTGGGTTAAACTGCATGTTTACATATTCTTCTGTCCCTCCCCTACACATCTAGGATGTGGGGGAGGCAATTAGTTATAGTGTTTAACTGCAGGCACATCCTATGTAAAGGTTCTGGTTTCCTTATCTGGTAAAGGATGTTCATTCCCGGCCATTTAGGGGCCCGCCTATGCTTGTAAATGGTGAACCATTAAAGTTGAGCCATATACGGGTGTGGGGAGATGACCTTTGGATAACTAGGAAATAAGGTTAAACAGATGTAAGCATATGTTGTGTGGCAGGAAGTCATGTATACAAACACACACAGGCTTCCCTTGCTAGCAAGTAAAAACTGGTTGAGTTGTTTGTCTTGCTTTCTTTACAGGAATAAGTCTCTGAACCAGTGGGGCCTGCAACAGTTTCCATTAAAAAAGCACAACAGCGATGAAAGAAATCTGTATTTTGCTACAATTAACTATGAACAATTTTTCTGCGATACCTTTCACTATGAACAAAGTAAATGTGTTGGAACATGATCATCTGAGGTCCTCACACTGCCAAATTTCTCTTGAGTGTCACTCTTAGAAATATTAAATTAATGTAAGAAATCATTATTGGAAATGGGTTTTGACTCTAGTATATGTTACGACCGAGAAGACCAGGCTGTGTGTGTGTGGACTCAAATGCAGACACAGAGGGAAGCAAAACATGCATGAACACAGTGCTTTATTTACAGTGCCTAGTTAAATTACAAGGCAGGAAACTATGAAGGCCATGAACTGTGGAAGCTATGAACTGAGAACTATGAGGCCAAACTATAAACATGAAACTCAGACTGAGTGCTATGACTAGATGCAAGATTTCATAGACGGGTCCTGGGGAGGGAAAAAGGGGCAGCGGCCTGGGTGGAGGTACACAGAGTCAGCGTTGCAGGTGAAAGTGTCATGCGAGGAGGGTGTGTCCAGGGACCTTCAGGGAGGCAGGCAGGTAAAAACTTATGATGAAAAGGGAGCAACCTGATAACACAGAACCACCGTCCAGACAGGGATGCGTGTAGTTCAGCTTGTGATGCATGACAGCCAGGTGGGTGGTGAGTTAGCAGAAAATCTGGCAGCGGTCTGTTGTGAGTCTTAAATGCTGGTGACTTGATTGTAGTCAGGTGTGAAGGCTGATTGGAGTCTCCGCCTGAAGGTGGAGCCCAGCAGAGTGGAAAAACCCCGCACTCACCCAGACCATGACAGTATAGGATATCAGATTTCAGGTTAAAAAGGGAAATTGTATGCTTTATTACACAAAAAATGAGTTTGCAAGAAAACCTGACAAGATGGAATTTTCTAAATATTTTCCCAGTTTCAGAGAGCAAAAATCTATAAGAAACAGTCAAAAAGTCCTGTGGAGTTTTTGGTTGCAGACCTGAGTTATTAGCACCTTAAAACATTGCAAACATCTAAGCAGATTTTAAAAACCTGCTGACCTGTGAAGCATATGTGATTTACTGGTACATTAGCTGCTCTCAATCCTGAGACAGGCCTGCTTATATATAGAATAGAATAGAATTCAACTTTATTGTCATTGCACATGTCACAGGTACAGGGCAACGAAATGCAGTTTGCATCCATCCAGAAGTGCTTTAGCCGCGATATAGATATATTACAATATATATTAGCAATAATATAGATGTGTAAGTATATTACAGAAATGGGTCTATTATGGTATGTTATAATGTACACGGTATGAAGTATGTTGTGAATATTCTATAACTACAGGCTGTAGTGAGTACAAGCTATGTACAGGCTATGAACAGGATATAAATATGAAATAAAAACTATACAGAAATCTGAGATATACAGTTATACAGAAATGTGAACTATGCAAGTTATAAACAGTTGTAGAATCAAATACATACTGATATATGTATGTGTGGATGGTACTTAAATTCCAGATGTGTAGCCCTAGGGTCAACTTAGCTGCCAGAAAAAGCTCTTCTCATATTTACATTCCAAAATTGGGCTTTTTAAAAAATCTGCAGTTAACATTTAAAACACTTAATGTTTACAAACCACACATCGACTTCACCTAGGAACTTCTAAGTTTACTTTGAGTTGATTTTCACGCAAGATTTTATGTTTTATTCCAGATTTTTTTTCCCTTTTTGAAATTATTTTTAAACTTTATTCTAGTAACCATTAGTTGAATTAACTTCAGTTATTTTCGGAGGGAAACTGTAAAATATGAATTAAAATTATTTGTGACACTGGAATATTGTACAAAATAAATTTATGACTCTGATACTATTAAAAATAATATACAATATACAAATAATATACCACATTGGTAGCAATGGCTGCAGTACTCAATCCCACTTTGCTGGCAGCCAAAGCACTTCCTAATGCCGGGCTCACACTGTGCGATTTTGGGCCCATTTTGAACCGATTTTTGAGTCGTGCGACCGTTTTGTCGATCGGCCCGATTTTGGCCTTCATCGTGCGTCGTGCATCGTGTAGTATACGTGGGGTAACGAGAAGTGATTAACACCTCATGACCTGCTCCCGATCATCAATCGCTTGGTCGCGAGGATTTGTTTGAAATCCTCGCGACCAACCGTCGTGAGGGTGTCACCACAGCTTCTCACACTGCGCACGCGCAAACACATAAACGTCGGTGAAAAAGACAGAGCAGCACGGCAGTGCAGCGTGTGATCTGGACACAAGCGATGGAGGCACTTGTAGAACTTTGGAAAGCTCATCCGAGCCTTTTCGATGTGGCATCACAAAATTATTACGACCACAACAACCGTGAAAATAGTTGGATCTACACTGCTGCTCAATCACAGCTGCCTGGTCAATGTTTTTCATTAGCAATTTAGCAAAGTTGATGGTGGTGGCGTGAGTCTGTGTGAGTGAAAGACAGAGAGGGAGAGCGAGCGACAGATTTTCTGTTATAACCTTAATTTTTATGGACGCACAGTTTGAGCACTCAGGTCGCATCAGAGCATCGGGCCGTATAGTGTGAGACCTGCATCGTGACCTACGAACTTATAACTCCTGCGAGTCAATCGTGCAGTTTGAGCAGGAGCTGAATAACGCGACTGGAAAAATCGCACAGTGTGAGCCCGACATTAGGCGTGCTCGGTTTACAGCAGGATACTGACGTTGTGGTGCAAACCTCTGTTGATACTGAGCTGTATCACCTCCCCGTCCAGGTCCCACAGGAGGCCAGTAGTTGTGTGGCAGATGCTCGAGATGAGAAGAGGGAACACATTCTGGTGCTGCAAGTGAGGCAGAATACTGTGTTTGTGCCGGACTAGGCTGTTGAATTATTTCTTTGATTTGTGCAACTTCAGCACCAAGATTTTTCAATAATGCCATGTCAGAACGGATTTCTTTAAGTTCATTTAGTAGGTCAGGCTGAGCTTTGCTGATGGATTCTGGTTTCAGGTTTTTCCCTTTTTTACCTGCAGGGGTGTCAGACAGAAGTGAATGCACAGTGGTTGGCCGCTGCTGGGAGAGTAACTTCTTTTTATTTTGCCTCTCTGCTTCATTTGCACAGGCAACATTGAGTTTCTCAAGGAGGAGCTCATCACTGCTTGTGGTTTCCTGTAGGTAGGGCTGGAGGTCACTTTTAATGTTATCATTTTGCAGGCCTGTCAGAACTGTATGAAGGAACATGCTCTGTACAAGCACAGGATCATATCTTAAGCCAGATTCAGCTTCTTGCGATGCAAACAGAATTTTCTGTCTTAAGTCTAGGGCACGGATCAAGAAAGTTTGTGGGGTTTCTTTAATGCTTTGGACCTCTGACGTGAGTTGTTTGTAAAGTTCTGTTGCACCTCGTTCTTGGTAGTGGGACCTTGGAATCCTCCTCAGAGTAGGCAACGTAAGGTTAGTTTTGCCCTCCAGGTAGCTGCGCAATTGTAAGCCTGGTGCTATTACCCTGATTACTGCATCAACTATTTCTATTTCAGGGACTCCTTTGCTGATGCTTTGTTCAATCTGGTGAGCTAGGCTGGAGAAAGTTCGTTTATCCTTTTGGCCGGGCTCACCAATCTGACCTGATATTTTGAATTCTCTGCCCCACGGTAATGTTAGAAAAGGTGGAGTGATTTGTTTAGCACTATTGTTCCCCACACTCATCGACAGTTTGCCTGTACTAGGTTGCTTTGCCTTGTTCTGTCGTGATAATGCAAGAGCCAACTGAAGCGTCTCTATTTCTTTTATCAGCTGTTCTTCTTCTGAGGCCTCACCAACCTGTTCCTGCACCTCATCTGTCTGGTTAGCATCTGGGGTTTTATGTCCCGATGTACCATTCTGAGCAGCCTGTTGCAACTCAAAAATCTTATCTTTCAAAATCAGTAGCCCTGACATACCCTCATCTTCAAGCTCACCCAGCTCCTCTCTTTCTAAGTGCTGTATTATATAGGAAATGAGAGAGGAACGACTTTTACCCGATACCTTTTCAAGTTTTGAAAGTTAGTAAATCACAAACTTTGATCAAAATGTCTCTTGTCACTGTATACAATGTAAAAAAACATAGGTATATTGCTTGTGTCTCAATTTGATTGATGACCCTAGCCTTGACCTTTTGACCCCTCCCCTCCCCCACCGGAAGTGTGTAATTTGATCCCCCCTCCCCCACAGGAAGTGTGTAATTTGATCCCTAAGCGTGACAAATTGCATCAGCGGCTTGTGTCAAAATTTGATTGATGACCCCTCCCCCACAGGAAGTGTGTAATTTGATCCCTAAGCGTGACGAATTGCATCAGCGGCTTGTGTCAAAATCTGATTGATGACCCCTCCCCTCCCCCACAGTAAGTGTGTAATATGATCCATAATCGCGCCATGAGAAAAAAATAAAAAAAGGTTTTAGAGGGAGGGAGGAGAATAAAAACAGAGAGGGCGGCGCACTATGCACAGACAGCAAGATGGATCCTTTCATTCTGCAGCCCTGTGTTCCTCTGTACTTGGACGGGGAAGAGATCTGCTCTGCGGAGGCCGTAAGCATGGGAGGCAGCAGCGGCGAGTGGTCTTCGTCGATTATCAGCGACACCCCCGTCACCGTCTACAGTAACAGATCGGAAGCGGCCGATGCTCCGCGGAAAGAAGGGAGAAATAAGGAGGTCTTTATGTTTCGCAGCCAGATACCGGCTCCGAGGAGCTTGCGGGGAGAATGGACTCTGCCTATTGAGGGCTGTGGAAAGTGGGGCTACATCTTCAAATACGAGCTGGGAGAGCTTTGGTTCTATCAGCTTGATGAAGGAGAAAACTTGACGGAATCGAGCAACCTTGTGAAGCTGACTTCCGGTGACTGGGCCGTGTTGAAGCTGCTGATTGCGCTGGTTATCGGAGAGGCTAACGAGGATTTTCCTATTCCAGAAGAGGAATATGTTACTCCTAAAAGACGCCGGAGAGAGGAGGATAATCCTCCTCCTCCCCCTCCTCCTCCTTCTCCTTCCGACTCCTCTGCAGAGGATGATGAAATAGAGGTTGATGATCCTCCTGCCACCATCGCTGCTGAGAATGATGAAATAGAGGTTGATGATCCTCCTGCTACCATCGCTGCTGAGAATGATGAAATAGAGGTCGATCCTCCTCGCCTCCCTGCTGAAAAAACTCCGGACCCCCCTGTAGAGGATTCCTCCTCGGATGAGGAGGATGATTCTTCATCCGATGAGGATGACAATCCTCTCCACACCATTACAGAGGAAGAAGAAGATCAGCCCCTGGCTGAAAAACTTTCAGAAGATGTTCCCCCAGCTCCAGAAAAAAAAGAGGAGAAAGCAACCCCTGCTTCAGCGGATGAGAATAAAGAAAACATCCCCCCGGCTCCTGAAGAAAAAGCTTTGGAAGAAGAAGAGGATATTCCTCCTCCTCCTCCCCGGAACGGGGGCATACGCTTCAAGGACGGAGAACTAAGCAAGACTAAAATAATCTTGTCAACCGTCTGGTCTTCAGGAGCCACAGCCACGGGCAGATGGAGACTGCGGGCCAGCCTGCGCTCAACGGATGAGTCTGATGCGCCCGACATTTTCGTCATGGAGAAATTCAACCCCGACTGCGGTTTATTTCGCAGCATGATGGTTTTACCCGCCAAAGAATGGGTCGTAAGGATGCTGCAAGTGAGGAAGGATATCACAATTCTTTTTCAAAGTTGCCGCTGCTGGAGAGACGCCGTAGCGGTGAAAAAAACTCTGAGCTTCTGAAAATCCCCGCCCATCCCGGACCACGCCCCCCTTCCTTTTGTTTTAAAAAGGAAGCCCGCGGTCGTTCAAAAAGCCTATTTTTCAGCTCTGAGAGAGAGATGGCCTCTGCACCCGTGCTTCGCGATGAGGAGGTCAGTTCCTCGGACGAGGGTCAGCTGGTACCCGACACTCCCGGCTACTACGAACCTCCGGAGCAGCAAGCCGACCAGCCGGACGGCTGGGCGTCTTCTTTATTCATCGACGCTGTGAAAACCGCCGTGTATCATCTGGTCAACTTGGTGATCAACAGGTACCGCGCCGATGAATGCAACGGCTGTAAGATCGATCATCCCAGCCAGAGACAACACGAGTGTCTGCAAATCCTGGAGGATGATTTTTACTCGGACAATTATTACAACATCAGAAAGAAACTGCTCACCCCTCGTTTCATTCCTTCCATTCAACGTCTGCTGATTGCCCGCAACATCAAGACGGATGACGACAAAGTCAGCACGGTGGCGGAGACTCTGCTCCATGAGCTGAAGTCGGTGAGGAGAGTTTTTGACGCCATCACCGAGGCTTACGACAATCTGGTGGGGCAGGATGTGGTCAAAATCGGGGAGTTGCGATTGGTCACAGAGTGTTACAAAGGATACTGATTCTTATCCTGCCTGCATGCATGTATCCTATATTTATCCTCGTTTTTTTAATCATGTATCCTCTTTCTTAAAAACCTACCTCGTTTGTTTAATCATGTGTGTTGCTTTTTTTAAAAACATGTATTGTGTTTCTTAAAAACCTACCTCGTTTTTTAATCATGTGTGTTGCTTTTTTTAAAAACATGTATCCTCTTTCTTAAAAACCTACCTCGTTTTTAATCATGTGTGTTGCTTTTTTTAAAAAACATGTATTGTGTTTCTTAAAAACCTACCTCGTTTTTAATCATGTGTGTTGCTTTTTTAAAAACATGTATTGTGTTTCTTAAAAACCTACCTCGTTTTTAATCATGTATTTTTTAAACATGTACGCTGCTTTTTTAAAGCATATATCAGGGTTTGAAAAAACGCTGATCATCCTGCATTTAGTACACTTTTAAAAACATGTATCCTGTTTTTTTTGTAACCTTTTTCAAAAGCATGTTTGATCTCAGGTTTTTTGAATTAAAAAAATGTATTCCTGTTTTTGCATGTTAAAGCCTCTGGTTTTGAATAAAATGTATCCCGTTTGATTCTATAAGCGTGTTTTATCTCAGGGTTTTGTATTCCTGTTTTTTGCATGTTAAACCCTCTGGTTTTTGAATAAAAAAAAGCCTTCATCTCTGGTTTTTGAATATATTAAACAGATCCTCGAATAAAATAATAATAATAAAAGCCGACTCCTGCGACGCGATAACGCAGACGGCTTTATATCACAAGACGGGATGGCTGAGAAAAGAGCGATGAAAAAAGTGTATTACGACCCCCTTCACCCCGGTAGTTTCGGAGGAGTAGATAGGCTCAGGCGGGGTGTGGAAGAGGAGACGGGTAAAAAAGTGGATGTTCGCAAGGTGCAAGATTTTTTATCCGAGCAGGACGCTTATACTCTGCACAAACCGGCGCGAGTAAGATTTAAGAGAAACAGAGTGTTTGTGACCAAACCGCTGAAGCAGCTTCAGGCCGACCTGTGCGACATGAGACACCTGTCTGAATACAACGACGGATTTAATTATTTATTGACCGTCATAGACGTATTTTCAAAAAAGGCTTACGCGCGCGCCCTTAAAAAGAAGACGGGGTCGGAAGTGACCGAAGCTTTCGAGTCTGTGTTGAGAGAGAGTCAAATACCCGAAAATGTACAAACCGATGCGGGAAAAGAGTTTTTCAACAAGAGTTTTCAGGCTCTGATGAGAAATCACGGCATCACCCATTTTGCCACCGCCAGCGACCTAAAGGCCTCGGTGGTAGAGAGGTTTAACCGCACGCTAAAAACGCGAATGTGGAGGTATTTCACCGCCCACAATACCAGACGCTATCTGGAGGTGTTGCCCGATCTGTTAGAAGGGTATAACCGCAGTTATCACAGCGGCATTAAAATGACGCCCGCCGAGGTGTGCCCCGAGAACGCGGATCAAGTGTTTCGCAACTTGTACGGCACGACCCCCGCCCGTCCGAAAATAAACGTGAAATTTAAGAGGGGGATCTGGTGAGAATATCCAAAGTGAGAGGAGTATTTGATAAAAAATACGAGCAGAGTTTCACGGACGAAACCTTTACCGTGACCCGGGCCCTTCGGCGCTCACCCCCGTGTACAAGCTGGAAGATTATGACGGGGAGCCCATCGAAGGGTCGTTTTATGAGGCCGAGCTGCAGAAAGTGAAAATGACAGAGGACAAAGCGTTTCACGTGGAGAAGATTTTAAAGCGGCGCGCGGTCAGAGGCGAAAAGCAGGTGTTTGTCAAGTGGAAAAACTGGCCCGAGAAATTCAACAGCTGGGTGAAAGCCTCGGAAGTGGTCGGGGTATAAAAAAGAGAGCCCCCGGGATCGTTCGGCTCATTTTTTAAATTTTCACTCGCCTCATGGAGTCCGGAGGGTTTTACGTGCCCCTGCCCTCCAACGCCAGCAAGGAATTATTTAAAGATAATACGAGCGGATGCTACACCGTGGACCTGGCCAAACCCATAGAGCTGACCGGAGAATGGACCGTGGGACTTTGCGAATTTATTTATCCGCGCACTTGGTACAACCTACCCCCGGACGCCTCCTACTTGGAGCTGATGCGGACGAAGGGAGAGGAGGAAGATCAGCCCCTGGTGATTTTAAAATTTGGCAGGGGAGGTCATTACGGCCGCATTAAAGATCTGTTGGAGCACCTGGTGCCGGCGATCCAAAAGTACGACCCCTCGTTCGAGGCCTCTTTCAACAACATCACCAAACGTCTGGATGTGAAAGGCAACGGGAGCCATAAAATCAAGGCCTTCCCTCCTCTGGCTTACATGTTGGGATTGAGAGCGAACGAGTGGTGGACCCTGTCGAAGCGCTCTACCCCCTATCCGTGCGATATGAGCGCGGGAGTATATAACCTGTTTCTCTACACCGACATCGTTCAGTATCAACCGGTCGGCGACAGCTACTCCCCGCTGCTGAGCGTAGTGAACGTGAAAGGCGATTACGGAGACGTGGTGAGCATCAGGTACAACACGGTGCATTACCTGCGCGTATCTAAAAAATACATTAAAACCATTCGCGTCGAAATTAAAACGGACCGCGACAGGTTCGTGGATTTTGTTTACGGGAAAACGATAGTCAAGCTGCACTTTAAACCCGCTTGAGAATGGCGGCGCGCCTCCCTCAGGACCCCCACCGTTTTGTGCGCTATTATGAAGGGCAGGTGGGCGGATCCCTTCCGGGTTTTTACGGAGCCCCCGTGATGTACGGCAGAGGGATAGGCTCCATCTTCTCCAGGCTGTTTCGTTTCGTATCTCCTCTCTTCAAAACGGGGTTCGCCGTAGCCAAACCTCACCTGAAAACGGCGGCCACCAACATCGCTACTGACGCTGTGAAAAGAGTGATGGGGAAGCTGACCGAGCCCCGCCAGGAGGGGGCGGGAGGCATGATGGTGCTGTCCCGCAGGAAGAGGAAACGCCCTCCGGGCCAGCGGGTTAAAAATAAAAGCCCAGGTGTAAAAACCAAATCAGTCAAGACCGGCGGCGGGAAGAGAAGGACCCCTCAACGGAGCTCGGACATATTTTAATAACGTATATTTTTTGAGAAAGAAAGAAAAAAAATATATAAATTTAAAAAAAAAAAAAAATGTCTCTCTTACACAAGAAATCTGCCGAATGCACCCTGGCCGAACTGGATCTATTTTCGGCTCCCATGACCCAGCTATCCATAGAGGATAAAAAATATCAAGAATGCCAGCCCCTCTCTGCGCTGAACGACAACTCACCCATTGAATTTTTCATCCCGGGAGACGGGGAAAAGTATCTCGATCTGAACGACACCATGCTCCATCTGAGGGTAAAGATTACGGAGAGAGACGGGACCAACATCCCACCCGATGCCGGCGTAGCGCTCATCAATTACCCCCTCAATACAATTTTCAGTCAGTGCGACGTTATTCTGGGGATCGTCTGATTTCACAGTCCAGCGCCACCCACCCTTACAGGGCCATGATCGAGACGCTGCTCAACTTTTCAGAAGACACTCTAAAGAGTCAATTCAGCGCCGGCCTGTTTTACAAAGACACGGCGGGAGCCATGGACTCTGCGGTTATAAACAACGGGCCTAACAAAGGGATACAGCAGAGAGCCGCTTTCACGGCAGAGTCGCGAGAAGTGGACCTGCTGGGTCCTCTTCACGCCGACATTTTCTTCTGCGAGAGGCTCCTGCTGAACTCTGTGGATTTGAGAATTAAATTGATTCGCAACAGCGACGCCTTTTCCCTGATGGGGACTCGGGATTCGCAGTTTGCCCTGAAAATAACCGCGGCCTCTCTATTCGTTAAAAAGGTCACGGTTTCGCCGGCCGTCAGGCTGGGCCACGCCGCGGCCCTGATGAAAGGAAACGCCCTCTATCCTCTTTCGCGCGTTTCTGTGAAAACCTACTCCATCCCCGAAAATTCCAGGATCTGCAACCAAGAGAATCTCTTTCTGGGAGCCATGCCTAAATACGTGGTCCTGGGCATGGTTCACCACGACGCCTTCACCGGGAGGAGGGACCTGTCGCCTTTCAACTTTAGACACAACGACGTGGAGTATCTGGCGCTGTGTCAGGACGGCAGGCAGGTGCCCGCCAAAGCTTTCCAGCCCCAGTTTGACCGCGGAAATTCGGTCAGAGAGTTTTACCACATGTTTTCCGCCACCGGGAGACACCTCAAAGATTTGCCTCTGAGCATCGACCGCCGGGAATTTAACGAGGGGTACGCCCTGTTTGCCTTTAATCTGGAGCCCAGCGAGGACGCGGACGCCCTGTCTCCGGTCTCCAACGGAAATTTGAGGCTGGAAATGAGATTCAGAGTTCCTCTGCCTCAGACCACCACGCTCATAGTGTACGCCTGCTACGACTCCATTTTGGAGATTGACTCTAAAAGGCAGGTGCTGGTGGATTATTATTAAAAAATACATGGATAATCTTCAACTGGAGCACATTCTGCATCGCGCTTTGGGAGACGTTTTCTGCGGGGTTTGGGCCTCGGACCAGCTGGCCTTTTTGAGACGCGACTTTAAAGCACCCGCCTACTTTATAGTAAACACTCATCCGTCTCACTTGAGGGGAGAACACTGGCTGGCTCTGACTCTGGAAAAGGACGGCTCCTCCACTTTTTTTGACTCTTACGGATTCCCTCCCGACTTTCTTCACTATCCCTCGGTCATCTCAGAGTTTCTGGAAGACCGCTCCGAAAAAATACTCTATCATGATCGTCAGCTTCAGCACCCTCTGTCTGTCGTTTGCGGGCAACATTGCATTTTTTATCTATGTCACAAGGCTCAGGGGTTATCCGTCGACAAAATACTCTCTCTGTACTATAATGATGTGTTTAAAAATGATGGCATGGTGTCTGACTTTTTGAAAGGGCGCTGTCCCGCTCGATCTCGCAGAGGTCATCACGGGGCTTGCTCCTTACAAAAGTTTAAAAATGCGTGTATCAAATAAAGAATCGTAAACAACGATCAATTTGTTTGCAGCGTTTTTATTTATTTCATTTGTGAAAAAACATAACAACAACACGGTTTTATATAGAGGTCCAGGTCGGGGAAAGCATCTTTTTGAACCGAGAGGGTTTTCTCCCCCTTCGCGCAGGTGTCGGTCCTCCCTCCTCCTCCTCCTCCTCCTCGGATTTAAGACGAGCGTACTGCTCGCGAGCTCTACGGTTATGTATGGAGGATGAGGGGATGTTTGATTCGACCAAAGTAGTTAAAAACGCCGTCCATCCTTTCGGACGCGTTTGGTTTTTACTTTTAAAAGAGAGGGAGAGGTTTTTAAATAGATCGATCATGTGAGAACCCCGCACCGCATTCCCCTTGTAAACAAATTCCCCCCTCTTTGTCCATCCTCCTCCTCCCCCCTCCGCTAATTTCTGCATAATGTAGCGGGCATTTTTGCGGTCTCGAGGGGGTAGGGATTTTAATACTTCTTCCACCATTTCATCCTCTTCCCCGGCTGCTCCTGTTGGTGCGGATGCACCTGCTGCTGATGCACCTGTTGCTGATGATGCACCTGCTGCTGCTGCTGCTGAGGCTCCTCGGGCGGCAGGTGGAAAGTCACCCGACTCTCCTCGTCCCGACCCTGTTTATAGAGCGTGAGATATCTCCGCAGCAGAGACTCGTATCTTTTGACTTTTTCGTACAAGTTTAGCCGCGGATCCTCCAGTATAGCTTTCATCTTTTCGTCCAAATCGTCTTTGGCGGCTTCTCTGACCGTGGGCTCGGCGGGTCGGGTCAGTTTTTTCATCTCGTGAGAGGGAACGAGAATCATTTTTTTAAACATCTCAGCGTTTCTGAAATATTCCTCCCAGCAGGTTTCCCAGAATAGGCACGGCGGCGGACAGGAGAGGGAATAGAAACCCTCCCGTCTGTTTCTTTAAAACTTGACGTTTTCGGTTTAAGCTCGTTTTCTTGTCGGCCAGCAGTCTGATGATCTTTTTCTGGCGTTTCAGTTTTTGGTATTGAGAAGCGGAAAGAGGTATGTTCCCCTTTAAAAGATTTAAAGCTATCTCGCACAGCGCCTGGAGGAAATCCGGGGAGCTGTGAGCGAGAATGTCTTTGCGTTTCTGCGGCGACGCGTGGTACAGAGCCTGCAGTAAGACGGCGTTCCTTTTTATACGCTGAGACATGGCGAGCCGCTACTTGGATTTGGGCAGGTAGATGACGGGCTGCTGTCCCGGAAGCAGACCGGCGCGCACTCTGTAACGTTCTGGGCAGGAGGGAGTGAGATCGAGGATTAAATACCCGTGGGGCTCCTCCGTGGCGTCTTTGAAACTGTCTGAGAAAAATGCTTTTTGCGAAGGGAAAATTTGGCGGGCCAAAATCTCAATCTGCAGCTTGTCTCTGGGGTTTTTAAACAGCACCATATAATTGGAGTTTAAGCCGATGGTGCGGCTGTATTTGCCCTGATGGAAAACGTTCTGGGTCAGCATCATGACTGAGACGTTTTTATGGTGACGGTATTGAGTGAAAATTTTAACCACTTCCGGGTGATCCGAGGCCTGAAAGATGACGTCATCCAGCACCACCAGAGCGTCTTGGAAATCTTCGAAAGAATCGGGCAAACCCTCGACAAATTTAATGTTTTATTGGTCTTTGACAGTTCCTCGTACATGGGTTGAAAAGAAGTATAAATCCACACAATATTCGCGGGCACAGTATTCATGGAGCGTTCACAGTTTTCCAAAACACACTTTACAAAATGAGTTTTCCCACACCCGCTAGGCCCCACAACGAGACAGGAAAAAGGCACTTTCAGTCTGTGATCAAAATCAATTTCCTCCATTTTAGAAGAAAACAAAGATAAACAACACTAGTACCCGAAAGGCAGAGTTGTGCCGTCTGGAAAGAGGCGCCTCTTGTCGTAGACCACGCGAAACTTTTTCTGAAATGTTCTGTTTTTGAGCACAAACCCTCTCTTATCCCTCTGAATGCCGTGCTGAGGGGTCTCGAGCTCCGCCTCCTTCATACCGGAAAGGTAACTTTCCACCAGCTCGCTCATACTGTCGAAATTGACCCGCTCGCAACATTCTCTCGTCTGCGTTATACCTTTCATTTTACCACAAGTTTCTTCTTGTTTCTGGTCCTGTAGGCGTAGCTCTTTGGACCTGCGGAGACAAATTCCTGGATGGTGTCCCCGCCTAATTCGTCCGTGAGATCCCCCAGAAAATTGCCCAGCTCTAAAGGTTCCTCCCCCTCTTTCACTACGTAGATCAGAGAGTCGGTGTCGGTGTACAGAACGTTGCGCTGCAATTTTTCTAAATACTCGTAGAGTTTTAGGCGGGCGTAGGCTGTGGTGAAAGCCGCGATGAAAACGTTATTGGACGCGCCGGGAGGTATCACACAGCGCTCGTTATAGCTCCACTGAATTAACGCCACGTCCTGTTTTTTGGCCTTTAAAAAAGAGACGTGTTTAAAGTCGTACTGGCCGGAAAAGACGTAGTTAAAAAACTCACTGGGTTTTCTGACCAGAGTGGTCTGAGTCAGGTTGGTTCTCTGAGCAAACTTTCCCCAGAAACTGTTGAGACACAATTTCGATACCTGTCTTTTGGCCGGGTTCACCTCGATTTTTGACGGGTCTAAACGTATGCCCTGATGCCTGTGGTACTCTTCCACGTATTTGCTCCTCTCCTCCTCGTCGCGAGCTTCCGGAGGATAGCCGGAGGCTTCCTGTTTGCCTTTGAGAAAAGTGTTAATATAGCCGGCAAAGATGTCGCTGCTGCGCCGATCAAAGTGCCAGACCTCTGTGATTTTAGCCACCCTGTAACCCAGTTCTAAGGCTTTGTTAAACTCGACGGTGACCCAGACCCCTGTGAGAGCTCTGGCCTCGTCGTCGTGAGGGCACGGGCCGCTTTGGTGATTAGTCTCGGCGCAGGTGCGGCAGAGGGAAAATATTAATTTACCTCCGGGGGTTTTGTAAGGTAGAACGGGGAAATAGAGCCCGCGCGGCGGGTAAACGGTGGCTCTGATCAGCCCGAAATAACGGCGAGGGTCTACAAAATTCTCTCTGATGATTTTCGGGTGATGGAGAGGGTAAGCGCGCTTGGCGTTGACGTAAGGGTACAGGGATGTGACGTCTACGTAATACACATTTTCTCCGGGCGAGGCGCTGTAACGCAGCCTCAAGGCCGAAGTGCGTCCTCCGTAAAGGCCCGAGCGAGGAGACAGAGGTCCCGGAGCTTCGTAGCTTTGCAAAAACTTTTTAACCTCCTCGTTCGATTTTCTCATCTCGCTCCACTCGTGCTCCCACAGCGTGACCGTGCGGACTCTGTAAACGTTTCTCAGCTCCCGGAGCCTCGCCTCGGTAGAGGCGAGCAGGTTCCCGTAAGGAGCGCGGGTCAGAGGGCAGATTTCCTCCGGCCTGTAGCACTTTGGACAGCCGTGATAAAAGCACCCCAGAAATTCCCACACCCACTTTTCGCCGTCAATCAGCGCGTATCCGTCAACATAGTACGGACCTATTTTTTTCTCCCCTCCCGTTGTGAGAGCGTGTTGAATGGGGATTTTCTGAGAGCGAGATACCCACTCCAGCCACTGAATGGACGCGTGCGAATAGGCTTTGGACGTGCGTCCGTAGTTGTCGGGCGAGGGGATGGCCAGAGTGTTTTTGGGGAGGAAATTGGTGAGAAACACTTTCATGCAGGCGGAAGCTATAGTGACGCAGCTGAAAGGGTCGATTTTAGTTTCGCCTATGAACCCATCTCTGAACTTTACGCACGCCTCCCTCAGGATATTAACGTCGTTTTGACAGTAATACAGCGACTCTTTTTCAAAGTTAAAGACGCCTCGGGAGGCCTCGCCGTGCCAACGCAGAAACTCCTCTCGTTCGGAGAGGGACATGCGCTCTACCCCGTAATCCGAAGGAGGGGGTACGGGCCCACGTATTTTAAACGGTCCCGCGAGCTGAATTTGTGGGGAAAAAACCCTTGGATTTGTCCTCGAAGCCTAAAGCTTTGGGCATGGCGCTGAGACGCATGGTGAGGAAAGAAAGCGAGTCTATGAATTTGAGAAGGAAATCGGATTCTGTGAAACATATAATTTTACTGCCTTGCATGATGAGCGAGGGCGTCATGCCCTCTCCCACCAGGTGGGAGAGAATTAAATAGCTGTCGAACCCTTTCGCGTTGTGGGCGATGAACGTGGTCTCTCTATATCTTTTCCTTCTGTATCTTTGAACAAACTTTCCAACGCAGTCTACACCGTATGCGTGCCACTCTTCTCCTTCTAGCGATTTTGTGCACACTAGGTAAGGGATGTGCGTCCCCTCCCGGTCTGGGAAGGTTTCAAAGTCATAAAAGATTATGGAAGCGGTATCGAGGGTTTCGTGTTTCAGAGGTTGAATGTAACACAGGTGCTGATTTTCGTCTGGAGGAAGCTCAGCGCGGCAGATTTTACATCTGGCGGCTGTGCACCTGTGCTTCCCGCGACGGGAGAGGAGTTTGCAGTCAGGGCATTTATACAGTTGTTGACAGACGCTGAGGCCTGAACTAGAGTGAATTCTGGGCTGTTTGTGCTTCGAGTAACACTCGCGAGTGCGACATGACCTGTTACAATCCGGACAGATTACAGCGTCCAGAAAGTGAGCGGGGCATGCGGGGTCGAAACAGAGATTGCAGCGATTTTGGCAAAAGTGTTTCTCCAGGATATGGTACCCGCGGTGACACTCCTCGCAAATGTACGGGACTCCTAAAAATGTTTTTAGATTTTTTATCCCGTAATAGTGATGCCGGAATAAGAATAAGTACAGCGGGTGAGGAGTGTTTGGGGACTCTGTTTCGATTAGCGAAAGAGTCCTGTCCTCGGGAGGGCGGTAAAACACAACGATTTTACGATTTAGTATTTGCTCAAATTTATCTATGTCGTGAGGGTTACCTGGGTCGGTTCGCTCAGCCCCGCTAAACGCTGCAGCTCTCTGCCGCGTTCCAGGGCCTGTTTATCTGTGAAATGAGGCTCGGTGAGGTGAGCCAAGTTAATGGCGAAGCACAGATTATCGTTTTTATTTTTTACCACGTACAGACAGCGCCGCTTTTTGACTAGAATTTCATCATCTAACGTTTTGTGAATCTTTTTACGCGGGCCTCCGCCGCCTCTAGGATTTCTGATTACTTGCACAACAATTTCTAGGGGAGAGCCGACCACGATCGCGCCGTTTGATTGTATCAGCCTGGCCAACAGGTTCTCAAAAGCCGGTACAATGTTTTCGCCGCGATCGTCGCCGTTAAAGACGGCGTGCTTTTGCGCGTGCTCGCTGATAATCTCCAGTTGAACCCGATCGTTACGACTAACTTCCGGTCTCACCCTATCCGCTAGATCGACAAAATTGTCCCTGACGTCGAGGTAAAATTGAGCGAGGTCGGCCGCGTCATCCTGAGAGGGAATGTTAAATACTCGCCTTATTTCAAAATTATTAAATTGTTCACGGCGAGTCACCGCATCGTTCTGTACCCGAGATCCTCCTCCTCCGTGTTGATGTTCCGCAGGCTGCACCTGCTCCTGCCGCTCCTCCGCAGAGCGCTCCTCCCTCTGCTGGTCGTAGAGCTGAAGAGCATTTTCTAACGGCTGCAGAGGGTCAAAGTTCACTCGGTCGGCACGCCGTTCGTTTTCAATGTTTTGAAGGAGGGCCTGCAAAGCGTTTTCTAAAGGCTGTAGGGGGTCGATCGGTGGTGCTATATGATCATCGTCTCTGTTCAATTCTGCCACGGCTTCCAACAAAGCGTCAGGAATGCTGCGTTCTTCCGACATGATTTTCTTTATTTCTTAATTCACAGACTTTTACATGTGTATGCTTTTACTTTGCATCCCTTTTACAGATCCTTGTGTCGATATATTGATGCATATGCACGGACGGTTATGGCGTACATGAATCTGAGGTCTCCGAGGATCCTCCTCTTATGAAGTCGCCGTCGGGCTGTAAGAAAAGACAAAACAAAATGTATTTTTTACTCCTTCGAAAGGACGATCGTGTTTTGCACAAACGTTTTATTTATTTATTCTTGCTGTATAAAGTTGAGAGTAAAAAAACCCACACATTTTTTAAAATTTTATTTTATAGAGCGGAGAACTTTATTAATACAACATAAATATTTATTAGGGCCGATTCATCCCCCCGTCAATTACCTCTCAGTCTCCTGAGAGGAGGAGCTCTGGATGGTTCCTCCGCCTGATTTTCTGTATCGGTCGGTATATTCTCTGTCGAGAAAAAAAAGTTTAAGAAAACACATTGTACCTCTCCGGGTCAGCATGCGCGGCATATCCTTCATATTTTTTTTTAAAAAAGAAAAAAACTTTTATTTACCTCGCTCCTCCACCCAATCGTCTGTAGCGGGGGTTTGAATGGGTATGTTCTCTGTCGAGAAATAAAACAAAGAGAAAAAGTTTAAGAAAACAAATTGTCTCTCTCTGGGACGGCATGCGCTGGTTATCCTTCGTATTTTAAAAAAGAAAAAAAACAAACTTTTATTTACCTCGCTCCTCCGCCCGATCGTCTGTAGCGGGGATTTGAATGGGTATATTCTCTGTCGAGAAAAACAAAAGGGAAAAAGTTTTAAGAAAACAAGGGAGGGGTGGCTTATCCTTCGTATTTTAAAAAAGAAAAAAAACTTTTATTTACCTCGCTCCTCCGCCCAATTGTCTGTAGCGGGGGTTTGAATGGGTATATTCTCAATCTCGGCTGTGGAGAAAAAAACAAAGATTAAAAAAACTTTCTAGCACACGTTATACCACTCCAAGTCGGGAGGGGCGGTATAGCATGCTCCGCTTTTCGAATACGTTATTTTGTAGAAATATTGTTTACCTTCGGATTTAAAAGGTATTTTCCTGCAGTTCTCCTGGTATGCGGTGACGAAAATAACGTCGTCTTCTTGTTCTTCTTTTCACTGCGGCGGGGTCTGTATATTCTTGATTACCGCTGTCACGAAATAAAGCAAAAAGTTTTAAAAATCCGCTCCGGGTCGGGAGGGGCGGTATAGCGTGCTCGGATTACTCCGTCACATCCTGTTATTCAACAAAATGGTGAATAATACAACATATTGTTTTTTACCTTCGGTTTTAAAACTTATTTTCCTGCAGTTCTCCTGGTGTGCGGAGACGAAAATAACGTCGTCTTCTCGCCGCGGTCTTTCGCCGATCGGCAGCGGAGGTTCTGCGGGGAGGATGGCGTCTAAATCGCCTTGGAAAACGGCCGGATTTATGGTGCTCCTCACCGTGCTATCGATAGCGTCTGTAAGTAACAGAGTTTCATTAAAAAAACAAGTCTATCTAAACTTATTTTAAAAATGATATATCCTTATTTAAACGCACCGTAGTCCACTTGCGTGAAATCATCGTTGTAGAAATCTAAAAGAACGTAATCAAATTATTGACTTCTGTGTTGATATTTAAAGATATTTTAAGATAATTTAAAATCGTAAAAAAAAAAAAAACTTACCGTGGTGAGGCAGGAAAAGTTCTGGCGAGCTGGCCCTGGCGCTCTGATCGACGGCTTTGTTTGGACGGAATACTGACATAATATTCACGGACTCTTCCTCGCGATTGGTAGAACCGTCACAGTAGGGTCTGAGCAGATAACGGTTCTTTTGAGCCCCCTCTCGTTTCTTCTCTCATTTTATCCTCGTCTAGCATCTGTTTTTCGCATCTTTCTCCTGACAATATCGACAGTTAGAGAGTGTTTTTTATTGTTTTTTTTGTTTTCTCTCACCCTTCGGTTGTCTGATTTGTGTGTTTGTGTGTGCGCGCGGCCGGGAGAGGGGGAAAGAAAGTTGAGGTGTCCGATTCCCTTTTTTGGGTGCCTTCTTGTGAGGGTTGTCTGTTTTTCCACATTCTCCGACGGTAAAATACGACTTAGAGGTGAATATTTGTTTTGCTTTTGTGACGCCTCACGGTGTAAACTAGACACTGAGAAAATAACTCTTTCCCACAGAGGGGGGTGCTTTAATAAACTTATTATTTTATGGGGAGATGTACGAAATTATTTACCGGGGTTACAAGCAATGACAGATGATAATATTGGCTGTTGACTGCTTAGTGCGCGTAGTACAAGATCATTTTTCTGTCTATTGAGAAAAATCTGCTGTAAAAATAATGAAGAAAAAACTCTCTACTTTGGTCTGACAAGGAGCGGGCTGCACAAAAAACAAACCTCGTATAGATGATTTAATAATGTTTTTTTGAGGCTATAAGCATTGAGAAATCTGCTGTGTCACTCCTCCTTGACCCGCGGGGTGGGTGGGAGTGTGTGTGAAACAAGACCTCCTGCCTCGGCAATTATCTTTTATGGCTTGTTTTTCAGCCGCTTGTAAAAGGGCCCTCTCAAAAAGAAAAGTAGTATTCAAAGAAAAGTATTCACTAAGGGATATATATATTTTTAACAAATACAAGGATGTAGCTAGGTGTTTTAATAATAATATTTTTTGGGCGCGCTATAGGTTATAAGCATTGATATCCGTTGTCTCACTACTCCTCCTTGACCCGCGGGGTGGGGTGTGTGTGTGTGCGCGCGTGTGTGAGTGAAACAAGATCGCCTGCCTCGGTAATTATCTTTTATGACTTTGTTTTTTCAGTCCCTTGTAAAAGGGACTCTCAAAAAGAAAAGTATTCACTAAGGGATATATATATATACAAGGATGCAGCCTGTCTCCACCCCACTCTATATAAATGCAATCCGTTACTAGTTGGATGATCTTAAAGGTTTTTATTGCGCATGTCATATAAGAAAGCAAAATACTATTGAAAGAAACGGTTCTCTACAGGCAATAGGAAGTCACTCTTTTTTCATTACAAGCGACGGTGCATCTTAAGAAAGTAAAATACATCCGCTTTTGTAAAAAGAAATACAGAGAAAATTGTCATAACACTGAAACAGAATTCAAACTATGAGTTTGTGGAAAATTAACTGCCGCTCTGTCTCTCTATACAGCACTGAGTCAGCAGCTGCTTCACCCCTATGCTTTGGGAACCCTCCCTCTCTGATCTCCTCAGCAACCGTACCCCTCCCCTCATGCTTATGGAACATGAAGCAACAGGTCTGAAAATGACTAGACACTTCCGGAGTATTTCTGGTAGGGTCAAACGGTCGAAATCGAGGCCTTCAATAGTAAATATGCTGTATTTGAATACGTCATACTCGGAGATGTAGCCCCACTTTCCACAGCCCTCAATAGGCAGAGTCCATTCTCCCCGCAAGCTCCTCGGAGCCGGTATCTGGCTGCGAAACATAAAGACCTCCTTATTTCTCCCTTCTTTCCGCGGAGCATCGGCCGCTTCCGATCTGTTACTGTAGACGGTGACGGGGTGTCGCTGATAATCGACGAAGACCACTCGCCGCTGCTGCCTCCCATGCTTACGGCCTCCGCAGAGCAGATCTCTTCCCCGTCCAAGTACAGAGGAACACAGGGCTGCAGAATGAAAGGATCCATCTTGCTGTCTGTGCATAGTGCGCCGCCCTCTCTGTTTTTATTCTCCTCCCTCCCTCTAAAAACTTTTTTTATTTTTTTCTCATGGCGCGATTATGGATCATATTACACACTTACTGTGGGGGAGGGGAGGGGTCATCAATCAGATTTTGACACAAGCCGCTGATGCAATTCGTCACGCTTAGGGATCAAATTACACACTTCCTGTGGGGGAGGGGTCATCAATCAAATTTTGACACAAGCCGCTGATGCAATTTGTCACGCTTAGGGATCAAATTACACACTTCCTGTGGGGGAGGGGGGATCAAATTACACACTTCCGGTGGGGGAGGGGAGGGGTCAAAAGGTCAAGGCTAGGGTCATCAATCAAATTGAGACACAAGCAATATACCTATGTTTTTAATGTACCAGCAACTTCTAACTTCAGGTCCTCTAACCCTGAAGACTCCATTTCAGTCTATGGTTTGTGGAAAAGATCAGTGTGATGTAAGTAACTCACTTTTACTTTCATTAACATAGTTAGGGCTGGACCAGGTGACCTTGAATCCTTCCTTAGTTATGCTGCAATAGACGTAGGCTGCCGTTTCTGGGTTTCCTGGGTCCAGAGGTTTGGAGAAACTTCTTCCTTTTCTTTAGTCACAGCTGTCCTGTGCCAGAAGTTCTGTTGACCCGCTGTAAAAGGCTTCATTTAAGAAACACCAGGAAGACTGAAGCCCATCGCATAGATCAAGCAGGACTCATGATCTTCACCAGCAGCTCCCTCACAGGGAAATCTTCAGCAGTCCTCCGTAAGCCCGCCCCAGGAGATGGATACACCCAGCATTTCATGAACACTGTGATGGAGACCTTTGGTTTGTGTAATGTTATAAATACTCGGATACTCCCCAGAGGCTCCAGACTTTTACATGAACATAATATCCCAGATAGCAAGGAAACATTGAAACAATGTTGAGTCAATATCAGGCGACGTCATTGAATCAACGTTGAAGTGTGACGTTGACCTAACGTCATTCTTGCACCCTTTTTTAACGTTGAAACAACGTCAGGTTTTGATGTTGAATCAATGTTGAAACCTGACATTGATTCGACGTTGTATTTTCTAACAGTGTTGACATTGAAACAATGTCAGATTCTGATATTGAAACACTGTTGAGCTATGGTGTTGATTTTCCACCTCTTTCACACAGTTGTTCTTTATTAAAACAACAGTTAAATCATGACTGGAAATCTACTTTCTTTATAGGTATTTTAACCAATACTAAACTACTGCATGTTTCCATCAATACTTAAACCACCTAAACACATAATTGCACTTATTCCTCAAACTGGACACCCTTTATAAAAATCAAATGTCTCACAATGTATCATGTCAATATTAATATCCTAAAATAAGAAAGCATTGCATGTGATGTAACAGAGAAAAAAACTAACCAAAAAAAAGGTCAATAGACATGTTTCGTTTGCTAAATACTTTATTAAAAGACATTTCCCTATTTACATTTATATGTTTCACATAAGTTTGTAGTCAAAGGAGTTTGCAAAGAAAAGCGTCTGGACTTCTTTGAGTTGCTTGAAGACGTTTCACCTCTCATCCGAGAAGCTTCTTCAGTTCTAAGGTCAAATGGCCGAGAGTCCCAGATTTAAACCCAGTGGGAGTTTCCCCCCAAGGAGGGACAAAGGACCCCCTGGTGATCCTCTAATCACATGCGCCAAGGTGTGAAAGCGGGTGTGGGACCTAATCAGCCAGGGTTTCGGGTGAGCTCATTGTCAAACCTGGCCCCACCCTATCATGTGATTTCCTGAGGTCAGATGGCCCAGGATGTGAGTGGGCGTATAGGCGTCTGGGGAGGGAACTCAAAACTGGATTATAGATTGCAGACAGTTGGTGTCGTAAACCACCTTTGCAGAAGAAAATGATCAGCACAGTGAAGCAGCACACAAACTGTTGCAGAGCCATCATTAACTGCAGCTCTTTCACATCATCTTAGACTTTAAATATCTGAAGTTCATGTTGAGCCCCGCCTGTAAACAGTCATCAGGGCCCCACCAAAGAATCAGGTCAGACTCGTTGGTCTATGTGCTTTTTGACTGCAGTTATGCATGACGCACGGAAATGTGGAGCAGGTTTTTAATTCAGTTTTATTTATACAGCACCAAATCACAGCAACAGTCACCTGAAGGTGCTTTATGTTGTAAAGCAGACCCTACAATAGCAGGTGAAGCCAACTGCCCACACAGACTGTAATCAGACCTCATCAGTTTCTGGTAGTTCTGCACACTTTAAGAGAAACGTGACACTTTGTAGGTTACAAATAATCCTGTTAAATTAACACCACAGGAGGTCAGTGTGTGTACATGCATCTCTATGTCTGTGTGTGTGTCACTAGTGGGTGGGTGGGGTGGATCAGGGGGTGGCTGGGCCTTGGCCTCGGTGGGACATGGGCACCTCTCCCCACTGGACACTTCTGCCCCTCCCTGGGATGCGGGGGCTTGTCTCTTACAGGTGTAGCACTTGGATACATCATGCATCTCTATTGGTTTTCCTCTGATTTGGTTTAGTGACACGCCCACTCTGCTCACAGGATTTCTACTCGGGTTTAAGCTCAGCAGGCTCTCAAACCTGGGTCTTCAGCACAGCAGGTGGGTGTCTGGGAGGTAAAGAGCTGGACAGTGAGTGACTGCACTGACTGAATAACATAACAGGTTGATGAAGTATGACGAGGAGAGGTCCAGGTTACATACCACACAAGAACTCCCCCCCCAGTGAAAATCCAGAAGTGTGGGACCCCTGAGCGTTCTCCATACAATCCCAATCCTCACCACTTTACTGTTCAAGTAGCACCGACAAACAAAAATCACCCACATGAAAATGTTTGTGGTTTTAAATTGTAATGATTGTGAAACAAAACTGTATTTTCTATTAACTGAAGCCTTTCATTGAACTACCAGATAAGCTGCAAAGCTCCTCAGAGCCTGGCAAAAATTCCTTCCCTTCTTCGTTGTCAGAAAGATTTCCACTGCTAGTGCTATCTTTTTCACTTTCAGAAGACCACAAAACTGCAGCTCCTCTAAATTGAGTGTTCATACTTCATGGTGTCTGTGCAGAAATGACCAGTAAGAGCAGGCTGCATTTAAAACCACTGTAAATGTCTAAGGTGGAGCTCCAGCTACATATGTGCTCATTTCCTCCAAAACCTATTTTCCCTTATTTTGAAGGCAGAGGTTTAGATCTATCAGGTATTCATGGGAAAAGCATTATAAAATGTTAGGATTACAGTATATGTGAAATATATGATTACAATAGGACCCAATGGGACCAACTATTTACCAGGGTAAAGGCCTATATGCCAGTCTCCTTTTCTATACACCACACCATAGAGGGGCTCATTGAATTTTAAAATAATCCTTAAAAACACATCCTGGCCAAGTTTCATGCAACTTGTCTTTAAAATGATATATTGAGAATCAAAAACTGAGCCAAAGGACCATTTTGGGTGAGAGCGTGCTAGAAGGGCTAAATGTCTGACTCAAAGTTGCTCAAAAAGCCCGGGCTCATATTTATGTTGTTGTAATGTCATCAAATAGTGATGCAGATACCATTTTGTCACATGTACCAAGACAGAGCACTGACCACTGCTCTCTTTCATGGAAGTTCAGCACTGTGACCCAAACCCAGCACTGCACACCAAAGGACACCCTCAGCAGGTCCACCAGAGCTCCCACAGCTTTGCTCTCAGGGGGTTTGAGCTGTTTTGGAAGCAAAACACAAAATGTGATGAGGAGAGCAGCAGGTTACCTGCTACTCAAGAACACCCACTTCTACAGGAGGTATGCAGAGCTAGTCCACACAGAGAAACACTTTTTAAATGAAATAAAGAAGCTAACATTAAACTATAGATTTATAATATTTTAAAGTGGACTGACAGATACGATGAGCGCACAGATCTGGCTTTGGTATTTTGTTTGTCACTAAACTAATATGCAAATGAAATGCTGCCAACTACACCTCTGACAAATATCTGGAGAGTCTGGTTCTGCGTATGCAGGAAGCTGTTCTGGGAGAATTTGAAATATTTTCTCTGAAGTCTTGAATATATGATGTGTGTATTGATGCGTAAACAGCCACATTTACGCGTAATGAACTTCTTTGGCTCGAGCTCCTCAGCTTCACATGAGCATACAGAAGTGTGCAGTTTTATTATAAAGAACATAACAGAAAATAGCAGCAATAAGAATGAAGAGAAAAAAGTATGAAATATTTAGAGAATTTAAGATTGTATTTACTCTTTGTGTAAAACTTGTGCAATGACCAAGGAGCTTGGAAAGAAAAGCGTCTGGACTTCTTTAAGTTGCTTGAAGACATTTCACCTCTCATCTCAGAAGCTTCTTCAGTTCTAAGGGTCAGTGGTGGAGAGTCCCAGATTTAAACCCAGTGGGAGTTTCCCCCCACAGAGGGACAAAAGACCCCCTGATGATCCTCTAATCACATGAGCCGAGGTGTGAAAGCGGGTGTGGGTCACAAATGCATTTGGGAACTAATCTTTCTAGCAGTGAAAACAGTGTCCATCCTCTCCCTGCTCTCCTCTCCTCAGCCTCTCTTTGCTGCCTCATGCTGTGGGTGGCTCACTCTTCCTCATCGCTGTCGTTTTGGTCACCCACTGCTGCACTTGGCCCTGGAGTGTCCTCAGGGAGAGAGGATGTTAGGACAGGCCTCTGTCCTCTCACCTCAAACCAGGGCCAAGTAGCAGCAGTGGGCTTCCCACTGACCCCCTCTCCTGAGCCTGGATACTTGCAATCCTAAAGGCAGAGGAAATAAAAATGACAGCAGGCAAATAAAAACACCACAACAACTCTTAGTAATTGCACATTTATTAACCTGTGTTCTTGAGAATTATCTTCTTGATAACACACATACGTACTTTGTATTCTTTAAAGTTATCTCATGTCTTCTGGCCTGCAAGGGGGTGACTTTCCCCTGCAGACCCATCTTCTCCAGAATTGTCCTGATCACACACAACAAATAAGAGAAGAAAGGACACCATGGCAACTATGTTAATCCCTAAACCCAAAGGTTTTCACAGCAGAACACCAGAGGAACACCGTCTGGACATCACAGGTTCTGTACAGCAGCGGTCCGTGAGTCGTTTGGTACCGGGCCACAGAGTTGAGGCTCCGCTGGGAAATTTATGGTTTTCAGGGGTTTTATCGTTTACTCGGGTTCCCTGGGTCTTTCCCGTGTTGTCACTGTGTCTTATTTTGAAAGAAATATTTACACGTTACCATAGTGACCAGAGAGCATTAAGTGGCAGAGACGTGGATGTTACTCTCAAACAAACTTTATTTGTCACATACACAATTATACAGAGTACAACATGTAGTGAAATTCTTGGTTTCTTGGTTTTAACATGGGGGATTATCATGAAATTAATATATTGTTAGTGCTTATTTAGTGCTTATTGTTACTTTTTTAAATATAGTTTGCTTCCAGTCTAAGAAAGGGCCAACTTTGGTCAGAGGCTGAGAGGAAACTGCACGCTCTGTCCAGAGAACAGGAAGCGTGCAGACAGAAAGTGAAACCAAGCAGAGTTGTTTTGATCGAAACTACGTGTGTCTGTGTGACGTATGGCAGAACTAATTATTTTAGCTTGCAATGTTTTCAGAACTGTGGGGTGCTCGTGTCTCCGTTTCCTGAAATGTACAATAAAGATGATTTTTTTTGAGCTTTGACCACACTGAGTCCAGTCTTTGTCGGCAAAAGAATTCAGAAAAGAACCCAATATGGTAAATGGTAAATGGCCTGTATTTGTATAGCGCTTTTACTAGCCCCGCCTAAGGACCCCAAAGCGCTTTACATACCCAGTCATCCACCCATTCACACACACATTCACACACTGGTGGAGGCAGCTACAGTTGTAGCCACAGCTGCCCTGGGGCAGACTGACAGAGGCGAGGCTGCCATATCGCGCCATCGGCCCCTCTGGCCAACACCAGTAGGCGGTAGGTGAAGTGTCTTGCTTAACAACACGACCGCTATAACAATTTAACTTTTGTACAACCAGATTTTCACACACTTACATTTGAATGTGTTTTCCTCTCCCACTCTCACTACTGAGTCGTCCGCCATTGTTATGAGAAAAATTATTCTTCTTGTTCTAAATTTAAGCAAAACTACTCTCCTGTGTAACCTGCAATTAATCGTGGGATATGTTGGGCCACGAAGAATCCACCAGACCATCCTTCAAATCTGGGGAAATAAAGGACACATCTGTCCCCACATTGGGAGGACTCTTTGAATTAGGACAGTCTTCGTCGCGTCGCTGTGACATAATTGCCACAAACGTGGCCTTCGAAGCATGCAACCCTGAATTTGGACATAGCATGAGGCCAGCGTCTCCCTCAGTCCTTTGTTGGGTCCTCCCTCATGGTTTTGTACCTCCCCCTGTGAGTGTAACACACACACACACACACACACACACACACACTTATTTAAGGGGAAAAAAAGCATGACTAAACTGACAGGACGTAACAAATGGATGAGCTTACAGATGACTACCTTGCTTTGGTATTTTGTCAAACTAATATGCAAATGAATGAAAGCTGCCAACTCTTCACACCTGCTGCCAAACACACGTCTGACAAATATCTGGAGGGTCTGGTTCATACAGTCATTAGAAGGAAGCACACAGAACATGCACGTACACATTATTTTATCATTTAATATTCTTTACAGGGTTTATCTTGCATTGAATATGTTTGTCATCACACTGACCTTTCTACTCCCTGGTCTAGTTCATTTTATACATAAAGTGTCCAGGTGATACATGTTGAGGGAAGATGAGAACATAGCAGGTTAATTGCATGCATGCTTACAATACACATAAATTTAGTAGCAGGCCTGAGCGAAGGCCCAAGTGTCTTCTGCTTCATTTCTGAGACCAGCGGCAGTTTACTCTACTTAGTGATTGGTGACGAGGGTCAATAATTAGGCCTAAGGGACCCTGAGGCTTGAAGTTTATTACCTTAAAAGGCAAAATGATATAGAATAGAGAATTTATATGTCTGTTTATAGCCATTAAAATGTACAAGATGTACCCTTGTCTGTCAACAATGTATTTTTAATTTCTGCTGACGTACGTGGGGGCGTGATCCTCATTGTTATAAAACCTGTATCCATTGTATTTTCATCAGAGGAAGACATATGCTGATGTTTCTTCTCCTTGGTTAATAAACTCATCATCTGATTGCATTTTTCTGGGGCCTCCGTCATTTGTTGTCTGGTCTACAGCTGATTGATCTCGCTTCACCGCCATCCAACAGGCAATACAACACTGTACCATAAAAACAATGAATGAAAGACTGCATCTCTAACACATGAGAACATCTCCAAACCTGCAACACAGAAATAAGGGTCTGATCTGTGTGTCACCTGCCAGTACACCTCTCCTGACGACGGAAAAAAGAGTGCACGCTGTTAAAAAAACTGCAGCGAGTACGCTCACACACCGCTAGCGATCAGGCTAACTTAGCATGCTAACATTTCAGCTGCGTTCTCGGCTAAAACTCATTAAAAACTAGAGCTGGGCGATATAAGATTTTTTCATATCACGATATGTTTTTTTCATTTCAGGCGATAACGATATATATCACGATATAAGCCAAATAACTATATTTGTAAGATTTAAATGTGCCGTTGCTCACAAGTAAAATGTGAAATAATTAGCAGCTTGTTTTAATTAAAATATTTATTTCCCATAATAAGTTCAACAGGGCAGATGTACTTAAGGAACATGAGACTTCAGTTTCAGATAAATAAAGGCAAATATTGCAAACTACACAAAAGGCAGCCGCTAAAGCGTTTAAGTTCCAAAACAGAACAAACAAAACAGACTAAATTGTCAATTCCACTTAGAAACAAAATATTAATTCTAAAAATAAATCTTAGGTCGTTTTACAGAAGAACAGACAAAATTGACTAACTTTTGTCAATATCAAATAAACTGAGAACTAAAAGGAAATTCTCAATCTCTCCTGGTTGTATAGCTGAGCTTTTCAAACAGTTTTAACAGTTACTTTAGTCTGACAAAAGCCGAATGACGAATCAGCGCTTTCAGTCAGAGATTGAGCATGCACCGCTTTATTGTATTTCCAGACTTGCTTTCGGCACAATTTACAGTGCGCGCTACTCTGTTTTTTGTCAGACTTGAAATAGCCGAAATACCTTCACACTACGGAACTTCTGTGGCCCTTCCGTTCGACAATCTCTCCGGCATTGGAACCATCATCTGTTTTTTCTTCGGTAACCTTCGCTCACGCTCTCGGTTGATTTTTCACTAGTCGGCAAACTCCTTTCCTTCATTACCCGGGCTGCACGGCTGCAAAAACAAATACACATGTGCGCCTTGGCGCTAGTGCTGTACGTAACAAGTCACGTGACGTGACGCTGCGGCTGTGATTGGTTCGGCTCTGCGCTACTTAATTTGGATTGGCTGTTCTTTTTTTCTTTTAAGAGGACAAGAGAGATGAGGCCTATCGCAATAGTTAAATTTTTCTATCGAGAAAAAGTTATTTCGCAATACATATCGTTATCGTTTTATCGCCCAGCTCTATTAAAAACGTATATTAACAAACTCCGCCCTCCACAAAACTTATCCTGAACGAGTCTCTTAATGACAAACAAAAACGCGGCGGTTCGGCTGTATTCACGTTGCAGCTTGTGGTCTGAACAGAGAACAACGTGGCAGCGACTTACCTCTGGCCATGCTGAAAGGAGCTGTGACCGGGGCACACATGCACGCGCCTACGTCACCACGCAGCGCACGAACGCACAGAGACTCAGATCACACAGGTGGGAGAGTGAGATGCAAAATGAAGTATATAATTAAATAAAGGGTGTTTTGGGTGAAATTCACAAGTATTTAACACATATGTTACACTAAACAACCAAATCCAACGTGGTGCCATTTTTGTTATTGGTTGACATTTCTCCACCAATAGGTGGAATAGGTTTTCTGTCTTTACTGTTTTCTCGCTGTTCTGAGAAAATGCTTTTTTAAAGCATTTCTTAACGTGACGATAGTATTTAGCATCACTAATACATATTTTTTTTATCATAACTCTGTATTTAGCGCCCTGTCATTAAAATTGAAAAACTGGTGTATACTTTGAAGTCCAAACTTTCAACACGGGCTGAAATAGAAGCTGTGTCCAAATTCATGGGCTGCATCCTCCTGAGGCCGCATTTGTAGACCGATTACGTCACAGCGATGCGCTGACGGCTGTGAGGCTTTGAAGGCTTTCCAAATTTGTAGACTCCTCCGAATGCAGCCGACAAATGCGTCCTCCTTTTCCCCGTGTCCTTCTTGGCCCACCATATCCCAGAATTCATAGCGCGGCCCAGTCAAACTCCAGTTTCGAGCAATGGCGGCCGCTACTAAGTTTTAAAATTACTCTTATTAATCTTTCTGGGTCACAAAATAAACTTTTAACATACACTGAAAAAAGAACCAACTTAATTGAATTATTTCAATTGGTAACACCTAATTTAATTAAGTTCTTTGAAATGAAGTGAATACATTAGAGTGCACAACTGATTTATCTAATGTATTAACTTCATTTCAAAGAACTTAATTAAATTAGGTGTTACCAATTGAAATAATTCAATTAAGTTGGTTCACCTATTTTCTTTTTACAGTGTATTTTCATGCGAGAAAGTAGCTGTGTAAACTTCAAATATCTGCTCGGTTTATCAAGATATCACATATTTGCAAAAGTGGAGACGTCTGTTACCCACAAGCTCAAAAGCTAGCCGAGAGCTCGAAGGTCACTGAAGCTGCCGAGAACGGCACAACTCCCGGCACACCATGTTCAGATCACCGCGGGCTTTCGCTACTCAGGTTAAACGCAATATATAAGTCATTTAGACAACCTAAAAATGTCATTGTTTGGCTTTTTTTTGTGTTTTATCAACACGTTCTCACTCCCAACTCGTCAAATGTGTGACGCATGGTCAGGCTCCCTCTGCTTCACTTATGGACGGGCAGTGTTGCCAACTCCTCAGTAAGGAAAATCGCTATTGGTTGTCCTAAAAGTCGCTAGAAGTCGCTAAATGACGTCATCACCTAATTTGCATAATTGGTTATGCTAATATAATTGTAACCTATGTTGTTGGAGAGAGAAATAACAACGTGGAAGAGACATAAAGTGAGTAAAAAACGTCCTAAATGCATTTAGAGTTTATTTAGAACTACAAATTAAATTTCTTTTAGCAATTATTGTTTTTTTTAATGTCACAATTCCAACCCTGCTCCTTTACCCGGGCTTGGACCGGCAAAAGTGATCCGAAATAGGCACTCTGGTGGAGTTTGTGTGTGTGTGTTTATAAGTAGTTTTAAACCTTGTGATCCACAAAACAGCATAAGAGTAAAAGAGTAAAAGAAGAACTGACTGCGTTACAGCACCCGCTGCTTGTTGAGAGTAAAAGCGATACGCGCTTTCACGTCTTTTTTTAGCGACTTTTTAAAGAAAAAAAGTCGCTAGGGGGTCTGAAAACTCGCTAAATATAGCGACAAAGTCGCTAAGTTGGCAACACCCTCGCGTCGGGAATTGACGTGAATGGTCCTCCTATTGAATACTATAGAGCTCCTCAAACGTCGTTTATTGACGACAATAGATTGCCGCGGAAGTGCCTGTTGTCGGTATATTTAGACATTTTCCAAATCACATTGTAACGACCTATACTGAATACAATAAATTATATAATGCAGGCAACTACCTGAGAGAAAATTACTGCAGATAAAACTAATTACAGGCTGTTACTTTTGTATCGGTTATTGCACTGATGCAGTGAGTGATGTATGCTGGGTAATGGCACAGCTGCGACTGGGTGAATTCATTGCACCGGTTTTATAAACTGTTCTACAATCCTTTTCATATTTGGAAATCCTTATATATTTTTAACCTGTCGATCATTCTGCTACAGCTGTAACATATCTTCTCCAACTCCTCTGAATACATGCAGTCATTTTACCGACTGCTTTGGATAATCACGCTCTTATGTATTAAATTAAATTAAATTAAACAAATAAAAAGAACAGCTTTTTTATTAGGCAAAACATTTTCAGTGCTGTTAAAGAATTCACGGCGACTCACTTGTTTAGTTTTGAGAAAGATTTTTTTTTTAATCATATTAGATGAGCGGCAGTGACGTCACCGTACTCGATCGTACCACAGGTAAGTAAGAATCTGAATCTGTAGTTTTTAAAAAATATATTTTTCTTATTTATAACTCAAAAAAAAGAAACAGTCAGCTCACAGAGTTGCTTGTAGCAGTTCTATGGGTTAAGAATTTCGTGGAACAGCGAATGACTGAACATTTAATTGCATATATGTTGCCACACCACATGTGCTGTAAGCTAGCTAAATTAGTATCTGTTAGCCAATCAAGTCAAGCTTATCATATATCATCATCCAGGGTACAGTGACAGAGAAGTGTGTGCTGAGGTTTGCTGTTGTTGCCACTTTGTAAAGTTTGAGAGTTCTAATAAGGGTCAGTGTTGCCAGACGTTATCTATCAATCTAGCTCTCTCTTTCTGGCTCTCTCTCTCTCTCGTTCTCGATAAAAAACGTAATAACAGCATTACATAATCATTAAATAGCAGACCGGTCATCTATGCTGCAAATGCAAATGAAATAGAAATGGACAGTAAACAGGGTTTATCTAAATCGTTACAAAAGGATTTAATGTATATATTTTTTTATAAGGTGCTTCTGAATTCTGAATACTTTTTTTTTCTAAACAGGTTCTTCATCAATCAGCCAGTTATTGCTTCCTAAAATCTGCTTTTTGAAAAACTCCTAAAGGCACTTTTAAGAGCCACGTCAGTCTGTTTGTATCTGTTCTTACTGCTGTCCTTATTGGTCTGTCTCTATGTTTCTGCCTCTCTCTGTTGGTCTCTGTCTTGTGTGATTATTCTGTTTGTGTGTGTGCGTGTTTGTTTGTTTGTTTTTTGTTCTGCTTTCTGCCATGAGTGACTCCGAAATTCCAAATCCTTTAAGGGTCCTAGATAATCTGACTGATCAGCAGGAACAAACTGATGAGCTCCATCACCTCGATGACATGCTTGGTGAGCTGAAGCAACAGGAAGCTCCAGTACCTGTGAAGCCACCTGAACTAACAGTAAAATGGAAAAAAAGAGACAAAGATGGAAACCAACTCTATGCGAGGCCAAGATCAATCCAGAGTCATTTACATAAGGGTCAGCACTCTTTCATACAAGATAATTTGAAGATATAGATTGTATGGACACAAATCCATAAATTTAACGTATTAATTAATTGAAATATCTGTAAAGAGAAACAGGAAAGTCATTTGTTTGTTTTGACACAAAAGCACATTAAATAAACCACAGAATTATCTCATAAAACTGAATGCTCCACCTAGCAAGTATGGCATTCATTACATTATCTTAGTGCAGTAACAAAATGTGGCTGACAGTTACCTCCTCACAAGGATTTTGATAAAAGATATTGGTACTTGGCAGCACAGTGGCACAGCAAACAATGTCCTGATTTCAATTCCACTATCAGACCAGGGTCTTTGCGTGTTCTTCCCTTGTTTCTCTGCTCGCAGGTTACCTGGTTTACTCCTACAGGCCGGAGATGTGGAGTTTGGCTAATTGGTGATTCCAAATTGTTTCTGTGTTATAAATGTGGATTTGATTTGTGTTTTTGATATACTGTTGATGTTTTGTACAGCTGACCACAGTCAGAAGACCAATTCTACCACTAATAACAGTCACTGTGAGGTGGCATTTGGTATGTACTCCACTGTCTTCACTAGACCAAAGCAGTATCTTCATGTGTTCGCAGCAATTGCTAGCATGTTTATAGCCATCAAGCTTTACTCTCGTAGCTACTCTGTCCATTACACTTTTATAACTTAATCAATTTTAATAGAAAATGTTATTTTTGTTTTTTAACAGAGCACTTTCTACAAGAACTCCAGAGCTCACTGAATGATTCTTCAGACGATCACCATGAAGCACCACCACCAAAAGCTCCTCTTCTGGCTTCCTTGAACTGGAGCACAAGAAAAACTCTTTTTTCAGAGAGTTGGAGGGCCAAAAGACCCCATCTGGTGAATACCATGGCAGCTCAAGAAAGTGTGTCGGAACATATATGCCAACAATGTGGGAGCAATCCAGCTGTGCTTCGTTGTCGTGACTGTCTACCTCGCCCCCTTTTTTGTGATAATTGTGATGTCATCACGCACACCAGATATGTCCTTCACAATAGACGTGCCACGACTGCCGGATTCTTCCAGCCATTGCCTCCAACAACTTACATTGTAAATAAGACCCTTTGCCATGATGGTAAGTTCTGTGACTAAACTTATTATGTTTACTGTTTACACATTTCCCTTACGCTCTCTCTCTAGCTCTCTCTCTCTCTCTCTCATTTTTAAAAAATGTTGATGCTTCCTCAGCTCCCAACTACACTGTTAGCTGTCAGCTGTTAAGTTTTTTTATTGTTTCAAGTAAGGCTCAGTTGGTCCTACCATATCTTAGTCAAATTTCAATGTTTTACTTCCTAGTTAATACAACTTATTTAAACCATATGTTACGCATACATGTTGACTTCTTTAGCACGACTTGTCTCTGTGGAGAGCCCAGTCAGAATCTGCGGCTGTCCACCAGAGTGTTTGAGGGTCAGACCAGGAAAGGTTGTTGCTGTGGTCACAATGAATGGTAAGAAGAACTTCATTTTGTCCTGACTGAAAACCATCTGTAAACATCCATCCATCCATTCGCTTCCGCTTATCCTTTCCAGGGTTGCGGGGGGAGCCTATCCCAGCTGTCATAGGGCGAGAGGCGGGGTACACCCTGGACAGGTCGCCAGTCTGTCGCAGGGCCAACACACAGGGACAGACAACCATTCACACCTAGTGACAATTTGGATTATCCAATTAACCTATCCCCTCAAACTGCATGTCTTTGGACGGTGGGAGGAAGCCGGAGTACCCGGAGGAAACCCACGCAAACACGGGGAGAACATGCAAACTCCACACAGAAAGACCCCGGCCTGATGGTGGAATTGAACTCAGGACCTTCTTGCTGTGCGGCAACAGTGCTAACCACCGTGCCACCGTGCTGCCACATCTGTAAACAATTCACCTAAAACTAAACCCTCACAAGCGTTGTTGCAGTATAGTCTGAGACAAAAAGAAGACCTAATCCAAAGATAATAAACTTTTACTCTGGAGTCATGAGTTTTTCACTTTCCTAGGACGTTACAATCTCAGCATGCCAGAGCTGAGGTGTGAGACATGTGAAGCTTCTTGGACTGCTGGAGTAGATGACCTAAATCGAAGTGATTACTGGCCCGCTACCCTTCACTTTTCTACTTTGTACGCAACAGATGTCTTCTTTACATTTGAAGAAATGAAGATGGCATCACCCGGACTCTCCTGCAAAGCATTTTTAAAAATGCTTGATCAACGAACTCTCCATTTTGGCCGTGTGAGCATTTGAGTTTATACATCCTTACAGTATGGTTCTTCTGTGTTATTCAGGATTTAAAAGTCACTTGTGGCGTAGTTGTTTTCTGTTTATGTCTTTCATTTTAAACCAGACGGGAAAGATCTCTGCAGATGGCTTTCAGAAAAGTTTTTTTGAGTGGGAAGCCGTGAGATATGAATTAGAGAAGATTTTAAAGGAGGATCCCTTCTCATGTCAAGCATGTGCCCCAGACATGCTTGCAATTTCAGTGGATGGAAACCGCAAGCATTACCGTTTCAAGAATGCAGCCAGGTACAGCAAAAACATGTGTAATACCAACGTTTGTATCAGACAATGTGACTATAAGGTGCACCAATTAACTTTGGACTGTATGACACCATAAAGTATACTGTATTGTTATTTTGTTCAGATCTGAGGAACAGGGCATCTTTGAAGACGCCTTCATAGCAAAGGATGAAGATGTGGGAAGATTTGTGGACTACATACACAGCACATCCAGACATGTAAGATTGAACACTCTAATTACATAGACACAATTATGGTAACCTTTAACACTCTGCTGAAGAGATTGTGAAAAGACACTGTCAACACCTATTTAATGCATTTTAGGTCTCTGGACGAGGTGTTTGTGGAGGTGAGTGGTCAGCAGCCAGAGAGACCTCACAAAGATCCAGCAGCAAGGTGGATGAGGAGGGACTGGAGCTTGCAGTGTGTAGGCATGGAGTGCTGCTCAGTGCTCTAAATATGTACAGGGGTGACATTTTTGCTTATCCCTTGTACCTGCAACAAAAGCTGGCCAATAGACATATCACTTTTTTTGTATGGATGTTACCTGCAAGTATTGGCCATATCTTGAAAGAGTAACAAAAAGCTGTCCAGAGCTCCAGCACCTTATTAGCATGAAGCCATTTCTTTCAGTCTTTCATGCTAAAGCCCACGATTTCAAATGTGAGGTATGAAATTCTGACTTTAATCACTTTATCTGAACACTTGCACATCAACATTTTGTGTAATTTGTATTTTATCTGTGTGTGTGTGTTTTCCAGGTGAAATGGAGTGGAGCATATCAAGATGGGGCTGGTTTGACTCTAGGGGAGGAGGTGGAGCAGTGTAATGCCTTTTTGTCAAGGATTGCAGTTACCACAAAACATATGTCCAAAGCAGGTGAGAAGGCAAATGCTGCACTAGTTAGATTTAAGTGTCTAATTATGATGAAAGTGGTAACACTACGTTTTCTGTGTTTGCAGGACGGAGGGACATGCTAACTCTTATGGCCATGCGCTGGAATCAACAAAAGCTAGACCAGTTGGCCGCCTCTCTGACCCATCGATATCAGAAGGTAATGATATTGGTACTTTATTTTTAGATGATTACTCCTCTGTGTTCTTATTATTTGGAGTAAACATGTGTTTAGTGTTTTTTTGTTTGTTTGTTTGTTTTTTAGTCTCAAATTGACGATGTAGGCCACAAAAGCTCTTCTAACCCAGCTTCAGAACCTGGAGTCCTTAAAAGTCCAATTAGCAGTGACTGACAGTCAACTGGATGAATGGGTCAGTGATGTAAAGGATTGGGCAGAAGGTGAGCAAAAACTGATTCAAAAATGTGATGCAATTGCACAATGACTTTATGTAAGTGCAGCTGTCTTATTTCTTCCAACCAGCAACAACAAGGACAAGTGATGTTGATCCCTTAGTGAGCAGAACTGAAGTGCTCGTAGCGAGCATAAAGAGACGATCCCAGCGTCTTTATAAAGACACCGATGGAAACAAAGCCCGTGCCAAGATTCGTCGCAAGATCAGAGAAGAGAAAGGAATCTTGACTTCTGCTGTGGAAAAATACAACAGAATGGTTCCTGTTAAGGGATTTTGTGATTTTATGATGTTTTTCCTTTTTGATACATCTTCCTTTTTAATGTTTCATTTACTCAGTTCTCCTTATAATGCTCCATTTGCTCATTTACTCACATGCTCCTGTTGAGAAAGGCTTGGAAAGCACATAGTGTTCACATATCTTTATGTTTTGTCTTTGCTTCTTCTCACACACATACACATGAGCCCCGCAGTATTCGCTGACTCCTGTGAAAGTCTCTTGCAGACACCCTTGGAAACAGGACCCAACTGGCTTCTGTTTTCCTCGAGATAGAAACTACACACACACACACACATATACACTGTGTCCCATACACGCCCAGAATGTCTGCTACAGCCTGACAAAACAGGGAATGCTACGATGTATAAATAAAGCTGACTACAAAGCCTCGGAGTGAGTATCACACGATCACTCACCCGTGCGCACGTAGTTCTCTGAACAAAACTCTGACTGTTTCTGTATTCTTTCAATGTTTAAAAATGTCTTGCCACTGACATTTAATTGGTCCTTCGAGCCGGATAGTTTATTGATATTATTGTATCATCTAACTATTCACAGACGGAGCCACCAGATCCTGGCGTCGTGACTACCTGCACTGCAACCACCGTTTCTAGCGAAGCGAGGAAAAGCCCAGAGTCGTACATTCGCCTACTGGCCAGTGTCTTATACAGGTCCACGACGCCAGGTTCTCGGTGACGCCGGGAAAAAGAACACAGCGCAACATTGAAGGTGAATATAAAGCAGCCAGAAACACTTTGCGTTGAATAATCGATTTTAGTTTGACACTGCTCAAAGTAGAAGGGTCCTGTGTGGACCGAAAAGGAAAAGGACAGACGTGTCCTATGTAATATGCTCGCCCGTGTAAGACGAAACAACCTGCCCTGTGGGGGCCCCGTTTCGCAACATAAGTAAGGGTTGGTAGCCAGTATATCTCACGCTCGCCTGCGTAAGACGGATTAACACGCCCTGGGAGGCTTAATCCGCAGCATAATCCGCAGCATAAAAACAAAAGGTTGGTAGCCACGCTCGCCTGTGTAAGACGGATTCAAAATAAAGGTTGGTAGCCAGAGAAGCGAGAGTGTCAAATAAAATAGGATTTTCTCTAAGCGCGCTAACTGTTTGCTGAATGTTTGTTGAGGAGTAAGTGCTTCATTGAATAGGAGCTCTAGGCTCCTGCACTACTCCTACTGTTTTCCTGTGAGTACTGGATGGTGAGAAAGAGAAAAGGTTGCGCTTCAACGCGTAAAATTAAGTCCGCCCTGAATTTAGTTCAGGGTAGAAGGCTGACTTAATAACCTCCTCTGACTCTAGTACCAGAACGTCTCACAGTGTGTGTTGGCAGTATTAATAAATAAATAAATCAATAAAGTGGTTCTATTGAAATAAAATAGAAAATATAAGCATTGAAATAAAATATAACATATAAGCATTGCATCAATTAAACAAAATTAGAAATGGGCAATAAATCCACAAAACCTGAATTAACACCTGACGAATTGTGGATGGAGAAAAAGCACCCAGGTGCAGGTCGAATAAGTGCAAATAGATGGAGACCATGGCCAGAATGAATAGAATGAAAGAAAATACATAACTCACACAAACACATATTAAATGAAATAGAGAGATGCATAAGGTATATTAAGGTTGTGTCATTGTTCAGCCAAGGAAAGTGTGTGAAAAGGAAAATGTCTCCAGCTTGGGAAAGGGTGAGACTGCAGCTCATCCTCAGCCCTTGGTGGACACAAATAAAATATAAATAAATATTGTAATATACTATTGCATAATAACATTAATAATGAAATAATATTAAATATGAAGAGGCACCTCAGTCAGTTGTGATGTGAGGTGGATAATTGTTAAAAGTAGTCTGCATCAAGCTTAAGGTTTGCTCAAATTCAGTATAATGACATATGAGATGAAGAAAATAAGGAAAATAACTACACTAATCAGGTGCATAGAGACACCTGACCTGCTTGTAAACCTGTCATCTTAGATGAGACTTTGTTAAGATGAAGAGCAAACCTATACTAACAACTAATAAGCCAAACCCTGTATACAACAGCTAAAGCTACAGGTTTGAGAAGCTGAATAAAATGAATTAAATATGTGGACACTACCAAGCTGATGAGCAAGTTACACATTTTTATTTTTATTTGTTTTTTAGAGCAGAAGCTGCATATTAAAGCTCGAACATGCAGCTGTCTGTGAACCCAGTTTTCACCCTCACACCCCTGATCTGTTTTTAAGAGCAGCTTTTTGCATCCTGTCTCATGTGTGTAAAGCGTTCATGCCATCAGCAGCTTGTTTTTGTTTGTTTCTTGATGTTGCTTGAGTGAGGAATACTGTGACTTCTGAAACAGCTCTCTTCATGCAACTTCATGCTTGATGATGATAATTTCAGAGCCAGCTGAGAGCTGGGTTGAGAGCGATGCTTTGTTTTAAGTGACAAAGCAGAAAAGTTAAACTTAGTTTGGTTTTTGTTTGTTTGTTTGTTTTTTAATACGAGAGAATGGTAATGGATAAGAAGTGATATTTTGTTTAAGTGTTGAAGAAAGCTAAATACTGCAACATACGTCTAGTGCATGATCTGCGAGCAATGAATGGATCATCTTATTTATCTTTAAATAAACTCCGATTATGGAGACCTGAGTCACATACTTAGGGTACACCCTTAGGTGAAGGCAGAAAGCTACTAAACAAAGAAAAGAAGCTATATACAATGCGCGATAGCCACAAGACTAAGCATTCACATTCTTTCTGACTCTTAATGAGCCTGAGTTATGACCTTGGCTCCCTGTTTTTCTGCCTCCACCAGAGATGGGAGTGAAGCTCCCGTGGAATGTGCTCTGTTCTCCTTACTGCATCTATAAAAATAGCATTCAGTAACTTGGATATAACCTTTCTACTTACATTTAGGTGGAAGTGCAGACTAGATGAAAACAGTTAAATTCAACAAAGAGTTCGATTACTCTGGAGAAACGGGAAATGTGTCTGTAACAGGAAAACGTGTAACAGGAACTACATGCCCATACAAAGGAGCTGACTGTGTCAAGGACACAGACAGACAGAGAGACACAGAGACAGCCAATATGTTTACTCTAACTGTTTTAATAGTTTTGCAATTTTCATTAGTTTTATTTTTCTTTAGTTTTGACTTAAGATTTTAAAACTAAACACATTTTTGCTACAAAATCAGTTAATTTTGTGACCACTCATTGCAGTTTTAGATAGTTTTACTTTTGTTTTTATTTTTATTTCTGTTAACGAAAGAATCCTTTTTTTTACTTCTAGGTTTTGTTTTTTCGTTGGTTTGATTTATCAATAATGAATTTGATCTGCAGTACGCCATTTTGAAAATATGGCATAACAGAGGGCAACAATTTTGCAGACCAAGCAGCAAAATCAGTAGCAGTACAAACAGTAAGACCACAGGGTTTGGTTTGTTTGTTTGGTTTTTTTTTGTTTAATCAACCGCACTTATGGTGACAACACCTCTATGCAAATTCCACTGGATATCTTGAGAGCAGGATGATCTGATCATCTGTGATGGGAAACCGTTACAACCGAAGTCTTTATACACAAACAGTATCTAATTAGTTAAAAACACTAGTTAAAGACACTTCTATACATTAAATTTCAAACAAGTCAATAAGAGAAACAACTCTAGCAGAATGGATGACAAAACTGTTAGAAAACAAAGAAATAGTTTTGAACAATCAACTGCCAGATGATTCTCTTCCAGTCTCTTCCAGGTTGAAACCAGGAGATTGGGTCCTGATAAAAGTGCTCCAGAGGAAAAAGTGGAGCTCCCCGAGGTGGGAAGGACCCTACCAAGTCCTCCTGGCCACACCAACAGCCTGCAAAATTGCTGAACGACCTTCCTGGATTCATCAGAGCCACTGTAAAAAAGTGAGTGACAGCCCATAGACACTAAGACGCCAGCACCCCTGCCTGTTAGTGATCTGGGAGGTGGAGAGAGGGCTGTTTGGGTAAATCCCGCCCTTGTTCTTCTCGCCCCTAGTCTACTCACTCACAGGACCAGGTGTGTTCGGTCATCATGAAGACCATACTCGTTCTAATGGCCAGTGTCACAATTCTGTTGGGACTGCTGTTACTGATTCCACAAGAAGAACGACAGCACCACCTGGAGACAAGACTGACACATGACACAATACATCCAGACGACATGACGCAAGATCACAACCACCCATGGATGAACAATGCCTGGTACCGTTATGTGTACAACTCCACAAGAGACAAAACCTGTTACATCTGTTCACACATGCCTCTCACTGCAAAACACTTGACCCTGTACGGCACACCCGCACCACTAAATGAAGGACTGTGCATATATGGGAAAGCTGCCCGCGGACATTGTAATAACCAAACAATGAGAAAATTGGAGAAGTGGATATGTCTGGGAGACCCTAACGTCCAGAACATCAACGTGACCGCAACAGTAGGACAAGAAGACCCGACCTATCTGATGGACCTATGCACTAATATCACCAACACGTCAGAGCCTAACAGGTACACGTACGCCTGTGAGGACAAACACTGGGTGAATATGTCACTCAGCACCCCAAACATCACTGTGCTGGCTGTGGTGACCACGTACACTTTTCCCTTATGTGTTATGTTTGTCAACATCACCAAAGGAGCAACTCACTACAGCCTATCTGGCACATGCCAATACACCCTGACAGTACCAACTCGTACAAAGAAGCTCTACTGGGTCGAGGGGACCGGCTGGTGGTGTCAAGGATATGCCAACCAACCCCAAACATACCTAGCCGTGCCTGAAAACTACGAAGGACAATGTGTGCCCCTGATGCTAAGTGATCACACCTTCGTGATAACAGCAGGAGCAGCCCGTGCGCGGACACGCCGGAGACGAACAATACAACCACACGACCCAATTTGGGGCTCTGACGTCCCAAAGGAATTCAAGCTTTGGACCACAGGACAAAAGGTCGCCCATGCCCTTTTCCCAGGGGTAGGAGTTGGAAAGCACGCCCTTTGAATTGAAACTCTGAACTACCGTTTTGGACTGTTCCTGAATGCATCCTGTAGAGTGAATAACGCACAGAATGCAGAAATCGACGCCTTGCGCCTTAGTACAATGCAACACCGTGTGGCGTTAGACATGATTTTGGCCGAGAAAGGCGGCCTTTGTGTGTTGTTCAATACAACCTGCTGCACCTACATCCCTAATAATGTGCATTCCACCGACATGTCTGATGCACTGAACACGCTACGTGAGCTCAGACGAGTACAGCAGCAAGATTACACACACAACACCGAGGACTGGCTCACGTGGCTGTTTAGCGGGTCATGGAAGTCATTGCTCACTAAAGGACTAACATTCGTTGGAATGCTCCTTATGTTACTTTGCTTATTTTCCACATGTGTACTGCCTTGTATTCGGAGTATGATAAGCAAAATGTTTGCTGTACGAGTGCAAGCTTACATTGCATTATCTCAAGTTGAACAAGCTCGAGAAAAGGTACAAGTTGAAGAAGATGATTTCTAAGCACTAAACTGTGTAAACCCACTGAAGTTGATCATGTACGTTTTCACAAAATGATACTCTAGTTGAAAATGCTTCTGCAAGTGACTAGTAGTTGAAGTACATAAATATATATGAACAACAGCAGGGAATGTTAAGGGATTTTGTGATTTTATGATGTTTTTCCTTTTTGATACATCTTCCTTTTTAATGTTTCATTTACTCAGTTCTCCTTATAATGCTCCATTTGCTCATTTACTCACATGCTCCTGTTGAGAAAGGCTTGGAAAGCACATAGTGTTCACATATCTTTATGTTTTGTCTTTGCTTCTTCTCACACACATACACATGAGCCCCGCAGTATTCGCTGACTCCTGTGAAAGTCTCTTGCAGACACCCTTGGAAACAGGACCCAACTGGCTTCTGTTTTCCTCGAGATAGAAACTACACACACACACACACATATACACTGTGTCCCATACACGCCCAGAATGTCTGCTACAGCCTGACAAAACAGGGAATGCTACGATGTATAAATAAAGCTGACTACAAAGCCTCGGAGTGAGTATCACACGATCACTCACCCGTGCGCACGTAGTTCTCTGAACAAAACTCTGACTGTTTCTGTATTCTTTCAATGTTTAAAAATGTCTTGCCACTGACAGTTCCAGACAAAGAAACTCTGTGCTTGGAAGAAATTCTGTCTGGTGACACAAGCTGGCCGTGGCAGCGAGCACACAGTGGTACAAATATGTCGTCTACTTTCAGCATATCTGACATATAATGAAACCCTAAGCTTCAGGTGTTAACCTAAAATCATTTACGACTTCAGACGTTCTTTGTGAATTGATTTATAACTTTGTTATAAATGCATTTCAGACTCTGTCAGCCTTACAACAAAGAGAAGGGCATTCGATATCATCATGGCAATAAGAAGACTCGAGGAGGAAAAGAAGATTGTTGTTAGAGAGATGGACCATCACTGGAAATCTCTTTCAAAATATGATGATACCCTGAAAGAGCTGTCCGGCCTGTTTTCCAGTGAGATATTTAAAAGTATGTATTTAAGTAATGCATACAAAACACTGACTGTTTCTGAAGGCAGTAAAGCAGACTAATTTATATGTTGTTCTATTTTTAAGGTTCGCGTTGTGGCCTAAGTGAGGAGGGTTTGAGAGGTCTACAGAGCATCATCCTCAGAAAACGACATAATGTGAAACAAAACAAGCTGCACGCAAGACAGTGTTACATGCAAGTTGTGTCAGGAGCAGAGAACATTAACCTTGATCATACTGCCGATGATGACTTTTACAGTGACTCTGAATTTTCTGATTAAAGTCGGTAATAAATATCTGTAATATATCAGTTTGTCTTCAAACTTATATCAACTTCCTACCTAGCAGGTTTAATGCTGGGGGCCCAAATTTTTTCATGTCTGCCATAGACCAGTCATTGACAGAGCATTCCCAAGACTTCATCACATCAATGCATATAGTTTTTTACAAAGACAGCTGGCACATTTTTATTTAATGTCATTCGTTGAGCCTGTTACACTGTTTTTAAACATGCATTTTGGTAATACAGAACAGTAGACTGGTGTGTATCAGAGGGAGATAAATGTACTTTTTACATTTTTGTCATGTTAAGTTACTGTAATATATTTTTGGCTCACAGAATTTACAAGACATATTGAAATGTGATTGATGGAACTTTGTAAGCAAATTTCAAGTATTCTTGTCACAGGTGATAGTTTTCATTCTTGAGTATTTTGATGTACATGTTAAGTATATTTTCATGGTATGTATCATTAGTATCAACAGTATCAGTAATGTTAGAGTGCATTAGTAGTACTTGTGCTTATTTTTAAAATAATCATGCTACAGTACAGTAGGCAGTTCAGCTGATTATGTCACAACAACCCTGATCCACAGATTAACTTTTGGATATATAACTTTCTTTGTTTAGTTCCAGTTGTACAGCGATGTGCTCAACCATATTTTTTCAAATTTACTGTCTTAATTGATCCAGTGGTTACCAGGCCTACAGTGTGTTGGGGTGGACCAACATCACTGTCATTTTATCCCCACCGAATTTCATGAAATTGTCTGTATCACTGTAGTTTTTTTTTTTTTTTTTTGAGATTACCAATGAACACAATCAAATAAAGCTGAAAAATAACTGTCAGTTTGATGTTTTCATGCAGTTTCAATGGATCATTTTGTCACCACAGTTAAAATTTAGTGACATTTATGTTTCCATGACAAAGACATAAAACACATTTCTGTTTAATATAGTTATGACTATACACTTGATATGTAACAACTGAAAATGACTGCAAATTATGTAAGTAATTTGTGAAAAAGAACGTTGAAATCTATTGTAAAAAAAAAATTTCCTATTATGCAACCCTTTCAATACTACAGCCCACACCAGATCAAATTCAGCTATTTGTGACACATACAGCACATCAATTTAAATCAAAAGGACTAGATGGATGGCCACTATGAGGAAAGGCAGTCTGGAAACTTCACCAGGAGGACAAATTGTTGTGCGCATGAACTTCACGGTGTCTTTCCCCCCACCATTTGTTCACTCTTCCACCTCACCGGATTACTTCTTGCTACCTGCGAAACGTGCCCTAAGCAATTCCAAGAAGAAATCGAGGAAAAGAGGCTGTAGGGCCGGCATCCAGGTACACATCAGACGAGCCTACAGATCGGAGATTTCCCGACTCGTCTGGAGGCGCCCCCGTTTTCTGCTGCCAGTTACCCTTCCGGATTTGGTTGGAAACACGTACTTGCTTCCACTACAGCGTGGATCCTGCCCATCTGATGCTCTGGATTTTGCCGATTATCTCCCCACCGCTGCGTCCTCACAGCCCGCATCGCACAACCGGTGGTTGGCCCCGCCGGTTCCGTGGCGCCGCTGGAGACCTCGCATGCGGACACGGTGTTTGCTGTCTATCCCACTCCGACAAGCTGATGGGAAACCTGCACTGCCAGCTTTTACTCGGATTGCGCTCTTGAACGCTCGCTCCATCGCAAACAAATCCTTCTCCCTGAATGAGCTCTTCACAAGGAAAAGCCTGGACTTTCTGTTTCTCACTGAAACATGGCAGAGGGATGGCGAATTTATTCACCTAAACGAACTGCGTCCTGCAGACTGCTCTTACTTGAGCGCCCCCCGTTTAGGTCGCCGTGGTGGAGGTCTTGCTGTTGTCTTTAAGGACAGCTTCACCTGCAGAGGTATGCAAACTGAAAACTATTCTTCCTTTGAGTCGCAAACAATTAAGGTGGGCTCTACGAACATCTTTTATTGTGTTTTAGTCTTTCTCCTCCTGGCCCTGCTACTGAGTTCTTAAAGGATTTTATGGACTTCTTATCTTCTATTATCAAGCTGGAGAAAGCTTTGATTCTTGGGGATTTTAACATTCATATTGATGATGCCTCATCTAACTCTGCAGCTGAACTTTTATCTATATCTGATTCTTTTAACTTTGTCCAACATGTCTCCGGTCCAACCCATTTAAAAGGCCATACCTTGGACCTTGTTTTTTCCTTGGGCCTCAACATTGGCAATGTGTTTGCTGAGGATGTACATTTGAGTGATCATAACTGTATCTTTGCTGAACTTAATTTTACCTCTAAACAGACGCCTGTGAAGTTAAAAACTCATAGACGCATAATAACTGAGACTACTGCTGAGAAGTTCTCCATTGTGTTTGATAGGTCTCCACTTTTTACCGGAAATGATGTAAATGTTCTTATTCAGTCTTTTAATAGGGAATGCACATCCATCTTGGATCAAGTGGCACCTATTAAAACAAGCTCGGCTTTACAAAAGAAGACATGCCCTTGGATAAATGAGTCTATCTTAAACTTAAGGAGAATATGCCGCAAAATAGAACGACTATGGAAGAAAACCAAACTTGACGTACATAGGCTCCATCTTCGAGATCTCATGCTCTCCTTAAACAACATGGTGAGAACTGTTAGATCTGAATATTTTTCTAGACTCATAACAAAAAACAAGAGAAATCCCAAGTTTCTTTTTGACAAAGTTAGTGCTATTGTCTCCCCAGATGTGGTACCTTTAGTTGTACACTCTAAGGTAGATAGTAATAAACTTATCCGATTTTTTGTTAATAAGATTAATGACATCAATGCTAAAATCTCCCCAAAGCTTTCTTGTTCTCCGAGTCAGGCACTCCCTTTGCACTCCTGGTCGACTTTTACAGCTGTAACATATGATGAAACAGCGGCCCTGGTTGACAAAATGAAGCCATCCTCAAGCCCCTCAGACATTATCCCCACTAAGCTTTTTATTAATGCCTTTGACACCATTGGTCCCTGGGTTGTGAACCTTTTTAATGTTTCTCTTCAGACTGGGGTGTTCCCCAGCTTTTTTAAACATGCCATTGTGAAACCAAGGCTCAAAAAACCCAACCTGGACCCAACACTACTTCAAAATTTAAGACCTATCTCCAAACTCCCATTTATGTCAAAACTCCTTGAGAAGGCAGTAGCTGTCCACCTTACGGCATACTTGGAGAAATATAACATCTATGACCGTTTCCAATCTGGGTTCCGTAAATTGCATTCCACTGAGACAGCACTACTGAAAGTTACTAATGATATTATGATGTCAGCAGACTCCGGAGAATACACAGTCCTAGTCTTGTTAGACCTTACCTCAGCCTTTGATACAGTCAACCATACCATCCTGATAAACAGACTGAGAGACCTGGTTGGGATGTCTGGCTCTGTTCTAGACTGGTTTTCATCTTATATATCTGAAAGGAGTTTTAGTGTGTCTGCAAACCAGATCATGTCGGAATCTACAGAGTTGTTGTGTGGAGTTCCTCAGGGCTCTGTTCTGGGACCTATTCTGTTTTTAATATACATTCTTCCTTTAAGTCAGATAATACAGGAGTGTCCTGAAGTATCTTATCACCTTTTTGCTGACGATATTCAGCTATATTATTCTTTTAAGCCTGCTGAAGCTCATAAGCTCTCCAATCTGATTGACTGTTTAACCAACATTAAACAGTGGTTGAACAATAATTGCTTACAGCTAAACCCGGCCAAAACAGAGACTTTGATTATTGCACCAGGCAGTGCAATACCTGATATTAAATGGCAACTGGGTGACTTAGGTTCCTCACAGAAACATAACCTTAGAAACATGGGTGTTATTTTTGATGAAGCTTTTTCTTTGGAGGGACATTTAAATCAGACAGTAAGAACCTGCTTTTTTCACTTGAGGAACATTTCTAAACTTAGATCCATCGTGTCAACAAGTGAACTCGAGATGATAATTCATGCTTTTATCTCTACAAGACTTGACTACTGTAACAGCCTGTTTACTTGTCTAAACATGAAAGGGTTAGCCCGCCTACAGGTTGTTCAAAACTCTGCAGCGAGGCTACTGACCCGCTCGAACAAGGGTGCTCATATGACCCCTGTTTTAAAGTCGCTGCACTGGCTACCAATCAGATTCAGGTTCCATTTTAAAATTCTAGTTTTAACTTTTAGAGCATTACAGAGACAGCCCCCCCCTACATTGCTGATCTGATTCATACACATACTCAACTCGTAACCTGAGGTCAGCAAACCAAAACCTTTTAGTGGTCCCCCACACTCGTTTTAAAACCCGAGGGGACCGATCCTTCCAAGCTGTTGCACCCAGGTCGTGGAATGCACTTCCCCCATTTCTACGGGGTTTGGACTCAGTGGAGACCTTTAAAAAGCAGCTAAAGACATTTTTATTTCAAAAAGCTTTTAATTAGACCAGGGTTTTTATGGTGTATTTTATGACTGTATTATGTTTTTACCTTGTAAAGCACTTTGTGACATATGTCTGTGAAAGGTGCTATTTAACACCTGAGTGAAGTTGGCCCCCCCACCTTCTTCAAATCAAACAAAAGTGGTATCAAACGTTTGTGCTACGTTTGTGCTGGTTTGTGCTGCAAAAATTTTCGTTTGTGCCGCTTTCGTTTTAAAGATATTAATAAAAATTTCTAGAGGTCATCAGAGGTCAACCAGCCCCCCCACATTAATGGAATCAAACAAAACTGGTGTCAATCAACTGTGCTACGTTTGTGCTGGTTTGTGCTGCTAAAATTGTCGTTTGTGCTGCTTCTGTTTAGAGATATTAATGAAAATGTAAAGGTCAAAAGGTCAACCAGCCCCCCACCTTCTTCAAATCCAACAAAAGTGGTATCAAACGTTTGTGCTACGTTTGTGCTGGTTTGTGCTGTAAAAATCTTCGTTTGTGCTGCTATCATTTTAAAGATATTACCAAAAGTTTCTAAAGCTCAACCAGCCCCTTTCTTTAATGTAAAAAAAATGAGAGATATTTTTTTCTCATGATCACACTCTTAAACCTAGTAATCAAACTGCTATAACTTATTTAAAAACTAGGTTAAATATAGCATTTAAAATAATTTATGCATTCTGTTGGAGAAAAACTTTATTTGCTGGTAACAAAATACAAAACTACGAGAACAATGTAGTATATATGTTTCCTGTTAGAAAAGGTAAATACATGGAACTGTGTGAGCCTCACAAGTCTAATACAATAACTGAAAAATAACAGCTATTTCCATCATCTAACTCACAAACTAGAAAAGGACTTTCTTTCATGAATTCTTGCCATCATTCCTTTGTGTAGAGCACAGCGTGCGGACATACGCTGGTGTTTTCAGATGCTATGGTTACATCCTTTCTTAGGTCATCATACATCTCCCAGATGTACGGGGTCCTGTTACAGAATGTCATATAATGCCCGAGTGTTTCTGGTGTTGGGCCCTCCTGAAATGTAATGACTGCTTTCAGTGTGAATTTCTCTCCTTGAAGTAGCAGAGTGGATGGGAATTCAGTAAGCAAAAATGTTTTTGGACTGTGAAAACTGTGCCCCAGAGTTTCTGTAGAGCATTTTCCAAGGTCTGTGTCAATCCATACAAGCTCTCTCAGGCTGTAACTGTGACATACAGTCCCTGTGCAAAGTTGCTTTCCTGATGAATCTGTTTTAAATGCTGTTGGAGATGCATCAGGACTTTCGATTGGTCTTAGGCATGGTGATGCTGGAAGGCTGAGCCCTTGTTCAACAGCAGACTGAAGGTGAGCTATGCCAGAAGCTGAGAGGACTGACAGATCAATGGAAACAAAAGGTATTTGCCTTGTGTTTGGTGTGTAAAGTTGGCAGTACTGGGAGGAACACTGTCTTGTGAAGTGAACACTTGGATTTTCTGTCATTGTTTTTTGAATTACTGTGGACACATGGCACTGGGCATCAACACGATGAACACCAGTCTTCAACTGAACAGGGCAGAATATTGAGCTCAGCACCTCTGCCCTCAATGAATAGGCATGTTGAGTGACACCCTTTGAAACAAGAGATTTCACAAGCTGGGATACTTTATTCTCCTCTGAACTATTCAACATGTTTTGAGCAGTAAGACTGTCACAGAAAGCGCAGCACAGACTTTAACAGAAGGCATCAAAGGCACAGGTGTTCATGACACAGTATTGTCCTTTGCCAAGTTTTACTGGTTGTTGATTATTTCCATTTTTTAATAGCCCTAGCTTTACTTTTTTCTTTTTCACAGCTGGATCTGAGTGGAGCCATTCAGGACAAGGGGAGAGGTATGAGGTCAATTTCCTCTTCTTTGGCGGAACTGCAAAGCCTCTCCAGTTTTCCAAAGCTGCTGTTTCTTCAATGTCCATGTCTGTGTCAATTTTGGGCTCCTGAGAGGGGATATCATCCACTTCCTGCTCCACAAAGGCTTTGTGTGGATCCTGACGCTTTACTGTACCATCCTGTCTGGCAACCTCTGCTTCTTTCCGTATTTGTTTTGCAGAACAGATCCGCATGTTCCCTTCAATGAAACCAAGATGACGTGCAATGAATTTATCTATCCTTATAGGGAGATTTTTATGCTTGAACAGACCATGTTTAATGTTCTTGAACTCTGCTTCAACATTAGCTGAAGTTGCAGTGAGCTTTTCGCTCTGAAATAGGGGAACCATTACTCCAGTCCAGAGTGGTAGGTATCCTCCCAATCTAATTAGGTGTGGGACGAGCTCAGGTAGATAGTGCATATTGTCTCGATCACCATGAACTTCAGCATGGCACCTGCTCCCCTCACAAATATCCACCACCCACTGCCTTAAGTCAGTGTTTATTTCTGTGCATGGATCCAATCTAATGTCTTCTTCTTCCTTGTCATCAGAAACAGACATAGTCTCATCTGCAATTTTTCTTTTCAGATTTGATTTGGACACTTCTGACATAATGGGGTTTCCAAAACTGTCACAGCCTTCTGTCTCACTTAATGCCACAATAGCAATGCTGCATATTAGGACCTTTGCTTCTTCCAAGGATTGGGACTTGACAAGTTGTGCCATTGATTGCACGTAGAAATCCCTCACCCGATGAGGCTTTTTTCTCAAACAGTCCCACTGGCAAATCATTTTGATGAAGTGTGCCACATCCACTCTGATGAAACATGGTGGTAGTTTGTAGGATTTTTTCCGAAGCAAAACACCAAAGCATTCATTAATGTAGCTCTTCAAATCTGAATGATGTGTTAAAGCCTTAACTAAAGCACCAAGTAAAGCTAAGGAGAAATCACAGATGGCCTCCTTTGGGATTGGTGCTCCAGCACGAATCCATTCTGATAACCATCTTGTGATTGCCTGGACATCATGTCTCTCTGACAACATTTGCACCACTGGGACGTGAGAGTTGTCGCTTCCTGTTAACACACCTTGATACAGGAAGATATTTCCAGACAAACCATTAGGCCTGAGAAGCTTTTTTACAACTGAGCCAGTCGCATCAAAGGCGACTATGGGGTGCTTTGCAGTCTTGTACATCAGCATTTGAGTTTGACTCCAGTAGTGACAGAAGAACTTGTCTAATCCAATGTCCCAAATGCTTCCACTGTGAGGGGAACTGTATTTTAATGAGTGGAGAGACAGTATTGGGTTTTTATGAGCAACTTCTAGTTGATTTTGTTCGTGTTTGGCTTTGCGCAGAGTTGTCAAATTTGGTAGATGGCTTGGCTCTGGATCACCAAAATCCATCAGCTTTGCTGCCTCTGATGCTCTCCACACATGGGGCTGCAGTCTGCCTTCACAAAGTTCTTTTGTTACTTGTGCCCTCAGACTTCCGGACATGGCTCTCTTAGAAAAGCCAGTGTGCATAGATTCATCCGTGTTTGCCATTACACACTTCAGCACCATTGGGCAATGTTTTTCAGGTTCCTTTTCACATGTAATGTACAGCTGGCCACTACACTCTTTGCAAAAGCCTCTGATTTTAATAAAACAAGATACAGTTCTGGGGTACACCTTGGCTCGTTTAAAAGTAATGGTGCATGTACTTTTAACCTCTTTCCAGATTCCCTGGTTTACAACATGAGTCCATGTACCTGGCTTCAAAATGGTGTATTCCCTTTTCTTGAAAGTAGTCTTTTTGTATGTGACTTTGTGTGTGATCATATGTATCCACTGTTCAAATGGGAGCTCCACATTGAAACTCTTGCAGTCTTTGTTTTGAAAAGGAGAGCTGCTTTGTTCAAAATCATTATCATTGTCACTGCTGTCTGTGTCAGTCAGTCTCTCTTCATCACTGTAATCCAGAGCAGCCCATACATTGTGTCTGTTTAATTTAACAAAAGTGTAAAGAGCTTTTGGTGTCATCTTTTCACCAAGTTGTTTGCATAGATTTTGCCATATGTCATCACTTGGAGTTGAAATTTTTCCATTTTTTATGACTTCTTCTTTAGAAGCACGAAGGACTTCAAATACTGCAATTTTATCCACGACTGATTTCTTTGGCATCTGTCAAGCAAAAATTAAAAATGTGATATAATACTGCTATGATTTGGTTATAACTTTAATTCTACATCTTTAAGTGGACAATTAATTACTTACTTTGATACACAGTGAATTGAAGTGTTGATGATTGCTGATGCTCATGGAATCTAGCTTAAAAATGCAGATAAGATAGCTAGCACATGTTTTCTTCAACTCTTGTTTTTTTCTCTCAGAAGTAGAATGTGTATGATAGCACCCCCTTGTGATCACAAACCAAACACAGGTCGCTATGTTTGTTTTTTTGGCAGAGTTGTACCAGTTTATCCTTAACAAGATCTAGTTCAAAATTCATTTGATCGGTATAAAAATGAATTTAGTCAATGTTCATAGCTCATCATCAAAATACTTGTAGATAAATCCAGGCTCTGTTGAGATAAATCTGTGTCTGTGTCAATCCCACATGTGTTTAATAGCCCACCTATTTAATAGCGCTTTGTGACCATGGCTACAGAAGTTTGACTCTTGCAAAAAAATATAGTTTGGCCCTTTCAGGTAACATTGACAGTTACATAAGATTCACAGTTCTGCAGGCTGTTTGGAGCCTTTGAGTTCAGATTTGCTGAATCACTGAAGTGCACTCCTGTGTATGTTAATTTTATACAACTTGTTCATGACGCCCACATGCAAATGACAGCACTTTTGTTAATAATAGCATTTGACTTAAAAGCTACAGTTCATATATTATTAGGTTAATGTTTTAACAACCATTAGCATTTTACCATATACCCTGCTGGTAGCACACTAGATGGAGTAAGGTAATGTTAAGAAACATGGTAGTCAGTGATCCACAACCAGCTTATTGGCTCAAAATACCTTATCTAATTATAAACTGATACACACCTACTGGCATGCCCCTTTAAATTTCTTCATGAATGTTATTTAATGTTATTATTACGGCAGCACAGTGGTTAGCACTGTTGCCGCACAGCAAGAAGGTCCTGAGTTCAATTCCACCATCACGCCAGGGTCTTTCTGTGTGGAGTTTGCATGTTCCCCCCCTGTTTGCATGGGTTCTCTCTGGGTTCTCTCCAAAGACATGCAGCTTGTGGGGATAGGTTAATTGGTTAATCCAAATTGCCCATAGCTGTGAGTGTGAATGGATGTCTGTCCCTTGTGTTGGCCCTGTGACAGACTGGCAACCTGTCCAGGATGTACCCTGCCTCTTGCCCTATGACAGCTCGGATAGGTTCCAGCGCCCCCATGCGACCCTTAAAAGGATAAGTGGAAGCAAATAGATGGATGGATGGAATTTTATTAATATCTTTAAAATGATACATTAAAGAAAGGGGCTGGTTGAGCTTTAGAAACTTTTGGTAATATCTTTAAAATGACAGCAGCACAAACAATAATTTTTGCAGCACAAACCAGCACAAACGTAGCACAGTTGATTGACACCAGTTTTGTTTGATTTAATTAATGTGAGGGGGCTGGTTGACCTCTGATGACCTCTGGAAATTTTTATTAATATCTTTAAAACGAAAGCGGCACAAACGAAAATTTTTGCAGCACAAACCAGCACAAACGTAGCACAAACGTTTGATACCACTTTTGTTGGATTTGGGTAATGTGGGGGGGCTGGTTGACCTCTGATGACCTCTAGAAATTTTTATTAATATCTTTAAAATGACAGCGGCACAAATGAAAATTTTTGCAGCACAAACCAGCACAAACGTAGCACAGTTGATTGACACCAGTTTTGTTTGATTTAATTAATGTGGGGGGGCTGGTTGACCTCTGATGACCTCTAGAAATTTTTATTAATATCTTTAAAATGATAGTGGCACAAACGAAAATTTTTGCAGCACAAACCAGCACAAACGTAGCACAAACGTTTGATACCACTTTTGTTTGATTTGAAGAAGGTGGGGGGGCCAACTTCACTCAGGTCTATTTAACCTCCTAGGACCTGGCGTCCACATATGTGGACATCACATTTTGGGTTATTTAGACCACAATACTCAATTTCGCTCTACAAGGGCCTGATATCCACTTACGAGGACATTATACTGCTACTGTTCTATCAAAATTTTAAACGAATATCCTCATATGTGGCTCTGATTTTTCATAAAAACAAAAATAAGGTAAAAAAAAAAAATCTGCTAATTCTTCATTTTTACATTCATTGGGCCCCAATATGCCCAAATATCAAAGAGAAATTAAAAATGCATGCCGTGGAAGAGTTCGGGTCTTAGGAGGATAAATAAACGTTACTTACTTACTTACTTTTATCATAAGCTATTTGCCATTTTTTAGTTTCTTTTAAAGTTCTTGGTTATGTTTAGGGATTAAAGACCAAATCCTGATTATAATATTAAAATATTGTGATCCATCATCAGTAGTGGGCCTTGGATTCATTGGGTGTTTTGGCCCTTACCAGTAGACACCCTCATAAATGGAGGCCCTGCCAGGGTTGATCAGGCCCAGGGGTGTGTCACTGGTTGATGTGAAATTGTTATTTCTCTTCTACTTTTTTTTGGTTTAGTTTTCTACAATTTATTTTCTCCTATCACTTCACTGCAAAACGAGAAGTACTATTTATCTCTTTAGTACTTAAAGAGCCTCACTTCTTAAAGAGATAGAAAAGGTGAAAGAGAAAAGTAAGAGAAAAGAGATAAGATAGGAAAGAGGAGAGCCGGAAGTGGGGCATCTGATCTGGCATCCCATACCTCCCTGCCCGGATCGGGCTGTACCCTCTACCTCTCCACTGCCTCCCACAAACAGGAAAAAGAGGTGAGGGGGAAGAGCAGAGCGGTTTTACATTCCCCTCTTATGTTTCACTCGCCTCTGTCAGTGCGCCCCAGGGTGGCTGTGGCTACAATGTAGCTGCCATCACCAGTGTGTGAATGTGTGTGTGAATGGGTGGATGACTGGATATGTAAAGCGCTTTGGGGTCCTTAGGGACTAGAAAAGCACTATATAAATACAGACCATTTACCATTTACCATGAGGTTAACTGCACAGCCCCAGGAGGCCCTGAGACAGCTGTATCAGTCAACAAGGCTTCTGGTTTATCACAGTACAAATTATAGTGTTAGGTTTTCTACCCTTTTGATGCCCTCTGCTTAGGTAGCTCCACCACGGTTTGATCAGTTCTGGGCATGTGTGTCGCGGCTAGCTGACTGCCCAAGTGATCTCAGCCTTCTTTAACCACAGCCAGTGGTTGGCCCACTGTTACGGGTCCGAAATTGAGGATGAGAGTAAAGCAATGATGGTCCAGAAGAGGTCAATCAAACAATTGATTTTAATGAATGCACGCAGCGTGGAGAGGTGCAAACTGCCAAACAGTTGTACATCTCTGCCCAAAATACACTCTAGATTGCTTTTATAACATCAGGGTATTGTAACGCCCCTTCTTGCGTTTACAAGCACATAATTTGCATGTACAGAACATTCATGTATTTTAAGAATTAAATGCAACATAGAGGTTCCTCCTTGTGGCATACTCTTCCGAATATGGTGATGACCTAAGGCCTTTGAGGTCACCATGGACTGGACATCCTTCCGTCACCTGTAACTAAGCAAACTCAAATACCACAAGAAGCTGAATACATTCAGGCCTTTGCTCAGCTACTATTTTACTGTAACAATATACTCAGCATATGAGTTATGATACATATATATTTAACTCAATCATTTTAAAGTAGTTATAACTGCACCTGTAATAAACATGTTAATATTTGATTATGATAACCCCTATAATATAAATTATAACATAATGCCAGCAGCTTCAATAAACACTTTGATGAAATGATAATTCCTGCAATGATAAGATGATGGTTATGTAAAATAATCCCTATAATTCTACAATTCCCTCTCTTGACGTCTCTTCCAGAGACGTCACTACACTATTCCCAGGTCCACTACCTTCGCTCTGACCCTCTCTAGCCGCCCCCTGACTCAGCAAATCAGACAACCTCATGTCCTCTAGGTGGTCCAGCAATAAAACACCAGCTCCCACTTGAAAACACTTCATGCTTAAGTGGTCTCTGCTCCTTTTCTGGGTCCCTCTCTAGTGGAAATCTTCTCCTGTAAGGGATAGAAAACAAACAACCTCTCTCTGCTACACCTTACTAACCTACTGTGTTCATCTAAGGTTCCTGTCATTATTCAAAGTTGGTTCACAATATCATATCAGGCAAAATCACAAACCCTACTGCCACGTCTGCTTTGTTAAGCTCTTCAGTTAGACTCTGTACCGGTTTGCCAATCTGTGTGTACATGCCTCTACACTTTTAATGTCTAAATGCACATCTGGATGTATGTGCACTTGTATGTCTATCTGCATCTATGAGTCAATGATTTGTCAGATATAAGGCATTAATGTGAGAAATGTTTCCTGACTATTAACTCCTGATACTCGAGGAACTTTCCTGTTTGCCGAACTTCCTAGGTTTGGCCTTTTACACTTTTACTAAAGAAATTTTAACAGAGCCCAAAGAGATTTTTTATTTTGCTCCTGTGCTTGACAGGTTAAGCGAAGTTATTTTTTGTTTTGTTTTGAAATTTTTCCCTTCTGTGTGTGTGTGTGTACATAAGTAAGAATATAATAATCAACATAAGATCCCTGGTTTGCAAATGATTTTCTGCCCCCGCTGCAGGGCAACATCCTACATCATTTTGTGGTGAGTCTATGTTGGCTAGTTTAATGCAAATATGTAACAGTTGCTTCATTACATTGCCCACTCAGAGTTGCGCAGTTTCAAAGTATGTGGAGAGTTCAATACACATTTCTTGGCTAATTATTTTCCCAATAAAAGTGAAATCACACATTGCATTTGATTTCACTTATGTATTATCATGTTCTGGGCTCTATCCATTATATTAACTTTATTCAATCTCAATACTCTTTATGTGTGTGAGCAACGCTTTTAGTCTTATTAAACACAACCCAAGTAAAATGCACACCATCCCCATGTCAGCCTAAATCTCCGCTAAAAAGCACACTTCAAAGTTTTCTATCTGGATTTACGCCTCTTTTGGCCTCAAGCATATACATAACATGCAAAGGTAACTGTTAATGCCCGTTAGACAAGTTTCCATTATCTACAACATTTTGTTTCACCCGGTTCACCCTCACACATTTCCTGTTCACTTATTGCATATTTATCTTTAACACCTTTTACCTCAGTAGTTGCTAAGCAGAAACAAAGCAACCTGTGGTCCACCTTTACCCTGTAACATAAACCCCTGTTATGATTGTGTCTGTAAGCATGTTTTGCATTCATTCATTACACTCCCCGCCATTCCTGCAAGTTAGGAGCTGTAAAGTTGAAAGCTACATCAAGTCCAGGCCTTTGGCCTGGCCTATATTTAAATCATGTGTGTTTGTAAGCGTGCATGCAATTAACCTGCTATGTTCTCATCTTCCCTCAACATGTATCACCTGGACACTCTCACCAGTGAAGCTTAAAACCCTCTTGGATAGAACATCAACTCTAAACAAGCACAGTTATGCATTGTGTATAAAATAAACTCAACCTGTAAATAGAGATGTCACTGTTATGACCAACATCGACCTCTGCACAGCTCAGACGCCAGTTGCAAGAGCTCTCTAACATTAGAATCATCACCTGTGACTTATATAGTGTTATTTCGGTACTTTATACTTCACACATTTTTGAACGTTGTTTATATGGGGAGTTCCTCTTTTTGTGTCTATATCTATTAATATGCCTTGTGCACTAAAGCTTCCTGTTTTTCAGTCTGGCCGAGCACTCGTTTGTGAGTATAAACTGGCCTCTACAAGCCTTCATTAGCAGATACACATTACAAATGCTTCATATATACAGAAAAAAACCCAATAATCCACATTTCACTATTTTGTTCTTTGGTTCAGATTTGGATTCTGTATTGTTCTTTATTTGTTATTATTTTGTCATAAAATAAGTCAACCAAATAACTTAAGCTGTGTGACAGCACCTTGCGTTTACGCCAGGCTGTGAGCTGCCCTGAAGCTACACCCCCTTTTACCCCATTTACTTTCTCAATCTTAGTTTAAACTATTCCTGACCTTCTCCTTCTCTCGTCTGATCATCTCAAGTACGTCCTGTACCAAATTTGCTTCCTCTTTTCAAGCCCCACATTTAATTACAAGCTCAAACCTATTTGCCCTATATGGCTGTCTCGACGTGTTTCCTATCAACTTAACAGAGTTATTCTCAGAACTCAGAGCTGAAGTTCCCCTTTTCTAAGTCTGTATGTTCTACAAGAGAGGAAGTCGGTAAACAAGTTTATCATCACAAAGGTTGTTAGGTAAAGGTCACGTAGACATTTGCTTAGTAACCCTAAAACAGCACATTTCATGTAGCTAATCGCATATATTAACACCCCCCTTTTTGTGACACATCTCATGTGTTACAAACTCAAAATCCTTCACTCAGGTTAGCGAATTAAAAGAAAAGTTTAGTCCTATCACATTATGTATAAATGCTCCGGAGCTTAAACCTGTGTTTAAGGAATGAAATCAAATTAATCATCATGTCAAATCCTTTCTTGGCTCCATCCACAGCCTGCATCCTTGAAACGTCCTATAAACAAAAACCTGTGTGTTAACCAGAACATCACCTTTTATACTCAGTTTTCCACTTATGATCCAACCTGTAATATAAAAAAGTTAAAACAGAAGAATTATCAGTCATGTGTCTAACCTTAGTCCAGTCTTTTGTCAGTGTCCAGTCGGTCCAACCTATGGTCTGCCTCGTCCGTCCAGTCACCATCCATTTACACACATTCACTCACATGCATTAACATCAGGTATTGCTGACAGTGGAGACTATCTCGCAAATATTCAGTCTTCACTCTCAGCAACATCAACTCATTTATTTGTTTTACTTTGTTTTTAAGAAAATAGTTCTTTCTGCTTTTAGACTGGATTGGCTCGCGGCAATCCTTTTAGACAGAGACTTAGCCTTCTCCTCTGCCTATTGTAATCTGGAGAAGGTCACCGAGAATTTTCAGCGCTGTTATCCACTCTTTTGCAGGCCTGCTTAGAACAAAAATGAGAAAAAGAGAGCTGATTATTAGCTCATCAAAACACAAAACAAAATCACCTGACAGGTTTTTTCTAAGTGCACTGTTACAAAAATGATGAACCCCCTTAGACATGTGCATATTTGATAAAACTCCCTCTATTAAAATAAGAAAACAACACAAATCTAACCGATAGAAGTAACCCATCACTACAACAACAACCTCAACAATCTTAAACACAGAACATTTTGCCACAAGTTCTTCAGGGTCCTGACTCTCTCAGGTCAACTAACATCACCTCACCTGCTCAATACACAGAAAATCTCGTTAAACACCACACAACTTGCACACCATCAACACTAAATTCTAAATTTTCTCTCCTGAAATCTTACTACGCACTAAGCGAGTTGGACAACATGATAAACAGACTCCTATGCTAAACCTGCTATCTGATCTTCATGAGCTCTTTTGTATTCTAAGGTTAATGCATTTTCTATTTGTGTGTGTGATTGTGTATATGTTTCTTTTGTGGTTTTTCAGACTCCCTCACAAGGTTCCACTTAAACAGTCAGTTTTTCTCTTTCCCAAATTTGATCTCCCTCCTTAAATAACAACATTCCTTGTCCTCAGCCAGAAGTTAAAGCTTGATTTTCAGGTTCAGGGAACAATTCACCCTGAAAGACAGTGAGTGTCTCCCCTCTTTGGCTCATCACTCGTCATTGTTAATGACATTTCCCCCTCTGCCCCAGCGGCTTTACCCTTGAAGTCCCGTCTCCTCCAGTGAGTCCAAGCTCACTTAGGGACCTAGGTTCAAGCAATCGTGACTGCGCCTTGCCTTAGGTTGTCCCAGGGTTTCGAGGTGGGATCTTACCCGTCATGGGCTGTCCAGCCTTCCATGCTTCGCCTGATACGGGGGCCAAGTGGGCACGGGTGCTATGAGGGGAGGGGACACACTGACTCTGGAAATCAAAGGAGTGTAAGCTGCTTTCTTCATTTCATCAGTATATTAAGCTATCTCACTTCTTGATTATTCCCAACATTTCACCTGTAACAATTTGTGTACGTGTGTTTTCTATTCATTAATGTAATTGTTAGTTCATGTATTTATCTTCTCAGTCTTTCTTTTTCTAAAACATGTAATTAATATATTTTATTACTTTTTCTTAAGACATTCAGTCTCTAATTGCTCTGTTTTCATGCTGCAACGTCTCTCCCCAGCTATAATCAGACTTCCTGTTTGACGCACACACACTCTCTCAGGCCTCCTCTATTCACGCACTCTCCTATGAGTTATTATTACTTATTTATTATTTTGTACAAATCACACAGAATCATTCAAATCAAGTACTCACAACATTCACACACTTAGAAGCACTCAAAATATGCTTTCCTAAGAGTATTTTATCAAACATGCTTGCTTAGCATCAGAAAGAGCAAGTAGACAACACTCAGTGCATCTGTCCTCTTAAAAAGAAGAGAAATAAACACATATGGGACAATTCTCCCCATCTTAGACAAAATGTGACCTTTAATGTCCGTTTCCAAGTCATGTTCTTCTCTACACACGACTCTTGGCCTCCAGGGCATAAAACTTTAAACCTAAGTTTTTACTTTTACCAGAACTAGTACTTTACCAGAACCCTCATACTAAGACTAAGACTGCTATATGTGCAATTCTTTCTTTGACAAAGTTGTATTTTGTATTTTCTTACTCAGCTGTATATAGTATTGGTATTCTATTTTATTCTATTCTACTTTATTTTATTGCATTCCAGTGTTTTCTAATTTCTGCTGCATAACTTTGCACTTTTGCTTTAACAAAAGAAATTTCCCACCGGTGGGACTAATAAAAGTCATCTTTATCTTTAACTAGCCCTAACCTAAATCCTGTCTCATCCACTGCTGAAATTCTAGTTCAATGAACACGTGTTGCAGTTTAAAATTAAAAGAGGAAGTAACTCACACCCAAGAACTGGGTGTGTGTGTGTTAATGTCTGTGTCCCTTTAAATGAAAAAAAGGTGAACAAATGTGGTGAGTTTTCCTCAATTTACACAAAATATGACATTAAATATCCTTTTCTAATTCCTGTTCTTCTTTAAACACCATGAATGACCTCCAGGTCATAACCTTTGGACTTATAACTCTGATATAAGTCCACACAGCGCACCAAGCACAGAGAAAATTCAACCTCAGTGCTTCAGAATTCTCCTCAAAATTCAGAAACTGTTTCTGTCATTTATCTGCCCAAGAACTTCATCATATGGACCTCGCCGGGTCCAGTAATCTTCAGCACACGTATCTCACTGCAGCCAGTGAAGATTTAAAAACAGTTTATTGTCTCAGTTTACCCAGTATTAACTTATCATGTGGACCGCAGCCGATCCATACATCTCAACACAATCGTGTGTTCACCTTTACACAACTTATTCTTTACTTGTATCACAACACATCTAGTAATATCATCAGAATTACTTCAACATGGTAAACATTGATTTTCCTTTAAAATCAACTTACCCTTAAAACTCAAGATCACAGCTGACTCGATTCTCTGAAATCCTGAGTCAGTTAAACACCTTGCTCAACTCACGGTGTTCTTTTCTCGGACCCCTTCGTCCGAGCTCACTCTTTTTACCCCGGCATCTCCCCCAGATTGTTACGAGATCTTCATAGACCCAAAAGTAAGCATATTATTTCCCTAGTCAAAAGTCAAGCCGTTCCTCACACAGTAATTTTAATCTCACAGGCTTTGTGTTTTTAAAACTAAAAAGAGGAAGGAACAGCGCCCAATTTAAACTGCGCATGTTGTCACTCAACAACACACACACAGAAAATGTAACTGTATATATTATCTCAAACTGAAACAAAACCCATCTAAAAATCCTAAAACATCTTACTTCGACACCCCAGAACACACATCGCTTACAGACATATTTATTAATTAAATTATCTCAAATTCAATTTCAGTTCTCAGAACCCAGGTAACGGTCTTAAGTATCAACAGTTTATGTATCCTATCTCAAAACCCCTCAAAAAGTCATACAGTCATGGCAAGAAATAAAACTTTACTTACATATTGTAATAAACAAAACCAGCGTCTTAAGTACATGCATCAGCAATGTCTAGCAGTCCCTATTAACTTCCTCATACTCTATGGACCTCTCAGCTGCCTTATTTGCATTCTCACACACACACACACAGTCTAAAAATAATACCAGCCTGACTCTCAGACTCAGACAAGTCTCTTAATCTATTTACACAGACGTCCTATGATTACAACTGCACAGATTTTAGGCCTCTCATTTCAAAACCTACACAATTTAGACAATTTTTAAATTAACGGTCCGACCGATAAACTCCCTGAGTTTTTTGTCATCAATTTAACCAGTCTCGGCCCCGGGCCGTGGTCACATATCTAAGACCCTACACAATTTAAAAGCGTCAACCAACTCAACCCCTGCCGAAAAGCTCTGTTTTGGGGACATTTCACATCCCAGGCTTCCCCGAAGTTTTAAGTTAAAAGTTACACGCCCGAAACCCGGTTTCTACTGACCAAAAAAGTGCAAACCACCGTCCCGGACGGTAAACTGACCCAGTCAGTGGCTATTTTGGAGCGTCGTTGTTCTCCACACTTGCCAAGTGAACTATCCCTCCCCGAGGAAGATGTCGATCGTCACCGACAAATTGGAAGCGTCACCTTCCGACAAATGCACTTGTTAGACTCCCAGAGTCTCGTTCTATACAATTTAATTATTTTGAAGACACCCCAAAAATCACAAACCCACCATATCGGTGTCCAAGCCCGGCTTTATATTCAATTGAGACTTTAATGTCACAAACTTCACCAATTACCTATTATTCTAACTTCTCTTTATTCTAAATCCTCTTTATTCTAAATCCTCTTTATTCTTATTCCTTTGGGACTTTAACCCGGTACCTTTGGTGAGACTCTAACTCACTTTTACTTATAACTTATCATTACTTCAACTTCAACTTCTCATGAGATTTTCACCAAAATCAAAACAGACCTTTACCAGTAATTTTCAGTGAGTAGACTTTTAATTTTGTCATAACCAATTCAGCACTGTTTGGAAATAATTCAACAGGTAGTGCCTTACCTTTGAATAAGCCGGCTTATGTCCACTCACTTCGACCACTGACTCGTGTCTGCCTGTTTGAGCACCTTGGACCCTCTCAGTCTCAACCTCCAACTTTTCTCCCTCAACCCTCGGCCAATGCACCAAATGTTACGGGTCCGAAATTGAGGATGAGAGTAAAACAATGATGGTCCAGAAGAGGTCAATCAAACAATTGATTTTAATGAATGCACGCAGCGTGGAGAGGTGTAAACTGCCAAACAGTTGTACATCTCTACCCAAAATACACTCTAGATTGCTTTTATAACATCAGGGTATTGTAACGCCCCTTCTTGCGTTTACAAGCACATAATTTGCATGTACAGAACATTCATGTATTTTAAGAATTAAATGCAACATAGAGGTTCCTCCTTGTGGCATACTCTTCCGAATATGGTGATGACCTAAGGCCTTTGAGGTCACCATGGACTGGACATCCTTCCGTCACCTGTAACTAAGCAAACTCAAATACCACAAGAAGCTGAATACATTCAGGCCTTTGCTCAGCTACTATTTTACTGTAACAATATACTCAGCATATGAGTTATGATACATATATATTTAACTCAATCATTTTAAAGTAGTTATAACTGCACCTGTAATAAACATGTTAATATTTGATTATGATAACCCCTATAATATAAATTATAACATAATGCCAGCAGCTTCAATAAACACTTTGATGAAATGATAATTAATGCAATGACAAAGATGATGGTTATGTAAAATAATCCCTATAATTCTACACCACTCAGCAGTGTTAGCTAATTTTCTTATAGCCTGCCACAGCACCTGTCCTCTGGCTCCAAACTCTTGAAGCGGTTTTGCTGTTGTACTGGCCCCTAACCCTAAATTTTAGTTCAGGTCGTGTCTCTCTACAGAAACAGCTTAATTCCCTTTATCCTGTGACGGCCAGTATTGGTTAGTAATCTTATAAAGCCAAAAATGACATATTCCCAAAATACAGGGTTAAGTGCTGTTACAGCTCAGAGGGTTGACTTAACCCTCTAATAATCAATGTAGTTAAAATACTCAAAACAATGTTGTCAGTAGTAATGGGACAAAGCCATATTCAATGTTGATTTTAATTTGAAAATATGTGTACATAATCTAACATGCTTATTATTTGTGGGGACATCAATCTTGAAATAAATACTGGTAGTGCAATTAAACATTTTTGTGTTCTATGTATACATTATATGTACAAAACAGAAAAAATAATATTTGCATAGAGAATGGAGTTATATAACAGTGTAGGTGGACCAAGGCCAAGTCAATGTTGAGCATCTAAGAAACTTATGAAAGTTTATACTACTAGTAATGGAAACTTGCAGTCTCAACATAAAAAAGTACTACAACTTCTCACATCTCAATAAACCTTTGATTTTTTTATTTGACTTTTCATTGACAGTACTCAGTAAATTTCACCAGCCTTCATACTGCAAACTAAACAAAACACCTGTTTACAATAACAACTTCATATGAGAAACAAAGGGAAACAGACTGATGGGTTTATGGATTCAGTTGCTAGCTGCGGGTCATATTCACGGTAACAATTTTAACAGTCTACACTCACTTTTTAAAGAATGTAGCAAAGATAAATGCTGTACAAAAACATTCAAGTTAAGAACACAGAATTACTATTGTAGTTAACAACATAAGATAAAGTCTTTTTTTCATAACACAATGCATTTAAACAAGTATAAATATCTGTCTAACATTTCTAAACAATCAAACTGCTGAAAATGAACACATCCTGTCTGTGAACAGAGAAGATCATGTGACATCTGGATGTGTGGACCTTTGGTTCCACATATTTCTGAAAGTGTTCCTTGTAGACAGTACACAACTGCAGTTTTCACACATTATATGTTACTTGTTTGTAACATGGAAAAACAAACATCACAACATCATAAAAAGACTTCCTCAGTGGCTGAAGGAGGTGGCACATCTGGCATGGCAAAGTGGTGTTGAAATTCACTGGCCGGCTCCCACGTGTCATCCCAGATTTTCCCACTGGAAAATATAATTATTGAAAGAAACAACACCAAAAACATTAATATCAGGTTGGGGATTACTTCATGCTTTTTATGTTTAACACCAGAGGTGGAACATGATCAATACATTTACTTAAGTACTGTACCAAAATGCAAATTGTCATTTTTATGGATATTTTTAGCTTCTGCTACACTATTTGTAATTTAGATGGCTTACAAACAAAACACTAGTGTACAGTTACACTCAACACATATGAAAGATTTAGTTATTGTTTTTCAGTTTAACATTTCATAATATCCTTTCTGTGAAGTGAAAATAAAAATTGTCCACAGTAAAAAATGGAAGTGTCAATATTTCAGAGTAAACCTATTTTAACCTAGATAGAGTATTTACAACTCTATGAGGAGTAAACCAGCTCTAACATCAGAGTTAAAAGTCAGTGTAAAGTTTGTTAGACACTGAGTGAAGACTTAACTCCACACAGTGTTGATTAGTACCAGTCCGCAGGCGTGTGCGGTCTCAGAGCTCTGATGCACATGGAATTTTCTCCGGAGAGTTGCCGCAGTCAGGTAAGTGAAGTTAACATTCCCATACTGGTAACATTAAAAGGTATTTTTAAACTAAATAGCTCTTTATAGTTTCACTAATGTCAAGTGAGGACATGTTAGCAGCATTTACCCATAGGTTTAATGATATTGTCCAGTAGCTACATGCTAGCAGTTGCTAAAAGTTCAGATGTTCGTTATCTTCTCACTGAGTTAATATGAACCTAAAACATTTTAACTATGTATTTCTTCTGAATGCTGTCTAAATAATATCATTGTCACATGTCTAATGGTACAGTTTGAACAACTATATTACCTTTTATTAGTAAGCTAATAATCTATGGAGTTAAATCAATTAGCTTATATAAGCGAACTACTTTCAGAAAAAGTAGGTAACATTACCATAAAGTTAACTTTACTGGTTTATATTATTTTAAGCAAATGCCAAAGGCATACACTAATTTAGTTTTGCTCATTATTTAGTAAGAAATATGTATTTTGTATAAATTAACTGATAGCAATGTTAATGATATGTTAAGTAATATTAGGTAATGTTTCTATTTTATAGAAAGGTTTAAGAGTATGCAAAAACCAAATCTCTGAGAGATGCAACCAGAAGACGGATGAGAAACATACTTGAGGCTGAGATGACAGAAACACATGGGTAAGAATCAAAAATGTAGGATATAAAGAAACATTTTTAACATTGTATTACTTTTAATTGTGATGTTCAATGCCATTTATTGAATTTATACATTAAGACATCTCCCCCTAAAAGCGTAAGAGTGATGTATGCGCAGGGGATTGTTGCTCTGTCTCCATATCTGGAAGACCCATATTCACAACATGGATATGTAAGTAAAGGTGACTTTTCAACATTAAATACATAATTGCCCTCAGAAATGTTGATAACATAGTCCTTCTGCATTTATTTAATTACATAGGAACATTACTACGATCCAGAGAGCGGTTCAGGATACCTTGAATGGTCTTCAACCGCCATGCAAAGAAAAGCTGTGGAAGAAAGAAGCGTCTCAGTTTGCAAATCTCCCAAAAGTAAGTTCACTTGTCATTTAAATGATACTGATGTAATTTGTAGGCAGGATTCAATCAAATTGTTTTTTCTTAAGTTGGTGGTCCAGGTCATGGTCGATCCAGACCACTCACCACTCAGACAGTGTTATCAGATGAGGATGTAAGAGCAGCTATTGCTCTTTTGAGACACTCTGCTGATGAAGACATCCGTGAAAAGATGAAAGCTACCTTCATTTATCGGCATTCAATGGTCAACGATGAAAAGAATGCAGCAGATGTCTTCATAGGCCTGATGCGGTTTCTGGACACACCAGGACTGGTAAGACATCTTCATTTGTTGAATCACTGAAATATTCCATGGAGCTTGTAGTGTCAATGATTACACCTCGCTATGTTCTGTATTTTTGCATTACAGATAGAACAAGATTTCCGACTCCTGTTTTGTGAGGTCACTGCCAGAAAATCCTTGGAGAGGTGGCCCATCAATCTCAAAGCAAAGGTTGTAAAGGAAAGTCATGGACTTGTCTCCACCTCAGAGCTCTTGGAGTTAATGTGCAATGCTGAGTCAGGTACTGAAGTTGAGAATGGTATGATTGTGACTCATTTTATTTGCCATTGTTGGTCATATAGGTAATTCTGTCAATTGAATGTATTTTTGAAATAATTCTTTGTTTATTCGTCTGTAGGCTGGGACAGTGACATGTCTACTATCTTGCTGCTGCTACATCTGCTACCACCATTTGCACAATGGTGAAAGAGACAGGGGCGGATCTAGAAGGGTGGCATGGGGTGGCAAGTGCCACCCTAAAATGATCCCTTGCCACCCCAGTTTTGCATATGACAGTGTTGTTTATTAAAATAAGATAGCATTAACAGTTTGAGCGTAGTTACAGTCAACAGTGAATATAAATGCTAAAACTGAATATATTGGATAGTGTTTCCCCCTCCACCATTAACAAATGGTTCAGCCCATAGCAGGACCGGCTTTTTTCTTGTTTTCAGTAACAAGCGATGCTTGTGATTGTGCCAGAGCACATTTTGAACAACACCATGGGAATTTCGGATTTTACACATTTGGTTGGATGTTACACTCTGGAAATGGAAGGAAGGTGAGTGTTATTAACCCTCTGTGGTCCACGGACACGCTGCACCTCCAAATCACATGACTGATGTAAGCTGACACAGCAACAAGCTGCAGCCACGCTGAGTCTCTATTTCAACCCATATTGAAAGTTCGGACTTCAAAGTTTTTAAATTTTAATTACAGGCCAGTAAATCCAGAGTTATGATAATATATATAAGCCACGCTTTTTACTAAATACTGTCGCCACGTTTTTGTGTGTGTGTGTTTTAAGCGTTTTCTAAGGACAGCGCGAAAACAGTAAAGAAAGAAAAAAAGCCACCTCTTTCCTATCAGTGGAAAAATGTACCATGTCGACCAATTAAAAAAAAAAGTCAACATGTGAGATTTGGTTGTTTAGGAAGAGGGGAGAGTTTTGGGAGTGACGGTAACGGCAGCGAGACAGAGCGAGCGAGTGAGAGAGAGAGAGAGTTTTTAGATGTGGGAGATTTGTGACGTTTAGTGTGGAGTGTATAGTTAGTGTGTTGTGTTGTGTAGTTGTTCTGTTGTGTAGTCGTTTTGTCTTGTGTGTCAGTGAGGGCACTAATGAACACAAAGGCACATTGCAGTGTAAACACTGTCACTAAGTAGAAAACCAGCGGAGTGATACACCTGCTGTTGTCAGGCCTGCAGGTTTGTCCCTGTGCTGTTCTCCTCTGTCTTTTGGTGGACAAACTTTTTTTTTACTGGCACACATCATTTGTGGGGCATCTTAATGCAACACCTGATTGTTCTCTCATTTTAGTTTTAGTAAAATTTCAAATGGTTGTACAAAATGAAAAAACAGCAGGTGTATTGGCTGCATTTTTAGATAAATAGTTGTATATGTTTACAAAAGTACAATTTATATTTGCATTTCAAGTTATAAAAATTTACTCAACATGTCTGTGTGGTTTTTTTTACAGTAAAAAAATACTACTAGGATTTTAAGTTCTTTGTGTGATTTCAGATCAGTAACACTAATGCAGTATGTCAGTGAAAAAACAACTAAATTCAGTTGAGCTGAAAAGATCCCAAACAAGGCAAGGTGAAAAAAATAAAATGAAACAATCTGAGGGTGAAATACAAACGTAAACTCAAAAGGAGTCAAAAATGGCCGCTTGTATTTCAGACCTCAGTGGGTTAATCCAACAAATCATGAAAAATTAGGTTTAAATTTATGTCCATGACAGTGCAGATTTCTGACATTTTGTGTAATTTAAGCTGTAACAATGTGATTGTTTTCTAACAAAGAACAGTGAAACTTAAGTTAGACGTGTGTTTGTAAATGAACCGCCCCATGTTGTGTAGCTTTCTGGATTTTATACTTATTGGGCTACATATTTATTTATTATACAGGCTATACAGTACATAACATCAAAACTCACATGTTTTATGTAACTAAAGTGTGTAATTATGTGGGCTACAGACAATAATTAAGTTATAGACTATATTTATATGAAAAACGTGTATACTTACTGCATTTGAATCATTTTAACCATATGTAACCACCTGCATATGTGTTTGGGGGGAAAAAAAGGCTTTGATTTTGCCACCCCATTTGATTTCTTTGCCACCCTCATGCCACCCTAAGAAAATTTCTCTAGATCCGCCCCTGGAAAGAGACCAGGAAAGATGTCTGCATCTCAAGCTGTCAATAACCTCATCAAATTCCCAAAGGTATGTTGTTTAAATTAATGTTCCATCACCTCTATTTTCATGGACAGTGAGGTGAGCTAATCTACTGTCAGAGGATAGTCACTTAATACTGTTGTTTAACCTCCTGGGACCTGCCATCCACATATGTGGACATCACATTTTTGGTTATTTTGACCAAAATACTCAATTTTGCTCTACATGGGCCTGATATCCACTTATGAGGACATTATACTGCTACTGTTCTATCAAAATTTTAAATGAATATCCTCATTTGTGGCTCTCATTTTTCTTAAAAACAAAAATAAGGTAAAAAAAAAAAATCTGGAAATTCTTTGTTTTTACATTCATTGGGCCCCAATGTGACCAAATATCAAAGAGAAATTAAAAATGCATGTCGTGGAAGAGTTCGGGTCTTAGGAGGTTAATGTGTTGTTGTAGGCTGGAACCAGTGTACAGCAGCATCTAGACAACAGCAGTCAGCCCTACCTTCTTGCTCAGGGATCCACAAGAAGCAGCATTCACACCTTCATTGTGATTGACAAGCATGCACTTCCATGTAAAGTGACAGGTTCAGTAGGAGCCCTTGATGAACATTTTAGGGCCCATTATGTCTTTGGTACATCATACAGTTCATTGCTGACCAACTTTTTTCACTTTTCTGCAAACAACTGTGACATTGGGGAAACGCCATATTGCTTTCTCTAGTGAGCATCATAGAACTGTATGCTAATGTGAATTGTAAGGGCTTGTTACGTTAATTAAATGACACTGAAATGAGAAACATAATAAATGCTGTTACTTTAACCTGTATGTTTGTTGTCATTTCCATAATCAAGTCAAGTCAAGTCAAGTTGGCTTTATTGTCACTTCAACCATGTACAATTAGTTCACAGTGAAACGAAACAACGTTCCTCCAGGACCAAGGTGCTACATGCAACATAAATTTACAACATAAGTTAACAGAAAACACTAAACTAGCTAACTAAGAGGCCTAGTTAGCTGGCTAGCAGAGACAAGACAGATTGACCTAACATAAATTACAACATAAATTAACAGAAACTAACTATCTAACTATCTAAGGAAGACTAGGAAGTAAAGAAATTAGTGCAAAAAATCCAGTAATAATATTGTGTAATATAGGATAGATCACAGTTATTTAGTAATATAGCATCATAAGATGAATATGAAAAAATAACACTACAGAGAAATAAAAATGATATATTATTACACATCAGAGTGTTATTATTAAACTAAATTTGGAGTAAAAATAGCTCTATAAAGTGTAATCAAATTACTCTGAACAGTGTGAATAACCCTCAGTGTTAAATATTTTTACACATTTTGTTGTTAATTTTGACACTAAATTGAGTACAATTAACACTGAAAACTTAACACTGGTCATAGAGTAAATTTAACTCTAATTTTGAGTGGGACCAAATGTTATCTGAAGCAGAGTTAAAATCAACTCTCTAAGTGTAAAATTGACACTTGGTTTTTTACTGTGTCCAAATGTGATAATTACTTTCTTTTTGATCATTCTGAAGGCTGTTGTTTTCTCTTTAATTTGTAGAGATGCATTGCTGTCACACAATTGTAATGCTAGAAATACAGGATGCAAAACAACTGAAAGCTTTCACAGTGTGATATTAGTACTTCTTTGGAAAGTTCAGAATCTGAATACTCCCTCCACTGCTTAGGCAATTTATCCTTTGGCACACATAAATCTGTGTAAGACATGGACATATTCTCTCCACTTTGTCAGTGTCCTCATAGCTTCCATATATTTCTTACCATTAATGTGAGTGCTCTTATGGTCACAGCAAGTCCAGCTGGAATAATTCACAGTACTTTTGCATCTAAGTGAGAGACTACGTGTGTTTTCTGAACAGTTTCAAAAATACTTCGTATTAATTTATTTTATGATTCCACAAAGATGGCAAGAAACTTTACAATAATCCTCAATTGATTAAATAATCGAGATAGAATAAGAAAAAAAAAGCGAGAAGTAAGACGTAAAACACCTGGTTTTCCATTTTCATTTCTGCTCCAACAAGGTAATAGATGGAAACAGAACATTCTCAGAGAATGAAATATCCAGAGCTTCTTACCAAACAGAGCAAGGCAACCAACACACTTTTACTTCTGCGTTCCCCTAGACAGAAGGAATCAGAGAGGCAATCGTTAAATAACATGTTAATGGAAGGTGTCTTCATAAAGCTTGTGTGTAATCCAGTGTGCACACCTGAGACACACACAGACCCATGTAAACACACTTTAGTAGATGTGTAGGTATGTGTATGTAAGGCATTTCCGTTTATAAAAATAATAATAATAGGATTTTGAAAAGCATGTATCCAATTGTGGCATTTAGAAAAAACTATTTTGACCACAGGTTTAGTTTACTGCGTCCATCTGTTTTTGACTCTGGCTATCTTCTCTTCTTCTGAAAGTTTGAAGTACTTGTAACATCATACACATAATCAATATCATCCCATTATGAATTGTTAGAATTGTGTCCATTTAAACACTTCAAACTACACATGATTATCTACTATTTACAGTGAGACAGGGCTGGTAAGCATCTATCAGGATCTATAAATTGTGCTTTCTGTGATCCTGATTCAACAAGACCAACTGAAGAAAAAGGCTTACACAGAAAACACTTTGATCCTTCCTCACATACAGTCATTTCTATGTTAGCCATGTAGGTTTTTGCTGTTTAGATGTAGCAAGTATTCAATGTCTGTGATTCATTTTGCAGAATTGTTTAAGAACAAACACATTAAATACAATCTTTTAATGTAATTCCATTAATCATTTCCCTTCACTAATCTCAAAAGTACATTTGAATTTCCCAGTGTAGGACAGTTCATGGCTGTAGTGCATGGATGAAAACAACTTGAGATAGGCTTACTGTAAAAAGTCGACTGAAAAGCAAATTAAAACATTTTAAGTATTACCTCATTTATCCTGCTCTCAGTGACTTCTTCAAACTGGAACACCTTCTGCCTACTACATCTTCGACAGCCTAAGAAATGAAAAATCACATTTAAAAAAACATAAGACTCTGTATACACAAGAAATCAAATATGAGTTTTCACTTAAGAAGTGAAAATCTGTAATGTCCTCCTGATTGCCATACTCCATTTGTCCTCTGGGGTCAAAAAGTGAACCCACCTCAGCTGAGTGTTTTTTAAAGTACATACTATGAATTGTGAATCAATTCTGTGTAACACCTTAGTTTTACTTAGGACCAACACATTAACAAAAAAATTCACCCTTCATTTTGCAATTTAGGGCCACCACACCTTGTTTAGATAAATGCATGCCCTATTTTTTTAGATAAACTAAAATGTTCTCTCAAAGTGCGTTTTGGTTTTCTCAATCAAATCAAGCTGAATTACAAAGTCCTCTTAACTAAAGTAAGGGATTGACCATATTTAATTATAGTCATTTTATAGTGTAGACCAAAATTCAGCTAAATAACTAGTGAATAATACTTTGCAATGGTTTGTTATTTCTCTAGGACAACATATGCATCATTTTCGGGAAAGAAACTTAAAAATCTCAAGACATACCATGCAAAGCAATACTTACTCTTTCTCTTCTTATTTTCATGTTGGCCATCCAGACTTGAGGACTGGGAGATTGCGTGGCTAGCAGGTGGATGAAGAGACTGCAGAGATGGCTGGTCTGTGGGTTTAAAAGGTGGTGGAGAGGTGGGAGAGGTTGTTTGTGAGGTGCTTCTGTCTCTCTTCTTTGTTGGAAAGACTGGGAGCATGGAACAGAAGAAGGAGATAAAGGAACAAGATTGAGAACAAAATCAGTCTCTGTCTGCTCGTCTGACAGGCTCTTTGGCTGCTCCTCGAGGAGCCTAGAAGCTTGATGTTCCTGGGTGGTCATCTCAGGCTGCTCCTTGGCGAGGCTCTCTGCTTGCTTGTTGATCAGGGTCTCTGCTTGTTCTTCACTGGGGATCTCTGCGTGCTCTTTGATGTGGGTCTGTTTGTCGGCACAGTGCTCCTTGGTGGCATTCTTGGACTGCACAACCTGCTGTTCTGTGGGGGTATTGGGTTGCACTGGTGTGGATGTTCCTATAAAACATATTTACTTTCATAAAAATCTTTCACAAAAAAGGTCTTATATTTAGCAGAAACTACACTTTGGCTACGTTCACACTGCAGGCGAAAGCACATCAAATCCGACTTTTTTGACCCTATGCGACCCGTATCCGATCATGGTATGACAGTGTGAACAGCACAAATCCGATATTTTAAAATCCGACCTGGGTCACTTTCGTATGTGGTACTGAATCCGATACATATCTGATGTTTTAGAAAGCGACTGCTGTTTGAACGGTCACGTTGCATTAAATCCGTCTTTTACATCACTGACACAAGACACCAGTCAAACAACACTGTTTGCTCTGGGTCTAAACAGAGCGCGTTGTGTGTGACGTCTTCTTTTGCGCATGCGGGCCGCTTTGAGCGTTCACACTAGAGCGCGTTTGCTGTCACATTTTATTTGTAGTGTGAACAAGCAGACAAAAAAAATCAGATTTGATCAAAAAAATCGGAATTGAACATTAAGACCTGCAGTGTGAACGAAGCCTTTGATAACATATCCTTCAATGGTTATTTAATGACCTTAAAGTATACTTACACAATTTGCTTAAAGACTAATGAAGTATTCTGATTGTGAAAGCAAGTTGAGACGACTTGTTGTGAAATGTTAAATATTAATTAGTATTAATTACCTGAACTGAAAGTATACAACAGACTTCACTCTTACCCTTAGACAGTATAAATTCATATGTCCTCTGCATCTCCTCCAGGAAATTTCTTGTAGTAGAAGTGGGGTCCAAATGGGTAATAACATCTGCTACCCACTTATGTGAAACCTTGTCTTTTTTGCCAATAAATAAAATGGGCTTGTAGCCTATAGCCTCAAGTTTCCGCACCTGAAATTAATAAAAAAAATATTTGGCACAAATTAGTCAAACACAGCCTGTTGTTAAATGGTAAACGAAATGACTCTTATATAGCGTTTTTCTACTCTCGTGGAGCACTAAAAGTGCTTTATACAACATGCAATATTCACCCATATTCACACAAGCTTCTAAAATGTTTCCATTTAAGCATTCACACACAGCAAGAGTTGGCTCGGACAGTCTCAGTCATTGTGTCCTTGGGCAAGACACTTCACCCGTTGCCTACTGGTAATGGTCAGAGGGCCCAGTGGCGCCAGTGTCCGGCAGCCTCGCCTCTGTCAGTGCGCCCCAGTGCGGCTGTGGCTACAATGTAGCTGCCATCACCAGTGTGTGAATGTGTGTGTGAATGGGTGGATGACTGAATGTAGTGTAAAGTGCTTTGGGGTCCTTAGGGACTAAGTAAAGCGCTATAAAAATACAGGCCATTTACACATTCATACTGATATGAATACATACAGCCACCACTGATGTACTAGAGTTCAAGTAATTGTTTGTCTTTAGCAAAATGTAGATAAAATAATGTTGCATGTTCTCAAAAGCACATATGATGAGCTGTGTTAATGTACCAGCAACATCTTATGACGGCTTATGATAATATATATAACTAAAGAATTTTTACTTACTGCAATGCGGGCAGAATCAATTATCCGGCCAACATTTCTGTTTTTCAAGACAGCTTGCCCCCACTGGCTATCCAATGATTCTACTTTTTCTTTTAGCTTCTGTTTGGTGGACAGACTTCGGAAGCAGACACAGCAGGTTCTTCTGCTTGCCTGATTGGGAGTCTGGCAAGATGTACAGGGCCTGAATTTGGGGCGTGTCATGTTGAACAAAGAATAATTACACACAGAAAAGGCAGCAGACAGACAAAAGGAAAATTATAGGTTGACTAAAAAATAGCTGAAGAGTTAAAGAGACAAAAATGCGGAGAGAAACATAGAGACAGACCAATAAGGACAGCAGTAAGAACAGATACAAACAGACTGACGTGGCTCTTAAAAGTGCCTTTAGGAGTTTTTCAAAAAGCAGATTTTAGGAAGCAATAACTGGCTGAGTGATGAAGAACCTGTTTAGAAAAACAAAGTATTCAGAATTCAGAAGCACCTTATAAAAAATATATACATTAAATCCTTTTGTAACGATTTAGATAAACCCTGTTTACTGTCCATTTCTATTTCATTTGCATTTGCAGCATAGATGACCGGTCTGCTATTTAATGATTATGTAATGCTGTTATTACGTTTTTTATCGAGAACGAGAGAGAGAGAGCCAGAAAGAGAGAGCTAGATTGATAGATAACGTCTGGCAACACTGACCCTTATTAGAACTCTCAAACTTTACAAAGTGGCAACAACAGCAAAACTCAGCACACACTTCTCTGTCACTGTACCCTGGATGATGATATATGATAAGCTTGACTTGATTGGCTAACAGATACTAATTTAGCTAGCTTACAGCACATGTGGTGTGGCAACATATATGCAATTAAATGTTCAGTCATTCGCTGTTCCACAAAATTCTTAACCCATAGAACTGCTACAAGCAACTTTGTGAGCTGACTGTTTCTTTTTTTTGAGTTATAAATAAGGAAAATATATTTTTTAAAAACTACAGATTCAGATTCTTACTTACCTGTGGTACGATCGAGTACGGTGACGTCACTGCCGCTCATCTAATATGATAAAAAAAAAAATCTTTCTCAAAAATAAACAAGTGAGTCGCCGTGAATTCTTTAACAGCACCGAAAATGTTTTGCCTAATAAAAAAAGCTGTTCTTTTTTATTTGTTTAATTTAATTTAATTTAATACATAAGAGCGTGATTATCCAAAGCAGTCGGTAAAATGACTGCATGTATTCAGAGGAGTTGGAGAAGATATGTTACAGCTGTAGCAGAATGATCGACAGGTTAAAAATGTATAAGGATTTCCAAATATGAAAAGGATTGTAGAACAGTTTATAAAACCGGTGCAATAAATTCACCCAATCGCTAGCTGTGCCATTACCCGGCATACATCACTCACTGCATCAGTGCAATAACCGATACAAAAGTAACAGCCTGTAATTAGTTTTATCTGCAGTAATTTTCTCTCAGGTAGTTGCCTGCATTATATAATTTATTGTATTCAGTATAGGTCGTTACAATGTGATTTGGAAAATGTCTAAATATACCGACAACAGGCACTTCCGCGGCAATCTGTTGTCGTCAATAAACGACGTTTGAGGAGCTCTGTAGTATTCAATAGGAGGACCATTCACGTCAATTCCCGACGCGAGGGGGGTACCCTGCGCGTCCATAAGTGAAGCAGAGGGAGCCTGACCATGCGTCACACATTTGACGAGTTGGGAGTGAGAACGTGTTGGTTTTATTTGTTTGTGAGTAAATCGGTTTGGCTGTGATCAAAGTTATTAGATTAGATTAGATAAAATAAAACTTTATTAATCCCCCGGGTGGGTTCCTCCTTGGTTTTCACACAGCTGAATAAACGTCAAACAGAAAACTGATTAAACAGAAGTGTGAGATGGTCGAGAATTTACGCCTGTGTCCTGTTATATTTTACATAGCAAGGAGCAGACGGCCGAGTTTATTAAACTCCACCGAGACAGCGGTGACGTTAATCAGAAGGCTAGACCGTCCAACTTCACTGCCGTTTACTTCCGGCCTACCCGACCTCCTGAGGACCCGGCCCACATAGACCGCGAAGGCCGGGTCCTCAGGAGGAGGCAGCCCATGAATCTGGACACAGCTCATGACTCAGCGTGGCTGCAGCCTGTTGCTATGTCAGTTTAAATCAGTCATGTGATTTGGAAGTGCGGCACACAGAGGGTTAATAACACTCACCTTCATTACATTTCCAGAGTGGAATAACCAACCACCTGTGAGAAATCTGAAATGCCCATGGTGCTGATTCACAGTCATTGGCATCGTTGCTACTGACAACAAGAAACAAAGCCGGTCTGCCCTATGGGCTGAACCATTTGTTAATGGTGGAGGGGGGGTAACACTGTGCAATACATTCAGTTTTACCATTTATATTCACTGTAGCTAGGCTCAAAGTGTTAATTCTGGGTGGCATGACATCATTTTAGGGTGGCACATGCCACCCCATGCCACCCTTCTAGATCCACCCCTGCTCTTTCAAGGGCTGCAGAGTTCAGGTGGACCCTCTAAACTGCAGGTAAGCAATCATTTTCTGTCATCTTCCTTTGCTATTCCACTGGACTGGACATAAGTTTAGTTTTTGTTAGCTACATCTGTTGAAGTTGTGGTAAAATGCTAACATTAGCCTATTCGTTGTATTAAGCTAACCTGCAGCTAATATTTGCTAAGTTTAGTGATGCCCGTGTCAATTTAGAGGCCAGTGTTGTGAATAAGCAAACATATTTTGACTTTTAACTGGATTCTGCAGTACAAGATTTAGTTTCCATATCCTCATATCTGTGGGGATGCCAGAGCATTACTCCTGTTGCTGGTGGGACTGATAGCATACAGAGCAATGGCACATTCCAGGCACATAACGGGGAGACAAACGTAGGGTTGGTAGTAACGTCGTTATGGCAATGTTGTTTTTTTGTAAATCTGTGCTTATTTTACTCTTTGAAACACAATGGTAACCTATGTGTCAATGTTAACAGGGTGTTGTGCCATCTGTAACTAACTGAATTTAAAATCAGCGTATTCTGCTCCAATCTTACAGTGGCCCTGAAGTGCAAACCACAAAAACAAATCACAAAACGCACAACAAATTGAAAAGCGCAAAAACAAATTGAAAAGCGCAAAAACAAATTCACTTAATGCAAAAACAAATTCACTTAACGCAAAAACAAATTGAAAAGCGCAAAAACAAATTCACTTAACGCAAAAACAAATTCACTTAACGCAAAAACAAATTCACTTAACGTAAAAACAAATTGAAAAGCGCAAAAACAAATTGAAAAGCGCAACAACAAATTCACTTAACGCAAAAACAAATTCACTTAACGTAAAAACAAATTGAAAAGCGCAAAAACAAATTGAAAAGCGCAACAACAAATTCACTTAACGCAAAAACAAATTCACTTAACGTAAAAACAAATTGAAAAGCGCAAAAACAAATCACAAAACGCACAACAAATTGAAAAGCGCAAAAACAAACACCAAACCGGAAGAGGTAGGTACCAATGCTGCAACAACAGGCATCACTGATTGGATGATGGATCCGGTAGCCTTTTGAACCGGAAGTTGTTCTGTTCGGAAGTTTGGTGACTGCTCTACCAACTTTTTTCCACAACTTGGACAAAACATGTTGGCTGTATCCCAATTCAGGGTCTGCAGCCTTAAAGGCTGCATTTTAAGGCCGATTATGTCACAGCGGCGCGCCGAAGGCTGTCCCAATTCAAAGGCTGCTCGAAACGCGGCCCTCAAATTCGGCCTTCATTTCCATGAATTTTAAGGCTGTGGCGATGTAGACTTCGTGGCCCAACATATCCCACAATTCATAGCGCGGCAGTCACTGTGGATAATTTTGCCGCAGACGGCAGAAGCATAGCGGCCGAAGAGTAAACTGTTAAACGTAAGTACTGAATAGGGCTTTGGAGTTGACGTCACGCCGCGGAGCGCGGCGCCATTTTCGGGGTCTACGAATCAAAAGAGACACTGTGTTGGATCGACGTCGACAAGAATCATGCTTAAAAGCAGCTCCAAAGAAAACGGACGGTATAGAGACCGATTGCGTCCAGAGGCGAAGCGGCGGTACTTGCAGAAAATAGCGTGCATTGGAAATGTGGACCTGTATGAAACACGGCTGTGGAGTAGAAACCCTGAAGACCAACCACTACTGACATAGCCTCACATATTTTCATACCTTATCTGTGCAGTCAGCGAGTACAAGTCGTCATTCAAACAAAGGTAAGTCAGCTCGAGTACTGCGTGTGAAATGCGTTTGATTTTCCCCCAAACATTCAGATTAGTGCAGCATAAATTCATTCATGAGGGGAAATTACAGTGAGAACATGTGGAGGCTGTTAGAGGGATAACATAGTGAGTTCAGTGCATTGATGTGACATTGTCCTGAAGGATTTAGTTATTCTCTATGGTTAAAGAAATTGCACTGATTTAGTCATATTTATTATAAATAATTCTACTTATACATCTTGCTTCTGTGTTTGTGTCCTGTGTCACTAAAAATACATTTTATTTTAGTTTTATACATTGATTAATGACCTGCAGAATCTCCTTATCATATTAAGTGATTCATAATTGTCACTTTATGCTTTCTCCATCTCTAAAGTGATGACATCCTTGCATTACATACTTTAGGTTCATTTTCTGCAGGCAGGTTTCTGACAGAAAACAGGCAGATTTACCCTATAAAATGCAGCGTTCTATAGATGGATGCATAAAGAAATGAAAAATTACATGTATGTGCTAACTTTCTAAACACTGTCACATTTATGGTAAAGTAGATAAAACACATTTGTGTCGGCCTTGGCTCATTAGTTCTTGTCTTTAAATGAACTTTGTCTGTGTGTGTTTCAGGTACTGCACTCTCAAAGACTGAATGAACCAGCATTGCAGCCATGGGTCACTGTGAGCATCACAGGGAAGGTTGAAGCCGCCCACTGCACCTGTATGGCCGGAGTCGTGGAGACCTGCACCCATGTCGCTGCTCTTCTGTTTAATGTAGAAGCAACAGTGCGGATCTGTGGCACAAGGACTGTTACAGATGAACCTGCATACTGGTTTTTGCCTGGTAATATGACCAAGATACAGCCAGAGGTTGGCCATAAGATAGACTTCTCCTCTTTAGCTGCCCAAAAAAAGGCTCTTGATCAAAACATAAACAGACCATCCGTAGTGAAAGGTAAAAGGAGCCGTCCTCAAAAAAGAAAAATCCCACCTGCTGCTGTGGAGGAGTTGTCACTGCTATAATGCCATAATGTTTTATATAGGGGTCTAGATTTATGCCTGAAGTGCACTGCCATGTAAATAATTTGCATTTACTGAATATGTACTGACTGAGTACCACTGTTCAAAAATTGAATAAAGAAACAAACTAAGTTTTGCCTCTTTTTTATTATTAAAACCACTTTATAGAACATCACATCAGTTACAATGTAGCATCCATGTCATTTATAGTTTATAAAAGACAAAATGTTTACATAAAATCATGACAGTGTTTACATGATATCACCCACTACTAACATTATTTACTGTATCTTTTGAAAAAAAAACCCCCCACTATTTATACAGCAAAAGACTTAAGAATATTTAACAGGAGCAAGTTTCATTTTTCCCTGGTTTTACTACAACACTGTTCACCAAACGCAGCAAACCTTCACCATCTTATCCTGAAGGGTCACCTCTTCAGCCTCACATGGAAGAAGTAATCTGATTGGCATGGTGGTATGTTTGAAGCAGGTCCCTTATGTATCGCTGGAACCCAGTCACGATGTGTTTCATCCATTTCATTGGCTGGTTTGCTGCAATAATGCCAAATAATTAGAAACTCTATAAATAGAAGGTAGTTCTGCAAAATCACTCAGTAGGATGCTTGTTGTAATTTGCTATGACCTCAGAGCGCATCGAAAATAAAACTAATAGGCTATAAAGAGTGATATGAACATATTTAGAACTTACTGGAATGTAAATGTCTGGAGCACCAACAGATATTAGGAGATGGAAGAGAGCTGGATATCAGCTCGTCTCACAGCTGCTATCCAGGCTAGACGCCTTCGTTTGGTAACATCGATACACGAGCTGCCTCATGTTGCTTCCAGGTTGGGAAAGAATGAAAAGATAAACCCTTCAAGCTTATTCTCTTGCCGGTCGTGCGATCGAGCATCGCAGCCGACCACACAGCAAATACGAACCACGGCTGTTGTGTGTGCCTTCGCTCCCTTTTCACTTGCTAGACCCCGAAAATGGCGGATGGGGCCAAAATCCTTTCCACGCCCACCCCCGTGACATCACGCTCCAAAGCCCTATATGATGTCACTTTTTTATGTGCAAATGTTTAATAATGAGGAACATTAAAACATTACTGTTGGCCACATGTCGACAAAGTTATGTGACATTAGTGATGTTTGTACTTTCAGCGTTTACTTTGTTTTAAAGCATTTAAAATATAATAATACAATAGTCGACCTTAATCTTACAGAGAATGTGATGATTTTATGGATAATTAAAGTCAGTCATATATCCACAAACACAACAAGCTGAAAGTCAGTGATGCTGCTCGGTTTGCAGTCCTGAATATCACGGCACAAGCAGGATTCACTGCACTGTTAATGTTAGCTATGTTATATTGCTGCCTCTGTTCGGTGGTGTCGAGCCAAACGGACTTTAACGTGTGTTTGAACGAGCTGACGGTTCACTCGTTAAGCTGAAAGAAAGATGCTTTAATCACAGGAGTCACACATGTGTCCACTGGACCATCTGGGAACTCTTCTTGTTTAGCACTCGTAATAACACAAACACTAAATCCTCCTTCTCTTGTGCTGTTTTGTAGCAGTGTGTACACCTGAGACTGTCACCTGTCTGTCTGTCCTGCACTCTCTCTCTGTTTCTTTCTCTCTGATTGTGGAATAAAAGTATGAACATGTATTTATAAGTTACACTTGTGTTTGAATCCTGCAGCTTATCACACATTTGATTTCCATGTGTGACGACTGCAAGTGTCCAGAGTGAGGACAGACTGAGGGAGCCACTGCTGCACATCATCTGTGAGGCTTTGCACCCCTGATGATCCACCAGGACAAACTCAGCAGTGTGTGAGGAAGAGGAGGAGGAAGAGCCAGCAGCAGCTGACAGATGGAGAGAATAGACAGACTGTTCCCTGTTTGTGAAGGACTGCTAGGAAAGTTTAACATAACTAATTGTCTGTCCTGAATCAGTCTTATTAGGTAATGTTCAAATAATGTTCTCATCCCAGTGTTTTCAGTGTGGGAGAAAGTACTCAGGGCCTTCAAGTTACACACTATGAAAGGCAGCAACAAGTTTAATATTCAGAAACCTAAAGTATGTATCAGCAGCAGAATGGAGCAAAAATAAATGTTTGTTTCAGTTCTATGAAGCTTTGAGTATTTTGGATTAGTAGCACTGCTGTGTTTGTTGCATCATATTGCTGTAACTGTTTATATGCTTTATATATTCTGAGGTAAGTTGATCTATAGTGTTACATCATATTCTATAAGGATGTTATGTGTTTGTAGACTTTCTGCCCAGTTTGACCCATTTAGCAGAAGTCAGCCTGTTTAAGGCTCTGATATCTATTCTGTGTGACTTAAAGCAGTTATGACATGGTCTGATTTTCTCACCCAATAAAGGAATATTTAATATATCAGTCTGATCTTCATTCTATCAGAAACAGTTATCACAGCTCGTACATTTTCTTTTTACACATATATGTAAGCATTGAGCCAAATTCAGTAATGCCAACATACTGAAGGAACAATATTTGTCTCTTATATATAATACATCTGTATATACACTGTCAGAGATACTTGTCTTTGAGTGAAGATTTAAGGTGATAGGACATATAAATAACTGCAACTTGAATCTTTACTGAAGCTCAGTATTAGACACAGAGTTCACTCACATGTGCTGTACCAGTGTACCTGCACATGTGATGTGACAATAGAAGTGATTTGATCTGAGAGTTCAAACTCACTGCTGTAATAACTTGTGATTAATATAATAACTATAATATTGGCCATATCATATTTACACTGACTTTAGTCTCATGAACAACATTAGCTAATTGTTATTTACTAGCTAATCTTAAATGACTGTTCAGTACAGATATGAAGGCCAGCAATCATGTTTTACAGTCCTGTGGTCTCAGCCTCAGATACTTATCAAATCACACAAAGCTCGTGTAGAAACAAACACACGAACAAAATATGTTCTCCTTCATTTCCGTCAAAGCTGTATGAAACGTTTCCAGCGGTTGGTGTTATGGTTGCTAGGCAACCTGGGCAGCGCGACGGAGGCTAGACCGTCCCATTTCACAAGCCTCGCACTTCTGGCCTTAGCGGTCTTTGAGTTCGCGGCCCTTGAGGATCGTTGAGGCTGCGTACTTTAAGGCTGCAGACCCTGAATTGGGATACAGCCAACATGTTTTGTCCAAGTTGTGGAAAAAAGTTGGTAGAGCAGTCACCAAACTAACGAACAGAACAACTTCCGGTTCAAAAGGCTACCGGATCCATCATCCAATCAGTGATGCCTGTTGTTGCAGCATTGGTACCTACCTCTTCCGGTTTGGTTTTTGTTTTTGCGCTTTTCAATTTGTTTTTGCGTTAAGTGAATTTGTTTTTGCGTTAAGTGAATTTGTTTTTGCGTTAAGTGAATTTGTTTTTCCGTTAAGTGAATTTGTTTTTGCGCTTTTCAATTTGTTTTTGCGCTTTTCAATTTGTTTTTGCGCTTTTCAATTTTTTGTGCATTTTGTGATTTGTTTTTGCGCTTTTCAATTTGTTTTTGCGTTAAGTGAATTTGTTTTTGTGTTAAGTGAATTTGTTTTTGCACTTTTCAATTTGTTTTTGCGCTTTTCAATTTGTTTTTGCGCTTTTCAATTTGTTTTTGCGCTTTTCAATTTGTTTTTGCGCTTTTCAATTTTTTGTGCATTTTGTGATTTGTTTTTGCGCTTTTCAATTTGTTTTTGCGTTAAGTGAATTTGTTTTTGTGTTAAGTGAATTTGTTTTTGCACTTTTCAATTTGTTTTTGCGCTTTTCAATTTGTTTTTGCGCTTTTCAATTTGTTTTTGCGCTTTTCAATTTGTTTTTGCGTTTTGTGATTTGTTTTTGTGGTTTGCACTTCAGGGCCACCGTATTAATCTGGACAAAAACCTTTTCACATATTTTGAAAAGTATTTTTAAATCAAAACTGTATTTTTAACTAAATTTCACTAAATTCTTATTAAATCGATGCACTTTTTATGGAAATGAAATAACTTGTTTATCTTGTTGTTGTGTTTATGTACGTATGCATAGATTAGTGTGTCACTAGTGCACAGCAAGTGTATTTCTGTTCCAGGGACCATTAATAAGGAGGCAGTTCTTTGAAAGAATGCAAACAAAGGACTTTGCATTATGTCATTTGGTAATAATTGAGAAGTACCACAAGCTATTCTTAATGCCTTATCCAATAGATTTGTGAGACGGAGAGAGACGCCCACTGTCTTCTCTTGTCGATGACACAGCGAGAGGACAACGTAAGCTTATTATATCAGAAGAATGTCTGTAAAGCCTCATCAACATGACATTTTCTATTCCCAGAACAGCTCGGCTTCTGGGTGTTGGAAAAAGGACAGTATTTTGTCGGATGCAAGAGTATGGACTTCCAGTGAAGGCATCATGCAGCAGTGTGACAGATGATGAGCTGGAAGCCTTGTTAGATCAGTTAAAATGAGACTGCCACACATCGGCTATCAATGATGATGGGTAACCATGGCCATGGGATAGCGTGTCAGATGGGAGAAAGTGTCTGCATCGGTGCTCAGGGTAGATGCTGCAGGAGTCCAGGTTAAATTTCTAGTTCTACAAAATCAAACAAATGTTCCTGTTTTGTAAAAAAAAAAAAAAAAGGGATAAATTCAGACTTGTGGACAAATGTTATACTTGGACGTTTTGTGTGTGTGTTTTATATTTTGCTGTAAATTAGATTTTATTTTTTTTTTTCAAATATGCAATTGTTGTATTTGCTGGAATAGATGGCTCTTCCCGAAGGGTAAATAGCCTTTTTTTCACCACATAAAACATTATTGTTGAAGTAAAACAGTATTCCATTACATGTACAATTGTTTTCTCTAAACTAATGAACTACCCTGTAGAGAGAAAGGGCTGTATTCTTCTTCCACTCCTTCAACAAGAAATTTATGTTCACTAGTGTTCAGCTGTGTCTTCATTTCACTTTAAGAGATGATATCACTGTTAGGTGTCATTTTTTTTGTTATGTATTGTGTTTGTTTGTCCAAAACTAAATGATTTATTCATAAATTATGTTCCAGATAATGTACCTTGGTGCTGGAAATAATAACAAGGCATCAACTGCATTAGGCTTCTTTATGAGCTCTGTTGAACAGTTTCCTTTAAGTGGTTATAAAAACTTGACACATGCTATATTTTTAGTTAATTTTCTGTAAACGTGTTTGTGTTCTGTGTCATCAAGCACAGTAAGAGGAGACTAGGGTGTGGAAAATGTTGGCATTGCTCATTGCATGTTTACTGTTCATGGTTGTGGCAGAGCAAGCCACTTATTCCAGGAATAAGCCTTCACAATCAAAGCTAAATTTCATTTCATTTATTTCACACTTGGTTTAACAGTTTCAACAGCTTTGTTCTTTCATACACACAAATCATGCTTTCTCTCGGTATAACACTGCAACCTTCTTCAAAGGTGGGGGGGGGGCAACTTCACTCACATCGGCCTTAAATTTGTAATTTTTTCATTTGTCCACCAGGTGGCGCCATTTCCCCCCATATTTCAGCATTGAACGAACTCCAGCCAAGAAAAATCAGATTTTAAGCGTGTTGTCCTGCTTTAAAAAGTGAAAAAAAAGAGTGGTGTTGTGTGTCACTATCAATGACCTTTATATATATATAAAAAATAAAGATCTTTTTGCCTTAAAAAAGAAAAAAAATGTGTCTGTGTCTGTTTCTAACTTTAGAAAAATGTATGTCTATGTCTAAAATGAGAAGCCTTTCCTCTTTGAAGTCCACACTGCAATACAAACAAATCTAACATGAAAACGAGAACAAAAACCAAATTAGACTTTATTTTGTCTTCAAGCTCAGCTTGTGTATGCAGGTGCACTGCAGCAGAGGTTATAAGAATAAACCGTAATGCGGGAGTAGGCATTTTCACGATGGCACGGTATTACAACAGCAAGGAAGTCGTGGATATACTAATGCGCTCTGACAGCGAGGATCTCCCCTCTTCACCCGCTGAGAATGCCTCTGATTCCAGGGATGACACGGAGGATTCGTCTTTCCACAGTGATCAGCTGGAGTCTTCTTCTGATTTGTCTTCTGGAGATGAGAGCGAGGAGGAGATGCACGACGAAGCACCGGAGTGGATCTCCAAAAACGGCAAGATATGGTCCCCCTCAAGTACCACAGCGCTGCGCTACGTCCCAGCAGCAATGGGGCATATAGCGGGACCTACCCACTACGCCGTTGCCCGAATTTCTGACCCACTCTCCAGCTTCAGGTTGTTTCTGACTGATGAGATCATGCACCATATCGTTGAAATGACCAACCTCCATGGCAGACGCACAATCTCAGACTGGCGAGATTTGGATAACGACTAATTGCTGGCTTATGTGGGGCTCCTCATTTTGGCCGGCGTTTACCGCTCAAAACACGAAGCCACCACCAGCCTCTGGAGCGAGAAAACGGGAAGGAGCATTTGCCGAGCCGCGTTGTCTTGAAATTGCTATAGCGGTTTGGTCACCAACACTGTTTCTCTTAAAACGTACTCGCGCTGGTTTGTGCAGCGTATAAGCGTCCTGCTCAGATAAAAAATCTTGAACCTTGCGAACATCTACAATCTAAAAAATGTTTTGTTGGCTCAACTTAAAAAATTGAGACAACAATTTCCACTCAGCTTTTTAAGTTACAAATGTCGCATATTATTAAGTACATCCAGCAAGTAATTTTTAGGTTTGGCTAACTCAACTGGTTTAACAAACAACACGATTTACTTTGACCTCCAAAAGCATAATTAAGTTTAAGCAACCTAATATTAATTTAGATTTTCTGTTAATAACAAGTTGAAAAATTACATTAGTTGAGTTGCTCTAACTCACTTTTTTTAAACATATATTCTACTCGCAATTATCCATGCAAATTATTACTAAAGTAACTTTTCTAAAATCAGACATAGACATTTTATTTATTCCAGCCGATTAAATAGTTTATTGCAAAAGCTTTTCCAAGTAATGCACTTCTGTGCCATACAACATATATCAAACATTACAGCAGCTCTTTAATTGTACTTCAGTACAATTCCTCCACAAACAACTTCAGTGACAAAAGAAAGAACCACTATCAAGATCTGTAAAGCTATATTAAATAAAGATCATGACAATTTTAAAGCATGCCGTTCTAAAATGCCTCAGACAACAATCATTACAACATAAGGCAAATGTTTGGGTTTTTTTTACAAATCTGCTTATTATTAAACATTAACTTTAACCTATCAAGTCAGAATCAAGGGAATGACAAAACATTTTAATGTTCAAAAACGCAACAGTCCAAAAGTAAGGTTATATGTATTATCAACTGTAAAAACTGCACTCATCTAAGACTGCATAAAAAACAAGAGGCAAAACTGAAAACTACAGTCTAATTCACATTTGTTTCAAGACAGAAGTTTGTACTTAAGAGACATTAACGGTGGGCTGGCTTTAAGCTCATCAAGGTCCAGAAACACCTTCTGGAATCCCTCTAGAGTTTTCTTTACTTGTTTTGAGTAGCTCAGATTGAGAGTGTATATAAGTCCCATCATTAAGGCACACGCTCATCAAGGCACATCAAGGTCTTCCAGGACAGCTGTTCCATCAACCATAAGTTTAGCGATGACTGGAAGAGCCACTGCTCCATGTCTGGTGACTAGGATCTTTACCACTTCTTCTGGAAACTGTTCTTCACCATCCTGGCAAGTAGGTTAAAAGGACACATATTTTATGTGCCATTTAAAAATATAACACAAAGCAATGTGAGATTTACCTACCAGCTGTTCTCTGAATAGATCTTCTTTCTCTTTCAGATACACCATCAGGCAACAGATTGCGACCTCTCTCTTTGTTTCCACCAAACTCTGGAGAATAAAAAAAGAAAACAGTTTACCAGGCGAAAACTCAAAAATGTTACATTTATGGGACTTGCGGTGTGGCAGTTATTAATTTTAAATACTTTTTTTAAACAAATGAAAGGTTTAATCTTTACAACTCCAATTTAATCTGTTACATACTGGCCTACTTTCAATGCACCCTTTGCTTGCAGTAGGATAAGGTGAGTGAAAGTAAATGTAACCTAAATTTAGAGACTATTTCAAACTGTTTTTGTAGAGTTGTGTTCTAAGGATTTCAACTATAATTGTCATACATAAGATATGTGAAGAAGCCACCTGTGGACAAATCTTGTAATGATGTGTAAACCATTAAAAGCTCCTATCCACCCTCTTTAATGTGTTGCTGTAACTTCCCATATGGAAAAGAAATAGAAAAAAACTTAGAAAAGACTTGCATCAGCTTTAGTTTGCTTCATATATAGTGAATCATATAAGGCTTATGTGATTTACTTCGCCAAAACAATGTCGGACTCTGTAGTTTTCTCTGGTCCCCTCCCCAATCAGACCAGGAGTGACATGTTTAGCTGCATGTTCTCCTTAAATTGCTGGCTGTCTGAGTGGTGTCCCAGAAACGATGTGGGCTTCATAGATAATTGGCAAACCTTCTGGAGGAAACCTGGTCTTGTTAGGAGAGACGGCATCCATCCCACTTTGGATGGAGCAGCTCTCATTTCTAGAAATATGGACCAATTTATTAAACCCCCAAAATATGACTATCCAGAGTTGGGACCAGGAAGCAGAGTTGCAGTCTTACACGCCTCTCTGCAGCTTCTCTCCTCCTGCTACCCCCCCAAAAACCCATCTCCATTGAGACTGTGTCAGCTCCCAAAAAGACAAAAAACAAACTAAAAACCAGCAATAAACAACTTAAACATAAAAAATCACAAAGAAAGAACAATACAGTATCCACATCTGAACCAAAGAGTAAAACAGTGAAATGTGGATTATTAAATATTAGGTCTCTCTCCTCCAAGTCTCTGTTAGTACATGACTTAATAATTGATCAACAAATCGATTTACTCTGCCTTACAGAAACCTGGTTGCAGCCGGATGATTATGTTACTTTAAATGAATCAACACCCCCGAGTCATTCTAACTACCAGAAACCTCGAAGCACAGGCCGAGGGGGCGGTGTGGCAGCAATTTTTCACACCAGCCTATTAATCAACCAAAAACCACGACAGACTTTTAATTCATTTGAAAGCCTGATGCTTAGCCTCGTCCACCCCAGCTGTAAAACTCAGAAACCAGTCTTACTTGTTATCATCTATCGTCCACCTGGGCCTTACACAGAGTTTCTCTCTGATTTCTCAGACTTTTTATCTGATTTAGTGCTCAGCTCAGATAAAATAATTATTGTGGGTGATTTTAACATCCGTGTAGATGCTAAAAATGACAGCCTCAACATCGCATTTAATCTGTTATTAGACTCAATTGGCTTCTCTCAAAATGTAAAAGAACCCACCCACCACTTTAATCACACTCTAGATCTTGTTTTAACATATGGCATAGAAACTGAACATGTAACAGTGTTTCCTGAAAACCCTCTGCTGTCTGATCATTTCCTGATAACATTTACATTTACAATAATTGATTACACAGCAGTGGAGAGGAGACTTTATCAAAGTAGATGTCTTTCCGAAAGTGCTGTAACTAAGTTTAAGAATATAATCCACCCACTGTTATCATCTTCAATGCCCTGTACCAACATAGAGCAGAGCAGCTATCTGAACGCTACTCCAACAGAGGTCGATTATCTTGTTAATAATTTTACCTCCTCACTACGTACGACTCTGGATACTGTAGCTCCTGTGAAAACTAAGGCCTCAAATCCGAAGTACCTGACTCCGTGGTATAATTCTCAAACACGTAGCCTAAAGCAGATAACTCGTAAGCTGGAGAGGAAATGGCGTGTCACAAATTTAGAGGATCATCATTTAGCCTGGAGAAATAGTTTGCTGCTTTATAAGAAAGCCCTCCGCAAAGCCAGAACATCTTACTATTCGTCACTGATTGAAGAAAATAAGAACAACCCCAGGTTTCTCTTCAGCACTGTAGCCAGGCTGACAAACAGTCAGAGCTCTACTGAGCCAACCATCCCTTTAACGTTAACTAGTAATGACTTCATGAACTTCTTCACAAATAAAATTTTTATCATTAGAGAAAAAATTACCAATAATCATCCCACAGATGTAATATTATCTACAGCTACTTTTAGTACCATCGATGTTAAGTTAGACTCTTTTTCTCCAATTGATCTTTCTGAGTTAACTTCAATAATTAATTCCTCCAAACCATCAACGTGTCTTTTAGACCCCATTCCTACAAAACTGCTCAAAGAAGTCCTGCCATTAATTAATGCTTCAATCTTAAATATGATCAACCTATCTCTAATAATCGGCTATGTACCACAGGCCTTCAAGGTGGCTGTAGTTAAACCTTTACTTAAAAAGCATCTCTAGACCCAGCTGTCTTAGCTAATTATAGGCCAATCTCCAACCTTCCTTTCATATCAAAAATCCTTGAAAGAGTAGTTGTCAAACAGCTAACAGATCATCTGCAGAGGAATGGCTTATTTGAAGAGTTTCAGTCAGGTTTCAGAGCTCATCACAGCACAGAAACAGCTTTAGTGAAGGTTACAAATGATCTTCTTATGGCCTCTGACAGTGGACTCATCTCTGTGCTTGTCCTGCTAGACCTCAGTGCAGCGTTCGATACTGTTGACCATAATATCCTATTAGAGCGATTAGAACATGCTGTAGGTATTACAGGTACTGCACTGCAGTGGTTTGTATCATATCTATCTAATAGACTCCAATTTGTACATGTAAATGGAGAGTCCTCTTCACTCACTAAGGTCAATTATGGTGTTCCACAGGGTTCAGTGCTAGGACCAATTCTATTTACATTATACATGCTTCCCTTAGGCAGCATCATTGGAAGACATAGCATAAATTTTCACTGCTATGCAGATGACACGCAGCTCTATCTGTCCATGAAGCCAGGTAACACACACCAATTAGTTAAACTGCAGGAATGTCTTAAAGACATAAAGACCTGGATGGCCGCTAACTTTCTGCTTCTTAATTCAGATCAAACTGAGGTTATTGTACTCGGCCCTGAAAATCTTAGAAATATGGTATCTAAGCAGATTCTTACTCTGGATGGCATTACCTTGGCCTCCAGTAATGCTGTGAGGAACCTTGGAGTCATTTTTGACCAGGACATGTCCTTCAACGCACATATTAAACAAATATGTAAGACTGCTTTCTTCCATTTGCGCAACATCTCTAAAGTTAGAAATATCCTGTCTCAGAGTGATGCTGAAAAACTAGTTCATGCATTCATTACTTCCAGGCTGGACTACTGTAATTCTTTATTATCAGGATGTCCTAAAAACTCCCTGAAAAGCCTTCAGTTAATCCAAAATGCTGCAGCAAGAGTCCTGACAGGGACTAGAAAGAGAGAGCAGATTTCTCCTGTATTTGCTTCCCTTCATTGGCTTCCTGTTAAATCCAGAATTGAATTCAAAATCCTGCTCCTCACATACAAGGTCTTAAATAATCAGGCCCCATCTTATCTTAATGACCTTGTAGTACCATATCACCCTATTAGAGCACTTCGCTCTCACACTGCAGGCCTACTTGTTGTTCCTAGAGTATTTAAAAGTAGAATGGGAGGGAGAGCCTTCAGTTTTCAGGCCCCTCTTCTGTGGAACCAACTTCCAGTTTGGATTCGGGAGACAGACACTATCTCTACTTTCAAGATTAGGCTTAAAACTTTCCTTTTTGCTAAAGCATATAGTTAGGGCTGGACCAGGTGACCCTGAATCCTCCCTTAGTTATGCTGCAATAGACGTAGGCTGCCGGGGATTCCCATGATGCATTGAGTTTTTCCTTTCCAGCCACTCACTATGTGTTAATAGACCTCTCTGCATCGAATCATATCTGTTATTAATCTCTGTCTCTCTTCCACAGCATGTCTTTATCCTGTTTTTCTTCTTCACCCCAACCGGTCGCAGCAGATGGCCCCGCCCCTCCCTGAGCCTGGTTCTGCCGGAGGTTTCTTCCTGTTAAAAGGGAGTTTTTCCTTCCCACTGTCGCCAAAGTGCTTGCTCATAGGGGGTCATATGATATGATTGTTGGGGTTTTCTCTGTATTTACTATTGTGCGATTCATTGTACAATATAAAGCGCCTTGAGGCGACTTTTGTTGTGATTTGGGGCTATATAAATAAAATTGAATTGAATTGAATTGAACAGTCGACATTTGTACCTCTGATTCATTTCTCCCCTGATATAATCTCAATGAGAAAATAGGAGAAAATCTTTTTTCTCACCTTTGCAGAAGAAAATGACCACCACAGTGAAGCAGCACACAAACTGTTGCAGAGCCATCATTAACTGCAGCTCTTTCACATCATCTTAGACTTTAAATATCTGAAGTTCATGTTGAGCTCCGCCTGTAAACAGTCATCAGGCCCCACCAAAGAATCAGGTCAGACTCGTTGGTCTATGTGCTTTTTGACTGCAGTTATGCATGACACACGGAAATGTGGAGCAGGTTTTTAATTCAGTTTTATTTATACAGCACCAAATCACAGCAACAGTCACCTCAAGGTGCTTTATGTTGTAAAGCAGACCCTACAATAGCAGGTGAAGCCAACTGCCCACACAGACTGTAATCAGACCTCATCAGTTTCTGGTAGTTCTGCACACTTTAAGAGAAACATGACACTTTGTAGGTTACAAATAATCCTGTTAAATTAACACCACAGGAGGTGGGGGTTCAATGTGTGTACATGCATCTCTATGTCTGTGTTTGTGTCACTAGTGGGTGGGTGGGGTGGACCAGGGGCTGGCTGGGCCTTGGCCTCGGTGGGACATGGGCACCTCTCCCCACTGGACACTTCTGCCCCTCCCTGGGATGCGGGGGCTTGTCTCTTACAGGTGTAGCACTTGGATACATCATGCATCTCTATTGGTTTTCCCTCTGATTTGGTTTAGTGACACGCCGACTCTGCTCACAGGATTTCTACTCGGGTTTAAGCTCAGGAGGCTCTCAAACCTGGGTCTTCAGCACAGCAGGTGGGTGTCTGGGAGGTAAAGAGCTGGACAGTGAGTGACCGCACTGACTGAATAACATAACAGGTTGATGAAGGATGACGAGCAGAGGTCCAGGTTACGTACCACACAAGAACTCCCCCCAATGAAAATCCAGAAGTGTGGGACCCCTGAGCGTTCTCCATACAATCCCAGTCCTCACCACTTTACTGTTCAAGTAGCACAGACAAACAAAAATCACCCACATGAAAATGTTTGTTTGTGTTTTTAAATATTAATGATTGTGAAACAAGACAAAACTGTATTTTCTGACTATTAACTGAAGCCTTTCATTGAACTCTCTCTCTTTCTGTCCACACACGTGGCAGCACTGCTGCCATCACTTTGTTTGTATTTGACACCAATCAAATTATTTATGTCCTAGGAAGGAAGGAATAAAACATGTGGTAGCCATAAAAATATGATATTTATAAAAGTAACATATTTCATAACTCGTTAATTTTCAAGAATTCAGAAACTATTTCATCATTAAAAATATTGTGGTGTTTTTCTCATTTCAAACCAAAACAAACTTTTACTTTTTTATGGCCAAAACTGCCTTCTGTTCGTGGGCCTTTGCTCCTGATCTGGGGCTTTATCTTGCCAGAGTCCTGGACTTGTGGCTCACAAGTGGGACACCACATGAGTTCACCATTTTTTCAATCTCCACCGAGTGTCATGCTCTAGTCTTGTCTCTTCCTCCTCTTCCTCCTCCTCCTCAGACGAGCTGCAAAGCTCCTCAAAGCCTTGCAAAAATTCCTTCCCTTCTTCGTTGTCAGAAAGATTTCCACTGCTAGTGCTACCTTTTTTGCTAAATTAAGTGTGCATACTTCATGGTGTCTGTGCAGAAATGACCAGTAAGAGCAGGCTGCATTTAAAACCACTGTAAATGTTGTTAAGGTTCAAAAATATAGGGAAGAAAACACAGGCGAAGGGCAAGTAACCACACTGGTCCAAAGGGTAAAGACGATGATTTTAATGAAATGACACGCGTGGGAGAATGAGCGGACTCTGTAAGCAGACAGCCCCACAATCTCATCCTCCTAACATCAAAATACAGTTTTATATGCATCAGAGTATATTTAGTGACGCCCCCTCATTGCGTCATCACATACATCAGCTTCAAAACCACAAATGTTCTATTTGACAACTTAAGACACAATTAAAAGTACACTGGCTTCCATCTTCTCCCCGGTGGTTTCCCGTAAGCCAGCTCAGCTCTCGCATCGTGCATCTACTGCTTCATCAGTCAACTTTCACCTACACCCTAACAGTGTGTGTGTGTATGTGTGTGTATGTCTGTCTGTGCGTGCACAGATGCTCTCTGCACCTTAGCTGACCTCAACTTAGGCAACCAGGCTAAGGCCATCCTGTGTGTAATGATCTTGACTTATATGTAAAATGTATAAAACAAATGTTTCAATCTAATACAACTACTTAAAGCTTAATCAAAGCTTAATCAGAAATATAAATGCATAAAAGATGATAATAGCATCATCCAAACTGCTCCTCAGAATTACTTGCTGTTAGATTTGTATTGTGATTGTCATTTATGCTTAGAAATATTTACTCATATATGCTTAGAAGTATATAATCATTTGTAGATTGAAAGAATGTCTCATCCTAGGAGGTCTGTAACAACTCTGTGTAGCATGAAGAGGGGAGTGTGTTCACTCCTCTTTAGAGTGTTCTGGCATAGATCACACACCTCCTAGGAGAGGTCGTATCTTCTCTTGCTGATATATGGTATAACAAACACACATATATCTGTTTGAGTGTAAGAGCCTTTTGTTCAGATGTACCGCTAGACTCCTGGCACCAGCTTTGGGGAGTCTTCACGGGGTCATATCTCGACCCCACACACACACACACACACACACACACACACACACACACACACACACACGCTTACACAAAATCACAGGCAAGGTACTCTTTGTGTGTATGTATACGTCATATGTTAATGAACCTATGCATATTCATGTAACCTCAATAAAAGAGCAGTGTTACGGGAGAGCGGACGAGAGCAACTGGGGTCAAGCGAAGGAACGGCGCCTGTCCAGTTCTCTCCCGTGCATGTGAAACATAAAGAACTTTGCCTACTTCGTGTCTTGCTTGCTGTGTAATTGCATTGCCTTCAACGTTCCAGTGAATAGGTTTAAGCTACAAACCTATCACTTGCACTGAGACTCTGGTTTTGGTTTCACTTCCTGCTAAAGCATGTAACTTCAAAAACATATAACTTCCTGTCTTATTTTGGCACAGAGTTACTCTTTCACCCTGCAGTCTGCATAAACATTTAAGATTATAAATTCAACTCAACAGTTTGAAGTGGTTATAACTGGACCTGTAATAAAGGTTGATATGATACCAATATGTTTGAACATTTGAATGCAATATCAATACCTCTTGTATCAATACTTCTTGTATACATATGCTTGCTATATGATCATGATGCAACAGTAATGACAGTAATAACAAAATAATAAAAATAGAATTAATAAAAATAAAATAATAAATGGAAATAATAAAAATGACAAAAAACAACACTTCCTTCCCAACAATGTCTAAGGTGGAGCTCCAGCTACATATGTGCTCATTTCCTCCCAGACCTATTTTTCCCTTATTTTGAAGGCAGAGGTTTAGATCTATCAGGCATTCATGGGAAAGCATTATAAAATGTTAGGATTACAGTATATGTGAAATATATGATTACAATAGGACCCAATGGGACCAAAGAATTACCAGGGTAAAGGCATATATGCCAGTCTCCTTTTCTTTTTTTTCTTTTTTTTTTTTTTTAACCTGTCCCGTTTGGTTCTTTTGCCATCAGAATTATTGTCTAAAGGCGAAGAAAGATGCCCAACGGATTTACTTTACCAAACTGACCATCCCAGCCTTGCCGTAATGGTCCATCTGATTCACCTTTTATTGTTTATTTTATTTTCACTTGCTGAATACGGGACAGACTTGACTGGTGGAAAGAAAGGGGAGAAAGAAAGAGGGAAAGAAAAAAAAAAAACCTGAGAAGAGGGACGGGGGAAAAGGGCAAAAAACAAAAACCAACAGAATAAGCAGACAAAAAAATACATATCGATCACCTGGATCACCTGTTGAGAAAGAAAAAAGAAAGCAAGCAGAAGAAGACGAGAGTAATAAACAAGATCACAATGATCTATGGGAATATGACAGTAAATACTAAATATTAAATATTATGGTGCAGCACGTGAGATCGACAGCGCACAGTGTGCTTTGAGGTAGGAGCCAAAAAGGGTGTAGTTTGTGTGTGATCACCTGTGTGTACACCTGTGAGCATGAACGCGCTTGTTTTTAAAAGGTTCCTTCATGTAATGATCTGCTAGAGGGTGTGGGGGGCCACTGCCCCGACCTCCAGGGCATGAAGCAGGTATGGAGGAGATCAAAACTCCAGACATCCAGAGGCCCCCAGAACACAAGAGACCAAGGAAGACCAACAGAGGGGCAGCCACGCCACTATCCCAGAAAGAGCTGAGGAGAGTCCCAGATGAGGGGTCACTCAGCAGCCGCGGAGCAGAAGCCGGGGGGTTGCAGTGACGTGCCCATGAGCTCCGCCGGCAGCCAGCTGTGCCTGAGTGACCGAGCCCCGGGCCGAGAGGCCGAGGGCACCCCACCCCCGAAGTGGCCCGAGCAAGCCCCAGGCTCCAGGCCCCGATAAGCAGCCGCCAAGGAGTGAGCCGGTGGGTACCCGGGCGCCCACCCCCGGACACAAAGAACCACCAATGCACCGATGTCTGAGGGCGTCTGCCACCGGCAGGGGAAGTGGTGGGGGAGATGGGCCTCCAAACCTTGGAGGGCCTGAGATGTCCCCAGAGAGGTGGCGTCTGATACCCAACCTGACATATAGACACAGACATACAGGCACACACAGATACAAACATCCATTCCCACCCTCATGCTCTCAACACTCACCCAACGTGGAGACAGACATAGAGAGACACTGTACACACAATCACTCTCCCCAAGCGTACTCTAAGAACCGGGTCTGGGTACCCTTGCCCCTGGAGGGGGAAACTGCGCCCAGACCCAGGTGGTGTTACCCTTTTCCCTGCGGTGGGGAGAGGCAGACCACCCCGACTCCGCAGCAGCAGGGAGGCCCCACATACCAGACCCCAGTCGGACGGCCAACTCCTCCTCCTAGCCCCCCCGCTCCAGCAGGCCGCAGAGAACGGGGGTGTAGGAAGACTCCAAACCTCCCTCCACCCGCTCATATGTAGTGTTGATGCATGTGTGTTCTAAGGTGCATTTAAAACCCAGGAGGGCATGGAGCCACCTGCCAGAGCAGCAGGTAAGCGCACAGCCCCTCCTGCTAGCCGTCAATGTCTACGTGTATTTAAAATTGAGAGGTGGGCAACGACGCCAGGGGTGAGGTGTACACCCTGATGGTGATTGGAATCCGTGTAGCGTGCCCACCCCCAAGATCCTATATGTATGTGTAATGAGAGTGTGAGTAATGTGAATGTCTAAGTTGTGGGATAAAATTGAGGCAGAGGCAGCCAGAAGGGGACAGAGGGGGGGGATGCCTCCTCTGCACCCTGGTGACACACCCCTACCCCAAGGCCCTGCATGTGTGGGTGATTGTGGTGGAGCGGGAAGAGGGAGGCAGCTGGAGATGGGGAGGGAAGGAAGGGAGGGGCAAGTGACCCCTCCCTGGGGTCAGCTCCCCCGCTGACCCCAGTAGGCACCCCCATACTCTGCAACGCGCCAGGGAAAGGGGGGCCCAGGCCCATCCAGACCGGGGCCCAGCGCAGCAGCGCCGCCCGGCCCCACAGAGCCCGGGACAGTCCACCTGACCCCACCACAGAGAAAACTGCACCCACCCCATCATCCACTCATCTTCCAGACTACACAAGACAATAGACGCCCAGGCTGAGATCTTCCTCCACCTCTCCTGTATCTCCCCCTCCTGCAGAGAGAGTTCCTGAAGAGAGGAAGGCTCCTGCAGGATGTGACAACCTCCCCACCAGTTGAAGAGCCCCCCAGGTGGTTCGATGCACAGGCGGCACCCTGCGCCAGGACTGGGCCCCCATACACCCACCCGCCCACAACCCCGGCAACACACCAACCAGGACCCAAGCCCCTGAGGCTTGGCCAGGGCCCCAGCCCAGAGACGGAGTGCCCCAGAACCTCACGCCCATCCCGGACCCACCCAGGGGCAGCCAGGCTACCAGGTCAGTAACCCACGTCCGTCAGTACAGACCCTCCCCTAGCCCTGCTGCACGCAGCCACGAGGAAACCGTCACCTAAGAGCCAACAGAGCCCCTAATTGGCCATGACCGCTACCCCGGGTTGAGCCCCCAAGGAAGATGCTACCGGGGAACCCCCCGATGCCCTAAGGCTGTCCCTACCCCCACACCCATCACAACAGTGAAGGTGGGACCAAACTATGACCCCCCAACCCCACTAGGTGATGGAGCTGATCAAAGGAGCCCAGAGCAATTGATCTGATGTGGTGGCAGAGGCTGTATCAAGACTAATGTAATCTAATAGATAATTTCTATATTGGTTAGAATTAAGATTATTTTTATTTTTCCAGTTCATGAGGACTGTTTTCTTGGCTATGCATAGGGCAGTGAAAACCATATGGGCTATATTCTTTTCTGTAGTGACATTATCTAAGCTGCCCAACAAACATACTAAAGGGGAAGTTGGAATGTTACATTTCAGACACTTTGATAAGTCTTCACATATCTCGCGCCAAAACTTCTGAACTGGTGGACAGAACCAAAGACCGTGGATATAATTGTCCGGTGAATTGGTTTGGCAGTGTGAGCAGTTGTTGGTAGACGTAAAGCCCATCTTGAACATCCGATGACCTGTATAGTGCACTCTATGTAGTATTTTGTATTGAATTAATTGAAGACTGGGATTTCTAATTAGATTAAAGGTTTGTAAGCAAATCTGAGACCAGAAGTTTTGGTCAAAGTTAACTGATAAATCCGCTTCCCATTTTGCAATAGGAAGTGATATTGATTCATCTGTTTTAGAAAGCATTCTGTATATTTTGGACAGTAATTTGGGGGTTTTAAGACTAAGAAATTGAACCACACTTGGTGGTGTTTGTAGTTCAACTTGACCCGGTTTAAATCTCTTTTTTACTATGGATTTAATTTGTTGATATTCTAAAAATCTTTTCTTGTTGATCCCATATTGTGTAACTAGTCTGTCAAATGAAATAAATTCTGTTCCTTCTAGTATATGTTCTAAATATTTGATTCCTTTACTACTCCAATCTGAAAAGTTTATCATATTATTGTTTTGTAATATGTCAGGGTTGTTCCAGATAGGTGTACGTTTGCATGGGATTAATGAGTCTCCTTTTCTATACACCACACCATAGAGGAGCTCATTGAATTTTAAAATAATCCTAAAAAACACATCCTGGCCAAGTTTCATGCGACTTGTCTTTAAAATGATATATTGAGAATCAAAAACTGAGCCAAAGGACCATTTTGGGTGAGAGCGTGCTAGAAGGGCTCGAATGTCTGACTCAAAGTTGCTCAAAAAGCCCGGGCTCATATTTATGTTGTTGTAATGTCATCAAATAGTGATGCAGATACCATTTTGTCACATGTACCAAGACAGAGCACTGACCACAAAAGAAGCTAACATTAAACTATAGATTTATAATATTTTAAAGTGGACTGACAGATACGATGATGACTATCTGCTTTGGTATTTTGTTTGTTACTAAACTAATATGCAAATGAAATGCTGCCAATTACAGCTCTGACAAATATGTGGAGAGTCTGGTTCTGCACACGCAGTAAGCTATTCTGGGAGAATTTTAAATATTTTCTCTGAAGTCTTGAATATATGATGTGTGTATTGATGCGTAAACAGCCACATTTACCCGTAATGAACTTCTTTGGCTCGAGCTCCTCAGCTTCACATGAGCATATAGAAGTGTGCAGTTATATTATGAAGAACATAACAGAAAATAGCAGCAATAAGAATGATGAGAAAAAAGTATGAAATATTTAGAGAATTTAAGACAAGTTGTATTTACTCTTTGTGTAAAACTTGTGCAATGACCAAGGAGCTTGGAAAGAAAAGCGTCTGGACTTCTTGAGTTGCTTGAAGACGTTTCACCTCTCATCCGAGAAGCTTCTTCAGTTCTGAGGGTCAAATGGTGGAGAGTCCCAGATTTAAACCCAGTGGGAGTTTCCCCCCAAAGAGGCACAAAGGACCCCCTGATGATCCTCTAATCACATGAGCCGAGGTGTGAAAGCGTGTGTGGGTCCCAATCAGCCAGGGTTTCAGGTGAGGTCTTTGTGAAACCCTGAAACCCTGGCTGATTGTTCCCAAATGCATTTGGGAACTAATCTTTCTAGCAGTGAAAACAGTGTCCATCCGCTCCCTGCTCTCCTCTCCTCAGCCTCTCTTTGCTGCCTCATGCTGTGGGTGGCTCACTCTTCCTCATCGCTGTCGTTTTGGTCACCCACTGCTGCACTTGGCCCTGGAGTGTCCTCAGGGAGAGAGGATGTTAGGACAGGCCTGTCCTCTCACCTCAAACCAGGGCCAAGTAGCAGCAGTGGGCTTCCCACTGACCCCCTCTCCTGAGCCTGGATACTTGCAATCCTAAAGGCAGAGGAAATCAAAAATGACAGCAGGCAAATAAAAACACCACAACAACTCTTAGTAATTGCACATTTATTAACTTGTGTTCTTGAGAATTATCTTCTTGATAACACACATACGTACTTTGTATTCTTTAAAGTTATCTCATGTCTTCTGGCCTGCAAGGGGGTGACTTTCCCCTGCAGGTCCATCCTCTCCAGAATTGTCCTGATCACACACAACAAATAAGAGGAGAAAGGAAACCATGGCAACTATGTTAATCCCTAAGCCCAAAGGTTTTCACAGCAGAACACCAGAGGAACACCGTCTGGACATCACAGGTTCTGTACAGCAGCGGTCCGTGAGTCGTTTGGTACCGGGCCACGAGAGTTAAGGCTCCGCTTTGAAATTTATGGTTTTCAGGGTTTTTATCGTTTACTCGGGTTCCCTGAGTCTTTTCCTGTGTTGTCGTTGTGTGTCTTATTTTGAAAGAAATATTTACACGTTCCCACAGTGACCAGAGAGCATTAAGCGGCAGAGAGGAGGATGTTACTCTCAAACTTTATTTGTCACATACACAATTATACAGAGTACAACATGTAGTGAAATTCTTGGTTTTAACATGGGGGATTATCACGAAATTAATATATTGTTAGTGCTTATTTAGTGCTTATTGTTACTTTTTTAAATATAGTTTGCTTCCAGTCTAAGAAAGGGCCAACTTTGGTCAGAGGCTGACAGGAAACTGCACGCGCTGTCCAGAGAACAGGAAGCGTGCAGACAGAAAGTGAAACTAAGCAGAGTTGTTTTGATCGAAACTACGTGTGTCTGTGTGACGTATGGCAGAACTAATTATTTTAGCTTGCAATGTTTTCAGAACTGTGGGGTGCTCGTGTCTCCGTTTCCTGAAATGTACATTAAAGATGATTTTTTTGAGCTTTGACCACACTGAGTCCGGTCTTTGTCTGTCGGCAAAAGAATTCAGAAAAGAACCCAATATGGTAAATGGCCTGTATTTGTATAGCGCTTTTACTAGCCCCGCCTAAGGACCCCAAAGCGCTTTACATACCCAGTCATCCACCCATTCACACACACATTCACACACTGGTGGAGGCAGCTACAGTTGTAGCCACAGCTGCCCTGGGGCAGACTGACAGAGGCGAGGCTGCCATATCGCGCCATCGGCCCTTCTGGCCAACACCAGTAGGCGGTAGGTGAAGTGTCTTGCTTAACAACACGACCGCTATAACAATTTAACTTTTGTACAACCAGATTTTCACACACTAACATATGAATGTGTTTTCCTCTCCCACTCTCACTACTGAGTCATCCGCCATTGTTATGAGAAAAATTATTCTTCTTGTTCTAAATTTAAGCAAAACTACTCTCCTGTGTAACCTGCAATTAATCGTGGGATATGTTGGGCCACGAAGAATCCACCAGACCATCCTTCACATCTGGGGAAATAAAGGACACATCTGTCCCCACATTGGGAGGACTCTTTGAATTAGGACAGTCTTCGTCGTGTCGCTGTGACATAATTGCCACAAACGTGGCCTTCGAAGCATGAAACCCTGAATTTGGACATAGCATGAGGCCAGCGTCTCCCTCAGTCCTTTGTTGGGTCCTCCCTCATGGTTTTGTACCTCCCCCTGTGAGTGTAACACACACACACACACACACACACACACACACACACACACACACACACACTTTTTTAAGGAAAAAAAAGCATGACTAAACTGACAGGACATAACAAATGGATGAGCTTACAGATGACTATCTTGCTTTGGTATTTTGTCAAACTAATATGCAAATGAATGAAAGCTGCCAACTCTTCACACCTGCTGCCAAACACACGTCTGACAAATATCTGGAGGGTCTGGTTCATACAGTCAGCTGTGCTGGGATCCTTTTAAAAAATGAAACTGCTCTAGGAGTCGGTGCTTTGGCCTGAACAGCCTGACCAGGAGTCAGAGATGGTTTTTAAAAACTGTCTTCTCTAATTTTCTTCTGTGTGTGATGTGTGGTAATGTCAGAGAGTCCACACTAAACAGTCATTAGAAGGAAGCACACAGAACATGCACGTACACATTATTTTATCATTTAATATTCTTTACAGGGTTTATCTTGCATTGAACATGTTTGTCATCACATTGACCTTTCTACTCCCTGGTCTAGTTCATTTTATACATAGAGTGTCCAGGTGATACATGTTGAGGGAAGATGAGAACATAGCAGGTTAATTGCATGCATGCTTACAATACACATTAATTTAGTAGCAGGCCTGAGCGAAGGCCCAAGTGTCTTCTACTTCATTTCTGAGACCAGCGGCAGTTTACTCTACTTAGTGATTGGTGACGAGGGTCAATAATTAGGCCTAAGGGACCCTGAAGCTTGAAGTTTATTACCTTAAAAGGCAAGTGTTATAGAATAGAGAAGTCTGTTTATAGCCATTAAAATGTACAAGATGTACCCTTGTCTGTCAACAATGTATTTTTAATTTCTGCTGACTAACGTGGGGGCGTGATCCTCATTGCTATAAAACCTGCATCCATTGTATTTTCATCAGAGGAAGACATATGCTGATGTTTCTTCTCCTTGGTTAATAAACTCATCGTCTGATTGCATTTTTCTGGGGCCTCCGTCATTTGTTGTCTGGTCTACAGCTGATTGATCTCGCTTCACCGCCATCCAACAGGCAATACAACACTGTACCATAAAAACAATGAATGAAAGACTGCATCTCTAACACATGAGAACATCTCCAAACCTGCAACACAGAAATAAGGGTCTGATCTGTGTGTCACCTGCCAGGACACCTCTCCTGACGAAGGAAAAAAGAGTGCACGCTGTTAAAAAAACTGCAGCGAGTACGCTCACACACCGCTAGCGATCAGGCTAACTTAGCATGCTAACATTTCAGCTGCGTTCTCGGCTAAAACTCATTAAAAACTAGAGCTGGGCGATATAAGATTTTTTCATATCACGATATGTTTTTTTCATTTCAGGCGATAACGATATATATCACGATATAAGCCAAATAACTATATTTGTAAGATTTAAATGTGCCGTTGCTCACAAGTAAAATGTGAAATAATTAGCAGCTTGTTTTGATTTAAATATTTATTTCCCATAATAAGTTCAACAGGGCAGATGTACTTAAGGAACATGAGACTTCAGTTTCAGATAAATAAAGGCAAATATTGCAAACTACACAAAAGGCAGCCGCTAAAGCGTTTAAGTTTCAAAATAGAACAAACAAAACAGACTAAATTGTCAATTCCACTTAGAAACAAATATTAATTCTAAAAATAAATCTTAGGTCGTTTTACAGAAGAACAGACAAAATTGACTAACTTTTGTCAATATCAAATAAACTGAGAACTAAAAGGAAATTCTCAATCTCTCCTTGTTGTATAGCTGAGCTTTTCAAAGAGTTTTAACAGTTACTTTAGTCCGACAAAAGCCGAATGACGAATTAGCGCTTTCAGTCAGAGATTGAGCATGCACCGGTTTATTGTATTTCCAGACTTGCTTTCAGCACAATTTACAGTGCGCGCTACTCTGTTTTTTGTCAGACTTGAAATAGCCAAAATACCTTCACACTACGAACTTCTGTGGCCCTTCCGTTCGACAAGCTCTCCGGCATTGGAACCATCATCGGTTTTTCTTCGGTAACCTTCGCTCACGCTCTCGGTTCATTTTTCTCTAGTCGGCAAACTCATTTCCTCCATTACCCGGGCTGCACGGCTGCAAAAACAAATACACATGTGCGCCTTGGCGCTAGTGCTGTACGTAACAAGTCACGTGACGTGACGCTGCGGCTGTGATTGGTTCGGCTCTGCGCTACTTAATTTGGATTGGCTGTTCTTTTTTTCTTTTAAGAGGACAAGAGAGATGAGGTCTATGCAATAGTTAAATTTTTCTATCGAGAAAAAGTTATTTCGCAATACATATCGTTATCGTTTTATCGCCCAGCTCTATTAAAAACGTATATTAACAAACTCCGCCCTCCACAAAACTTATCCTGAACGAGTCTCTTAACGACAAACAAAAACGCGGCGGTTCGGCTGTATTCACGTTGCAGCTTGTGGTCTGAACAAACTTTAATTAGCAGAGAGCAACGGTGCAGTGACTTACCTCCGGCCATGCTGAAAGGAGCTGTGACCGGGGCACACATGCACGCGCCTACGTCACCACGCAGCGCACGAACGCACACAGACTCAGATCACACAGGTGGGAGAGTGAGATGCAAAATGAAGTATATAATTAAATAAAGGGTGTTTTGGGTGAAATTCACAAGTATTTAACACATATGTTACACTAAACAACCAAATCCAACGTGGTGCCATTTTTGTTATTGGTTGACATTTCTCCACCAATAGGTGGAATAGGTTTTCTGTCTTTACTGTTTTCTCGCTGTCCTTAGAAAATGCTTTTTTAAAGCATTTCTTAACGTGACGATAGTATTTAGCATCACTAATACATATTTTTTTAATCATAACTCTGGATTTAGCGCCCTGTCATTAAAATTGAAAAACTGGTGTATACTTTGAAGTCCAAACTTTCAACACGGGCTGAAATAGAAGCTGTGTCCAAATTCATGGGCTGCATCCTCCTGAGGCCGCATTTGTAGACCGATTACGTCACAGCGATGCGCTGACGGCTGTGAGGCTTTGAAGGCTGTCCAAATTTGTAGACTCCTCCGAATGCAGCCGACAAATGCGTCCTCCTTTTCCCCGTGTCCTTCTTGGCCCACCATATCCCAGAATTCATAGCGCGGCCCAGTCAAACTCCAGTTTCGAGCAATGGTGGCCGCTACTAAGTTTTAAAATTACTCTTATTAATCTTTCTGGGTCACAAAATAAACTTTTAACATACACTGAAAAAAGAACCAACTTAATTGAATTATTTCAATTGGTAACACCTAATTTAATTAAGTTCTTTGAAATGAAGTGAATACATTAGAGTGCACAACTGATTTATCTAATGTATTAACTTCATTTCAAAGAACTTAATTAAATTAGGTGTTACCAATTGAAATAATTCAATTAAGTTGGTTCACCTATTTTCTTTTTACAGTGTATTTTCATGCGAGAAAGTAGCTGTGTAAACTTCAAATATCTGCTCGGTTTATCAAGATATCACATATTTGCAAAAGTGGAGACGTCTGTTACCCACAAGCTCAAAAGCTAGCCGAGAGCTCGAAGGTCACTGAAGCTGCCGAGAACGGCACAACTCCCGGCACACCATGTTCAGATCACCGCGGGCTTTCGCTACTCAGGTTAAACGCAATATATAAGTCATTTAGACAACCTAAAAATGTCATTGTTTGGCTTTTTTTTGTGTTTTATCAACACGTTCTCACTCCCAACTCGTCAAATGTGTGACGCATGGTCAGGCTCCCTCTGCTTCACTTATGGACGCGCAGTGTTGCCAACTCCTCAGTAAGGAAAATCGCTATTGGTTGTCCTAAAAGTCGCTAGAAGTCGCTAAATGACGTCATCACCTAATTTGCATAATTGGTCATGCTAATGTAATTGTAACCTATGTTGTTGGAGAGAGAAATAACAACGTGGAAGAGACATAAAGTGAGTAAAAAACGTCCTAAATGCATTTAGAGTTTATTTAGAACTACAAATTAAATTTCTTTTAGCAATTATTGTTTTTTTTAATGTCACAATTCCAACCCTGCTCCTTTACCCGGGCTTGGACCGGCAAAAGTGACCCGAAATAGGCACTCTGGTGGAGTTACTTTGTGTTTGTGTGTGTGTGTGTGTGTGTTTATAAGTAGTTTTAAACCTTGTGATCCACAAAACAGCATAAGAGTAAAAGAGTAAAAGAAGAACTGACTGCGTTACAGCACCCGCTGCTTGTTGAGAGTAAAAGCGATACGCGCTTTCACGTCTTTTTTTAGCGACTTTTTAAAGAAAAAAAGTCGCTAGGGGGTCTGAAAACTCGCTAAATATAGCGACAAAGTCGCTAAGTTGGCAACACCCTCGCGTCGGGAATTGACGTGAATGGTCCTCCTATTGAATACTATAGAGCTCCTCAAACGTCGTTTATTGACGACAACAGATTGCCGCGGAAGTGCCTGTTGTCGGTATATTTAGACATTTTCCAAATCACATTGTAACGACCTATACTGAATACAATAAATTATATAATGCAGGCAACTACCTGAGAGAAAATTACTGCAGATAAAACTAATTACAGGCTGTTACTTTTGTATCGGTTATTGCACTGATGCAGTGAGTGATGTATGCCGGGTAATGGCACAGCTGCGATTGGGTGAATTTATTGCACCGGTTTTATAAACTGTTCTACAATCCTTTTCATATTTGGAAATCCTTATATATTTTTAACCTGTCGATCATTCTGCTACAGCTGTAACATATCTTCTCCAACTCCTCTGAATACATGCAGTCATTTTACCGACTGCTTTGGATAATCACGCTCTTATGTATTAAATTAAATTAAATTAAACAAATAAAAAAGAACAGCTTTTTTTATTAGGCAAAACATTTTCGGTGCTGTTAAAGAATTCACGGCGACTCACTTGTTTATTTTTGAGAAAGATTTTTTTTTTTATCATATTAGATGAGCGGCAGTGACGTCACCGTACTCGATCGTACCACAGGTAAGTAAGAATCTGAATCTGTAGTTTTTAAAAAATATATTTTTCTTATTTATAACTCAAAAAAAAGAAACAGTCAGCTCACAGAGTTGCTTGTAGCAGTTCTATGGGTTAAGAATTTCGTGGAACAGCGAATGACTGAACATTTAATTGCATATATGTTGCCACACCACATGTGCTGTAAGCTAGCTAAATTAGTATCTGTTAGCCAATCAAGTCAAGCTTATCATATATCATCATCCAGGGTGCAGTGACAGAGAAGTGTGTGCTGAGGTTTGCTGTTGTTGCCACTTTGTAAAGTTTGAGAGTTCTAATAAGGGTCAGTGTTGCCAGACGTTATCTATCAATCTAGCTCTGTCTTTCTGGCTCTCTCTCTCTCTCGTTCTCGATAAAAAACGTAATAACAGCATTACATAATCATTAAATAGCAGACCGGTCATCTATGCTGCAAATGCAAATGAAATAGAAATGGACAGTAAACAGGGTTTATCTAAATCATTACAAAAGGATTTAATGTATATATTTTTTTATAAGGTGCTTCTGAATTCTGAATACTTTTTTTTTCTAAACAGGTTCTTCATCAATCAGCCAGTTATTGCTTCCTAAAATCTGCTTTTTGAAAAACTCCTAAAGGCACTTTTAAGAGCCACGTCAGTCTGTTTGTATCTGTTCTTACTGCTGTCCTTATTGGTCTGTCTCTATGTTTCTGCCTCTCTCTGTTGGTCTCTGTCTTGTGTGATTATTCTGTTTGTGTGTGTGCGTGTTTTTTTGTTTGTTTGTTTGTTTTTTGTTCTGCTTTCTGCCATGAGTGACTCCGAAATTCCAAATCCTTTAAGGGTCCTAGATAATCTGACTGATCAGCAGGAACAAACTGATGAGCTCCATCACCTCGATGACATGCTTGGTGAGCTGAAGTAACAGGAAGCTCCAGTACCTGTGAAGCCACCTGAACCAACAGTAAAATGGAAAGAAAGAGACAAAGATGGAAACCAACTCTATGCGAGGCCAAGATCAATCCAGAGTCATTTACATAAGGGTCAGCACTCTTTCATACAAGATAATTTGAAGATATAGATTGTATGGACACAAATCCATAAATTTAACGTATTAATTAATTGAAATATCTCTAAAGAGAAACAGGAAAGTCATTTGTTTGTTTTGACACAAAAGCACATTAAATAAACCACAGAATTATCTCATAAAACTGAATGCTCCCCCTAGCAAGTATGGCAGTCATTACATTATCTTAGTGCAGTAACAAAATGTGGCTGACAGTTACCTCCTCACAAGGATTTTGATAAAAGATATTGGTACTTGGCAGCACAGTGGCACAGCAAACAATGTCCTGATTTCAATTCCACTATCAGACCAGGGTCTTTGCGTGTTCTTCCCTTGTTTCTCTGCTCGCAGGTTACCTGGTTTACTCCTACAGGCCAGAGATGTGGAGTTTGGCTAATTGGTGATTCCAAATTGTTTCTGTGTTATAAATGTGGATTTGATTTGTGTTTTTGATATACTGTCGATGTTTTATACAGCTGACCACAGTCAGAAGACCAATTCTACCACTAATAACAGTCACTGTGAGGTGGCATTTGCTCCAGAGACTGTTGGTATGTACTCCACTGTCTTCACTAGACCAAAGCAGTATCTTCATGTGTTTGCAGCAATTGCTAGCATGTTTATAGCCATCAAGCTTTACTCTCATAGCTACTCTGTCCATTACACTTTTATAATTTAATCAATTTTAATAGAAAATATTGTTTTTGTTTTTTAACAGAGCACTTTCTACAAGAACTCCAGAGCTCACTGAATGATTCTTCAGACGATCACCATGAAGCACCACCACCAAAAGCTCCTCTTCTAGCTTCCTTGAACTGGAGCACAAGAAAAACTCTTTTTTCAGAGAGTTGGAGGGCCAAAAGACCCCATCTGGTGAATACCATGGCAGCTCAAGAAAGTGTGTCGGAACATATATGCCAACAATGTGGGAGCAATCCAGCTGTGCTTCGTTGTCGTGACTGTCTACCTCGCCCCCTTTTTTGTGATAAATGTGATGTCATCACGCACACCAGATATGTCCTTCACAATAGACGTGCCATGACTGCCGGATTCTTCCAGCCATTGCCTCCAACAACTTACATTGTAAATAAGACCCTTTGCCATGATGGTAAGTTCTGTGACTAAACTTATTATGTTTACTGTTTACACATTTCCCTTACGCTCTCTCTCTCTCTCTCTCGCTCTCTCTCTCATTTTTAAAAAATGTTGATGCTTCCTCAGCTCCCAACTACACTGTTAGCTGTCAGCTGTTAAGTTTTTTTATTGTTTCAAGTAAGGCTCAGTTGGTCCTACCATATCTTAGTCAAATTTCAATGTTTTACTTCCTAGTTAATACAACTTATTTAAACCATATGTTACGCATACATGTTGACTTCTTTAGCACGACTTGTCTCTGTGGAGAGCCCAGTCAGAATCTGCGGCTGTCCACCAGAGTGTTTGAGGGTCAGACCAGGAAAGGTTGTTGCTGTGGTCACAATGAATGGTAAGAAGAACTTCATTTTGTCCTGACTGAAAACCATCTGTAAACATCCATCCATCCATTCGCTTCCGCTTCTCCTTTTCAGGGTCGCGGGGGGCGCTGGAGCCTATCCCAGCTGTCATAGGGCGAGAGGCGGGGTACACCCTGGACAGGTCGCCAGTCTGTTGCAGGGCCAACACACAGGGACAGACAACCATTCACACTCACATTCACACCTAGTGACAATTTGGATTATCCAATTAACCTATCCCCACAAGCTGCATGTCTTTGGACGGTGGGAGGAAGCCGGAGTACCCGGAGGGAACCCACGCAAACACGGGGAGAACATGCAAACTCCACACAGAAAGACCCTGATGGTGGAATTGAACTCAGGACCTTCTTGCTGTGCGGCAACAGTGCTAACCACCGTGCCACCGTGCTGCCCCATCTGTAAACAATTCACCTAAAACTAAACCCGCACAAGCGTTGTTGCAGTATAGTCTGAGACAAAGCGAAGACCTAATCCAAAGATAATAAACATTTAGTCTGGAGTCATGAGTTTTTCACTTTCCTAGGACGTTACTATCTCAGCATGCCAGAGCTGAGGTGTGAGACATGTGAAGCTTCTTGGACTGCTGGAGTAGATGACCTGAATTGAAGTGATTACTGGCCCGCTACCCTTCACTTTTCTACTTTGTACGCAACAGATGTCTTCTTTACATTTGAAGAAATGAAGATGGCATCACTCGGACTCTCCTGCAAAGCATTTTTAAAAATGCTTGATCAACGAACTCTCCATTTTGGCCGTGTGAGCATTTGAGTTTATGCATCCTTACAGTATGGTTCTTCTGTGTTATTCAGGATTTAAAAGTCACTTCTGGCGTAGTTGTTTTCTGTTTATGTCTTTCATTTTAAACCAGACGGGAAAGATCTCTGCAGATGTGTCAGTTTGGCCGGCGGTCATAGGTTCTATCCAATAATATGATGCGAGACTGGAGTAAAATACATCCACTTTATTAAAGAAGGAGCCTGACAACACCACAAACACTAACCTCAACTAAACAAAATGGCTTCCTTTTATACTCTACCTTTTCAGGTGAGCATTCGGGAATAGCCCAAGTGTGGGGGTTAAACTAATCAAAATGAAAACATAACCCTCCACACACACAAACATACAATAACATTTAAGCACATCACAAACATATACATATTTCCAACACTTACTATAAACAAACCAATTATATAAGCTACTCCCATTACTATATAAATTAAAACCCACTTTAACCATACTCCCTAACCTGGCACACTGGTTTGCTCCACGAGCTCTTAAACAGGTGATTGAGCCACTTCCAATCTTTTGCTCCACATCCTGCACGAAGCGACCAGGACAGGTGAGTACCTTTATAAGTTCTCATTTCACACACCTTTAGGTTATTGACAAATGATTAACTGCAAGCAGCTCTAACTTTGGCTCTTCTCTGACACAGGTAGGATGGCCAGTCCCACTGTCTCTTCACCGTTACAAGCTGTCAACTTAATTGTATGTCAAAACCTAATAAAAGAATTCATAAGAACTAATGAGTTTTTCTTTATTATACTAATTTAAATTCCCAATCCATCGATTAAATACTAACAATGCAAACAAGGTAATGGAGCCTCTGGTCTCCATTACATTTCCTCCCCCCTTCTCCTTAAACTACTGTACTTCAATCTTCATACATACGTGAAAGACAGTCTGCAACACAGTTAGATTTCCCTGGACGATACTGCACTGTGAAATCATAAGGTTGCAATGACAGATACCATCTTGCAACACGCATGTTGGTCTCCTTCATCTTGTGCAGCCACTGAAGGGCACGGTGGTCTGTCTCCAGGGTGAAATGTCTGCCTAGAAGATAGTACCTCAGTGACTCCACTGCCCACTTCATAGCAAGACACTCCTTTTCCACAGTGGAGTATCTAGACTCTCTGTCCTGAAGCTTTCTGCTGAGGAAAACCACTGGGCGCCTCACTCCCTCCACCTCCTGCAGCAGCACGGCTCCTATGCCTACTCCAGAAGCATCTGTCTGCAGTGTGAAAGGCTGAGTGAAATCCGGGCTGTGTAGAACAGAATCACTTGTGATGGCTGACTTAAGGTCAATGAAAGCTCTGTCACAGTCTTTTGTCCACTTGACCTTATTCGGTGCCGACGCTTTTGTCAAATCCGTGAGAGGTGCTGCCCTCTCTGCAAAGTGGGGGATGAATTTACTGTACCAGCCCACTAAGCCTATAAATGCCCGCACCTTCTTCTTTGTTGTAGGGACTGGATATGCATGGATTGCCTCCATTTTCCCCACCTGAGGCTTCACCTGTCCACGTCCAACCACATATCCAAGGTACTCCACCTGCATCTGTGCAATCTTACACTTGTGAGGATTGATAGTAAGACCAGCAGACTTGATTAGCTTTAGAACACGTCGCAGGTGAGCCACATGCTGCTCCCAGGTCTCACTAAATATCACAACATCATCTAGGTATGCTGCGGCAAAGTCTGACACATCCCTCAAGACCTGGTCCATCAGCCGCTGAAACGTTGCTGGTGCCCCTTGGAGACCAAACGGCATCACCCTGAACTGAAACAGCCCAAACGGGGTTTTGAAGGCTGTCAGTTCCTGTGCCTCTGGAGCTAGGGCCACCTGCCAGTAGCCCTTGCTTAGGTCAAGAGTGGTAATGAACTTACTTCTCCCCACCCTTTCCAAGAGCTCATCAATACGAGGCATTGGATAGGGGTCAAACTTTGAGACAGAGTTGAGATATCTCAAGTCAATGCAAAACCTCAATGTCCCATCCTTTTTCGGGACCAGAACAATTGGGCTGCACCATTCACTCGCTGATGTTTCAATTATCCCAAGTGACAACATTAGGTCGATTTCTTTCTTCAGCTGTGGCACCAGGCGTTCAGGAATCCTATAGAATTTTCTACGGGGTGGAGCATTATCCCTCAGGTGGACTTTATGTTGTACCAGTTTTGTAAAACCAGGTTTTTCTTGGAACAAACTTGGATCAAGGAGAGGCCTTAGATCTCCTTGCTGGGAGGGCTTAAGATGAGTCAGTGACACTAAACTTGGCCCTGATTTGCCCGTGGGAAAAAACTGTTCTCCCTCCTCTTCATCCTTGACTGCCCGAACAAGACAGTGCTGTTTTACCTGCTGCATGGACTGCATACAGATGGCTGCTGCTGCTGCTGCGTGGTGGGCTGCTGCTGCTGCTGCTGCTGCTGCTGCGTGGTGGGCTGCTGCTGCTGCTGCTGCGTGGTGGGCTGCTGCTGCTGCTGCTGCTGCTGCTGCTGCTGCTGCTGCTGCTGCGTGGTGGGCTGCTGCTGCTGCTGCGTGGTGGGCTGCTGCTGCTGCTGCGTGGTGGGCTGCTGCTGCTGCTGCTGCTGCGTGGTGGGCTGCTGCTGCTGCATGAATTCCTTTAACAGGTTAATATGGAAGACCTGATGTTTCTTCCTCCTGTCAGGCATGTACAGCTCATAGTTAACATTGCTGAGACGTTTTGTAATTTTGTAGGGGCCTTGCCACCTGGCTAGCAGTTTACTGTCTGTCGTAGGAAGCAACAGCAACACCTGCTGTCCTGGTTGAAACGTCCTTTCCCTGGCCTTCTTATCATACCAGGTTTTCTGCTTGTTTTGAGCCATTTTCGTGTTTTGCTGTGCCAGCATTGACATTTGTTCTAGTCTCTCTCTCATTTTCAGCACATAAGCTATTACATTATCTCCATCAGGCTCTGGATTCTCCCATTGTTCTTTCAGCAGGTCGAGTGGACCTCTCACCTGACGGCCATAAAGCAGTTCAAATGGTGAAAATCCTGTAGAGGCCTGTGGCACCTCGCGATAGGCAAACAACAAATAAGGCAGCCACTGATCCCAATCTGAGCCAGTCTCTGTTACAAATTTGCGCAGCATGTTCTTTAGTGTCTGGTTAAAACGCTCCACCAGTCCATCTGACTGGGGGTGGTAAGGGGTGGTTTTAATACCTTTTATGCCAAGTAATCTATATACCTGCTGTAGAAATTTAGACTGGAAATTTGTGCCACAGTCTGTCAGAACCTCTTTAGCTATACCAACTCTAGAAAACAACTGTAGGAGACAATTGGCAACCTGTCTCGCTTTCACTGATCTTAGGGGAAAAGCTTCAGGATAACGAGTGGCATAATCACAAATGACCAAGATGTAACGATTACCTGATGAACTTCTCTCAAGGGGCCCCACTACATCCATTCCTATTCTCTCAAAGGGTGTTTCTATGACAGGCAATGGCTGAAGATGGGCACGGGCCACTCCTTTATTTAGGGTGAGCTGACATATCTGACACGACTTACAAAACTGCTGTAGTTCAGTGTACATGCCAGGCCACACAAAACGGCTTGCAATCCTATGTAGAGATTTGTGAAAACCAAGATGGCCTGCCCAAGCTACAGAATGACCAAGTTCCATGACTTTGTGTCTTAGTGCCTGTGGTAATGCTATGGCTTCAGTCTTGCCTTTACACTCATAAAGGACACCATTTCTCAGCACATAGGTTGCATCTGCCAACACATCTACTTTCCCTTGCACCTGTCCATCAACCTCAGACACCTTATCAAACCAGGATTTTAATGATGGATCTGCCTGCTGAAGTGAAGAGATATCTGGTGGGATATCAAGTTCCAGAGGAAGGTTGGGGCTTTGATCTACACCCTCTAACCTGGATGAACCCCTAAATTTGTCTCTTCGTCTTTGCGCTCGAGATTTAGATGGTTTCGCTGGGCTTACTTCTAATTCTTCATCATAGAAAGGTAGCTCTTTCAACGAGTCATTTGCACTCTGAGCTCTTGTGATGATCAAACTGGGGATTGCACTTTCTGGCTGGGCCTGCAGGATAATGTCTTGCTTCTGTAAGTTGTGGTCCTGACCTACATGAACTGTATGCAAATGTCCCGGAACTTCATTAGACACCAAATCTAGCAGTGTAGGTATATCTAAGCCCAATATCACTGCATATGGTAGTCTGGGTGCTAAAGCCACTGGCAGGAGAAATGTTTGGCCACCTACAGTCAAATACACCTCAGCCATGGGATAATCCTTCTCATCACCATGCACACAGCTTATTTTAGTCCTTGTGTCACTCCATAGCTCTCTTGGTACTAGACTAGCCAAAACCACTGACTGAAAGCTCCCTGTATCTAAGAGTGCTTCTTCACGCTGACCATTAACAAGCACAGGTGCTGTTCTTACTGCTTCATGATCCGGACCTGGCAATGTGGGTCTGGGGGCTGAGCACAAAAGGGATGGCCTACTTTGTGTTGTTGCTGGGCAGGTATACTGAGTGTGGCCTATCTGGTTACAGTGATAACATCTAACATCTGATTTTGAACCTGAATGTGACTTTTTAGTGTTACTTTTACCAGAAACAAAATGTCTACTTGCAGGATAACTTCTACTCTGGCCTATACCACCACTCCTTACACCCCCATCAGACTTACTTTGTCCAGTCACGAAGCTGTCCCGGCCAAAGGTGATTCCTCTCGAACCTGTTCTGGCAGAGATGAAGATTTCTGCTAGCTGTGAAGCCTCCTCTGCAGATTTGGGGGCACGTTCCCTGATCCACACCTCCAGATCTGGGTGGACCATCCTCAGAAACTGCTCCAAGATCATCAATTCAGAAATGTCTTTCACTGTAGATTTTTCAGGTTTCGCCCATTTGTAAAACGTGTCTTTTAATCGCACATAAAGTTCTCTTGGAGTTTCACCGGGGTGAATATCCAGGGCTCGAAACCTTCTTCTGTATGTGTCAGCAGTTATTTCATATTTAGCAAGAATGGCATCTTTTACTTTATCATAGACTTCCGAATCACCAATGTCCATTAGCACATAAGCACTACGTGCTTTACCTGTGAGCAGAGGTACAAGTCGAACAGCCCATTCTTCTCGAGGCCAACGGCAGACTTGAGCCATTCTCTCAAAAGTAGTGAGAAAATGCTCAATATCATCATCTGGAGTAAGTGGCAACAACTTGGGATCCCTCTGGTGAAATGGTTCCTGTCTTGGCAGAGACCACATCTGCTGACCAGTCAGACTAGGCCCCTCATCAGGTTCACCTCCCTCCTCGATTTGGTTGTCCTCTTGTTCCTGCTGCTGTTCTGTCATTTCTTTCACTTGAACTTGAATTTGCTGAAACTGGTGTTGCATACTTTTCCATCTTTGTTCTTGTCGGGCTGATTCTTTGTCCATTCTCTGGTCTCTTGTTGCTTGAGACTGCATCAATGATTTCACCAGAGCTGTCAGTTCATCCAGTCTATCGCCAGGTTTAGCTCCTGCTTTAGCCACTGGATCGGCTGTAGCACCTTCACCATCCTCTGCCATTTCATTACAGTCGTTCTTCTTTCCACTTCTCGTCATCATATTTACCTCATTCATTAGAGGCAGCACTCCTGACACCACTTGTCAGTTTGGCCGGCGGTCATAGGTTCTATCCAATAATATGATGCGAGACTGGAGTAAAATACATCCACTTTATTAAAGAAGGAGCCTGACAACACCACAAACACTAACCTCAACTAAACAAAATGGCTTCCTTTTATACTCTACCTTTTCAGGTGAGCATTCGGGAATAGCCCAAGTGTGGGGGTTAAACTAATCAAAATGAAAACATAACCCTCCACACACACAAACATACAATAACATTTAAGCACATCACAAACATATACATATTTCCAACACTTACTATAAACAAACCAATTATATAAGCTACTCCCATTACTATATAAATTAAAACCCACTTTAACCATACTCCCTAACCTGGCACACTGGTTTGCTCCACGAGCTCTTAAACAGGTGATTGAGCCACTTCCAATCTTTTGCTCCACATCCTGCACGAAGCGACCAGGACAGGTGAGTACCTTTATAAGTTCTCATTTCACACACCTTTAGGTTATTGACAAATGATTAACTGCAAGCAGCTCTAACTTTGGCTCTTCTCTGACACAGGTAGGATGGCCAGTCCCACTGTCTCTTCACCGTTACAAGCTGTCAACTTAATTGTATGTCAAAACCTAATAAAAGAATTCATAAGAACTAATGAGTTTTTCTTTATTATACTAATTTAAATTCCCAATCCATCGATTAAATACTAACAATGCAAACAAGGTAATGGAGCCTCTGGTCTCCATTACAAGATGGCTTTCAGAAAAGTTTTTTTGAGTGGGAAGCCGTGAGATATGAACTAGACAAGATTTTAAAGGAGGATCCCTTCACATGTCAAGCATGTGCCCCAGACATGCTTGCAATTTCAGTGGATGGAAACTGCAAGCATTACCGTTTCAAGAATGCAGCTAGGTACAGCAAAAACATGTGTAATACCAACGTTTGTATCAGACAATGTGACTATAAGGTGCACCAATTACCTTTGGACTGTATGACACCATAAAGTATACTGTATTGCTATTTTGTTCAGATCTGAGGAACAGGGCATCTTTGAAGACGCCTTCATAGCAAAGGATGAAGATGTGGGAAGATTTGTGGACTACATACACAGCACATCCAGACATGTAAGATTGAACACTCTATTTACATAGACACAATTATGGTAACCTTTAACACTCTGCTGAAGAGATTGTGAAAAGACACTGTCACCAGCTATTTAATGCATTTTAGGTCTCTGGACGAGGTGTTTGTGGAGGGGAGTGGTCAGCAGCCAGAGAGACCTGACAAAGATCCAGCAGCAAGGTGGATGAGGAGGGACTGGAGCTTGCAGTGTGTAGGCATGGAGTGCTGCTCAGTGCTCTAAATATGTACAGGGGTGAAATTTTTGCTTATCCCTTGTACCTGCAACAAAAGCTGGCCAATAGACATATCACTTTTTTTGTATGGATGTTACCTGCAAGTATTGGCCATATCTTGAAAGAGTAATAAAAAGCTGTCCAGAGCTCCAGCACCTTCTTAGCATGAAGCCATTTCTTTCAGTCTTTCATGCTAAAGCCCACGATTTCAAATGTGAGGTATGAAATTCTGGCTTTAATCACTTTATCTGAACACTTGCACATCAACATTTTGTGTAATTTGTATTTTATCTGTGTGGGTATGTGCATCTGTGTGTGTTTTCCAGGTGAAATGGAGTGGAGCATATCAAGATGGGGCTGGTTTGACTCTAGGGGAGGAGGTGGAGCAGTGTAATGCCTTTTTGTCAAGGATTGCAGTTACCACAAAACACATGTCCAAAGCAGGTGAGAAGGCAAATGCTGCACTAGTTAGATTTAAGTGTCTAATTATGATGAAAGTGGTAACACTACGTTTTCTGTGTGTGCAGGACGGAGGGACATGCTAACTCTTATGGTCATGCACTGGAATCAACAAAAGCTAGACCAGTTGGCCGCCTCTCTGACCCATCGATATCAGAAGGTAATGATATTGGTACTTTATTTTTAGATGATTACTCCTCTGTGTTCTAATTACTTTTGAGTAAACATGTGTTTAGTGTTTTGTTTTTTTGTTTGTTTGTTTTTTAGTCTCAAATTGACAATGTAGGCCACAAAAGCTCTTCTAACCCAGCTTCAGAACCTGGAGTCCTTAAAAGTCCAATTAGCAGTGACTGACAGTCAACTGGATGAATGGGTCAGTGATGTAAAGGATTGGGCAGAAGGTGAGCAAAAACTGATTCAAAAATGTGATGCAATTGCACAATGACTTTATGTAAGTGCAGCTGTCTTATTTCTTCTAAGCAGCAACAACAAGGACAAGCAATGCTGATCCTTTAGTGAGCAGAACTGAAGTGCTCGTAGCGAGCATAAAGAGACGATCCCAGCGTCTTTATAAAGACACCGATGGAAACAAAGCCCGTGCCAAGATTCGTCGCAAGATCAGAGAAGAGAAAGGAATCTTGACTTCTGCTGTGGAAAAATACAACAGAATGGTTCCAGACAAAGAAACTCTGTGCTTGGAAGAAATTCTGTCTGGTGACACAGCTTGGCCGTGGCAGCGAGCACACAGCGGTACATATATGTTGTCTACTTTCAGCATATCTGACACATAATGAAACCCTAAGCTTCAGGTGTTAACCTAAAATCATTTACGACTTCAGACGTTCTTTGTGAATTGATTTATAACTTTGTTATAAATGCATTTCAGACTCTGTCAGCCTTACAACAAAGAGAAGGGCATTCGATATCATCATGGCAATAAGAAGACTCGAGGAGGAAAAGAAGATTCTTGTTAGAGAGATGGACCATCACTGGAAATCTCTTTCAAAATATGATGATACCCTGAAAGAGCTGTCCGGCCTGTTTTCCAGTGAGATATTTAAAAGTATGTATTTAAGTAATGCATACAAAACACTGACTGTTTCTGAAGGCAGTAAAGCAGACTAAATTATATGTTCTGTTTTTAAGGTTCGCATTGTGGCCTAAGTGAGGAGGGTTTGAGAGGTCTACAGAGCATCATCCTCAGAAAACGACATAATGTGAAACAAAACAAGCTGCACGCAAGACAGTGTTACATGCAAGTTTTGTCAGGAGCAGAGAACATTAACCTTGATCATACTTCCGATGATGACTTTTACAGTGACTCTGAATTTTCTGATTAAAGTCGGTAATAAATATCTGTAATATATCAGTTTGTCCTCAAAGTTATATCAACTTCCTACCTAGCAGGTTTAATGCTGGGGAACCAAATTTTTTCATGTCTGCCATAGACCAGTCATTGACAGAGCATTGCCAAGACTTCATCACATCAATGCATATAGTTTTTTACAAAGACAGCTGGCACATTTTTATTTAATGTCATTCATCGAGCCTGTTACACTATCTTTAAACATGCATTTTGGTAATACAGAACAGTAGACTGGTATGTATCAGAGGGAGATAAATGTACTGTTTACATTTTTGTCATGTTAAGTTACTGTAATATATTTTTGGCTCACAGAATTTACAAGACATATTGAAATGTGATTGATGGAACTTTGTAAGCAAATTTCAAGTATTCTTGTCACAGGTGATAGTTTTCATTCTTGAGTATTTTGATGTACATGTTAAGTATATTTTCATGGTATGTATCATTAGTATCAACAGTATCAATAATGTTAGAGTGCATTACTGGTACTTGTGCTTATTTTTAAAATAATCATGCTACAGTACAGTAGGCAGTTCAGCTGATTCTGTCACAACAACCCTGATCCACAAATTAACTTTTGGATATATAACTTTCTTTGTTTAGTTCCAGTTGTACAGCGATGTGCTCAACCATATTTTTTCAAATTTACTGTCTTAATTGATCCAGTGGTTACCAGGCCTACAGTGTGTTGGGGTGGACCAGCATCACTGTCATTTTATCCCCACCGAATTTCATGAAATTGTCTGTATCACTGTAGTTTTTTTTTTTTTGAGATTACCAATGAACACAATCAAATAAAGCTGAAAAATAACTGTCAGTTTGATGTTTTCATGCAGTTTCAATGGATCATTTTGTCACCACAGTTAAAATTTAGTGACATTTATGTTTCCATGACAAAGACATAAAACACATTTCTGTTTAATATAGTTATGACTATAGACTTGATATGTAACAACTGAAAATGACTGCAAATTATGTAAGTAATTTGTGAAAAAGAACGTTGAAATCTATTGTAAAAAAAAAAAAATTCCTATTATGCAACCCTTTCAATACTACAGCCCACACCAGATCAAATTCAGCTATTTGTGACACATACAGCACATCAATTTAAATCAAAAGGACTAGATGGATGGCCACTATGAGGAAAGGCAGTCTGGAAACTTCACCAGGAGGACAAATTGTTGTGCGCATCAACTTCACGGTGTCTTTTGGTCTTTTATCATAAGCTATTTGCCATTTTTTAGTTTCTTTTAAAGTTCTTGGTTATGTTTAGGGATTAAAGACCAAATCCTGATTATAATATTAAAATATTGTGATCCATCATCAGTAGTGGGCCTTGGATTCATTGGGTGTTTTGGCCCTTACCAGTAGACACCCTCATAAATGGAGGCCCTGCCAGGGTTGATCAGGCCCAGGGGTGTGTCACTGGTTGATGTGAAATTGTTATTTCTCTTCTACTTTTTTTTTGTTTAGTTTTCTACAATTTATTTTCTCCTATCACTTCACTGCAAAACGAGAAGTAGTCAAACAATACTGTTTGACTGGTGTCTAAACAGAGCGCGTTGTGTGTGACGTCTTCTTTTGCGCATGCGGCCGCTTTGAGCGTTCACACTAGAGCGCGTTTGCTGTCACATTTTATTTGTAGTGTGAACAAGCAGACAAAAAAAATCAGATTTGATCAAAAAAATCGGAATTGAGCATTAAGACCTGCAGTGTGAACGAAGCCTTTGATAACATATCCTTCAATGGTTATTTAATGACTTTAAAATATACTTACACAATTTGCTTAAAGACTAATGAAGTATTCCGATTGTGAAAGCAAGTTGAGACGACTTGTTGTGAATTGTTGCTATATTAATTAGTATTAATTACCTGAACTGAAAGTATACAACAGACTTCACTCTTACCCTTAGACAGTATAAATTCATATGCCCTCTGCATCTTCTCCAGGAAATTTCATGTAGTAGAAGTGGGGTCCAAATGGGTAATAACATCTGCTACCCACTTATGTGAAACCTTGTCTTTTTTGCCAATAAATAAAATGGGGTTGTAGCCTATAGCCTCAAGTTTCCGCACCTGAAATTAATAAAAAAAATATTTGGCACAAATTAGTCAAACACAGCCTGTTGTTAAATGGTAAACGAAATGACTCTTATATAGCGCTTTTCTACTCTCGTGGAGCACTAAAAGTGCTTTATACAACATGCAATATTCACCCATATTCACACAAGCTTCTAAAATGTTTCCATTTAAGCATTCACACACAGCAAGAGTTGGCTCGGACAGTCTCAGTCATTGTGTCCTTGGGCAAGACACTTCACCCGTTGCCTACTGGTAATGGTCAGAGGGCCCAGTGGCGCCAGTGTCCGGCAGCCTCGCCTCTGTCAGTGCGCCCCAGTCCGGCTGTGGCTACAATGTAGCTGCCATCACCAGTGTGTGAATGTGTGTGTGAATGGGTGGATGACTGAATGTAGTGTAAAGTGCTTTGGGGTCCTTAGGGACTAAGTAAAGCGCTATAAAAATACAGGCCATTTACACATTCATACTGATATGAATACATACAGCCACCACTGATGTACTAGAGTTCAAGTAATTGTTTGTCTTTAGCAAAATGTAGATAAAATAATGTTGCATGTTCTCAAAAGCACATATGATGAGCTGTGTTAATGTACCAGCAACATCTTATGACGGCTTATGATAATATATATAACTAAAGAATTTTTACTTACTGCAATGCGGGCAGAATCAATTATCCGGCCAACATTTCTGTTTTTCAAGACAGCTTGCCCCCACTGGCTATCCAATGATTCTACTTTTTCTTTTAGCTTCTGTTTGGTGGACAGACTTCCGAAGCAGACACAGCAGGTTCTTCTGCTTGCCTGATTGGGAGTCTGGCAAGATGTACAGGGCCTGAATTTGGGGCGTGTCATGTTGAACAAAGAATAATTACACACAGAAAACGCAGCAGACAGACAAAAGGAAAATTATAGGTTGACTAAAAAATAGCTGAAGAGTTAAAGAGACAAAAATGCGGAGAGAAACAGAGAGACAGACCAATAAGGACAGCAGTAAGAACAGATACAAACAGACTGATGTGGCTCTTAAAAGTGCCTTTAGGAGTTTTTCAAAAAGCAGATTTTAGGAAGCAATAACTGGCTGATTGATGAGGAACCTGTTTAGAAAAAAAAAAGTATTCAGAATTCAGAAGCACCTTATAAAAAATATATACATTAAATCCTTTTGTAATGATTTAGATAAACCCTGTTTACTGTCCATTTCTATTTCATTTGCATTTGCAGCATAGATGATCGGTCTGCTATTTAATGATTATGTAATGCTGTTATTACGTTTTTTATCGAGAACGAGAGAGAGAGAGAGCCAGAAAGACAGAGCTAGATTGATAGATAACGTCTGGCAATACTGACTTTCAATTCAATTCAATTCAATTCAATTTTATTTATATAGCGCCAAATCACAACAAAAGTCGCCTCAAGGCGCTTTATATTGTACAGTAGATAGCACAATAATAAATACAGAGAAAAACCCACCAATCATATGACCCCCTATGAGCAAGCACTTTGGCGACAGTGGGAAGGAAAAACTCCCTTTTAACAGGAAGAAACCTCCGGCAGAACCAGGCTCAGGGAGGGGCGGGGCCATCTGCTGTGACCGGTTGAGGTGAAAGAAGAAAAACAGGATAAAGACATGCTGTGGAAGAGAGACAGAGATTAATAACAGATATGATTCGATGCAGAGAGGTCTATTAACACATAGTGAGTGGCTGGAAAGGAAAAACTCAATGCATCATGGGAATCCCCGGCAGCCTACGTCTATTGCAGCATAACTAAGGGAGGATTCAGGGTCACCTGGTCCAGCCCTAACTATATGCTTTAGCAAAAAGGAAAGTTTGAAGCCTAATCTTGAAAGTAGAGATAGTGTCTGTCTCCCGAATCCAAACTGGAAGTTGGTTCCACAGAAGAGGGGCCTGAAAACTGAAGGCTCTGCCTCCCATTCTACTTTTAAATACTCTAGGAACAACAAGTAAGCCTGCAGAGCGAGAGCGAAGTGCTCTAATGGGGTGATATGGTACTACAAGGTCATTAAGATAAGATGGGGCCTGATTATTTAAGACCTTGTATGTGAGGAGCAGGATTTTGAATTCAATTCTGGATTTAACAGGAAGCCAATGAAGGGAAGCCAAAACAGGAGAAATCTGCTCTCTCTTTCTAGTCCCTGTCAGGACTCTTGCTGCAGCATTTTGGATCAGCTGAAGGCTTTTCAGTGAGTTTTTAGGACATCCTGATAATAACGAATTACAGTAGTCCAGCCTGGAAGTAATAAATGCATGAACTAGTTTTTCAGCGTCACTCTGAGACAGGATATTTCTAACTTTAGAGATGTTGCACAAATGGAAGAAAGCAGTCTTACATATTTGTTTAATATGTGCGTTGAAGGACATGTCCTGGTCAAAAATGACTCCAAGGTTCCTCACAGCATTACTGGAGGCCAAGGTAATGCCATCCAGAGTAAGAATCTGCTTAGATACCATATTTCTAAGATTTTCAGGGCCGAGTACAATAACCTCAGTTTTATCTGAATTAAGAAGCAGAAAGTTAGCGGCCATCCAGGTCTTTATGTCTTTAAGACATTCCTGCAGTTTAACTAATTGGTGTGTGTTACCTGGCTTCATGGACAGATAGAGCTGCGTGTCATCTGCATAGCAGTGAAAATTTATGCTATGTCTTCTAATGATGCTGCCTAAGGGAAGCATGTATAATGTAAACAGAATTGGTCCTAGCACTGAACCCTGTGGAACACCATAATTGACCTTAGTGTGTGAAGAGGACTCTCCATTTACTTGAACAAATTGGAGTCTATTAGATAGATATGATACAAACCACTGCAGTGCAGTACCTGTAATACCTACAGCATGTTCTAATCGCGCTAATAGGATATTATGGTCAACAGTATCGAACGCAGCACTGAGGTCTAGCAGGACGAGCACAGAGATGAGTCCACTGTCAGAGGCCATAAGAAGATCATTTGTAACCTTCACTAAAGCTGTTTCTGTGCTGTGATGAGCTCTGAAACCTGACTGAAACTCTTCAAATAAGCCATTCCTCTGCAGATGATCTGTTAGCTGTTTGACAACTACTCTTTCAAGGATGTTTGATATGAAAGGAAGGTTGGAGATTGGCCTATAATTAGCTAAGACTGCTGGGTCTAGAGATGCTTTTTAAGTAAAGGTTTAACTACAGCCAGCTTGAAGGCCTGTGGTACATAGCCGATTATTAGAGATAGGTTGATCATATTTAAGATCGAAGAATTAATTAATGGCAGGACTTCTTTGAGCAGTTTAGTAGGAATGGGGTCTAAAAGACATGGTTTGGAGGAATTAATTATTGAAGTTAACTCAGAAAGATCAATTGGAGAAAAAGAGTTTAACTTAACATCGATGGTACTAAAAGTAGCTGTAGATAATATTACATCTGTGGGATGATTATTGGTAATTTTTTCTCTAATGATAAAAATTTTATTTGTGAAGAAGTTCATGAAGTCATTACTATCCATCCATCCATCCATCCTCATCCGCTTTATCCGAGGTCGGGTCGCGGGGGCAGCAGCCTAAGCAGAGAAGCCCAGACCTCCCTCTCCCCAGCCACCTCCTCCAGCTCATCCGGGGGAACACCAAGGCGTTCCCAGGCCAGCCGAGAGATATAATCTCTCCAGCGCGTCCTGGGTCTGCCCCGGGGCCTCCTCCCGGTGGGACATGCCCGGAACACCTCACCCAGGAGGCGCCCAGGGGGCATCCTTGTCAGATGCCCAAACCACCTCAACTGGCTCCTTTCGATGTGGAGGAGCAGCGACTCTACTCTGAGCCCCTCCCGGATGGCCGAACTTCTCACCCTATCTCTAAGGGAGAGGCCAGCCACCCTTCGGAGGAAGCTCATTTCTGCCGCTTGTATCCGCGATCTCGTTCTTTCGGTCACTACCCACAGCTCGTGGCCATAGGTGAGGGTCGGGACGTAGATCGACCGGTAAATTGAGAGCTTCGCTTTTACACTCAGCTCCCTCTTCACCACGACGGACCGGTGCAGCGTCCGCATCACTGCAGCTGCAGCACCAATCCGTCTGTCGATCTCCGGCTCCCTTCTCCCATCACTCGCGAACAAGACCCCGAGATAGTTAAACTCCTCCACTTGGGGCAGGAACTCATCCCCGACCCGGAGTGGGCACTCCACCCTTTTCCGGCTGAGAACCATGGCCTCAGATTTGGAGGTGCTGATCCTCGTTCCCGCTGCTTCACACTCGGCTGCGAACCGTTCCAGTGCGAGCTGGAGGCCCTCACCCGATGAAGCCATCAGAACCACGTCATCCGCAAAAAGCAGAGATGAGATTCTGAGGCCACCGAAGTGAAAGCCCTCCGCCACTTGGCTGCGCCTAGAAATCCTGTCCATAAAAATTATGAACAGAATAGGTGATAAAGGGCAGCCCTGGCGGAGCCCATCACCCACCGGAAATGAGTCCGACTTATTGCCGGCAATGCGAACCAAACTCTTACAACGGTTGTATAGGGATCGAATGGCCCGTAGCAATGGGCCAGACACCCCATACTCCCGCAACACCTCCCACAGGACACCCCGAGGGACACGGTCGAATGCCTTCTCCAAGTCCACAAAACACATGTAGACTGGTTGGGCAAACTCCCATGCACCCTCAAGTATCCTCGAGAGGATAAAGAGCTGGTCCAGTGTTCCGCGACCAGGACGAAAACCGCATTGTTCCTCCTGTATCCGAGGTTCGACTAACGGACGAACTCTCCTTTCCAGCACCCTGGCATAGACTTTCCCAGGGAGGCTGAGGAGTGTGATCCCCCTGTAGTTGGAACACACCCTCCGGTCTCCCTTCTTAAAGATGGGGACCACCACCCCGGTCTGCCAGTCCAGGGGTACTGCCCCTGATCTCCATGCAACATTGTAGAGGCGTGTCAACCAGGACAGCCCTACAACGTCCAGAGCCTTCAGGAACTCGGGGCGGACCTCATCAACACCAGGGGCTCTGCCACCGAGGAGTTGTTTAACTGCCTCAGTGACCTCGACCCCAGAAATTGGCGGGTCATTCCCCTCATCCCCAGACTCTGCTTCCTCCTCGGAAGACGTGTCAGTGGGATTAAGGAGGTCCTCGAAGTATTCCTTCCACCGTCTGACAATTTTCTCAGTCGACGTCAGCAGCGCACCGCCAGCACTATACACAGTGCAGGTAGAGCACCGCTTTCCCCTCCTGAGACGCCTGACGGTTTGCCAGAATCTCTTCGAGGCAGTCCGAAAGTCTTTTTCCATGGCCTCTCCGAACTCCTCCCACACCCGAGTTTTTGCTTCAGCCACTGCCCGAGCCGCATTCCGCTTGGCCTGTCGATACCTGTCAGCTGCCTCTGGAGTCCCACAGGCTAACCAAGCCCGATAGGACTCCTTCTTCAGCCTGGTGGCTCCCTTCACCTCTGGTGTCCACCATTTGGTTCGGGGATTACCACCACGGCAGGCACCAACCACCTTGCGGCCGCAGCTCAATGCAGCAGCTTCGGCAATGGAGACGCTGAACATGGTCCATTCGGACTCAATGTCCCCAGTCTCCCTCGGAATGTTGTTGAAGCTCTGCCGGAGGTGTGCGTTGAAGATCTCGCGGACTGGGGCCTCTGCTAGACGTTCCCAGCACACCCTCACTACGCGTTTAGGTGCGCCGGGTCTGTCCAGCGTCCTCCCCCGCCACCTGATCCAACTCACCACCAGGTGGTGATCAGTTGACAGCTCAGCCCCTCTCTTTACCCGAGTGTCCAGAACATATGGTCGCAGGTCTGGTGATACGATTACAAAATCGATCATCGACCTGCGGCCTAGAGCATCCTGGTGCCACGTGCACTTATGGACACTCTTATGTTCAAACAAGGTGTTCGTTATGGCCAAACTGTGATTTGCACAGAAGTCCAACAACAAAACACCACTCGGGTTCAGATCAGGGAGGCCGTTCCTCCCAATCACGCCCCTCCAGGTCTCGCTGTCGTTACCCACGTGAGCATTGAAGTCTCCCAGTAGGACAACAGAGTCTCCAGGTGGGGCACCTTCCAGCACCCCCCCAGGGACTCTAAGAAGGCTGGGTACTCTGAACTGCCACTCGGCGCATAAGCGCAGATGACAGTCAGGACCCGTTCCCCGACCCTGAGGCGCAGGGAACAAACCCTCTCATCCACCGGGAAAAACCCCAACGTACCGGCAGCAAGCCGGGGGATATTAAAATACCCACCCCAGCCCGCCGCCTCTCACCAGGGGCAACTCCAGACTGAGACAGAGTCCAGCCCCTCTCCAGGAGACTGGTTCCAGAGCCCAAGCCATGCGTAGAGGTGAGCCCGACTATATCTAGCCGGTACTTCTCAACCTCACGCACTAACTCAGGCTCCTTCCCCACCAGAGAGGTGACATTCCATGTCCCTATTGCCAGTCTTGGCAGCCGGGGATCGGTCTGCCAGGGCCTCCGCTCCTGGCCGCCGCCCGACACACAATGCACCCGACCCCTATGGCGCCTCCTGCGGGTGGTGGGCCTGCGGGAGGATGGGCCCATGTCTCCTCTTCGGGCTGTGCCCGGCCGGGCCCCATGGACTAAGGCCCGGCCACCAGACGCTCGCCCTCGGGCACCCTCCCCGGGCCTGGCTCCAGGGCGGGGCCCCGGTAACCCTATCCCGGGGAGGGTAAACTGTTCCCTCGATGTTCTTTTCATACGGGTCTTCTGAATCGCTCTTTGTCTGGTCCCTCACCCAGGACCAATTTGCCATGGGAGACCCTACCAGGGGGCAAAAGCCCCCAGACAACATAGCCCCTGGGATCCCTGTGACACACAAACCCCTCCACCACGATAAGGTAGCGATTCACGCTACCTTAACTACCGTGAATACTGGGTGAATACTGGTAGTTAGAATGACTCGGGGGTGTTGATTCATTTAAACTAACATAATCATCCAGCTGCAACCAGGTTTCTGTAAGGCAGAGTAAATCGATTTGTTGATCAATTATTAAGTCATGTACTAACAGAGACTTGGAGGAGAGAGACCTAATATTTAATAATCCACATTTCACTGTTTTACTCTTTGGTTCAGATGTGGATACTGTATTGTTCTTTCTTTGTGATTTTTTATGTTTAAGTTGTTTATTGCTGGTTTTTAGTTTGTTTTTTGTCTGTTTGGGAGCTGACACAGTCTCAATGGAGATGGGTTTTTGGGGGGGTAGCAGGAGGAGAGAAGCTGCAGAGAGGCGTGTAAGACTGCAACTCTGCTTCCTGGTCCCAACTCTGGATAGTCATATTTTGGGGGGTTTAATAAATTGGTCCATATTTCTAGAAATGAGAGCTGCTCCATCCAAAGTGGGATGGATGCCGTCTCTCCTAACAAGACCAGGTTTCCTCCAGAAGGTTTGCCAATTATCTATGAAGCCCACATCGTTTCTGGGACACCTCTCAGACAGCCAGCAATTTAAGGAGAACATGTGGCTAAACATGTCACTCCTGGTCTGATTGGGGAGGGGACCAGAGAAAACTACAGAGTCCCACATTGTTTTGGCAAAGTTACACACCGATTCAATATTGATTTTAGTGACCGATTGGCGTAACCGGGTGTCATTACTGCCGACGTGAATTATGATCTTACTGTATTTACGTTTACCCTTAGCCAGCAGTTTTAAATTTCCTTCAATGTCGCCTGCTCTGGCCCCTGGAAGACAATTGACTATGGTTGCTGGTGTCTCTAGCTTCACATGTCTGAGAACAGAATCACCAATTACCAGAGTTTGACCCCCGGCGGGTGTGTCGCCGAGTGGGGAAAAACGGTTAGACACATGAAAAGGTTGGTGGTGTACCTGGGGCTTCAGTTTAGGACTATGCTTCCTCCGTCACCCAGCCGCCCTCTTTCCCCAGCTGCTTGGGGTCTGCCGGGGAACAGCTAGCGGGGCCTGCGCTATCTTCGGCTGCACCAGCTACAGGGGCCTGGCTAGCTACGGGTGAATGAAGGGTGCGAAGCCGAGTCTCCAGTTCAGTAATCCTGGCCTCCAGAGCTGCAAATATGCTACATTTGTTACAGGTATCATTACTGCTAAAGGAGGCCGAGGAGTAGCTAAACATCTGACACAATGAGCAGGAAAGTGCAGGAGGGACAGGTGAAGTAGCCATGGTGCTAACGAGTCGGCTACGAGCTAAGCTAAGCTAGCGAAACAGTAAAAAGACAGTGAGTGAATACTTTGGCTATAAATTAGGTAGTGAGCACACAGAAAGGGTGATTCAGATGAAGCACGTTAAGATTATACTATGAAAAAGGGATGTATCAAAAGATTTAAATTAAATTGCTAAGCAGAAAAGCTACTCAGAAACACCACTGTGTTTGAGCAGGAACAGGAACTGATACTCTACCGCACAGTGAGCGAACACCAAGACTACATGAATTTAAACCTGCATAGTTCAGACACCTGACAGGGTCTTTGTCTGTGAACGACAGGACGATGAAAACCGTCTGCAGGCTGGGACTGGTGGTTCCTTCATCTTGGTTTAATGTAATGTAAGGAAAACTGGGGCCTGGGGCCCCTGAAAACAGACTGCAGCTGAGGCCCTGAAGTACCCACCTACATTAGAGCCTCAGTTCCACTGGTATCTACTGGACTCGACTCGGTTTTTAGGGTCGACTATCAGGTCACAGTTCCTGGTACCACGTACTTTTTCTGTAACTACTGGGCGGGGCCAAAAATGTGATATCAACAGATTGCATGACACCGAATGGCTGGTCAGTGACATCAGCGGATGAGTCGTGACTCTGGCACAGGAATCAAACCCGCCATTTTAAAATCCCACCGCGAGCGAAACGACCGCACACAAACCATCACCGTGGTCCAGTGACAGCGTGGACACGTCTACCATTGTTGAACACATCAAGTCCTCCATTGTTGTGGTTGTGTCACACACATGACATCACAGGACTCGTGCCGTGTTGCTATAACGACCCTGACGTTGGGTTTGTTTGTGGTATGACAAACATTTTAAATAGTGACATAAACAGACTTTCAAAGAAGTGACGGAGGTGGGACTCAACTGTAACAAAAACCAACCGTAACCAAGTAAAGTCAAGTAGAACCGAGTAGAGTACAGTAGAGCAGGTGCTAGTTAGCTAGCTAGCTTAGGTGGTGGGTTCATGGAGGTCCTGGTCCCTTCACTTCTCAGGCTCCAGCTGTGTTAAAGACCTCCATCAGTGTGACAGGTTGTGGGTGGAGGTTAGATGGAAGTTGCAGATCAGTGGGTGAAGATGTTTCAGCTCTCTGAGCTGTCAGGATACAGATGTTGTGCTCCTGTATCCAGCTGTGTCAGCAGGAAACAGCGAGTGTTTTATTAAGGTTTAACAAAAAGTGTGTCCGTTTATTTGGCTGATGGGAAAAAACACACAACACAAAACAAAGACAAAGCAAACTGGGACAAAACTAAACTGGGAGCAGCTAAGACTAACTATGAAAACTATGACACAAGAACATGAGCATGAATCTGAGCAGGAGCACAAAAAACCCAAGACCTGACGTGACATGAAGCAACACAAACAGATGACCCGACACTGAACGACTTAAATATACAGCAGGGTAATGAGGGAAGTGGAAACAGCTTACACAAATCAACATCATGCCAGATGAGAAGCAAAGCTAAACACACTGAACATGGAACGTCAACTTTCCTGTAGACTCCTGGACGAGCAGAGGTCCGCAACAACACCACACCAACAGACTCTGTTCTGGGCCGTTCTCTGCAGCTGGGTCCACGTCATTGCGGCGGCCTTCGAACATGGACATGGGACTTTCAAAATGAAACAGGAAACATGGAGCGACATGAACTCGGACACCCAAGCTTGACACAAGAGAGAGGGAGCGAGAGAAGGACACAGAGGAGAGACACAAGGGGACACGGGTGATAACACAAACTGGACTAAAACTCAACTAAGTGCTAACTAATAATAACAACACAAGAACATATTTCCAAGAAATCACAAACCCCGCCCCCTGACAGGAAGGCCATGTTGGCTGGTGTGAGTGTGATGAGCTCCAAATACAATACAGCTGATAAATTTATCAGCTGCTGTCTGTGGAGCCTTGAACAAGCTATCAAACATCCTGCAGTTATTTTTATCTGCTTTAAAGCTTTTATTAGCGCCTGTTTTTATTACAGTGTGCAGATTAAAGGACGTCCAACCCTCAGACACGTTTTCTAACACACAGTTTACTGTCAGAGAAGCTGCTCCGGCTGTTTCCTGTTTGGATCATCTGAACGTGTCACAAACAGAGACGCTGTTACAGTGTATCTGTCTCTGCTCCAGCTGTTAGCAGCTGTTTCAGTAACTGCTCATGTCATCATCACACCCACAGCTCACCTGGACCATTAATCCCAACAGCACCAGCACGCAGTGAGCAGCGTGAGCTCACTGAGAATGAATATTTAACATTTGTCATTTTAAAGTCTGAGCTTCACTCAGAGTTAAAGGAGTTTGCAAAGAAAAGCGTCTGGACTTCTTTAAGTTGCTTGAAGACGTTTCACCTCTCATCCGAGAAGCTTCTTCAGTTCTAAGGTCAAAGGTCAAAATCAAGACACAAGAAGTGGAATCCTTCACTGCGCACATTAACGCCGTGGATAAAAACATCAAGTTCACCAGGGAAGACACAAAGGATAACTGTTTGCCTTTCCTGGACTGCGCTGTGCACATTGAAGAGAATGGCAACCTCAACATGGAAGTTTACCGGAAGCCCACACACACGGACCAGTACCTCCTCTTTGACTCCCATCACCCTCTGGAACACAAACTTGGAGTAATTAGGACCCTACACCACCGGGCAGAACATGTTCCCTCCAAGCCTGAAGGGAAAAAGAAGGAACACACACATGTAAAGGAAGCACTGAAAACATGTGGTTATCCTAACTGGGCGTTCATAAAGTCAGCAAAGAGGCACAGAAAAGAAGATCGGACACCAGCGAGGGAGGATAAGAAAGACAGACGCAACAACATTGTCATCCCCTATGTAGCCGGTGTATCAGAGAAACTCAGGAGAGTTTTCTCCAAGCACGACATCCCAGTGTACTTCAGACCCAGCAACACACTCAGACACAAACTGGTTCACCCGAAAGACAAAACTCCAAAACACAGACTGAACAACGTGGTGTATGCTGTACAGTGCAGCGAGGAATGCCCAGACCTCTACATTGGAGAGACCAAACAGCCACTTCACAAGCGCATGGCACAACATAGAAGAGCCACCTCCACAGGACAAGACTCAGCAGTCCATCTGCATCTTAAGGATAAAGGTCACTCTTTCGAGGATGCCAATGTTCACATTTTGGACAGAGAGGACAGATGGTTTGAAAGAGGAGTGAAAGAGGCCATCTATGTCCACTGTGAGCGACCATCTTTGAACAGAGGCGGTGGTTTACGACACCAACTGTCTGCCATCTATAATCCAGTTTTGAGATCCCTTCCCAGACGCCTTAACGCCCACTCACATCCTGGGCCATCTGACCTCAGGAAATCACATGACAAGGTGGGGCCAGGTTTCACAATGAGCTCACCCGAAACCCTGGCTGATTAGGTCCCACACCCGCTTTCACACCTTGGCGCATGTGATTAGAGGATCACCAGGGGTCCTTTGTCCCTCTTTGGGGGGATACTCCCACTGGGTTTAAATCTGGGACTCTCGGCCATTTGACCTTAGAACTGAAGAAGCTTCTCGGATGAGAGGTGAAACGTCTTCAAGCAACTTAAAGAAGTCCAGACGCTTTTCTTTGCAAACTCCTTTGACTACGATGACCTGGATGACTGAGAACCTTCACAGACATATTTCACTCAGAGTTTGCATTTCATAAAGAATGACTGAAAACTAACAGCTCACCTGTACACACACCTGCAGGAGCTCTGACCCCTGTTTACAGCTCTGTGTGTGTGTTGATGGTCAGAGCTGTGTGTGGGCGGGTCTAGGATCAGGTGACCCTGAACCCTCCCTCATAGCTGCAGCACATGTCCTCCCCTCACTGAGCCTGGCCCTTCTGGAGGTGTTTGGCTGTGTAAAGCAGCCTGATGGAGGCTGAGGTGTGTATATGGTTTGAATACATCAGGTGTAGTTAGCACAGCGCCTGCTGACAGCTTTAAATGGCACTGATGGAGCTGCACATCTGTGGCTGTCAGTGATGTCATGATGATGTCATGAGAATCATGATGTCAGGTCTGCTTCAGGACATGGAGGACAGAGGACATGCTGGTGTGTGTGTGTGTCCTCCTGTGATAAACCGTGCAACAGCAGTGAGGTAGAGTGTGTGTACAGCGTGAACAGCTGGCATGGACTGATAGGCTCCTCCCCCCCAGCTACCCTCACCTGGACAAAAGAAGAAGGCGGGTGGATGATGATGGGCGAGGTGTGAAGGGTTTGGTCACATGACTCAGTGAGGTGTGTGTTAAATGAGTGGAGAGAGCGCCGCAGCAGGAAGTGATGTAATAACCGTGTCTCCAAGCTCTCATGAGTGCTTGGAGCAGATGATATGAGAGTTGGTTGCTATAGCTACGGCTACAGTTGCCCAGGTAACTGGGCCCCTTGAGGCCTCAACAGCTGTTACCATGGAGTTGCCGTGGCGATGAGCAGAGATATTCTGGGATGTGATTTAACTCTTCATGTGTTTATTTTTTTTTACAGATGAACGGGTCAGAGGGAGAGCTGGAGTACGAGGAGATCACACTGGAGAGGGTGAGCGCACACACACAGACACACACACACACGCACACACACGCACAGACACACACACACACACACACACAGACACACACACACACGTGTGGTGGTGAGAAACACTCGGTCCTCGCGCTCCTTCCAGCTCGTCTCCGCTCTGTTTTTAGACGCATCACTCTGATTAAAAGCCGCCGTCACCCTCTGAATGTAAGCCACGCCCCCCTGACATCAGCGGGTTATTTTTAGCTCCTTTTACAAATCAAACCAGTGAACCTGACGTTTAATCAGCTGGTCTCAGATCTGCTCACAGAGGCACAGCTGTCAGCACACACAGGAGTGATTTCATGAGTCACCTCCCATCAGCCCTTCATGTACTCATGTGAGGATGATGATGATGAGGAGGAGGATGGTGAGGATGAGTGTGGAGGTGTGTGAGAGACAGCGGGTGGACAGAGACACTGACATCAGTCCTCAGTGAGTGAGAAGTCTGCAAACACATCTGCATAATTCATGCACAGCTGATCCCTGAATACGAGCTGCAGGCAGAAACACCACAGAAGAAGAAGAAAACAGGAAGTAAATGAGACGTTCCTGTCAGGGCCGATGATGATGATGATGAAGGTTTAGTTCTGCTGTGAAGACACATCAGTGAAAGGACTGCTGGGTAATGTCAGGCAGGACTGACCTCCATCAGGCAGATGGTCCAGAGAGCTGCAGGAGAAGAAGAAGGAGGAGGAGCAGGAGGATTAGATTCAGTCTTGTTAGAGGACAGGAAGGTGAAGCTCATCTCTGTGGACGTCTTCAGCCAACAGCTCGCAGCTTCCTGCGGTCATGTGGACACCAGCTATGATGGTGACACCATCACAGGAAGTGGAGCAGCTCTGACTGAAACAGCTGACTAACTGCTGTCATGGTAACCTGCTGCTGAGGCTGAACTCATGAGGCCTCTCAGCCCAGTGACAGGAATCAGCTCCTCAGGAGGTCCTCATCAGGGTCCTTTCAAAGTGAAGGAGCAGCAGCTCCACCTGCTGGATGTCCGAGCTCCTCCCCCCTGTCTCTAACAGAAACCATGATCAGAGCAACACTGGGTCTGCTGGACCAACGAACCTTCAGCTTGTCTTTCTTCACCTCGGTGCTCCATCTTGAGGGGAACTAACGGCACAGAAAGTAGGATCTATAGAAAACAGAATATAACACTATAACCAGAAGAATAAATAACACAGAACATAGAACCAAAATTCAAGATTATCAAAAATACAAAACCAGAAAACACCAAATATCTCTACAGCCTCACTTCACTCCTGTCTCCCCTCTGAGAGCTGAAGATCCAAAAGTCAGCTGGTTTGGACGTCAGTCTGACTCTGATAAAAACACCAACATCTGCAGAGCTCCAGAGTTATCCAGCTGTGCAGTAAGCTAGCCTGACAGCTGGATAACTCTCTTGGACCTCTGCTGGCTGTTTGTCTTAGATTCACTCCCAGGTTTGTCTTATGAGCTCACTGAGCACATGGGCCAGGTGCTGGTGTAAGTGGGAGCTCATCCGGGATCCACATACAGGAAGACCCAGGTCTGCATCAGGTACAGTGTGTTCATGTGTGTGTTAATGTGTGTGTGTTCAGGGCAACTCTGGTCTAGGCTTCAGCATCGCGGGAGGAACCGACAATCCTCACATCGGAGACGACCCCTCCATCTTCATCACCAAGATCATCCCCGGAGGAGCCGCTGCCCAGGACGGACGCCTCAGGTGCACACACACAGAAACACAAATACACAAACAGACACACACAGAAACACAGACACACACAAACAGACACACACAGAAACACACACAGACTCTTTGCTTGTGCTTGTGTTTTCTGAGGACATGAAGCTGAGCCTCTCACCTCTAAAGGACCGGTCCACCTAAACCTGATCACACCTGAGCCTTCAAACAGCTGTTTGAGGAGGTGACAGTGACTCTCTCTCTCTCTTCATCACCAGGGTGAACGACAGCATCGTATTTGTCAACGATGTGGACGTCCGGGAGGTCACTCACTCCATCGCTGTGGAGGCGCTGAAGGAGGCGGGGCCTGTTGTCAGGCTGTACGTGCTGCGGAGACGCCCACCGAGCGAACGCATCACACAGATCAAACTGATGAAAGGACCCAAAGGTGAGACAGGAGAGCAGGTGTTCAGCTCTTATGTAACTGTGATTCCAGCTGCTCTGCTGCCCTCTGCTGGACTGTTACAGTCATTACAGCTCTTAAACTTTTCTTTGCAAACTCCTTTGACTACAGTTCTTAAATACTTTATGTTTTATGTCAGCTACAGAAGAATTAGAGACATGACAGAGGCTTCACACAGGAGATTCACCTTTACACTGTGATTCCTCAGCAGGTCCACGTACTGTAGTGATGTTTAATAAACCTGTTATAAATAAAGTTTGGTCAAACAGGAAGCAGAACCTGCCTAAAACACACCTGAACGTGTCACCTCATATGGAGCCAGTCACACCTGGAAATGTATTACTTTGTATGTTTTTAACATTTTGTGACGCACTGACTGCTTCAGTAACATATTTTAGTTCATCACCTTTTTAATCTGTAAATGTTGTTTCCCATGAGTCAGTTTGATCTTCAGCTCATGGTGTTCTGTGGTTTCGTTAATCTAACCCCGCCCCCCGGTGCAGGTCTGGGCTTCAGTATAGCGGGCGGCGTGGGGAACCAGCACGTCCCTGGAGACAACAGCATCTACGTCACCAAGATCATCGAGGGCGGGGCGGCACACCGTGATGGGCGGCTGCAGATCGGAGACAAAATCCTGGCGGTACGTGACATCACATGTGTTCTCTTTGACACGCTAAACTGATGTGACTGTGGTCTAACGTGAGACTCCGCCCCCCGGCAGGTCAACCACATGTCTCTGGAGGACGTCCTGCACGAAGACGCAGTGTCGGCCCTGAAGAACACAGGAGAGGTGGTCTACCTGAAGGTGGCCACGCCCACCTCGCAGTACATCCACCCAATTGATCGATACAGCCCCCCCGACCTGACCAGCTGTGAGTACACCTGTACACCTCCTCACACCTGCTCACAGGTTGATTACACTGATAATACTACAGTAATATTGTGAATAATACCATAAATAGTACTATAAACAGTACTGCATATCAGTCATCTGTACAGATGTGAGTTCACCCTGAATGATGACTTTAGTTTGCCTGCAGCGCCACCCAGAGGACAGATGTGCACCTACAGCTCAGACTAATTCTAAACTCCTCAGAAGATGAAACCAGGACACAGTCAGGCTTTAAAATGAGTTTAATGAGGTTTTCCTTCAAGAAGCTCCAGAAATGTTTGATCCTATCAGGCTTTGATCCTGATGCAGGTGAACTCAAGACTCAGGCTCAGAGGAAAGTCCAGGATGTTTGCTTTGCTATGGATAAGATTATCATTAATAACAGATTAATCCAGAATAATGTGTCAAACACAGTCAGCAACCAGTTAAACCTGTGATCCTGGTCCAGATGTTAGACCCGTGTCCCTGATCCAGATGTTAGACCCGTGTCCCTGATCCAGATGTTAGACCCGTGACCCCGATCCAGATGTTAGACCCGTGTCCCCGATCCAGATGTTAGACCCGTGTCCCCGATCCAGATGTTAGACCTGTGACCCTGATCCAGATGTTAGACCTGTCCCTAATCCAGATGTTAGACCTGTCCCTTATCCAGATGTTAGACCTGTCCCTGATCCAGATGTTAGACCTGTCCCCGATCCAGATGTTAGACCTGTCCCTGGTCCAGATGTTAGACCTGTCCCTGATCCAGATGTTAGACCTGTCCCTGATCCAGATGTTAGACCCGTGACCCTGGTCCAGATGTTAGACCTGTGACCCTGGTCCAGATGTTAGACCTGTCCCTGATCCAGATGTTAGACCCGTGTCCCTGATCCAGATGTTAGACCTGTCCCTGATCCAGATGTTAGACCCGTGTCCCTGATCCAGATGTTAGACCGTGACCCTGATCCAGATGTTAGACCCGTGTCCCTGATCCAGATGTTAGACCTGTCCCTGATCCAGATGTTAGACCCGTGTCCCTGATCCAGATGTTAGACCCGTGACCCTGATCCAGATGTCAGAGATCAGCTGCTGACTCCTCCGTCCTCTCTGCAGCCTACATGGAGCCGGACTACATGTGCGATTACCCACAAGCCCTCCCTCCTCCGTCACCGCGGCGATACTCCCCGATCCCCCGCGGCATGATGGGAGAGGACGAGTACTCGAGGGAGCCTCGCAGGGTGTGCGTGCAGCGCGGCTCCACCGGCCTGGGCTTCAACATCGTGGGTGGAGAGGACGGAGAGGGCATCTTCATCTCCTTCATCCTCGCAGGAGGCCCAGCAGACCTGAGCGGGGAGCTCCGCAAGGGAGACCAGATCCTCAGTGTAATACACAAACACACACACACAGATCCTCAGTGTAATACACACAAACACACACACACAGATCCTCAGTGTAATACACACAAACACACACAGATCCTCAGTGTAATACACACAAAGACACACAGATCCTCAGTGTAATACACACAAACACACACAGATCCTCAGTGTAATACACACAAACACACACACACAGATCCTCAGTGTAATACACACAAACACACACAGATCCTCAGTGTAATACACACAAACACACACACACAGATCCTCAGTGTAATACACACAAACACACACAGATCCTCAGTGTAATACACACAAACACACACAGATCCTCAGTGTAATACACACAAACACACACACACAGATCCTCAGTGTAATACACACACACACACACACACAGATCCTCAGTGTAATACACACAAACACACACACACACAGATCCTCAGTGTAATACACACAAACACACACAGATCCTCAGTGTAATACACACAAACACACACACACAGATCCTCAGTGTAATACATACACACACACACACACAGATCCTCAGTGTAATACACACACACACACACACACAGATCCTCAGTGTAATACACACAAACACACACAGATCCTCAGTGTAATACACACAAACACACACAGATCCTCAGTGTAATACACACAAACACACACACACAGATCCTCAGTGTAATACACACAAACACACACACACAGATCCTCAGTGTAATACACACACACACACACAGATCCTCAGTGTAATACACACAAACACACACACACACAGATCCTCAGTGTAATACACACAAACACACACACACAGATCCTCAGTGTAATACACACAAACACACACACACAGATCCTCAGTGTAATACACACAAACACACACAGATCCTCAGTGTAATACACACAAAGACACACACACAGATCCTCAGTGTAATACACACAAACACACACACACAGATCCTCAGTGTAATACACACAAACACACACAGATCCTCAGTGTAATACACACAAACACACACACAGATCCTCAGTGTAATACACACAAACACACACAGATCCTCAGTGTAATACACACAAACACACACAGATCCTCAGTGTAATACACACACACACACACACACAGATCCTCAGTGTAATACACACAAACACACACACACAGATCCTCAGTGTAATACACACAACACACACAGATCCTCAGTGTAATACACACAAACACACACACAGATCCTCAGTGTAATACACACAAACACACACACACAGATCCTCAGTGTAATACACACAAACACACACAGATCCTCAGTGTAATACACACAAACACACACACACAGATCCTCAGTGTAATACATACACACACACACACACAGATCCTCAGTGTAATACACACACACACACACACACAGATCCTCAGTGTAATACACACAAACACACACAGATCCTCAGTGTAATACACACAACCACACAGATCCTCAGTGTAATACACACACAAACACACACAGATCCTCAGTGTAATACACACAAACACACACACACAGATCCTCAGTGTAATACACACACACACACACAGATCCTCAGTGTAATACACACAAACACACACACACACAGATCCTCAGTGTAATACACACAAACACACACACACAGATCCTCAGTGTAATACACACAAACACACACAGATCCTCAGTGTAATACACACAAACACACACAGATCCTCAGTGTAATACACACAAACACACACACAGATCCTCAGTGTAATACACACAAACACACACAGATCCTCAGTGTAATACACACAAACACACACAGATCCTCAGTGTAACACAAACAAACACACACAGATCCTCAGTGTAACACAAACACACACAGATCCTCAGTGTAATACACACAAACACACACACAGATCCTCAGTGTAATACACACAAACACACACAGATCCTCAGTGTAACACAAACAAACACACACAGATCCTCAGTGTAATACACACAAACACACACAGATCCTCAGTGTAATACACACAAACACACAGATCCTCAGTGTAATACACACAAACACACACACACAGATCCTCAGTGTAATACACACAAACACACACACACAGATCCTCAGTGTAATACACACAAACACACACACACAGATCCTCAGTGTAATACACACAAACACACACACACAGATCCTCAGTGTAATACACACAAACACACACACACAGATCCTCAGTGTAATACACACAAACACACACAGATCCTCAGTGTAATACACACAAACACACACACACAGATCCTTCAGTGTAATACACACAAACACACACACACAGATCCTCAGTGTAATACACACACACACACACACACACAGATCCTCAGTGTAATACACACAAACACACACACAGATCCTCAGTGTAATACACACAAACACACACACACAGATCCTCAGTGTAATACACCACAACACACACACACAAGATCCTCAGTGTAATACAACAAACACACACGATCCTCATGTAATACACACAAACACACACACAGATCCTCAGTGTAATACACACAAACACACACACAGATCCTCAGTGTAATACACACAAACACACACAGATCCTCAGTGTAATACACACACACACACACACACAGATCCTCAGTGTAATACACACAAACACACACACACAGATCCTCAGTGTAATACACACAAACACACACACACAGATCCTCAGTGTAATACACACAACAACACACACAGATCCTCAGTGTAATACACACACACACACACACACAGATCCTCATGTAATAACACAAACACACACAGATCCTCAGTGTAATACACACAAACCACACACACACAGATCCTCAGTGTAATACACACAAACACACACACACACAGATCCTCAGTGTAATACACACAAACACACACACACAGATCCTCAGTGTAATACACACACACACACACACACAGATCCTCAGTGTAATACACACAAACACACACACACACAGATCCTCAGTGTAATACACACAAACACACACACACAGATCCTCAGTGTAATACACACAAACACACACACACACACAGATCCTCAGTGTAATACACACAAACACACACACACACACAGATCCTCAGTGTAATACACACAAACACACACACACAGATCCTCAGTGTAATACACACAAACACACACAGATCCTCAGTGTAATACACACACACACACACACAGATCCTCAGTGTAATACACACAAACACACACAGATCCTCAATGTAATACACACAAACACACACACACAGATCCTCAGTGTAATACACACAAACACACACACAGATCCTCAGTGTAATACACACAAACACACACACACAGATCCTCAGTGTAATACACACAAACACACACACACAGATCCTCAGTGTAATACACACAAACACACACAGATCCTCAGTGTAATACACACAAACACACACACAGATCCTCAGTGTAATACACACAAACACACACACAGATCCTCAGTGTAATACACACAACACACACACAGATCCTCAGTGTAATACACACACACACACACAGATCCTCAGTGTAATACACACAAACACACACACAGATCCTCAGTGTAATACACACAAACACACACACAGATCCTCAGTGTAATACACACAAACACACACACACAGATCCTCAGTGTAATACACACAAACACACACACAGATCCTCAGTGTAATACACACAAAACACACACACAGATCCTCAGTGTAATACACACAAACACACACACACAGATCCTCAGTGTAATACACACAAACACACACACAGATCCTCAGTGTAATACACACAAACACACACACAGATCCTCAGTGTAATACACACAAACACACACACAGATCCTCAGTGTAATACACACAAACACACAAAAAAACACACACACACCAGATCCTCAGTGTAATACACACAAACACACACAGATCCTCAGTGTAATACACACAAACACACACACACAGATCCTCAGTGTAATACACACACACACACACACACAGATCCTCAGTGTAATACACACAAACACACACAGATCCTCAGTGTAATACACACAAACACACACACAGATCCTCAGTGTAATACACACAAACACACACACAGATCCTCAGTGTAATACACACAAACACACACACAGATCCTCAGTGTAATACACACAACACACACACACAGATCCTCAGTGTAATACACACAACACACACAACACAGATCCTCAGTGTAATACACACAAACACACACACAGATCCTCAGTGTAATACACACAAACACACACAGATCCTCAGTGTAATACACACAAACACACACACACAGATCCTCAGTGTAATACACACACACACACACAGATCCTCAGTGTAATACACACAAACACACACACACAGATCCTCAGTGTAATACACACAAACACACACAGATCCTCAGTGTAATACACACACACACACACATCCTCAGTGTAAACACACACACACACACAGATCCTCAGTGTAATACACACACACACACACACAGATCCTCAGTGTAATACACACAAACACACACAGATCCTCAGTGTAATACACACAACACACACACACAGATCCTCAGTGTAATAAACACACACACACACCACACAGATCCTCAGTGTAATACACACAAACACACACACAGATCCTCAGTGTAATACACACAAACACACACACACAGATCCTCAGTGTAATACACACAAACACACACACACAGATCCTCAGTGTAATACACACAAACACACATACACATACACACACACACACAGATCCTCAGTGTAATACACACAAACACACACACACAGATCCTCAGTGTAATACACACACACACACACACAGACCTCAGTGTAATACACAAAACACACACACAGATCCTCAGTGTAATACACACAAACACACACACACAGATCCTCAGTGTATACAACAAACACCACACACAGATCTCAGTGTAATACAACAAACACACACACAGATCCTCAGTGTAATACACACAAACACACACACACAGATCCTCAGTGTAATACACAAACACACACAGATCCTCAGTGTAATACACACACACACAGATCCTCAGTGTAATACACAAACACAAACACACACACAGATCCTCAGTGTAATACACACAAACACACACACAGATCCTCAGTGTAATACACACAAACACCACACACAGATCCTCAGTGTAATACACACAAACACACACACAGATCCTCAGTGTTACACAAACACACAATCCAGTGTAATACACACACACACACAGATCCTCAGTGTAATACACACAAACACACACACAGATCCTCAGTGTAATACACACAAACACACACAGATCCTCAGTGTAATACACACAAACACACACAGATCCTCAGTAATACACACAAACACACACAGATCCTCAGTGTAATACACACAAACACACACACACAGATCCTCAGTGTAATACACACAAACACACACACAGATCCTCAGTGTAATACACAAAACACACACAGATCCTCAGTGTAACACAAAACACACACACCAGATCCAGTAATACACACACACACAGATCCTCAGTGTAATACACACAAACACACACACAGATCCTCAGTGTAATACACACAACAACACAGATCCAGGAATACACCACACAACAGATCCTCAGTGTAATACACACAAACAACACAGATCCCATGTAATACACACACCACACAGATCTCAGTGTAATACACACAAACACACACCAGATCCTCATGTAATACACAAAAACAACACAGATCTCAGTGTAATACACAAAACACACACACACAGATCCTCAGTGTAATACACAAACAACACACACAGATCCTCAGTGTAATACACACAAACACACACACACAGATCCTCAGTGTAATAACACACAAAAACACACACAGATCCTCAGTGTAATACACACAAACCACACACAGATCCTCAGTGTAATACACACAACACACACACACAGATCCTCAGTGTAATACACAAAACACACACACAGATCCTCAGTGTAATACACACAAACACAACACAGATCCTCAGTGTAATACACACAAACACACACACAGATCCTCAGTGTAATACACACAAACACACACAAGATCCTCAGTGTAATACACACAAACACACACACAGATCCTCAGTGTAATACACACAAACACACACACACAGATCCTCAGTGTAAATACACACAAACACACCACAGATCCTCAGTGTAATACCACACAAACACACACACAGATCCTCAGTGTAATACACACAAACACACACCACAGATCCTCAGTGTAATACACACAAACACACAACAGATCCTCAGTGTAATACAACAAACACACACACACAGATCCTCAGTGTAATAAACACAAACACACACCACAGATCCTCAGTGTATACACACAACACACACACCAGATCCTCAGTGTAATACACACAAACACACACCACAGATCCTCAGTGTAATACACACACACACACAACAGATCCTCAGTGTAATACACACAAACACACACACACAGATCCTCAGTGTAATACACACAAACACACACACAGATCCTCAGTGTAATACACACAAACACACACACAGATCCTCAGTGTAATACACACAACACACACACAGATCCTCAGTGTAATACACACAAACACACACACCAGATCCTCAGTGTATACACACAAACACAACACAGATCTCAGTGTAATACACACAAACACAACACAGATCCTCAGTGTAATACACACAAACACACAACAGATCTCATGAATACACACAACACACACAGATCCTCAGTGTAATACACACAAACACAACACACCACAGATCCTCAGTGTAATACACACAAACACACACAGATCCTCAGTGTAATACACACAAACACACACACACAGATCCTCAGTGTAATACACACAAACACACACACACAGATCCTCAGTGTAATACACACAAACAACACACACAGATCCTCAGTGTAATACAACACACAACACACACAGATCCTCAGTGTAATACACACAAACACACACACAGATCCTCAGTGTAATACCAAAACACAACCAATACACACAAACACAACACAGATCCTCAGTGTAATACACACAAACACACACACACAGATCCTCAGTGTAATACACACAAACACACACAGATCCTCAGTGTAATACACACAAACACACACCAGATCCTCAGTGTAATACACCAAACACACACACACAGATCCTCAGTGTAATACACACAAACACACACACACAGATCCTCAGTGTAATACACACACAAACACACACACAGATCCTCAGTGTAATACACACAAACACACACAGATCCTCAGTGTAATACACACAAACACACACACACAGATCCTCAGTGTAATACACACAAACACACACACACAGATCCTCAGTGTAATACACACAAACACACACACACAGATCCTCAGTGTAATACACACAAACACACACACAGATCCTCAGTGTAATACACACAAACACACACACACAGATCCTCAGTGTAATACACACAAACACACCACACAGATCCTCAGTGTAATACACACAAACACACACAGATCCTCAGTGTAATACACACACACACACACAAGATCCTCAGTGTAATACACACAAACACACACACACAGATCCTCAGTGTAATACACACAAACACACACAGATCCTCAGTGTAATACACACAAACACACACACAGATCCTCAGTGTAATACACACAAACACACACACACAGATCCTCAGTGTAATACAACACAAACACACACAGATCCTCAGTGTAATACACACAAACACACACACACAGATCCTCAGTGTAATACACACAAACACACACAGATCCTCAGTGTAATACACACAAACACACACACAGATCCTCAGTGTAATACACACAAACACACACAGATCCTCAGTGTAATACACACAAAAACACAGATCTCAGTGTAATACACACAAACACCACACAGATCCTCAGTGTAATACACACAACACACACACCAGATCCTCAGTGTAATACACACAAACACACACACACAGATCCTCAGTGTAATACACACAACACACACACAGACAGGAAAAAAAAAAAAAAAAAATCCTCAGTGTAATACACACAAACCACACACACAGATCCTCAGTGTAATACACACAAACACACACACACAGATCCTCAGTGTAATACACACAAACACCACACACAGATCCTCAGTGTAATACACACAAACACACACACACAGATCCTCAGTGTAATACACACACACACACACACAGATCCTCAGTGTAATACACACAAACAACACACACCACAGATCCTCAGTGTAATACACCAAACACACACACACAGATCCTCAGTGTAATACACACAAACACACACAGATCCTCAGTGTATACACACAAACAACACAGATCCTCAGTGTAATACACACAAACACACACAGATCCTCAGTGTAATACACACAAACACACACACACAGATCCTCAGTGTAATACACACAACACACACACACAGATCCTCAGTGTAATACACACAAACACACACAGATCCTCAGTGTAATACACACAAACACACACAGATCCTCAGTGTAATACACACAAACACACACACAGATCCTCAGTGTAATACACACAAACACACACACACAGATCCTCAGTGTAATACACACAACACAACACACACAGATCCTCAGTGTAATACACACAACACACACACAGATCCTCAGTGTAATACACACAACACACACACACAGATCTCAGTGTATACACACAACACACACACACAGATCCTCAGTGTAATACACACAAACACACACCAGATCCTCAGTGTAATACAACAAACACACACACACAGATCTCAGTGTAATACACACACACACACACACAGATCCTCAGTGTAATACACACAAACACACACACACAGATCCTCAGTGTAATACACACAACACACACACACAGATCCTCAGTGTAATACACACAAACACACACACACAGATCCTCAGTGTAATACACACAAACACACACAGATCCTCAGTGTAATACACACAAACACACACACACAGATCCTCAGTGTAATACACACAAACACACACAGATCCTCAGTGTAATACACACAAACACACACAGATCCAGTTAATACACACAAACACACCACACAGATCCTCAGTGTAATACACACAACACACACACACAGATCCTCAGTGTAATACACACAAACACACACAGATCCTCAGTGTAATACACACAAACACACACACACAGATCCTCAGTGTAATACACACAAACACACACCAGATCCTCAGTGTAATACACACAACACACCACCACCAGATCCTCAGTGTAAACACACAAACACACACAGATCCTCAGTGTAATACACACAAACACACACACACAGATCCTCAGTGTAATACACACAAAACACACACACAGATCCTCAGTGTAATACACACACACACACACACAGATCCTCAGTGTAATACACACAAACACACCCAACACAGATCCTCAGTGTAATACACACACACACAACACAGATCCTCAGTGTAATACACACAAACACACACACACAGATCCTCAGTGTAATACACCACAAACACACACAGATCCTCAGTGTAATACACACAAACACACACACACAGATCCTCAGTGTAATTACACACAAAACCACAACACCACAGATCCTCAGTGTTAATACACACAAACACACACACACAGATCCTCAGTGTAATACACACAAACAACACACACACAGATCTCAGTGTATACACACAAACACACCACCACAGATCCTCAGTGTAATACACACAAACACACACAACAGATCCTCAGTGTAATACACACAAACACACACACAGATCCTCAGTGTAATACACACAAACACACACACAGATCCTCAGTGTAATACACACAAACACACACACGATCCTCAGTGTAATACACACAAACACACACAGATCCTCAGTGTAATACACACAAACACACACACACAGATCCTCAGTGTAATACACCAAACACACACACACAGATCCTCATGTAATACAACAACACACACACAGATCCTCAGTGTAATACACACAAACAAACACACACAGATCTCAGTGTAATACACACAAAACACAACACAATCCCAAAAAACAAAAAACACAGATCCTCAGTGTAATACACACACACACACACAGATCCTCAGTGTAATACACACAACACACACACACAGATTCAGTGTAATACACACCAAACACACATTCAGTGTAATACACACACACACACACAGATCCTCAGTGTAATACACACAAACACACACAGATCCTCAGTGTAATACACACAAACACACACACACAGATCCTCAGTGTAATACACACAAACACACACCAGATCCTCAGTGTAATACACACAAACACACACACACAGATCCTCAGTGTAATACACACAAACACAACACAGATCCTCAGTGTAAACACACAACACACACACAGATCCTCAGTGTAATACACACAAACACACACACACAGATCCTCAGTGTAATACACACAAACACACACACACAGATCCTCAGTGTAATACACACAAACACACACACAGATCCTCAGTGTAATACACCACAAACACACACACACACAGATCCTCAGTGTAATACACACAAACACACACACACAGATCCTCAGTGTAATACACACAAACACAACACAGATCCTCAGTGTAATACACACAAACACACACACACACAGATCCTCAGTGTAATACACACAACACACACACACAGATCCTCAGTGTAATACACACACAACACACACAGATCCTCAGTGTAAACACACAACACACACACAGATCCTCAGTGTAATACACACAAACAACACACACAGATCCTCAGTGTAATACACACAAACACACACACAGATCCTCAGTGTAATACACACAACACACACACAATCCTCAGTGTAATACACACAACACACACACACAGATCCTCAGTGTAATACACACAAACACACACACACAGATCCTCAGTGTAATACACACAAACACACACACACAGATCCTCAGTGTAATACACACAACACACACAAGAACAACAAAACACACAGATCCTCAGTGTAATACACACAAACACACACACACAGATCCTCAGTGTAATACACACAAACACACACAGATCCTCAGTGTAATACACACAAACACACACAGATCCTCAGTGTAATACACACAAACACACACAGATCCTCAGTGTAATACACACACCACACACAGATCCTCAGTGTAATACACACAAACACACACACAGATCCTCAGTGTAATACACACAAACACACAACACACACCACACACACACAGATCCTCAGTGTAATACACACAAACACACACAGATCCTCAGTGTAATACACACAAACACACACACAGATCCTCAGTGTAATACACACAACACACACACACAGATCCTCAGTGTAATACACACAAACAACACACACAGATCCTCAGTGTAATACACACAACACACACACACAGATCCTCAGTGTAATACACACAAACACACACACAGATCCTCAGTGTAATACACACAAACACACACACAGATCCTCAGTGTAATACACACACACACACACAGTCCTCAGTGTAATACACACACACACACACAGATCCTCAGTGAATACACACAAACACACACAGATCCTCAGTGTAATACACACAAACACACACACAGATCCTCAGTGTAATACACACAAACACACACACAGATCCTCAGTGTAATACACACAAACACACACACAACAGATCCTCAGTGTAATACACACAAACACACACACACAGATCCTCAGTGTAATACACACAACACACACACACAGATCCTCAGTGTAATACACACAAACACACACACACACAGATCCTCAGTGTAATACACACAACACACAAATCATGTAATAACACACACACACAGATCCTCAGTGTAATACACACAACACACACACAGATCCTCAGTGTAATACACACAACACACACACACAGATCCTCAGTGTAATACACACAAACACACACACACACAGATCCTCAGTGTAATACACACAAACACACACACACAGATCCTCAGTGTAATACACACAAACACACACACACAGATCCTCAGTGTAATACACACAAACACACACACACAGATCCTCAGTGTAATACACACAAACACACACACACAGATCCTCAGTGTAATACACCACCAAACAAAAACACACACCACACACAGATCCTCAGTGTAATACACACACACACACACACAGATCCTCAGTGTAATACACACACACACACACACAGATCCTCAGTGTAATACACACAAACACACACACACAGATCCTCAGTGTAATACACACAAACACACACAGATCCTCAGTGTAATACACACAAACACACACACACACTCAGTGTAATACACACAAACACACACACAGATCCTCAGTGTAATACACACAAACACACACACACAGATCCTCAGTGTAATACACACAAACACACACACACAGATCCTCAGTGTAATACACACAAACACACACACAGATCTCAGTGTAATACACACAACAACACACACAGATCCTCAGTGTAATACACACAAACACACACACAGATCCTCAGTGTAATACACACACACAACACACACAGATCCTCAGTGTAATACACACAAACACACACAACACACACACACAGATCCTCAGTGTAATACACACAAACACACACACACAGATCCTCAGTGTAATACACACAAACCACACACAGATCCTCAGTGTAATACACACACAACACACACACAGATCCTCAGTGTAATACACAAACACAACACACAGATCCTCAGTGTAATACACACAACACACACAGATCCTCAGTGTAATACACACAAACACACACAGATCCTCAGTGTAATACACACAAACACACACAGATCCTCAGTGTAATACACACAAACACACACACACAGATCCTCAGTGTAATACACACACACACACACACACAGATCCTCAGTGTAATACACACAAACACACACACACAGATCTCAGTTAATAACAAAACACACACACAGATCCTCAGTGTAATACACACAAACACACACAGATCCTCAGTGTAATACACACAAACACACACAGATCCTCAGTGTAATACACACAAACACACACAGATCCTCAGTGTAATACACACAAACACACACACACAGATCCTCAGTGTAATACACACAAACACACACACACAGATCCTCAGTGTAATACACACAAACACACACAGATCCTCAGTGTAATACACACAAACACACACACACAGATCCTCAGTGTAATACACACAAACACACACAGATCCTCAGTGTAATACACACCAAAAACACACACAGATCCTCAGTGTAATACACACAAACACACACACAAGATCCTCAGTGTAATACACACCACACACACACACAGATCCTCAGTGTAATACACACAAACACACACACACCAATAATCAGCGTAAATACACACAACACACACAGATCCTCAGTGTAACACACAAACACACACACACAGATCCTCAGTGTAATACACAAACACACACACACAGATCCTCAGTGATACACACAAACACACACACACAGATCCTCAGTGTAATACACACAAAACACAACACAGATCCTCAGTGTAATACACACAAACACACACACACAGATCCTCAGTGTAATACACACAAACACACACAGATCCTCAGTGTAATACACACAAACACACACACACAGATCCTCAGTGTAATACACACAAACACACACAGATCCTCAGTGTAATACACACAAACACACACAGATCCTCAGTGTAATACACACAACACACACACAGATCCTCAGTGTAATACACACAAACACACACACAGATCCTCAGTGTAATACACACAAACACACACACAGATCCTCAGTGTAATACACACACACACACACACAGATCCTCAGTGTAATACACACAAACACACACAGATCCTCAGTGTAATACACACAACACACACACACAGATCCTCAGTGTAATACACACAAACACACACACACAGATCCTCAGTGTAATACACACAAACACACACACAGATCCTCAGTGTAATACACACACACACACACACAGATCCTCAGTGTAATACACACAACACACACACAGATCCTCAGTGTAATACACACACACACACACAGATCCTCAGTGTAATACACACAAACACACACACAGATCCTCAGTGTAATACACACAAACACACACACAGATCCTCAGTGTAATACACACAAACACACACACAGATCCTCAGTGTAATACACACAAACACACACAGATCCTCAGTGTAATACACACAAACACACACACACAGATCCTCAGTGTAATACACACAAACACACACAGATCCTCAGTGTAATACACACAAACACACACACAGATCCTCAGTGTAATACACACAACACACACACACAGATCCTCAGTGTAATACACACAAACACACACAGATCCTCAGTGTAATACACACAAACACACACACACAGATCCTCAGTGTAATACACACAAACACACACACAGATCCTCAGTGTAATACACACAAACACACACACACAGATCCTCAGTGTAATACACACAAACACACACACAGATCCTCAGTGTAATACACACACACACACACACACACAGATCCTCAGTGTAATACACACAAACACACACACACAGATCCTCAGTGTAATACACACACACACACACACACAGATCCTCAGTGTAATACACACAAACACACACACACAGATCCTCAGTGTAATACACACAAACACACACACAGATCCTCAGTGTAATACACACACACACACACACAGATCCTCAGTGTAATACACACAAACACACACACACAGATCCTCAGTGTAATACACACAAACACACACACACAGATCCTCAGTGTAATACACACAACACACACACACACAGATCCTCAGTGTAATACACACAAACACACACACACAGATCCTCAGTGTAATACACACAAACACACACAGATCCTCAGTGTAATACACACAAACACACACACAGATCCTCAGTGTAATACACACAAACACACACAGATCCTCAGTGTAATACACACAACACACACACAGATCCTCAGTGTAATACACACAAACACACACAGATCCTCAGTGTAATACACACACACACACACACACAGATCCTCAGTGTAATACACACAAACACACACACACAGATCCTCAGTGTAATACACACAAACACACACACAGATCCTCAGTGTAATACACACAACACACACACAGATCCTCAGTGTAATACACACAAACACACACACAGATCCTCAGTGTAATACACACAACACACACACAGATCCTCAGTGTAATACACACAAACACACACACACAGATCCTCAGTGTAATACACACAAACACACACACACAGATCCTCAGTGTAATACACACAAACACACACACACAGATCCTCAGTGTAATACACACAAACACACACACACAGATCCTCAGTGTAATACACACAACACACACACACACAGATCCTCAGTGTAATACACACAAACACACACACACAGATCCTCAGTGTAATACACACACACACACACACAGATCCTCAGTGTAATACACACAAACACACACACACAGATCCTCAGTGTAATACACACAAACACACACAGATCCTCAGTGTAATACACACAAACACACACACACAGATCCTCAGTGTAATACACACAAACACACACAGATCCTCAGTGTAATACACACAAACACACACACACAGATCCTCAGTGTAATACACACAAACACACACACACAGATCCTCAGTGTAATACACACAAACACACACACACAGATCCTCAGTGTAATACACACAACACACACACACAGATCCTCAGTGTAATACACACACACACACACAGATCCTCAGTGTAATACACACAAACACACACACACAGATCCTCAGTGTAATACACACAAACACACACAGATCCTCAGTGTAATACACACAAACACACACACACAGATCCTCAGTGTAATACACACAACACACACACAGATCCTCAGTGTAATACACACAAACACACACACACAGATCCTCAGTGTAATACACACAAACACACACAGATCCTCAGTGTAATACACACAAACACACACACACAGATCCTCAGTGTAATACACACAAACACACACACAGATCCTCAGTGTAATACACACAACACACACACACAGATCCTCAGTGTAATACACACAAACACACACACAGATCCTCAGTGTAATACACACAACACACACACACAGATCCTCAGTGTAATACACACAAACACACACACAGATCCTCAGTGTAATACACACACACACACACACAGATCCTCAGTGTAATACACACAAACACACACAGATCCTCAGTGTAATACACACAAACACACACACACACACAGATCCTCAGTGTAATACACACAAACACACACACACAGATCCTCAGTGTAATACACACAAACACACACACAGATCCTCAGTGTAATACACACACACACACACACAGATCCTCAGTGTAATACACACAAACACACACACACAGATCCTCAGTGTAATACACACACACACACACACAGATCCTCAGTGTAATACACACAAACACACACAGATCCTCAGTGTAATACACACAAACACACACACAGATCCTCAGTGTAATACACACAAACACACACAGATCCTCAGTGTAATACACACAAACACACACAGATCCTCAGTGTAATACACACAACACACACACAGATCCTCAGTGTAATACACACAAACACACACAGATCCTCAGTGTAATACACACAACACACACACAGATCCTCAGTGTAATACACACAACACACACACACAGATCCTCAGTGTAATACACACAACACACACACACAGATCCTCAGTGTAATACACACAAACACACACAGATCCTCAGTGTAATACACACAACACACACACACAGATCCTCAGTGTAATACACACACACACACACAGATCCTCAGTGTAATACACACAAACACACACACACAGATCCTCAGTGTAATACACACAAACACACACACAGATCCTCAGTGTAATACACACAAACACACACACACAGATCCTCAGTGTAATACACACACACACACACACACACAGATCCTCAGTGTAATACACACAAACACACACACAGATCCTCAGTGTAATACACACAAACACACACAGATCCTCAGTGTAATACACACAAACACACACACAGATCCTCAGTGTAATACACACAAACACACACACAGATCCTCAGTGTAATACACACAACACACACACACAGATCCTCAGTGTAATACACACAACACACACACACAGATCCTCAGTGTAATACACACACACACACACAGATCCTCAGTGTAATACACACAAACACACACACAGATCCTCAGTGTAATACACACACACACACACAGATCCTCAGTGTAATACACACAACACACACACAGATCCTCAGTGTAATACACACACACACACACACAGATCCTCAGTGTAATACACACAAACACACACACACAGATCCTCAGTGTAATACACACAAACACACACACAGATCCTCAGTGTAATACACACAAACACACACACACAGATCCTCAGTGTAATACACACAAACACACACACACAGATCCTCAGTGTAATACACACACACACACACACAGATCCTCAGTGTAATACACACAAACACACACACACAGATCCTCAGTGTAATACACACAACACACACACACAGATCCTCAGTGTAATACACACAACACACACACAGATCCTCAGTGTAATACACACACACACACACACAGATCCTCAGTGTAATACACACAAACACACACACACAGATCCTCAGTGTAATACACACAAACACACACACAGATCCTCAGTGTAATACACACACACACACACAGATCCTCAGTGTAATACACACAAACACACACACACAGATCCTCAGTGTAATACACACAACACACACACAGATCCTCAGTGTAATACACACACACACACACACACACAGATCCTCAGTGTAATACACACAAACACACACACACACAGATCCTCAGTGTAATACACACAAACACACACACACAGATCCTCAGTGTAATACACACAAACACACACACACAGATCCTCAGTGTAATACACACACACACACACAGATCCTCAGTGTAATACACACAAACACACACACACAGATCCTCAGTGTAATACACACACACACACACACATCCTCAGTGTAATACAGATCCTCAGTGTAATACACACACACACACACACAGATCCTCAGTGTAATACACACAACACACACACAGATCCTCAGTGTAATACACACAACACACACACAGATCCTCAGTGTAATACACACAAACACACACACAGATCCTCAGTGTAATACACACAAACACACACACACAGATCCTCAGTGTAATACACACAAACACACACACACAGATCCTCAGTGTAATACACACAACACACACACAGATCCTCAGTGTAATACACACAAACACACACAGATCCTCAGTGTAATACACACAAACACACACACACAGATCCTCAGTGTAATACACACAAACACACACACAGATCCTCAGTGTAATACACACAAACACACACACAGATCCTCAGTGTAATACACACACACACACACACAGATCCTCAGTGTAATACACACACACACACACACACAGATCCTCAGTGTAATACACACACACACACACACAGATCCTCAGTGTAATACACACACACACACACACACAGATCCTCAGTGTAATACACACAACACACACACACAGATCCTCAGTGTAATACACACACACACACACACAGATCCTCAGTGTAATACACACAAACACACACACACAGATCCTCAGTGTAATACACACAACACACACACACAGATCCTCAGTGTAATACACACAAACACACACACACAGATCCTCAGTGTAATACACACAACACACACACACAGATCCTCAGTGTAATACACACAAACACACACACAGATCCTCAGTGTAATACACACAACACACACACACAGATCCTCAGTGTAATACACACAACACACACACAGATCCTCAGTGTAATACACACAACACACACACACAGATCCTCAGTGTAATACACACAAACACACACACACAGATCCTCAGTGTAATACACACAACACACACAGATCCTCAGTGTAATACACACAAACACACACACAGATCCTCAGTGTAATACACACAACACACACAGATCCTCAGTGTAATACACACAAACACACACACAGATCCTCAGTGTAATACACACAAACACACACACAGATCCTCAGTGTAATACACACAACACACACACAGATCCTCAGTGTAATACACACAAACACACACACAGATCCTCAGTGTAATACACACAAACACACACAGATCCTCAGTGTAATACACACACACACACACAGATCCTCAGTGTAATACACACAAACACACACACACAGATCCTCAGTGTAATACACACAAACACACACAGATCCTCAGTGTAATACACACAAACACACACACACAGATCCTCAGTGTAATACACACAAACACACACACAGATCCTCAGTGTAATACACACACACACACACACAGATCCTCAGTGTAATACACACAACACACACACAGATCCTCAGTGTAATACACACAAACACACACACACAGATCCTCAGTGTAATACACACAACACACACACAGATCCTCAGTGTAATACACACAAACACACACACAGATCCTCAGTGTAATACACACACACACACACACACAGATCCTCAGTGTAATACACACACACACACACACAGATCCTCAGTGTAATACACACACACACACACACACAGATCCTCAGTGTAATACACACACACACACACACACAGATCCTCAGTGTAATACACACAAACACACACACAGATCCTCAGTGTAATACACACACACACACACACACAGATCCTCAGTGTAATACACACAAACACACACACAGATCCTCAGTGTAATACACACAACACACACACACAGATCCTCAGTGTAATACACACAAACACACACACACAGATCCTCAGTGTAATACACACAACACACACACAGATCCTCAGTGTAATACACACAAACACACACACAGATCCTCAGTGTAATACACACAACACACACACACAGATCCTCAGTGTAATACACACAAACACACACAGATCCTCAGTGTAATACACACACACACACACACAGATCCTCAGTGTAATACACACACACACACACACAGATCCTCAGTGTAATACACACAAACACACACACACAGATCCTCAGTGTAATACACACAAACACACACACACAGATCCTCAGTGTAATACACACAAACACACACACACAGATCCTCAGTGTAATACACACAAACACACACAGATCCTCAGTGTAATACACACAACACACACACACAGATCCTCAGTGTAATACACACAAACACACACACAGATCCTCAGTGTAATACACACAAACACACACACACAGATCCTCAGTGTAATACACACAACACACACACAGATCCTCAGTGTAATACACACAAACACACACACACAGATCCTCAGTGTAATACACACAAACACACACAGATCCTCAGTGTAATACACACACACACACACAGATCCTCAGTGTAATACACACACACACACACAGATCCTCAGTGTAATACACACACACACACACAGATCCTCAGTGTAATACACACACACACACACAGATCCTCAGTGTAATACACACAAACACACACACACAGATCCTCAGTGTAATACACACACACACACACACAGATCCTCAGTGTAATACACACAAACACACACACACAGATCCTCAGTGTAATACACACAACACACACACACAGATCCTCAGTGTAATACACACAAACACACACACACAGATCCTCAGTGTAATACACACACACACACACACAGATCCTCAGTGTAATACACACACACACACACACAGATCCTCAGTGTAATACACACACACACACACACAGATCCTCAGTGTAATACACACAAACACACACACAGATCCTCAGTGTAATACACACACACACACACACAGATCCTCAGTGTAATACACACACACACACACACACAGATCCTCAGTGTAATACACACACACACACACACACACAGATCCTCAGTGTAATACACACAAACACACACACACAGATCCTCAGTGTAAACACACACACACACACAGATCCTCAGTGTAATACACACAAACACACACACACACAGATCCTCAGTGTAATACACACAAACACACACAGATCCTCAGGTAATACACACAAAACACACACACACAGATCCTCAGTGTAATACACACAAACACACACAGATCCTCAGTGTAATACACACAAACACACACACACAGATCCTCAGTGTAATACACACAAACACACACAGATCCTCAGTGTAATACACACAACACACACACCACACAACAGATCCTCAGTGTAATACACACAAACACACACAGATCCTCAGTGTAATACACACAACACACACACAGATCCTCAGTGTAATACACACAAACACACACACACAGATCCTCAGTGTAATACACACAGTGTAATACACACAAACACACACACACAGATCCTCAGTGTAATACACACAAACACACACACACAGATCCTCAGTGTAATACACACAAAACACACACACAGATCCTCAGTGTAATACACACAACACACACAGATCCTCAGTGTAATACACACAAACACACACACACCAGATCCTCAGTGTAATACACACAAACACACACAGATCCTCAGTGTAATACACACAACACACACACACAGATCCTCAGTTAATACACACAAACACAACAATCCTCAGTGTAATACACACAAACCCACACACACAGATCCTCAGTGTAATACACACAACACACACACACAGATCCTCAGTGTAATACACACAAACACACACACACAGATCCTCAGTGTAATACACACAAACACACACACAGATCCTCAGTGTAATACACACCAAACACACACACACGATCCTCAGTTAATACACACAAACACACACAACAGATCCTCAGTGTAATACACAACACACACACACAGATCCTCAGTGTAATACACACAAACACACACAGATCCTCAGTGTAATACACACAAACACACACACACAGCCTTATAAAACACACACACACAGATCCTCAGTGTAATACACACAAACACACACACACAGATCCTCAGTGTAATACACACAAACACACACACACAGATCCTCAGTGTAATACACACACACACACACCACACACAGATCCTCAGTGTAATACACACAAACACACACACAGATCCTCAGTGTAATACACACAAACACACACACAGATCCTCAGTGTAATACACACAAACACACACACACACAGATCCTCAGTGTAATACACACAAACACACACAGATCCTCAGTGTAATACACACAAACACACACACACACAGATCCTCAGTGTAATACACACAAACACACACACACAGATCCTCAGTGTATACACACAAACACACACACACAGATCCTCAGTGTAATACACACACACACACACAGATCCTCAGTGTAATACACACAAAACACACACACACAGATCCTCAGTGTAATACACACAACACACACAGATCCTCAGGTAACACACACACACACACAATCCTCAGTGTAATACACACAAAACACACCACAGATCCTCAGTGTAATACACACAACACACACACACAGATCCTCAGTGTAATACACACAAACACACACAGATCCTCAGTGTAATACACACAACACACACACAGATCCTCAGTGTAATACACACAAACACACACAATCCTCAGTGTAATACACACAACACACACACACACAGATCCTCAGTGTAATACACACAAACACACACACAGATCCTCAGTGTAATACACACAAACACACACCAGATCCTCAGTGTAATACACACACACACACACACACAGATCCTCAGTGTAATACACACAAACACACACACACAGATCCTCAGTGTAATGATCCTCAGTGTAATACACACACACACACACAGATCCTCAGTGTAATACACACAAACACACACAGATCCTCAGTGTAATACACCACACACACACAGATCCTCAGTGTAATACACACAAACACACACAGATCCTCAGTGTAATACACACACACACACAGATCCTCAGTGTAATACACACAAACACACACAGATCCTCAGTGTAATACACACAAACACACACACACAGATCCTCAGTGTAATACACACAAACACACACACACACACAGATCCTCAGTGTAATACACACAAACACACACAGATCCTCAGTGTAATACACACAAACACACAACACACAGATCCTCAGTGTAATAAACACACACACACACACACACACACAGATCCTCAGTGTAATACACACAAACACACACACACAGATCCTCAGTGTAATACACCACACACACACACACAGATCCTCAGTGTAATACACACAACACACACAACAGATCCTCAGTGTAATACACACAAACACAAACAGATCCTCAGTGTAATACACACAAAACACACAACACACACAGATCCTCAGTGTAATACACACAAACACACACACACACAGATCCTCAGTGTAATACACACACACACACACACACACACACACAGATCCTCAGTGTAATACACACACAACACCACACAGATCCTCAGTGTAATACACACAAACACACACAACAGATCCTCAGTGTAATACACACAAACACACACAGATCCTCAGTGTAATACACACAAACACACACACACACAGATCCTCAGTGTAATACACACAAACACACACAGATCCTCAGTGTAATACACACAAACACACACACACAGATCCTCAGTGTAATACACACAAACACACACACACACAGATCCTCAGTGTAATACACACAAACACACACACACAGATCCTCAGTGTAATACACACACACACACCACAGATCCTCAGTGTAATACACACACAACACACACACACACCACAGATCCTCAGTGTAATACACACAACACACACAACAGATCCTCAGTGTAATACACACAAAAAGTGTAATACACACAAACACACACACACAGATCCTCAGTGTAATACACACAAACACACACAGATCCTCAGTGTAATACACACAAACACACACACTGTAATACACACAAACACACACAGATCCTCAGTGTAATACACAAAACACACACACACACAGATCCTCAGTGTAATACACACAAACACACACAGATCCTCAGTGTAATACACACAAACACCACACACACAGATCCTCAGTGTAATACACACAAACACACACACACAGATCCTCAGTGTAATACCACACACACACACACAGATCCTCAGTGTAATACACCACAAACAAACACACACACACAGATCCTCAGTGTAATACACACAAACACACACACACAGATCCTCAGTGTAATACACACAAACACACACACAGATCCTCAGTGTAATACACACAAACACACACACACAGATCCTCAGTGTAATACACACAACACACACAGATCCTCAGTGTAATACACACAAACACACACACACAATCCTCAGTGTAATACACACAAACACACACACACAGATCCTCAGTGTAATACACACAAACACACACACACACAGATCCTCAGTGTAATACACACAAACACACACAGATCCTCAGTGTAATACACACAAACACACACACACAGATCCTCAGTGTAATACACACAACACACACACCAGATCCTCAGTGTAATACACACACACACACACACAGATCCTCAGTGTAATACACACACACACACACAGATCCTCAGTGTAATACACACAAACACACACAGATCCTCAGTGTAATACCACAACACACACACACGATCCTCAGTGTAATACACACACACACACACACACAGATCCTCAGTGTAATACACACACACACACACACACACAGATCCTCAGTGTAATACACACACACACACACACACACAGATCCTCAGTGTAATACACACACACACACACAAACACAGATCCTCAGTGTAATACACACAAACACACACAACAGATCCTCAGTGTAATACACACAAACACCACACAGATCCTCAGTGTAATACACACAAACACACACACACAGATCCTCAGTGTAATACACACACACACACACACACAGATCCTCAGTGTAATACACACAAACACACACACACAGATCCTCAGTGTAATACACACACACACACACAGATCCTCAGTGTAATACACACACACACACACACACACACAGATCCTCAGTGTAATACACACAAACACACACACACAGATCCTCAGTGTAATACACACAAACACACACACACAGATCCTCAGTGTAATACACACAAACACACACCACAGATCCTCAGTGTAATACACACAAACACACACACACAGATCCTCAGTGTAATACACACAAACACACCACAGATCCTCAGTGTAATACACACACACACACAGATCCTCAGTGTAATACACACAACACACACACAGATCCTCAGTGTAATACACACAAACACACCACAGATCCTCAGTGTAATACACACAAACACACACACACAGATCCTCAGTGTAATACACACAAACACACACACACAGATCCTCAGTGTAATACACACAACACACACACACAGATCCTCAGTGTAATACACACAAACACACACACACACAGATCCTCAGTGTAATACACACAAACACACACACACAGATCCTCAGTGTAATACACACAAACACACACACAGATCCTCAGTGTAATACACACAAACACACACACAGATCCTCAGTGTAATACACACAAACACACACAGATCCTCAGTGTAATACACACAAACACACACACACACAGATCCTCAGTGTAATACACACAAACACACACAGATCCTCAGTGTAATACACACAAACACACACACACACAGATCCTCAGTGTAATACACACAAACACACACACACAGATCCTCAGTGTAATACACACAAACACACACACAGATCCTCAGTGTAATACACACAAACACACACACAGATCCTCAGTGTAATACACACAAACACACACACAGATCCTCAGTGTAATACACACAAACACACACAGATCCTCAGTGTAATACACACAAACACACACACACACAGATCCTCAGTGTAATACACACAAACACACACAGATCCTCAGTGTAATACACACAAACACACACACAGATCCTCAGTGTAATACACACAAACACACACAGATCCTCAGTGTAATACACACAAACACACACACACAGATCCTCAGTGTAATACACACAATCACACACACAGATCCTCAGTGTAATACACACAAACACACACACACAGATCCTCAGTGTAATACACACAAACACACACAGATCCTCAGTGTAATACACACAAACACACACACACAGATCCTCAGTGTAATACACACAAACACACACAGATCCTCAGTGTAATACACACAAACACACACACACAGATCCTCAGTGTAATACACACACACACACACACACAGATCCTCAGTGTAATACACACAAACACACACACACAGATCCTCAGTGTAATACACACACACACACACAGATCCTCAGTGTAATACACACAAACACACACAGATCCTCAGTGTAATACACACACACACACAGATCCTCAGTGTAATACACACACACACACACAGATCCTCAGTGTAATACACACAAACACACACAGATCCTCAGTGTAATACACACACACACACAGATCCTCAGTGTAATACACACACACACACACAGATCCTCAGTGTAATACACACAAACACACACAGATCCTCAGTGTAATACACACAAACACACACACACAGATCCTCAGTGTAATACACACAAACACCACACACACACAGATCCTCAGTGTAATACACACAAACACACACAGATCCTCAGTGTAATACACACAAACACACACACACAGATCCTCAGTGTAATAAACACACACACACACACACAGATCCTCAGTGTAATACACACAAACACACACACACAGATCCTCAGTGTAATAAACACACACACACACACACACACAGATCCTCAGTGTAATACACACAAACACACACACACAGATCCTCAGTGTAATACACACACACACACACAGATCCTCAGTGTAATACACACACACACACACAGATCCTCAGTGTAATACACACAACACACACACAGATCCTCAGTGTAATACACACAAACACACACACACAGATCCTCAGTGTAATACACACAAACACACACACACACAGATCCTCAGTGTAATACACACACACACACACACACACAGATCCTCAGTGTAATACACACACACACACACACACACAGATCCTCAGTGTAATACACACAACACACACACAGATCCTCAGTGTAATACACACAAACACACACACACACAGATCCTCAGTGTAATACACACACACACACACACACACAGATCCTCAGTGTAATACACACACACACACACACACACAGATCCTCAGTGTAATACACACAAACACACACAGATCCTCAGTGTAATACACACAAACACACACAGATCCTCAGTGTAATACACACAAACACACACACACAGATCCTCAGTGTAATACACACACACACACACACACAGATCCTCAGTGTAATACACACAAACACACACACACAGATCCTCAGTGTAATACACACACACACACACACACAGATCCTCAGTGTAATACACACACACACACACACACACACAGATCCTCAGTGTAATACACACAAACACACACACACAGATCCTCAGTGTAATACACACAAACACACACACACAGATCCTCAGTGTAATACACACAAACACACACAGATCCTCAGTGTAATACACACAAACACACACACACAGATCCTCAGTGTAATACACACAAACACACACAGATCCTCAGTGTAATACACACAAACACACACACACACAGATCCTCAGTGTAATACACACAAACACACACAGATCCTCAGTGTAATACACACAAACACACACACACAGATCCTCAGTGTAATACACACAAACACACACACACAGATCCTCAGTGTAATACACACACACACACACAGATCCTCAGTGTAATACACACAAACACACACACACACAGATCCTCAGTGTAATACACACAAACACACACACACAGATCCTCAGTGTAATACACACAAACACACACACAGATCCTCAGTGTAATACACACAAACACACACAGATCCTCAGTGTAATACACACAAACACACACACACACAGATCCTCAGTGTAATACACACAAACACACACAGATCCTCAGTGTAATACACACAAACACACACACACAGATCCTCAGTGTAATACACACACACACACACACAGATCCTCAGTGTAATACACACAAACACACACACACAGATCCTCAGTGTAATACACACACACACACACAGATCCTCAGTGTAATACACACAAACACACACAGATCCTCAGTGTAATACACACAAACACACACACACACAGATCCTCAGTGTAATACACACAAACACACACACACACAGATCCTCAGTGTAATACACACACACACACACACACACAGATCCTCAGTGTAATACACACAAACACACACACAGATCCTCAGTGTAATACACACAAACACACACAGATCCTCAGTGTAATACACACAAACACACACACACACAGATCCTCAGTGTAATACACACAAACACACACACACACAGATCCTCAGTGTAATACACACAAACACACACACACACAGATCCTCAGTGTAATACACACACACACACACACACACAGATCCTCAGTGTAATACACACACACACACAAACACACACAGATCCTCAGTGTAATACACACAAACACACACAGATCCTCAGTGTAATACACACAAACACACACACACAGATCCTCAGTGTAATACACACAAACACACACAGATCCTCAGTGTAATACACACAAACACACACACACAGATCCTCAGTGTAATACACACAAACACACACACACAGATCCTCAGTGTAATACACACAAACACACACACACACACAGATCCTCAGTGTAATACACACAAACACACACACACACAGATCCTCAGTGTAATACACACAAACACACACAGATCTCAGTGTAATACACACAAACACACACACACAGATCCTCAGTGTAATACACACAAACACACACACACAGATCCTCAGTGTAATACACACACACACACAGATCCTCAGTGTAATACACACAAACACACACACACAGATCCTCAGTGTAATACACACAAACACACACACACAGATCCTCAGTGTAATACACACACACACACACAGATCCTCAGTGTAATACACACACACACACAGATCCTCAGTGTAATACACACAAACACACACACACACAGATCCTCAGTGTAATACACACAAACACACACACACAGATCCTCAGTGTAATACACACACACACACACAGATCCTCAGTGTAATACACACAAACACACACACAGATCCTCAGTGTAATACACACAAACACACACAGATCCTCAGTGTAATACACACAACACACACACACAGATCCTCAGTGTAATACACACACACACACACACACAGATCCTCAGTGTAATACACACAAACACACACACACACAGATCCTCAGTGTAATACACACACACACACACAGATCCTCAGTGTAATACACACACACACACAGATCCTCAGTGTAATACACACAAACACACACACACAGATCCTCAGTGTAATACACACACACACACACACACAGATCCTCAGTGTAATACACACAAACACACACACACAGATCCTCAGTGTAATACACACAAACACACACACACAGATCCTCAGTGTAATACACACAAACACACACAGATCCTCAGTGTAATACACACACACACACACACACACACAGATCCTCAGTGTAATACACACAAACACACACACACAGATCCTCAGTGTAATACACACACACACACAAACACACACAGATCCTCAGTGTAATACACACAAACACACACAGATCCTCAGTGTAATACACACAAACACACACAGATCCTCAGTGTAATACACACACACACACACACACAGATCCTGTGAGTGTAATATACACAACTCAATTCCTTGAGGCGACTTTTGTTGTGATCTGTCGCTATATAAATAAAACTGAATTGAATTGAATTGAATACACACACAGCAGGTCTTCAGTACAGAGCAGGTGAGTTATTTAGAGAAAAACATGATCAATAACTCCTCCAGGTGTTTACAACTAACACCTGGTTAGTTATTGATCATGTTTTGCTCAAAATAACTCATGAAAACATGAAGTACAAAATAATAGGAATACAGTGGAACCCCGACTTACGAAATTATTTCGTTCCCGAGGGTCTTTCGTAAATTGAAAATTTTCGTAAGTTGAAGCACCCATGGCGCCTTTTGAGTGAGGCGATGCTGAACGATAGGCTATAGGCTAATTGCTAACTAGAACAACAATACGTCATTCAAGTGGAACAGCGAAGCGCAATCACGGAAGCCAAGGAGTTGTCACATGATTCGGAAGGCATTGTGGACATTGTAGGCTCAGCCAATCAGAGCCAGCGGATTTCATTACTCTGGCATTTTGCCGTACCACGGGCAGAAATATTGCCGTTCAGTGCCTTCGTAATGTGAATTTTTAGTTAAATAGGGTGTTCGTAAGTTGGGGTTCCACTGTACTTTAGAATCTTAAACTCATCTACAACAGAAAAGTAATCAGAGTACTCTAATGAGTAACTTGTCTGGTGTTACATTGGCTCTGGTCCTCAGTCACAGATCAGTTTGTAACCAGCAGAAACAAAAGTGTAACCAGGCTGCCCCCTGCTGGTCAGGCAGAGGTACTGACCACAGATCCACTCAACTAACGTGTGTGTGTGTGTGTGTGTGTGTGTGTGTGTGTGTGTGCAGGTGAACGGGGTGGACCTCAGGTACGCCACACATGAGCAGGCAGCAGCAGCTCTGAAGAACGCCGGGCAGACTGTTACCATAGTAGCACAGTACAGACCTGAGGGTGAGGACACACACACACACACACACACACACAGGGGCTGCTTGTCAATATTCAAGTATGCGAGTCCGTACTCGCGTTCTCAGTAGTCCGCACTTCTTAAGCGCACACAGGAGTCCGGAGGTCCCGAGAGCACGAGAAGGCAGCACCATCGTTCTACAATTGGAACAGCACATCACGGTTTTTACTGCCATCCCCTCTTCATTTAACTGTGTTTATATTTGCAATGGAAATTACACATGATGTAGTCAACTTTTTAAAGAAAAAAAGATAACTTATAAAAGTATCTTAAGCGCTTTGGGAAAATTGGCTTTTATGTGTGATCTGTCTCATAATGTCTAATAAGCTTCATACAGTTAAGCACAATCACTACATGACAGAAACACAGGCTTCCTCTCATTAATAAGAATAGTACACACGTGTGCCTGAATAAAAACAAACAGATGTTAGGATGCTTTTATTTCATTTTAGTAGACACTCAAACCTGACAATGGAGAGCTGTTGTGTTTATAGCTGCGTTCTCCGCCATTGCCATGTTTGAGTTTTGGATGAAATGCATTCTGGGATACGTGGCTGCACTAAGTCCACACAAGTCACCACCGATGCATGCTGGATAAAACAGGCGGAGCCAGAACACATCCGGGAATTTTGAGCTTACTTGGCTTGATGCTACTTTGAATTGGAAAAGTAGGGTTTGGGTCACTGATGATGTATCACAAGTCCACATATTGAGAAACAGCAGAGTCTCCTGATCCATCTGTGAGCTGTGATTGGCCTGCACTGATGCTGATGGTTGGTCCTGCTCACTGTGTGTAACAACGTCTGATCATGTGACCCTTGTACCTGTGTGACCTTTGACCCTGTTTAAACTCTGAGTGTGTGTTTTCAGAGTACAGTCGCTTCGAGGCAAAGATCCACGACCTGAGGGAGCAGATGATGAACAGCTCGTCCGGCAGTCTGAGGAACAGCCGCACCTTCTACATCAGGTAACCTGAGCTCACCTGTAACACTTCCTCCACACTGAGACACCTGGACCAGGTCTCCTCAGGGCAGCACGCCCGGCCTCATTCACCTGTTCCTACTGTGAATGAGTCAGAATGACCTCAGAGTCATGACACCTGTGAACAGGTGTGCTTTACTCCATCATGTGTCACTCAGCTGTAACCATCAACCATCTAGATTCAGAGAAGAATGCATCCAGCAGATTATTCCTTTACCAACAAATCTAAATCATGAACCTATCAGGAGCACCTCAGAGTTTAAGATCTTCTCCAAGGATGTTTGAATGCAGAGTGGAGCAGCCGGGGCTCGAACCAACAACCTTCTGATTAGTGGTCGAGCTGCTCTGCCCCCTGAAACACAGACACCACGTTTATGAGTGTGAACGGTTTATCCTCAGTAAAGACACGTTTCTCTATACACAGCAGAGACCAGACGGACAGACATCCACAGAACAGATCAGTAGAATACATTAAAATCAATAGAAACAGTTATAAACAACAGTAGAATTATAAGGTATATAATACATATAAAAATCAAATCACTTTTATTGTCACATCACATCTGTCTCTCAGTCTGCTGGTACGGGACCGGATGCTGCAGAACCTCCTTCCTGATGGAAGTAGTCTGAACAGTTTGTGGCTGGGGTGACTGGAGTCCTTGATGATCCTCCCCGCTTTCCTCAGGCACCGCTTCCTGTAGATGTCCTGGAGGGAGGGAAGCTCACCTCCAATTATCCGTTCAGAGCACCGCACTACTCTCTGGAGAGCTTTGCGGTTGTAAGCGGTGCTGTTGCCGTACCAGGTGGTGATGCATCCAGTGAGGATGCTCTCAATGGCACAGCGATAGAAGGTCCTGAGGATGCGGGGGCTCATGCCGAATCTTTTCAGTCTCCTGAGAAAGAAGAGGCGCTGCTGCGCCTTCTTCACTGTTTTGTTTATGTGTACTGACCCCGTAAGATCCTCAGCCAGATGTACACCAAGGAAGCGGAAGCTGCTCACTCTCTCCACAGCGGCGCCGTTGATGGTGATGGGGGTGTGTACTCCTCTGCACCTCCGGAAGTCCACTATCAACTCCTTTGTCTTTGCGACGTTGAGGGTGAGATGGTTGTCTTGACACCAGTGGGTCAGGGCACTGACCTCCTCCCTGTAGGCCGTCTCATCACCGTTGGTGATAAGACCCACCACTGTAGTGTCGTCCGCAAACTTCACAATGATGTTGGAGTTGCTAGTGGCCGTGCAGTCGTAGGTGTAGAGTGAGTACAGGAGAGGGCTCAGTACACACCCCTGTGGAGCACCAGTGTTCACTGTGATGGGGGATGAGGTGGTGCTGCCCAGCCTGACCACTTGGCGTCTGTCAGTCAGGAAGTTAAGGATCCAGCTGCAGAGGGAGCTGCTCAGTCCTAGATCCTGCAGTTTCCTGTCCAGCTTTGAGGGAACGATGGTGTTGAATGCTGAGCTGTAATCTACAAACAGCATTCTCACATACGTGTCTCTCTTCTCCAGGTGTGACAGGGCAGCATGGAGTGTCAGGGCTATGGCATCATCAGTGGACCTGTTGTGGCGGTATGCGAACTGTAGAGGGTCCATTGAGTCCGGTAGTGTAGAGCAGATGAAGTCCCTGACCAGCTTCTCGAAGCATTTGCTCACGATAGGGGTCAGGGCTACAGGTCGCCAGTCGTTCAATGAGGAGATGGTGGAGGATTTGGGTACAGGGACGATGGTGGCCATTTTGAAGCAGGCTGGGACTACAGACAGAGAGAGGGAAAGGTTGAAGATGTGTGTAAACACTCCAGCCAGCTGAGCCGCGCATGACTTGAGGACGCGGCCGGGAATCCCGTCCGGACCAGTAGCTTTGCGTGGGTTCACTCTCCTGAAGTACTTCCGCACATCCTCCTCAGACACAGTGTGCGCACTGACGTCATCCGCGGTGCGCACACTGTCCGGTCTCATGGTGTTCGCTGTGTCGAATCTAGCATAGAATACGTTTAGATCCTCACACAGAGAGGCCGTGGTCTGCGGTGTGCTGGTTTTCCCTCTAAAGTCTGTGATTGTGTTTAGTCCCTGCCACATACTCCGAGGGTTGTCAAACTGTTGCTCCACCCTGTCCCTGTACTCACGTTTGGTGTTTGCCGTGTGAACATCTCTGTTAATCCAGGGTTTTTGATTTGGGAAGGATTTAACTGTTCTGGATGGGACGACATCTTCCACGCATTTCCCGCAGACTGAGTCTGTGTATTCATCGATGTCATCAGCAGCCACGTGAAACATTTCCCAGTCCGCGTGATCAAAACAGTCCCGCAGCGTAGACTCCGATTGGTCCGATCAACGGTGCGCCGCCCTCAGGGTTGGAGCTTCCTGTTTCAGCTTCTGCCTGTAGGCGGGCAGGAGCAGGATGGAGCGGTGATCTGATTGGCCGAATGGGGCACGGGGGAGGGCTTTGTACGCATCCCAGAAAGAGGTGTAGCAGTGGTCAAGTAGCCGGTCTCCACGAGTGTTGAAATGGATGTGTTGGTAGAGTTTTGGTGAAACTTTCTTCAGGTTTCGTTTGTTCCCCGGTCGTGATAAACGCCGCCTCTGAGTGTGCGGTTTCCTCACTGCTGATCGCGCTGTACAGTTCCCTGAGTGCTTGGTCAGGGTCGGCTTGTGGGGGAATGTAAACAGCCGTAATAATCACTGCGGTAAATTCCCTCGGTAGCCAGAATGGCCGGCACTTAACCATCAGGTACTCTAGGTCCGGTGAGCAGAAGGATTTGACCACGTGCACGTTCGCATAATCACACCAGCTGTTGTTGATCATGAAACACACACCACTGCCTCTGCTTTTCCCAGTAAGATGAATGGGGGGTCTGCAAACGGAGGGTCCGTGCTGCAAAACTTGAACTCCGGAAAGTGATGAGAAAGTCCATCTTTTATGTCCAGTAAGGTTTGTCGGTCGTACACAAGGAGACATGTGCTACTCGTGAAAAAATAAAGGAAAAGTAAAATTAAACACAAAAAACAGCTGTTGCTTGGGGGAGCTCGCGACGAGGCTGCCATACTCCGCGCCATCTGTTAAGGTTCAAAATTAAGGAGGAGTGTAAAAACAACCATGGTCCGGAAGAGCTTGGTCAAACAATTGATTTTAATGAACACACGCAGCGTGGGGGAGATGTACACTGTACGCAGACAGCATCAGATCTCCGCCCAATAATACACAAGACAATCGTTTTTATAGTATCAGGCTATGTTTTCTGACGCCCCCTCATACGTCAAACAGATACCAGACATGGAGAGGTTTCAAAATCACAAAATGTTCTGTTGACAACTTTTGACTCATTTAAAAAGAACATTGTCTCCGTCTCCACACCAGATGCTTCCTGTTGAACTTCCCACTTTCGCTTATGTCTCGAAAAGCAGACGCACGTCCTCGAACAAACTGTCACTTATGCAAGCACAAAATGCAGTTACAAGCAAAAGATAATTAAACTTTCACCTATAAATGATTCTCTCTAACTGTATGTGTGTGTGTGTGTCTGTCTTGACCTCACCAACTAAACTTATGACCTCTCACCAAACAGAAGCCAACTCATATGTGTAATATGATTCAGGCCCTTCGCTCAGGCCCCAAGTCACTTCCCCTCTGGTTAGTTTCACTTCTGCAAAAACATGTTATTTCCTGTCAGCCTGCAACTTAGTCTTTCACACACTGAAAGACACACACACTGTTTAAACATCTGAATGCAATATCAATATTAATTATTAATACAATGGTAATATGAACAATAGCAGTAAACTAATTTCCCTGATCCCCACACATCTTAACTAACATATATAACTAATGTATGAATAGTCTGAGCTGTAATAAGCCGTGTATGTATTTGTATTTATACAGTTTAGAATGCATAACTGTTAGTTAATTATACATTATATACAAATACATAGTGTGTGTACATGTTTATATATCTTTGTGAGGACCAACATTTAAATTCAACTATACTTGTGGGGACCAACAGCCACTATGGGGACAGGATGCCGTCCCCATGAGTTTGAAGACATGCTTGAGACTCAACATGTGGTTTTAGTGTTACAGTTATGGGTACAGATTCATTTTTGATGGTTAGGGTGAGCTATATGTCAATGATGTCCTCACTAAGATATGAAAAATTTAAATCGCTCCCAGTCAGCTGAGAGTCTGAGGCGGTCACATGACCTCCTGAGGTCCACAGAGGCGATGAGCAGCGTTCCCCATGGTGTGCTGTGTGTGTTACAGGGCGCTCTTCGACTACGATAAGCAGTGGGACTGCGGCGTGCTGTCTCAGGCGCTGGACTTTAACTTTGGCGAGGTCTTCCACGTGATCGACAGCGCCGACGATGAGTGGTGGCAGGCACGCAGGGTCAACCAGCAGGGGGAGCTGGAGGAGCTGGGCTACATCCCCTCCAAGCACAGGTCTGTGAATGCTGCACACACACACACACCGACACACAGGTGTGTGATCAGTGCCAGTGGGCTATATTCCTCCTTTAATTCATTTTTATTTATACAGCATGAAATCACCTCAGGGTGCTTTATACTGTAAGATAGAGACAGTAATACACAATGAAACACAATGAAACCAAACAGTGTGTGTGTGTGTTTCAGAGTGGAGAGGAAGGAGTGGTCACGGATGAAGAGCAAAGGTAAACACACACAGAGGAGGAGGAGGAGGCGTGGTTATTAATCAGTGACTCCTCCACACACACTCCTGTGATGATAGTTTGACCTCCTGATGATCAGTGAGGAGGAACCTGGGAGCTCAGGAACAGGAAGAGGTCAGAGGTCATTCATCGAAGCGTTCCATGTTCAGTGTGAGGAAGTTAAATAAAACCTGCAGCCTGTGCTGATGATACAGGAAGTGGAAGTATCTACTTCCTGTTTTCTTCTCTGTGAGGATCCAGAGGAAGTCACTCAGAAACACAAAAACACAGAGACGTCCATCAGCTCTGACCTCATCACAGCATCACAGGAACCTCCAGACTGACAACAGGAAGTGACCTCTGACCTCTCTCACTTCTAACCATGTGACTAAGTCAGACTGAGGGTTCATATAACCTCAGACCCTCCTCATCATCATGTCCCCGTCATGGGTCAGATCTTTGTATGATGTCACTTCCTGTGTTTTCAGGTGTTTCTTCTTCTTGCAGGTAGAGAAGGCTTCGTTCACAGCTACGAGCTCATCACTCAGATTGAAGGTCAGTGTCACCAGTAACCTTTGACCCCAGACTGTAACTCAAACTGTTCCCGCCTCTGACTGTGGGTCACATGACCTCTGTGTGTGTGTTCAGTGGACTACGCCCGCCCCATCATCATCCTGGGACCCACCAAAGACCGCGTCAACGACGACCTGCTGTCCGAGTTCCCCGACAAGTTCGGCTCCTGCGTTCCCCGTAAGGCTCCGCCTACAGGTGGTCAAACAGGAACTGAACAGACAGGTTTCTAATGTATGCCTCTCTCTCTCACAGATACGACTCACCCTCGCAGGGACTACGAGGTGGATGGGCGGGACTACCACTTTGTGGCGTCACGGGAACAGATGGAGCGGGACATCCAGTCGCACCGCTTCATCGAGGCGGGGCAGTACAACAACCACCTGTACGGGACGTCGGTGCAGAGTGTGCGACAGGTGGCCGAGCAGGTGACAACACTTTCCCACAGTGACCCTTTCCACTCCCACAGTGGCAGTATTGTGACGGTGTGTGTGTGTGTGCAGGGGAAGCACTGCATCCTGGATGTGTCGGCCAACGCCGTGAGGAGGCTGCAGGCGGCACAGCTCCACCCCATCGCTATCTTCATCCGACCACGGTCGCTGGAGAACATCCTGTGAGTCTAACACTAAAAACATGAGGTCAGATCAAACTGCTCTCTGACTCCGCCCATAAAAGTCAAATCAGGCAACCTCCCAGATCCAGTAACAGATAGAGGTCTGCAAAAAGCACAGATGAGATTCTGACATCTGCCACTTGGTGATAGACGAGTTGTCCCACAGACCCATGGCGTCACAGCTGGGCCCCCATGGGAGACCCTACCAGGGGACAACAAGCCCCCAACACCACAGGTTGCGATTTAGGGAGGGGCTCTTAATTTGTCACTCTTAAAGTAAATTAACATTCAAACATGAAGATCTCAAATGTCATTCAATTACATTTTCTAATAGAAAATTAATTAAAATTTTAAATTAAATTTTTTTTGAAAGATTTGATTCAAACTGTTATGGTTTTGTGGGCGGAGTCACAGAGCATTGTGATGTCACTGTGAGGATTAACATGTGTGACATTGGTGCAGAGACTTGAACAAGCGCCTGTCGGAGGAGCAGGCGAGGAAAGCTCTGGATCGAGCCATCAAGCTGGAGCAGGACTTCCTGGAGTGCTTCACAGGTGAAACAATAAATAAATAAAGTTCACGCTGCGAGCATTCACGTGTGAAACGTACGAGCGTCTCGGGGTTTGATGCCATCTTTGCCTGTCTTCCAGCCATTGTGCACGGCGACAGCTTCGAGGAAGTCTACCACCACGTCAAAGTGGTCATCGAGGAGCAGAGCGGACCCTACATCTGGGTCCCCGCACGCGACAGGCTCTGATTGGCCGACCGTCTTCACGGGAACTGCTGTTAATGTCACGCCCAGGCTCCTCCCCTCCCTCCAGTGGGTTTTTGATTTCTTCTCTGGCAGGGTGACGGGCACACTGATGGATCAGGATGTTTTTAATCTGAGACGAGGACTCACAGCTGATTGGTTTATTATCAGTACATAATGAATCAGAGCCTGTAGAGCTGGTACTGAAGTATTTATATCATACTATTTATTTATCTATTTATTTATTGGTTTGTGTGATGTGAAGATGGTGTGTGTGTGTGTGTGTGTGTGTGTGTGTGTGTGTGTGTGTGGGTGTGTTGGTGTGTAGTGTACATACAGACTTGTGTGACTGTAAATAAACGATGGGGCTCAAACACACAGTCTATTTCAGGGCTTAAAGTATCAAACAACCACTGGACTACAACACCCACAATCCCCCTCTGCCTGCACCTCTACACCCCGACATGCTCCCTTTCCACACTTCATCTGCTACTGTCATCCTCTGCCTGGACTACAACCCCTCAAACCACCCTTTGTTTGGACTACAACTCCTCAAACCACCCTGTGTTTGGACTACAACTCCTCAAACCACCCTTTGTTTGGACTACAACTCCTTGGACTACAACTCCCTGTCTTTCTTTCTGCTTCCACTGAACCACCCACAGTCCTCCTTGGTTCTGACTGCAACAACTTTATGCTGGACTACATGACCCATAATCCTCCTCTGTCTTGACCTAAACGCACACAATCCTTCTTGGCTGAACACTGAACTGCCCTCATATGGACTACAGCTCCCATAATCCCCTCCTGATGGACAGTTTGGACTGAAACACTTCCATTTTTAAGCAAAAACGTCTGGACTGCAGCACCAACACTTCCCAGTTGTGGTGATGGATAAACTCCACCCACAAATGTCTACAGCACAGAAGGACTACATTACCCACAAGTCTCAGCTGATCCAGGCCACACATGCTGGCTGTGGGTCTGTGCTTGACTACAATACCCATGATTCCCTGCTCAGATGGCAGGGTGGAGACTGTGAAACTAAGCTGCTGAGGGGAAGGCGGAGCTAAAGCTTGAGGTTGGGGTAGCGTGAGGGGGCGGGGCATGTGTCCCGCTCACAGGACTCTGTTACCCACAGTGCTTTGGGTGTAGATGGGTTCCAGCGGGGTTTCCCAGACTGAATATCAGGGTCATGTGAATAATAATAATTATCATAATGAAAGTAATCCTACTTATAGATGATGTAATATCATCACACACACTCAGCGGGGTCACCTGAGGTCACGTTAGTTTGTGAGCACTGACAGAAACACTGATGTATCATTAAATCTGAGTATTGATTAGCCTGCCTCACTCACACACACACACACACACTCATTTATGCACACGCACACATACACACACACACACACACACTCATTTATGCACACGCACACACATACACACACACACACACACACACACACACACACACAGAGTTGAGATGGTTTGATGAGCGGCTCGTTGTATAATGACATGAATTAGTTATAAATGAAACTCTTGAAATATTGAAATAAATTCCTTATAAAAGCTGAGTGTGAGACTCGTCCATGTTGGATCCTGCATGTTCATGCAAAGCTGACTGCTGACTCCGCCCATCAGCTGAAAATCCTGTGTAACATAGATACTGATGGAGCTGAGAACCTACACATGTTTAACCACAGGTGTTAAATATGAGTGAACATGTCTCAAACGAAACCTGTTCAGCAGACCAACAATCTGCAGGTAATCTATGAATCTAATCACAGGTCGTTTTCTACTACAGAAATGATCCCTATTAGTGCCAACTGTATGTATGCTGAAGGTTACAAAGTAAGTTGAGTGTAAAGAGGATTTAAAAATTTCTCCATTCATTGGAATGGAAATAAAAGTAACAAGTTAAATATTTTAAAAGGTTTAAAAGCTACAGAATGAACAGTAATAGTGGTGTAGTCTTAAAAAGCTGCATGTTTGGATACCAGAACAGTTTCTGTAGAAAAAATATTATAATTCTGATCATTTATCAGCACTGATAGATGTCAGACCCCATCAGAGGTGTGAGCATCACAGCAGATGCCTTTGTGTCAAAGTAACTGAGGATAAAACAGAACATGAAGGAGATTATCCTGGCCTGATTTTTTATAGCAGATAACCCTAAAAATAATATTCAATTTTGCATAATTTTTAAAAAGTTTACATTTCTTTAGTATGTTCTTGTCCGAGGTCATTTAAGTAAAAAAAACAAAGACAGCGGCCGACAGTGCTGTAAACAACGGTAGACTGGTGGGAAACAAGCTAATGAATAATGTGCATGAAGTGTGATTTTATCGTGGTGGAAGCAAAACAGCAAAAGTCAGAGTGAATTAATGACGATGTTTATCAAATGTGAAGCATAGTTTGGATCTTCTTTTGCTGCTGGTTCAGTGAATTTTGGTTGAAGAGAGACAAAACCTGCATCTCAGAATCTAGCGCAAAAAGACGTAAACACAAAGCAAGGACCCGACGCATCAGAATCAGTGAGCTGTTGGCTTTCAGCCCCGACGGCGCGTCCAGGTACGGGCCGTCGGGTGAGAAAGCCAAGAAAGAGAAAGCTGATTCTGATGCATCAGGTCCGCTTTGTGTTTACGTCTTTGTGCAGAATCTGTTTATTTGCTCTCATTTGCTGCTTGGTGGTTGTTGAAATAGTTTTTGAGCTTTATTGCTTCATTCAAGCTACTCACCTCTCTCTATCCACCTGCACTTTCAACTGGACCACGGCCAATCACAGAGGTCCCGCCCCTGACTATCTCTGATTGGTTTAGACCACGATAGGGGCATAATGTGTGTCTGTTGTTGGCCACACGGAGGCTTTCAGCACTGCAGAGACTTTTATTTTTATTTTACTCAAACAATTGGTCGCACTAGGACTACTTGGGATTTATGACCAAATTGGTCGCACTCTAGAGCCCTGCTCCAAGAGGGACAAAGGACCCCCTGTTGATCCTCTACCTAATCACATGAACCCAGGTGTGAAGACAGGTATGGGTCACAATCAGCCAGGGTTTAAGGTGAGCTCATTGTGAAATCTGGCCCCACCCTATCGTGTGATTTCCTGAGGTCAGATGGCCCAGGATGTGAGCGAGCGTTAAGGCGTCTGGGAAGGGATCTCAAAACTGGATTATAGATGGCAGACAGTTGGTGTCGTAAGTCACTACCTCTGTTTAAAGATGGTCGCTCACAGTAGACATAGCTTCTTTTTTTTTCTGCCAAGCTCCTTAGACTGTTACAATGTAACTACAGCACAGCCCATGCAGCAGAATATTAATGACTAACCTCGTATTGTGGATGGATTATCTCAGCATCCTGCCATGTGATTGCATTTGTCTCTAACCATCAGGAACCCTCATGTTAACTTTTATTAAGTCCTCAGTTCGTTAGCGATCACGCAGCACATAATTATATACCAAGCAGCCCAACTTCAGTAACCCTACAAACGTCACTGCTGTTTACTCTCCTGTCCTTATTTATGTTGAGATTGATAGCAGAGCTGTACGTTTTAATTTGTTTTTTAAATCTCTCAACCTGCTGAAATTCTCTGCCAACACAGAGGAGATTCTCAGGAGGTGCCACCAACGGCTATACCTCCTTAGGAAACTCAACTCCTTTGGAGTCAGCACATCCATCATAAGACTTTCTACTATGCCTTCCTGGAAAGCATCGTGACCTTCTCCATTACCTGCTGGTTCCACTCCCTCAGCCTTCAGAACAGGAACAGACTGCAGCACACTGCATCAGTGTTCTCTAAAATCATTGGACTGCCTGTCAGTTTTCAGCCAACAGGCCCGTTTCGAAACAAACGAAACGCAAGGAGCCAGAAACCAAAACAGCAAACACAGGAGCCCAGAAAACAACTCAAAACAAACAAACAAACAAAAAAGGGTCAAGAAAGGTACAGGCGGCCAGTAAAACAGTTCCGAAAAAGGTTCAGGGGACCGGCCTGGAGGTTGACAGCACAAAAGTCCAAACCCGGGCAGTTTAGGAGACCGACCGTGTGAAAAGCAACGGTGGCGATGCAGGCGAAGGAGGTCCGGAGGCCGGCCGCGCAGAGGGCAGCGGTGGCGACTATGCAGGTCCACGGCGTGGGAGCTGCAGATGGAGGAACAGGTGGTGGCGCTGCAGGCGACAGTGTGGGAGTGACAGATGGTGTTGTTTTAGGCGATGAAGACTGGACGGGCCCCTCGGACCCTCCAGCGAAGGCAGAAGGCTGGACGGGCCCCTCGGACCCCCAGGCGGAGACAGAAAACAACTGAAGCAGTTCCTGGAACCCTCCAGCAGGAACAGACGGCTGAAGCAGTTCCTCAAACCCTTCAGCGTGGACGGAAGACAGCTGGAGCGGTTCTCCAGAACCCCCAGCAGGAACAACAGACGAAGGCCAGACGGGCCCCTCGGACCCTTCAGCAGGAACAGGTGGCAGAACAGATGACTGAGGAGAGGAGTGGTGGTGGCGAGGGTGCCGTTTCCTTCAGGATGAGGGAACAGGAACCGGTAGAGAAATGGAGACCTCCTCCTCATCCTCCGACCACATAGCCACCAGGAAAAAGGCAGGCGAATGAGGTCCCGGCTGGCGTGGGGAGCGAGAGGAAGTTCATGGTAGTGTTGAGGCAGGTGGAGAGTGTGTGTTGTCCTGGGGCAGCGGTAAAGAAGTGGAGGTGGAGATAGAGAGAGCAAGCTCGCCAGCCCCGACCTGCTCCCTCCAGGCAGCTATGGAGCTACCCAGCACAGTGTCCATAGAAAACTGAGTTAGCCGAGGGTTGCTCCGAATGACAGCATCTACTGTGCTTAACCTGTCCGCCATGGTCCTCAAATCCTTGGCCTGGCCAATGCGGTCAAGAAGCTTAATCATCCGCTCCAACTCAGCGTTAAACTAAAAGGCTGAAGAGTCTGCGGGGTCCATGTTCTGGTCGCGATCTTCTGTTGTGTGACGACTGTGTGCAGGCAGGAAAAGGACCCAAAGTACAGACTCAAGAGACAAACGTGAACTTAAACAGCTTTAATGCTGAACTCCAAAGGGTAACAAAACTGAGAATACAAAATAACAACACAGCAAGATGAGGGTAGATAAGGGTAGTCTAAGGAGCTTGGAAGAAAAGCATCTGGACTTGTTCGTGGTCCGCGACACGGACACTTCTTCTTCTTCTTCTTCTCTCAAAAACTGAAAAAAAGCCTGATAACATTTATCCCCCGCCTCCTTCTGTAATAACCCTACAAGATCAAGCTTCATAGCAATGCTACTGAGATTTTCGACCAATCGTCTCCTCTCTACCATATAATTCCGACACTGCAAAATAACATGCTCCAAAGTTTCATCCTCTCCACAATAATCACATTTCCCTGAGGCATGTTTCCCTATCAAGAACAGTGTGGAATTCAAACCCGTATGCCCAAACCTCAGTCTTGACACCACCCCCTCCTCTCGCCTACTCCTTCTTGTGGCTCTCCTCACTCCCACCCCCCTTTGAATTTTAAATAACCACCTTCCCCTCCTGTCTTCTTCCCACCGTTTCTGCCATCTACCCCTCATTTCTAGCTTAATAATACTCTTTACTTCCTCCTGACCAAAATTCACCGCCAGATCAACTATCTCATGATTAGTGGCTTCCTTTGCTAACCTATCTGCTGCTTCATTCACCCTTACCCCATAGTGAGCCGGCACCCATACAAACACTACTGACAGACCCATCATATGTATCCTGAAAAGAGTTTGCTGAACCTCTAATAAAATATCTGACCTACCTTTTGAATGACCAGTCTGTATATAGCCTGGGAAATGGTTAGCCACACAGGACACAATTACTGGGGTTTTTAATGTGCAGTTTTATTGTCAATGACGACTGAATAAACACAAAATGTCCTTTGACCTTTACTTTTGTCAAACAGCAGCCATATGGACTTGTACTGAACATCGACAGCACGATGACTTGATAACACTGATATCACATTTGATCTGGACATCAAATGGGATACCAGCAAATTGGAAGAAGCCGGTTGTCATTCCTATCCTAAAGAAAGGCGACAACCGAGAATGTAAAAACTACCGGGGCATCAGCTTACTGTCCATCGTCGGCAAGGTCTTTATGAAAATAATTCAATCACGCCTTCAAAAGCACCGTGAGATGACCAGCCGGGAAGAACAGGCCGGGTTCCGACCCGGACGAGGCTGCAGCGACCAGATCTTCACCCTACGTCGACTCATGGAGGAACGGATCAGATGCGGACGCCGAACAGTCATCATCTTCATTGATTTCAAGTCTGCGTTTGATTGCAATCGACCGGCCGGCCTTGTGGAGGGCTTTGGCAGCCGAACATATACCCGTGAAGATCATCGAGCTACTACAAACTGCCTACGATGGATTGACCAGCCAGGTACGTATTCATGATGAAGTGTCCGAAGAATTCCCTATCATGACAGGGGTCCGGCAGGGCGATGTGGTGTCACCACTGTTGTTCAACATCGTCATCGATGCGATAATGCGCAAAGCATTCGGGGGCCGCTGCGCAGTCCAAACCTCGACCGATCAATTTATCACCAATCTAATGTTTGCTGACGATAGCGCCATTTTTGCTGAAGACGACACCGAGGCAACTCACATCCTCTATGACATCGCCCGGCACTCCAAACCGTACGGCCTCAAAGTTAACGCCGAGAACACCAAAGTCCTGACCACCTACGGCTCACCAGCGACCGTCCACCTCGACGGTGTGCAGATCAAACAAGTTCAACAATTTAAATATCTGGGGTCCCTCGTCGAGGAGAAGAAAGTGGCATCATCAGTGGAGATATGCTCCAGAATCGGGCAGGCGGCGGCAGCATTCGCTTCCCTGCGCTGGTGCGTCTAGAAGAAGAACAACATCTCATTGGCGGCAAAGATCCGCCTTTACCGAACCCTGATCCTGCCCATTCTACTTTACGGCGCGGAGACGTGGACAATGCTCAAACACGACCTGAGCAAGCTCGAAGCCATCTCATCCCGACCATCTGATGCTGGTTCAATGACAGTAAAGTCCATAGCTACTACCTCCAATGGCCTAGATGCCAGAAATGCCTGCATGGGGGCATTAATCTATGGCTGCGGCATCTTAGACAAGACACACCTTTCACAGTTCTTAACCCAGTTCTCCACATCCTCATAGTAACCTACCCAAAAACACCTCTCCCTTAGCAGGTTCACCGTGCGCTCAATCCCTTGGTGCCCCATGTTGTTGTGGACACTCTCTAGGACCTGACCTTTGAGGCAAACAGGAAAAAGCAACTGCCATACTGGCCCACGGAGGGACTCTGGAACAACCCTGTACAACAAACCTTCCCTTTCCTGAATTAGGTTCCACTGTTTTAAAAGTCGTCTCACCAGGTTGGATAAGGCTGCTCTTTCCTTGTAACTAGGTTTCTTTCCATGATCCCAAAAAGTTGTGAACCCTGTGATGGTAGGATCACTGCCCTGAAATGCTAATAATTCCTCTCTGGTATAGCCTGGGAGTGTAGGAGTATTTCCTTGCTCTGCCACCACTCCTGAGCCTGATTCCCAAGCACGTATCTGTCTCACCTCATAGCATTCAAGACCTTTAACTACAAGATCTGGTTCCAGAGCAGTCCCTGGCCTTACCAGGCTGCAGACAGGGACACAGTGATCAAATTCTGAATCTGGATCAGCCTTCGGCTCCCCTGCAAACTTCTGCCTTGAGAGGGCATCTGCAGCAGCATTAGAACTCGCAGGTCGATACTTCACTTCAAAATCGAAAACTGACCACTGGGCGACCCATCTCTGCTCTACTGCGCCCAACTTAGCTGTTTTAAGATGGCAAAGGGAATTGTTGTCAGTGAGCACAACAAACTTCGAACCGAGTAAGTATCCCCTAAATTTCTCAGCAACAGCCCACTTCATAGCTAGTAACTCTAGCTTCATGCTGCTATAATTACGGTCATTCCTCTCAGCCTGGCGTAGCCGGCGACTGGCATAGGCTATGACTTGCTTTGTGTCACCCTGTTGCTGATACAATACCGCCCCTAGACCATTTTGACTGGCATCTGTTTCCAGTACGAAAGGCTGTGTAAAATCAGCAAAACCAAGAATAGGGACAGAGGTAAGTTTTTCCTTTAACCCCTCAAAAGCTACACATGGGAGTCCACATTGCATCAAAATGGCAGCCTGCCCATCTAGATCTCTTTGCACTTAAGCATTTGTTCACCAGGTCATGTAGTGGCCCTGCAGTCTGTGAGAAGCCTCTGATAAACCTCTGGTAATAACTACAGAACCCTAAAAAAGACTGGAGCTCTTTGGCAGTGGTTGGGACCTTCCAGTCTATAACAGCAGACACTTTGGATGGGTCCGTCCCGACCCCCTCAGCTGACACTTGGTGTCCCAGGAACTTCACTGTGTCCTGAAGAAAGGCACATTTTTCGAGCTTCACCTTAAGACCAGTTTCAGCCAAGCGTCTGAGTACAGTTTCAAGTCTTTGGAGATGTTCATCAAATGTTTCAGAAAAAACTAAAATGTCATCAAGATACACAAGTAGCATCTGGAAAATGAGGTCACTCATTGTAGCCTGCATGAGTCGCTGAAATGTTGCGGGCCCGTTACACACACCGAAGGGCATCTGTCATGCGGCGGCTGTGTGAAGGTGAGAGAGGACCCAAATGCACGGCTCAAGACAGGCGGGGATAACTCAAAAGGCAGGTCTTTATTAATAAGAACATAAGTCATACAAAACTATACTGGGGAAAACTAGAGCTGAGGCACTGGGAAGACACGAGGGAATGCACACAACCTAGGGGGACGACGCAACACGGAACAAAGGGATACTCTGACATAAATACACAGAAGGTAATGAGGGAAGTGGATTATTTTCCCAAAAGCAAAGCTAGTTGTGCCTGCTGGTCTGTAGTGCCACCAACCTTAAGTTTATGTAGAATGGACTGAACATCTGTAGGTGGTTCAGGCTGCGTGCTTACGCTCAGTTCATCCGTATCTGCTGAAATTCTCTGAAACTGAACTTTACACAACTGGTCATTGTCTACAGTGTCGACCTCAGTCAAAAGTCCAAGTCTAGTCCTGGGTTGCAACCAGATGTCTTCATCAGACAAGTTCATGACCTGAACAGGAAAAATATGCCTCTCTGATGTTATCAAGGTTGGCACAACCACCAAACCTCCAGGTAAAGGGGCATTGCCAGGTTCAAGTAGCATTGAAGGACCTGTTTCACTGACAGTTTTGAGCCCTTTGGCCATGATGGTAGCCGCAGATGAGACCGGGTCATGGACAACATCTATCCCAGCGAGCCTGGCACATGAAAGTCTGTTTGCCTTCATTGTGGTTTTAAACTCTCCATGTACTAGTTCTTGGCACTTTTTAATTACATTCATTCCAAGGAGACAAGGCACAGAGCAAGACTGTGCTGTATCTCTGACTATAAGAAACCCCCTGTCTGGGATTGTCCGCTCCATCGCCTCTACTTCCAGCTCCACATAGCCTACATAAGGTATCTCCAGTCCATTAGCTGCCGTGATCTTCAGCCATTCAAAGGTAGAATGGATATTTGTGTCTTCTGCTGACCAGTGTTCGTTGAAAAACCCCTCTGAGATGGTACTCACTTGACTGCCAGTGTTGAGGAGACATGATACCTCCACTCCCTGTGTTTGATTTCTGCAGTCCTACATTCCCCAACGGCCCTCTCTAAAACTTCATCTTTGTTCAGTGTTTTAGTTTGTGAGCCAGTTGCCTCCCCTCGAATTGTTTGGCTCATGACAACCGAGGGCTCCAGTTTTCCTGCCCTATAGGAGACACAGGAGCAGCATCACTAGACCCGAGTTTGATTTGTGGACATTTCCTGGCAATATGCCCAACCCCTCTGCACTTAAAAGAAATGGGCTGGCCATCAGGTGTAAATGCAGGCTGTGGTTTAACTCTTGGCTTGGGGTCTGGGGGAGTCTGTGGGGCACGTCTACACAGTTCCCCTGCAGCAGTTGATAGTGCAGTCAGTGCTTTTCCTAATTCTGTTAACTGCTCTTCCTGGTGGGCAACAGCCCGTTGCACTTCCTCTAACACTGAAGGGGGATCGTTGTTTGGAGCTGTTTTAGTTACCGAGCATTGGGCCTCTAAGGCTTGTGATTGAACCATATGGCTTCTCAACCCTTTCGTGGAATGAGATTGTAATCCCCCATCCCCCCGAGCTTCATCCCTCACCTCTAGCCAACTAGAGTGTGGTCTCTCCCTGACAATTTTCCTTAGTTCACGCCTCAGAGTGGCATTCTTTTACTACAGAGCTCAGTATCTGAGAAAGTGCATGGGAATAATCACGGAGATCTTCTCCATCTGCCTGCTTACGGTTGTAAAAGGACTGCAGGAGCTGTGTGACACTACGCCTCGCACCAAACGCATTTCTTAGATAGGCGAATACATCACTTGGCCCAACTGATTGACCCCTCATACATAACCTCACTTCCTCAAGTGCTGGCCCACGCAACAATGAAAGTATAAAATCACACTGTTCCTCGGTGCTCTGTTCTCTGGACCTTGTCACTCTTTCAACCTCTTCAATAAATTCTTCAACAGACCTCCCGTCCTTTCCCCATTTCCCCGTAAAGACTTTGACCTGACGTTCACGTGGAACACAAATGTATGAACGGTGAAGGGCACGACTAGCGCTGTCCCTATGAGCCCTTGTTTCATCAGTTAATCTAATAAGGTCATCCCTCAACCTCGTCAGCTCCTGAAGCTGGCTTTGTATCTCATCATCTGGAGCCCTACTTGGTCCTGCCGGCTCTAATGGGCCCTGACTGGATAAATCCCCACCACTGGCATTATCCCCAGCATCTGGAGCACTTGACATGGCGCTTCTAATTCAGTCCACAGTCCCAGCTTAAGTATAGTTTAGCTATAATAAGGATACTATGGGAAAAGTCCAGCTCAAGGAACAAGACAAATCTTATTCACTGCTATCAGATTGCCAGGTCCAGATGGGTTCTGTTCCAAGTGCTGCACCAGCAACTCTGCAGACTCACCACCTCCGCACGTCCCCCCGCATTGATGGTTGGTCCCTGTAGTCTTCACCACTGCCGTATTTTTTGTGTTTTTAATAAAAAGGAAATAACATGCCACTGTGCCGCCAGTTGTAAGGTAGTGAAGTGAACTAAAACTCTCCTTCTGCTGCACACCCCACTCCTGGTACCAACATTGTGTAGCCTGGGAAATGGTTAGCCACACAGGACACAATTACTGGGGTTCTTAATGTGCAGTTTTATTGTCAATGACGACTGAATAAACAAAAAAAATGTCCTTTGACCTTTACTTTTGTCAAACAGCGGCCATATGGACTTGTACTGAACATCGACAGCACGAGAGGTAATGTGGCAAAGTAACAGAATAACTGATTAAACAAAGATGGGCCAATACAATACGAGGAATAAAGGAAATGAAATGAAATACAAAACACAAAAATACAGCAGTGGCCTTTGTCTGTGCAGAACAAAATACAAAGAGCTAAACTGCAGTTAACCCTTAAGCAGGCCTCGGCACTCGCTGACATATGTCTAAGTGGTCCAGTTTAAGTTCTTTAGCTCTTCCCCCCACCACCCATCCAAAATGACACGGACACAGAGAAAAACAGGACTTAAATACACAGAGGGAGCAATCAGGGAATGGGAAACAGGAGGGAAACACAGCTGGGGCAACTCAGGCCTAACGAGACAAAGGAAGCACAACCAGACACATTAACATGAGACACGGACTTTCAAAGTAAAACAGGAAACATAACACAGACTGGACTTACAGACACAGACTCACAGGCAGGCACTGCAACAGAGGGAACAGAAACGTAAACAATAAGACAAAACTCTAACAAAGAAACCAAAGACTAGAAACGATAACTAATATAATAAACTCAAAACTCCGGGTCAACGACCCAGGCATCCTAACAGTTTTAAACACTTCAGTGTTAATCGTTTTGTTTCAGTTGTTTGAACAAAGGCACTGTGTGAATATGTCAGGTGACATTCATTGTTGTATACAAACTGATATCCTGTGATTTATCTTTGCTTTAATCCTGTAATTCAGTGTTGTTGGATAAACCCCGGCCTTCTTAATAAAATGTTCACGCCTGGTTTCATTGATATCATATCCACCCAGAAATCTGGACTTCATCATTTTGCCCTCACATCATTATCTGAACATTAAAACAGCAGCAATGTTAAAATGAATAATGAAAGGACTTTGTTGGCTTCTTTAAAGGTACAGAATATTAATTTTAAATATATGTTTACGTGTTTAACTTTGACCAATTTGTTATGACCTGATTATGAGTTATTTTTTATATTCAGTATAAATCTAATTTTGTGGTGGGTCACAAATTTACCTATTAGGTAAAAATCATACTCAGTCTTTTTTTTATTTTTTATGACTTGTTATCTTATGTGCAGCACTTTGTGATTCTATGAAGAAAGGTGCTATATAATTAAAATTTTATTTATTTATTTATGTATTTATTTATTTTAATCGGTGGCACGGTGGTTAGCACTGTTGCCGCACAGCAAGAAGGTCCTGAGTTCAATTCCACCATCAGGCCGGGGTCTTTCTGTGTGGAGTTTGCATGTTCTCCCCGTGTTTGCGTGGGTTCCCTCCGGGTACTCCGGCTTCCTCCCACCGTCCAAAGACATGCAGCTTGTGGGGATAGGTTAATTGGATAATCCAAATTGCCACTAGGTGTGAATGTGTAACCCAGTGTTAATTTGGTTATCTGAGATTGTGTGATATTCAGTATATACAGGGCCGGCCCGTGGCATAGGCCGTATAGGCAAATGCTAAGGGCGCTGTCCATCAGGGGGCGCCACGCCAGTGCCACAAATGTTGAAAAAAAAAAGAAAAAAAAAGTTGGTACTATTATTTCTAAATACAAAAAATAATCCCACGTTAATTAAAATGCAAAGTAAAGCTTATTTAATAGAAATATTATTTGTTACAACATTACCCCCCCCCCCCCCCCCCCGCACGGTGTGCCCCTCCCTTCCCGTATCATGGTTCCTTTTGGACGTCACCACATCAAAAAATCAACACAAGATGTCAAAACGGCCAAAACTGTCAGGTGCCCAGGGAAGAAAAAAGAGAAAAGAAGAGGAGAAACGAGAAAAAGACAGAGGTAGGTAACGTTAGCCTACATGAAATTATTAGTCTGAATGTGATAGTAACCTAAATTTTTAGCATTAAGCTAATGTTACATGATTCGCTAATTGCTAATCAATAAATAGCTAGTTAACTGTTTTAACGTCAGTTAATATTGTGGAGGGGGCTAAATTGTTATGGAAAATAATAATGTAACGTTAGGTAATTACAGTACTCCCACCTTTCCCACCATTCCTCATTTGCATTCATCTTTTAAGCAGGTGTTTTTTGTTTACATTGTTATTGCCTTCTGGTTAGCTAACGTTTACCCTGCAGGTAATAGTCACTTTTCCACCCCTGTATATATTATAGTTGTGAGCCTAGTTGTTAAAGTGCACATCATTAATGTTAATTAAGCAATATCACATGAGAGGGAATGCTGTTTTTTAATATGAGCACTGCTGTGATTCGGTCAAAGATAATCATAACATAACATTCTCATATGATATTATACTGTTACTTTGCATTCTGCTATTCAGCATTTCACTGTAATGATGACAATAAATTGAATCTAATCTAATTTGCATATCAGTTAACATCATACATATATCTCTTTGGTTTTTCATTTATATTATATCATTTCATTTTATTCCTGGAATCATATGTTTTTATTATTAGACTTTAATACTCAGTGGTGTCACATACTCCTCTCTTCAGATGCACTGTTGAAGTTTCTAAATCCCACCCCTGGGCCATCTACCACATCTACCGCTGCTGCCTCCACTTCAGCAGCACAACCCACCAGTGATGCAGCATCAGCAGCACAACCCAGCCATGATGCAGCAGCATCAAGCGGTGTTCCTGTTGCCTCCACCTCAGCAGCACAACAAGTTTGGAGTACTCCTCAATTTCCACAACTTACAAAAAGAAGAGCTGCTACAGCAGTGCCAAACACTGAGTACTACTCTGACCCATGACAGCCAGCCGGACATTAATGGCACAGAACTTGCAATGGAAATGCAGAATTTCCCACCATTGCCATCAAAGAACATGACAAACATGGAACTCTTGACCTTCCTGCATGAGAAGAAGCTGGCAGAAATTTACCCCAACATGTGGGTTGCTCTGAGAATCTTTGCCACTCTTCCTGTTACAGTGGCTGCTGCTGAAAGAAGCTTCTCTAAGCTCAAACTCATTAAAACCTACCTGAGATCTACTATGATGCAAGAACGTCTCAGTGGACTTTCCATCATAAGCATAAATCATGTGGTCTCAAATCAGTTGTCATATGATGATGTTGTAGATGACTTTGCTGCAAGAAAGACTAGGAGAGTAAGGCTGTAGCAGGTGATGTGAGGTTGATGAGGGGGTGGTGTATAGTAATTTGTAAGTCATTCTAGTTAATGCAGTATTAAAAAGCACAACTAGAGAACTCTGTAGGATCCCCTTTTTTGTAATATAGTTGTTAAAGTCATACTGGTTTATTTAATATCTTGTTTTGTGCAGTGGCTTATTTATATTGTATTTTTAATTTATTTTATCCAACTTGTTGACACGTTTTATTGTGTTTGTGTATGTAAAATTTATTGTATTTCATATATTCATTTTTTATTTTTTGTATTCATTTATTTATTCATATATTTTTTTATCTTGTTAATTATTCTGATTGTGAATTTGCTTTCTTTAAGTAAAAAAAAAAGGTCAAAGACAAAGCTATTCGGTTTCTTGTGAGTACATACACTACACTGCCGATGTAGGGGGGCGCCACCTAAAATCTTGCCTAGGGCGCCAGATTGGTTAGGGCCGGGCCTGAGTATATATGTATACATCTGTATTGGGTGTACAGTTATAAAATGTTCTTCGATGATTTAGAGTTTTTCTATTGCTATTGGTTTGCAACTGTTTTACGACAGTCGACCAGTGTTGCCAACTCCTCAGTAAGGAAAATCGCTATTGGCTGTCCTAAAAGTCGCTAGAAGTCGCTAAATAACGTCATCGCCTAATTTGCATAATTGGTCATACTAATATAATTGTAACCTACGTTGTTGGAGAGAGGAATAACATCGTGGAAGAGACATAAAGTGAGTAAAAAACGTCCTAAATGCATTTAGAGTTTATTTAGAACTACAAATTAAATTTCTTTTAGCAATTATTGTTTTTTTAATGTCACAATTCCAACCCTGCTCCTTTACCCGGGCTTGGACCGGCAAAAGTGACCCGAAATCGGCACTCTGGTGGAGTTACTTTGTGTGTGTGTGTATGTGTGTTTATAAGTAGTTTTAAACCTTGTGTGATCCACAAAACAGCATAAGAGTAAAAGAAGAACTGACTGCGTTACAGTCAGTGCGGGAGCAGCGGCTTCGCTCATGCGCGATTCATTTGCCGTTCGGACGCATAGGTGTGAACATCGTCTGCCCTGATAGCAGCTGGGGGAGGACTATCCTCCACCCGTGAGCGCTTTGGCAGAGGCGAGGTGCCCACGGCAGCACCCGCTGCTTATTGAGCGTAAAAGTGATACCCGCTTTCACGTCAAAAAGTCGTCATAAATAAGTCTCCAATAACACCAGAAAAAGTCGCCAGATTTGTCGCTAGTGGCTTTTTAGAATTAAAGTCGCTAAGGGGTCTGAAAACTCGCTAAATATAGCGACAAAATCGCTAAGTTGGCAACACTGTGATAGTACATCCTAGCGGGAGGGGCTATGAGCTCACATGGCTTGTAGCTGTGTCTGAGAGCAAGCTTGGGTGAGCTAGCGGGGAATATCTCCTTCTGCAGTAGCCTTAAAAAAGACTATTGTTCGATCTCCTGCCAGACGCCTCGCTGCTGTGCTGCCTTACAGCTGTGCTGCCTCGCTGCTGCGCTGCCTCGTTGTCGGGCTGTCTCGCGGGTGCCATTAAAGGATCGGCGGCTGCCATTCATTCATCCATCCGGACCTCGATTATTTGGACCGAAGTACTCACACACACACACCTGCACTCAGTGCCATACACTCTCTTTATTTTGCTGGCCAGCTAACACGATTGTTTTGTTTTGTTTTTATTCACAAAGACTACCCAAAGACATTTTGGTTATTGTCAAATAGACACTCTCTGACTGAGGAGATTGTGGTGTTACAACCCCAGCACTGAGAAAAAAAGACTCTTTACACAATATATTCACTTGCCACCTGGTTAGAAGTGGCCATTGATGAAAATATATTTTACTTCCTCTTGTCTTTGTTTGCATTGTATCCCAGGGAAGTTCTAAGTTGTTCAGGTTGAAACATTTGCACTTAGAGTCGGTTAAGTTTCCTTTGATGTATCAGTGTCAAGCTGATGTTTAAGAGTGTATGTTAAGGACGGATGTGCTCCAGTCCATCAATCCTTTAAAGTGCTGGACATAGATGGTAAATTGCCATCAGACCCTAAATAAATTGTCCTCTGTTGTTATCCATATTGCTTCACTCATTCTTTGGTGAGTAGACGTATTGGTTATAAATGCGCGAGTGTATGTGAGTGCGAATGGTTGTCTGTCCCTGTGTCCCTGCCTCTCGCCCTATGACAGCTGGGATAGGCTCCAGCGCCTCACTGTGACCCTGAAAAGGATAAGCAGAAGCAAATGGATGGATGGATAATGTATTTATTTATTTACTTAAACTGGTTAAAACTGGTCTACAGACTGGTTTCTGTGACAATAATACAATCTTCAGGTTGACATTAACAGGATGCAGGTAAACAAACACACAGCTCAAAGTTTGAGTCATTTATTTTGGAACAATGACCTCCAGTACAAATCTGTGATCTACGGTAATCAGAACAGCAGAAACACCCCAATCATTCAGACACATGGATTACATTACATGGATTAAACAGCAGAGGTGCACATAAAGCATCAAACACAAGAGTCCACGTTAAACATGGTCCAAAACCTTCCCAGTAAAACCACAACAACCACCAACAACACTGAGATGGTCCTGGATTCAGAGTCCAGAGAGAGATCTTCATCATCATCAGTCTGCTGAACACAGGAAGCAGCAGCTTTTATAACATTAGACAGAACCAGGATCAGGATCCAGCCTCAGTTAGTGGGAACCAGGATACGACCTGAAAGAAGAAGAGACGAGGACACAGTCACCAACACACTCTGAAAACAAAGAGATCAATGGCAATGATTCAGTAAAGTTTCATGTTTCAGGGCCTGAACCAGGTCTGAGAGTCCTCCAAAAACAGTAAAAACCTGTGTTTGAAACATTAATGTAACTAACAGATGTCTGAAAATAAACAGCAATGCTCTAAACCTGCCTGAAACATCAATATATAAAAAAATGCTGATGTAAACCAGTTTTAGACTCATGTAGTGTGGTTTCAGATTTATAATGGGTCTAAAATGGTTTCATTTTGGTCTGAACTGGTTTCATGTATGAACTGGTCTGTGAGTGAGAGTCATGCTCTGACCTTGGGCCTTCCTCCTGTAGTAGATGAATCCAGCCAGAGATAAGATCAGACCCAGGATCAGTCCTGAGGCTCCGATGGCGAGTTTGTTCCTCTCTGACTCAGGCATGGACGAGTCTGAGGAGGGATCTGAGTCACACAGGTGAGAGTCAGACAGGTAGGTATGTACAGGTGTGTACAGGTGTGTAGATACAGACAAGTATTTACCCCAGTCAGTGATCAGAGGTTTCTCCAGGCTGGCGTGCTCCACCTTACAGGAGATCTTCTCTCCAGACCTTCAACACAAACATCAGTGACTCTCAGATTTGGACTTTAAACTTTTAAACTTGCAGACCTCATATTAAAAATTGTTCAGGTTTCCATCATTACAAATGGTGCTCCTGGACCTCATTCTACGTAGCTTTGAAAAAAAAGTGTCTGGATTTCTTTGAGTTGCTTGAAGACGTTTCACCTCTCATCCGAGAAGCTTCTTCAGTTCTAAGCTCAAATGGTGGAGAGTCCCAGATTTAAACCTAGTGGGAGTTTCCCCCCATAGAGGGAAAAGGACCCCCTGATGATCCTCTAATCACATGCGCCAAGGTGTGAAAGCGGGTGTGCGTCCCAATCAGCCAGGGTTTCGGGTGAGCTCATTGTGAAACCTGGCCCCACCCTATCATGTGATTTCCTGAGGTCAGATGGCCCAGGATGTGAGTGGGCGTTAAGGCGTCTGGAGAGGGAACTCAGAACTGGATTATAGATGGCAGACAGCTGGTGTCGTAAACCACCGCCTCTGTTCAAAGATGGTCGCTCACAGTGGACATAGATGGCTTCTTTCACTCCCCTTTCAAACCATCTGTCCTCTCTGTCCAAAATGTGAACATTGACATCCTCGAAAGAGTGACCTTTATCCTTAAGATGCAGATGGACTGCTGAGTCTTGTCCTGTGGAGGTGGCTCTTCTATGTTGTGCACTTGTGAAGTGGCTGTTTGGTCTCTCCAATGTAGAGGTCTGGGCATTCCTCACTGCACTGTACAGCATACACCACGTTGTTAAGTCTGTGTTTTGGAGTTTTGTCTTTCGGGTGAACCAGTTTGTGTCTGAGTGTGTTGCTGGGTCTGAAGTACACTGGGATGTCGTGTTTGGAGAAAACTCTCCTGAGTTTCTCTGATACACCGGCTACATAGGGGATGACAACGTTGTTGCGTCTGTCTTTCTTATCCTCCCTCGCTGGTGTCTGATCTTCTTTTCTGTGCCTCTTTGCTGACTTTATGAACGCCCAGTTAGGATAACCACATGTTTTAAGTGCTTCCTTTACATGTGTGTGTTCCTTCTTTTTCCCTTCAGGCTTAGAGGGAACATGTTCTGCCCGGTGGTGTAGGGTCCTAATTACTCCAAGTTTATGTTCCAGAGGGTGATGGGAGTCAAAGAGGAGGTATTGGTCCGTGTGTGTGGGCTTCCGGTAAACTTCGATGTTGAGGTTGCCATTCAGATCTGATCGGGTGTGAAGTTGGTCCTGTCTTCCAAGGAGCTGTCTTCTTGTAGTCGTTTTCTGACAGTCTCCACTGCTTCCATGGTGGGTATGCAAGTGAAGAGAGAGACTACATCAAAGGACACCATGGTTTCATCTGGATCCAGGGTAAGTTTCTGGACCTTGTCGGTGAAGTCGGTGGAGTTCTTGATGTGGTGTGGGGTGTTCCCCACGAGAGGTGCAAGGATGGTAGCAAGGTGTTTCGCAATGTTATAAGTGGCTGAGTTTATGCTACCGACTATGGGTCTGAGTGGGACCCCTTCCTTGTGGATCTTAGGAAGTCCATAAATGCAGGGTATGGCATCCCCTGGATAAAGGCGGTGATATTTGAGGCGGTCAATGATTTTGTCCTTTTCAAGGTCTTGAAGGCACGCTATAACTTTCTTTTTGTAGCTGCTTGTGGGGTCTCGTTTTAAAGCTTCGTAGGTGTTGTTGTCACTGAGGAGAGTAGTGATCTTTGTGTGGTAATCTGTTGTGTTTAGGACCACGGTGCACCTTCCCTTATCCGCTGGTAATATAGTGATGTTGTGGTCTTTGCTCAGGGAAGCGACGGCCTTCTTTTCTTGTAGTGTGAGGTTAGACGGAGGGACTTTGGCACTGGAGAGGGTGGCTGAGACTTTCATCCTGATTTGCTCTGCTTCTGTCTGTGATAATTTATTAATCCGTATGGCGGTTTCTGTGGCTGTGATGAGGTCCACTATGGGCAACTGATGCGGAGAAATGGCGAAATTGAGTCCTTTGGCTAAAACCCTCTTTTCAGGTTCAGTGAGATTCCGGTCTGAAAAGTTCTTTACCCATTTCTCCCGACTGTCTTCAGGTGTGTTTTCTTCTCTGAGTTGTGTGGGTTCAGACTGAGGAGTGTGGGTTTTTGAAAGCAAGGTGTGAAATTTCCTGCGTTGTCTTTCTTTTCCTTGAGAGTGTTGGGCCCGCTGAGCCTTGTCCACAAACTTGTAAACTTCTTCTAGGATTGGAGAGGGTAGAAGGGTTTCCAGTTCCTGCAGAGTCTGGCTGATCTTGATCTGGAGCGCATCTATAGTGGAATGGACCTGTCTTATCCTTTCACTTAAAAGGTGATTCTGTGCTCTCTGTAGAATCAAGTCTGCTCTGTGTCCCCTGACAGTGGATCCAAGGTGCAAGCTCTTAGGAACAACTCTGCTTTGTCTGCATCTTAGGTTGAAACGAAGGTGGTTCCTATAATCCGCCAGTTTCCTTGATTCCCTTTCATACTCCCGTACCAGTTGAAGGGTGTTCCTCCCAAAATGTACGGCAATATGTCTGTGAAGGTTCTCAGTCATCCAGGTCATCGTAGTCAAAGGAGTTAGCAAAGAAAAGCGTCTGGACTTCTTTAAGTTGCTTGAAGACGTTTCACCTCTCATCCGAGAAGCTTCTTCAGTTCTAAGGTCAAATGGTGGAGAGTCCCAGATTTAAACCCAGTGGGAGTATCCCCCCAAAGAGGGAAAAGGACCCCCTGATGATCCTCTACCTAATCAAGACAGACATGCGTCTGTCTTTCTTATCCTCCCTCGCTGGTGTCTGATCTTCTTTTCTGTGCCTCTTTGCTGACTTTATGAACGCCCAGTTAGGATAACCACATGTTTTGAGGGCTTCCTTTACGTGTGTGTGTTCCTTCTTTTTTCCCTCAGGCTTAGAGGGAACATGTTCTGCCCGGTGGTGTAGGGTCCTAATTACTCCAAGTTTGTGTTCCAGAGGGTGATGGGAGTCAAAGAGGAGGTACTGGTCCGTGTGTGTGGGCTTCCGGTAAACTTCGATGTTGAGGTTGCCATTTTCTTCAATGTGCACAGCGCAGTCCAGGAAAGGCAGACAGTTATCCTTTGTATCTTCCCTGGTGAACTTGATGTTTTTATCCACGGCGTTAATGTGCGCAGTGAAGGATTCCACTTCTTGTGTCTTGATTTTGACCCAGGTGTCGTCTACACATCTGTACCAGTGGCTGGGTACTCTTCCTTTGAAAGAGCCAAGAGCCTTTCTTTCCACTTCCTCCATGTAAAGGTTGGCTACAATAGGTGACACAGGGGAGCCCATGGCGCAGCCATGTTTTTGTCTGTAGAAACCCTCGTTGTATTTGAAGTATGTTGTGGTAAGGCAGAGGTCTAACAGTGTGCAGATCTGATCGGGTGTGAAGTTGGTCCTGTCTTCCAAGGAGCTGTCTTCTTGTAGTCATTTCCTGACCGTCTCCACTGCTTCCGTGGTGGGTATGCAAGTGAAGAGAGAGACTACATCAAAGGACACCATGGTTTCATCTGAATCCAGGGTAAGTTTCTGGACCTTGTCGGTGAAGTCGGTGGAGTTCTTGATGTGGTGTGGGGTGTTCCCCACGAGAGGTGCAAGGATGGTAGCAAGGTGTTTCGCAATGTTATAAGTGGCTGAGTTTATGCTACTGACTATGGGTCTGAGTGGGACCCCTTCTTTGTGGATCTTAGGAAGTCCGTAAATGCAGGGTATGGCATCCCCTGGATAAAGGCGGTGATATGTAAGGCGGTCAATGATTTTGTCCTTTTCAAGGTCCTGAAGGAAAGCTATAACTTTCTTTTTGTAGCTACTTGTGGGGTCTCGCTTTAACACTAGAATTACTGAGCCTTTTTTCCCTGGTGCAAGTCCCTACTACTAGATTTACTAGCCTGCGCAGATTTGCGTAAATTCCCCCCGACCTTAACACCTCTTGGCACCCCGCTGAGATTTTCACAGGTCGTCAGCTCCATTGTTCTCCTGCTTTTGTTGTGCAAACACACCCTCCCCCAACCCCTAACCATGAGAGATTCAAGTTTTTCCTTCCCTGCAAGGCTACTTTCCTTCCTTACCTGCCTGCATGCCTGTCCATAAACATATATACACAGAGTTGTACATATATTTATATATTTATATATTTATATAGCCACACCTTATATAATATGCATAAAGTCTAGTTATACACACAGACACATCTATATCATATATACACACACACACATATATATATACACATATATATATGTATATATATATGTATATATATATATATATATATATATATATATATATATATATATATACATACATACATAGTTATACACACAGACACATCTATATCATATATACACACACACACATATATGTGTATGTATGTATATATATATATGTGTATATATAGATATAGATATATATATATATATATATATATATATATATATATATATACACACACATATATATATATATATATATATATATATATATATATATATATATATACACATATATATATACATACATACACATATATGTGTGTGTATATATGATATAGATGTGTCTGTGTGTATAACTATGTATGTATGTATATATATATATATATATATATATATATATATATATAGAATGTTTGTATAGTGCACTTTCTATACCGTGCTCTGTCCACTTTTTTGCAATGACAATGCAGATTTTCCACTTGTGGGACAAATAAATGCAGATTTGCTGTGTGTGTGTGTGTGTGTGTGTGTGTGTGTGTGTGTGTGTGTGTGTGTGTGCGCAACATTGGCATTTGTTTACTCAGATCCAAGGCAGGCCAAACCTCTGTGTTACAACCTACATACAAAAGACAGACATTCACAATATATGGGTACACAAGTCTGTTTTATTTCACAGTGTTTCAAACTTTACAGGGTTTGCAGACCCAGTGTCCATCATCCCTGCATTTGGCACAGGTGAATTTCTTACATGTTGCACAGGTAAATCTGCTGCGATTCCTGTTGCAGCTCTCTTGCACCTGGCACTGTGTTGTCTTTACAGTCCCCGGCACAGCAGCTGCAGCAGCCTGCCTCTGTGCTAAGATTTCCTTGTGCTGCATGAATCGGCAACGAAGTTGCTGAGCTAGAAGACGCAGAAACAATCTTCTTTTGCCTGTCCACCCTGTACATGCCTTGTACAAAATGTAGGCATTCACTGCCGCCAGGTCCAGCATATTGTAGAAAACCGCTACTGGCCACCTGTGTGTTGCTGATCTTACAGAATACATCCGTGCCATTTGGTCCAACACGTCTACACCACACTGTAAAAGCAGAGCGAGAGAGTCATGAGTATATGTTTTTTTCTATAGGCCTGTATAGCACACATCAGAAAACATTGTAGCACTGGTGTAAAATTGTACACACATTCACATACCTTCATGTGGTTGTAGTCTGTGATCGTGTTGGGTTTCCTCTTTCTGCCATCACCGATCGTCACGTCTTGGTGCATGGAACTTAGAACACACACAGTCTTGGTTTTTTTAGGTGCATAAATTGTCAAGGAGACACTGCCACTTCTAAGCACTGAAGTGGAGAATACCTCTCGCTTTGCAGTATCTTTTGCAAGTTGAGGAAGTTCACGCCGGACTTTATTCACCGTGCCCAGTAATGTTGTTTTGCGCTGCAGCAGTCTGTGCGACAGTGACAGTGAAGTAAAGAAATTGTCCGTTGTGACATTTCTTCCATCATCCAAAAACGGCTCCATCAGTTTCATGACCACGTTCTCTGCCAGCCTCTCTCCCTTCTGACGACTGGGGTCCTTTCCCAAGTAAGGAGATGCACTGCAGACATATTTGGTGTCCAAATCCGTGGCCATCCAGAACTTGATCCCAAATTTGTCTGGCTTGGTTGCAATATACTGGGTGAATGGACAACGAACCTTGGTAGGGAACAGCTGTTCATCTATGGTCATGTGTTCCCCTGGAGTGAAACTCTTAGCACAGTTCTCGTTGAAGCGTGTCCAGATGTCGGAGATCGCTGCAAATTTGTCTGTTTTCACCCGTTCTGCCCGCGTGTCCCTGTCATCAAATCGAAGGTGTTGCATAATTGAAATGAATCTATCTCGGGGCATTGTCTCTTTGATTAGTGG